>NC_090830.1:40371340-40971340 GCF_028021215.1 Eschrichtius robustus | reverse complement strand
GGGTTTCTCATGCATGTTTTCGATGTAGGAAGATGCCCTTGAACCTGGAGATTTGGGACCCATGGGATGGGTACCACGCAGTATTACTTTAAAGGGTCTGCGTTTGCTCACCCAACCTCACCAAACCTCTCAGCCCCAAGAGTGTCCACCCTTATGTCGCAATCAGCTGTGGGTCTAGATATGGTCAATCCAGGTGGCATCACAGCCCCTGAACGAATTTTGTAAGAATTTCTCTCTCTTTCACTGTCTTTGTTTCACGGGTTTTTAAAAGTTATTGATTTTTATAATCGGGTTTAGCTGCTTTTCATTGCTGTCTTTATGACGCTTTAAACCCACTTGACTCACTTACAGAGAGTTATCAATACATAGGTTTTAAGATTCTTACTAGTCAGATATATTCTTGGGCGGTGAATAGGGGCTGTTGAGTCCAGTTCCCTGAGCAAGGAGTAGGTCTTGTGTATTACATATTGGGTTTATGGAACGGTATCTGAGCTAATTTGAAACCCTTGTTTTAGGCATCACTCCACCTCACCTTTCCCGTTAAGCAGCTATAGTGTGTTTTCTAACCGTGTGACTCTGTTCTGTTTTGTAATTCAGTTCAAGTGTAGCGGTTTTTACATTTCCTCTATAAGTGATATCTTATGGCAAGTGTCTTTTTCTGTGTGACTTATTTCACTTAGAATCGTCGTACCTAAATCCACTCATCATGCTGCTACTAGCCTTATGACGTTGATTTCATGGCTGAGTGATATTCCTTTGTACATAAGGACCACAACTTCTTTATCCATATTTCTCTTTCCTGGGATATTTAAGGTGTAACGAAGTGGAGGTTCTTGTTAACAGAGCAGCCCTAAACTTTGGGGTGCCTGTGTCTTGCTGATTTTTAGTTTTCCCAATGTATACGCCCATGAGTGGAAGTCCCCTATGCTCTCTAAGCTGTGTTTTTTAGATGTTTCAGGACACACCGTACACTTCTCCAGAGTGGCTGTTGGCAATTTACATCCCGCCCATCAGCATAGCAAGGCTCCCGTTTCTCCATGGCCTGTCCTGCATTTCTGGTTTTGACCCTTTATTCAGCATGGCCCTTTTGACCGATGCGAAGCGAGACTTCTTTGTAGCGCTGATTTGCCTTTCCAGGTTGCTTGGTTGGCCAAAAAGGGCGTATGCGTTTTTTCCTGAATATATTCAGGAAAAAACGCATACGCCCTTTTTGGCCAAGGACATCATTGTCGAGGTTTTGCCGCTTTTCCTGTGCTTTAAAGGCGATTCGAATCTACCTCCTGAAATCTGTTTCCTGCAATTCTGCCTTGCTTTCAAATCCTCTTCGTTGCCTTCCCTGAATATATTTGTGGACGAGAGTTATCATTTATAACTCTGCAGGTTTGTGAATTGCAGTGCCCCTGAGCTCCATTTTTCAACTCGCTTTCTTGGGAGCTGGCCGCAAAAGCGCAGGATTGCTTCAGGCCCTATTCGGGTTCCGGGCGGCAGGATGAGCCTGTGGTTAATTCTTCTTCCTGATGGGAAAATAGAGTGACCTGTGCCTGTCCCAACACCTAGAGCTAGTCTCCCATTGGTTCCCCCTCTTCCCGTTCATCCTCAGGACAAACTGCAACCTGTACGGAACAGGAGGTTAAAGCTGCTGATTCTCCAAGGAGGGAGATTGCTAGTAAAGCAGCTGGAATGGCGAACCCGAACACCATCAGATGAGAAATGAGGTGCGTTTTAGAAACCTTTCCCGATCACACGGTGTACCATCTTCTGGGTTTCTCATGCATGTTTTCGATGTAGGAAGATGCCCTTGAACGTGGAGATTTGGGACCCATGGGATGGGTACCACGCAGTATTACTTTAAAGGGTCTGCGTTTGCTCACCCAACCTCACCAAACCTCTCAGCCCCAAGAGTGTCCACCCTTATGTCGCAATCAGCTGTGGGTCTAGATATGGTCAATCCAGGTGGCATCACAGCCCCTGAACGAATTTTGTAAGAATTTCCCTCTCTTTCACTGTCTTTGTTTCACGGGTTTTTAAAAGTTTTTGATTTTTATAATGGGGTTTAGCTGCTTTTCACTGCTGTCTTTATGCCGCTTTACACGCACTTGACTCACTTACAGAGAGATATCAATACATAGGTTTTAAGATTCTTACTAGTCAGATATATTCTTGGGCGGTGAATAGGGGGTGTTGAGTCCAGTTCACTGAGCAAGGAGTAGGTCTTGTCTATTACATATTGGGTTTATGGAACGGTATCTGAGCTAATTTGAAACCCTTGTTTTAGGCATCACCCCACCTCACCTTTCCCGTTAAGCAGCTATAGTGTGTTTTCTAAACGTGTGACTCTGTTCTGTTTTGTAATTCAGTTCAAGTGTAGCGGTTTTTACATTCCCTCTATAAGTGATATCTTATGGCAAGTGTCTTTTTCTGTGTGACTTATTTCACTTAGAATCGTCGTACCTAAATCCACTCATCATGCTGCTACGAGCCTTATGACGTTGATTTCATGGCTGAGTGATATTCCTTTGTACATAAGGACCACAACTTCTTTATCCATTTTTCTCTTTCCTGGGATATTTAAGGTGTAATGAAGTGGAGGTTCTTGTCAACAGAGCAGCCCTAAACTTTGGGGTGCCTGTGTCTTGCTGATTTTTAGTTTTCCCAATGTATACGCCCATGAGTGGAAGTGCCCTATGCTCTCTAAGCTGAGTTTTGTAGATGTTTCAGGACACACCGTACACTTCTCCAGAGTGGCTGTTGGCAATTTACATCCCGCCCATCAGCGTAGTAAGGCTCCCGTTTCTCCATGGCCTGTCCTGCATTTCTGGTTTTGACCCTTTATTCAGCATGGCCCTTTTGACCGATGCGAAGCGAGACTTCTTTGTAGCGCTGATTTGCCTTTCCAGGTTGCTTGGTTGGCCAAAAAGGGCGTATGCGTTTTTTCCTGAATATATTCAGGAAAAAACGCATACGCCCTTTTTGGCCAAGGGCATCATTGTCGAGGTTTTGCCGCTTTTCCTGTGCTTTAAAGGCGATTCGAATCTACCTCCTGAAATCTGTTTCCTGCAATTCTGCCTTGCTTTGAAATCCTCTTTGTTGCCTTCCCTGAATATATTTGTGGACGAGAGTTATCATTTATAACTCTGCATGTTTGTGAATTGCAGTGCCCCTGAGCTCCATTTTTCAACTCGCTTTCTTGGGAGCTGGCCGAAAAAGCGCAGGATTGCTTCAGGCCCTATTCGGGTTCCGGGCGGCAGGATGAGCCTGTGGTTAATTCTTCTTCCTGATGGGAAAATAGAGTGACCTGTGCCTGTCCCAACACCTAGAGCTAGTCTCCCATTGGTTCCCCCTCTTCCCGTTCATCCTCAGGACAAATTGCAACCTGTACGGAACAGAAGGTTAAAGCTGCTGATTCTCCAAGGAGGGAGATTGCTAGTAAAGCGGCTGGAATGGCGAACCCGAGCACCATCAGACGAGAAATGAGGTGTGTTTTAGCAACCTTTCCCGATCACACGGTGTACCATCTTCTGGGTTTCTCATGCATGTTTTCGATGTAGGAAGATGCCCTTGAACCTGGAGATTTGGGACCCATGGGATGGGTACCACGCAGTATTACTTTAAAGGGTCTGCGTTTGCTCACCCAACCTCACCAAACCTCTCAGCCCCAAGAGTGTCCACCCTTATGTCGCAATCAGCTGTGGGTCTAGATATGGTCAATCCAGGTGGCATCACAGCCCCTGAACGAATTTTGTAAGAATTTCTCTCTCTTTCACTGTCTTTGTTTCACGGGTTTTTAAAAGTTATTGATTTTTATAATCGGGTTTAGCTGCTTTTCACTGCTGTCTTTATGACGCTTTAAACCCACATGACTCACTTACAGAGAGTTATCAATACATAGGTTTTAAGATTCTTACTAGTCAGATATATTCTTGGGCGGTGAATAGGGGCTGTTGAGTCCAGTTCCCTGAGCAAGGAGTAGGTCTTGTGTATTACATATTGGGTTTATGGAACGGTATCTGAGCTAATTTGAAACCCTTGTTTTAGGCATCACTCCACCTCACCTTTCCTGTTAAGCAGCTATAGTGTGTTTTCTAACCGTGTGACTCTGTTCTGTTTTGTAATTCAGTTCAAGTGTAGCGGTTTTTACATTCCCTATATAAGTGATATCTTATGGCAAGTGTCTTTTTCTGTGTGACTTATTTCACTTAGAATCGTCGTACCTAAATCCACTCATCATGCTGCTAATAGCCTTATGACGTTGATTTCATGGCTGAGTGATATTCCTTTGTACATAAGGACCACAACTTCTTTATCCATATTTCTCTTTCCTGGGATATTTAAGGTGTAACGAAGTGGAGGTTCTTGTCAACAGAGCAGCCCTAAACTTTGGGGTGCCTGTGTCTTGCTGATTTTCAGTTTTCCCAATGTATACGCCCATGAGTGGAAGTGCCCTATGCTCTCTAAGCTGTGTTTTTTAGATGTTTCAGGACACACCGTACACTTCTCCAGAGTGGCTGTTGGCAATTTACATCCCGCCCATCAGCGTAGCAAGGCTCCCGTTTCTCCATGGCCTGTCCTGCATTTCTGGTTTTGACCCTTTATTCAGCATGGCCCTTTTCACCGATGCGAAGCGAGACCTCTTTGTAGCGCTGATTTGCCTTTCCAGGTTGCTTGGTTGGCCAAAAAGGGCGTATGCGTTTTTTCCTGAATATATTCAGGAAAAAACGCATACGCCCTTTTTGGCCAAGGGCATCATTGTCGAGGTTTTGCCGCTTTTCCTGTGCTTTAAAGGCGATTCGAATCTACCTCCTGAAATCTGTTTCCTGCAATTCTGCCTTGCTTTCAAATCCTCTTCGTTGCCTTCCCTGAATATATTTGTGGACGAGAGTTATCATTTATAACTCTGCAGGTTTGTGAATTGCAGTGCCCCTGAGCTCCATTTTTCAACTCGCTTTCTTGGGAGCTGGCCGCAAAAGCGCAGGATTGCTTCAGGCCCTATTCGGGTTCCGGGCGGCAGGATGAGCCTGTGGTTAATTCTTCTTCCTGATGGGAAAATAGAGTGACCTGTGCCTGTCCCAACACCTAGAGCTAGTCTCCCATTGGTTCCCCCTCTTCCCGTTCATCCTCAGGACAAATTGCAACCTGTACTGAACAGAAGGTTAAAGCTGCTGATTCTCCAAGGAGGGAGATTGCTAGTAAAGCGGCTGGAATGGCGAACCCGAGCACCATCAGACGAGAAATGAGGTGTGTTTTAGCAACCTTTCCCGATCACACGGTGTACCATCTTCTGGGTTTCTCATGCATGTTTTCGATGTAGGAAGATGCCCTTGAACCTGGAGATTTGGGACCCATGGGATGGGTACCACGCAGTATTACTTTAAAGGGTCTGCGTTTGCTCACCCAACCTCACCAAACCTCTCAGCCCCAAGAGTGTCCACCCTTATGTCGCAATCAGCTGTGGGTCTAGATATGGTCAATCCAGGTGGCATCACAGCCCCTGAACGAATTTTGTAAGAATTTCTCTCTCTTTCACTGTCTTTGTTTCACGGGTTTTTAAAAGTTATTGATTTTTATAATCGGGTTTAGCTGCTTTTCATTGCTGTCTTTATGACGCTTTAAACCCACTTGACTCACTTACAGAGAGTTATCAATACATAGGTTTTAAGATTCTTACTAGTCAGATATATTCTTGGGCGGTGAATAGGGGCTGTTGAGTCCAGTTCCCTGAGCAAGGAGTAGGTCTTGTGTATTACATATTGGGTTTATGGAACGGTATCTGAGCTAATTTGAAACCCTTGTTTTAGGCATCACTCCACCTCACCTTTCCCGTTAAGCAGCTATAGTGTGTTTTCTAACCGTGTGACTCTGTTCTGTTTTGTAATTCAGTTCAAGTGTAGCGGTTTTTACATTTCCTCTATAAGTGATATCTTATGGCAAGTGTCTTTTTCTGTGTGACTTATTTCACTTAGAATCGTCGTACCTAAATCCACTCATCATGCTGCTACTAGCCTTATGACGTTGATTTCATGGCTGAGTGATATTCCTTTGTACATAAGGACCACAACTTCTTTATCCATATTTCTCTTTCCTGGGATATTTAAGGTGTAACGAAGTGGAGGTTCTTGTTAACAGAGCAGCCCTAAACTTTGGGGTGCCTGTGTCTTGCTGATTTTTAGTTTTCCCAATGTATACGCCCATGAGTGGAAGTCCCCTATGCTCTCTAAGCTGTGTTTTTTAGATGTTTCAGGACACACCGTACACTTCTCCAGAGTGGCTGTTGGCAATTTACATCCCGCCCATCAGCATAGCAAGGCTCCCGTTTCTCCATGGCCTGTCCTGCATTTCTGGTTTTGACCCTTTATTCAGCATGGCCCTTTTGACCGATGCGAAGCGAGACTTCTTTGTAGCGGTGATTTGCCTTTCCAGGTTGCTTGGTTGGCCAAAAAGGGCGTATGCGTTTTTTCCTGAATATATTCAGGAAAAAACGCATACGCCCTTTTTGGCCAAGGACATCATTGTCGAGGTTTTGCCGCTTTTCCTGTGCTTTAAAGGCGATTCGAATCTACCTCCTGAAATCTGTTTCCTGCAATTCTGCCTTGCTTTCAAATCCTCTTCGTTGCCTTCCCTGAATATATTTGTGGACGAGAGTTATCATTTATAACTCTGCAGGTTTGTGAATTGCAGTGCCCCTGAGCTCCATTTTTCAACTCGCTTTCTTGGGAGCTGGCCGCAAAAGCGCAGGATTGCTTCAGGCCCTATTCGGGTTCCGGGCGGCAGGATGAGCCTGTGGTTAATTCTTCTTCCTGATGGGAAAATAGAGTGACCTGTGCCTGTCCCAACACCTAGAGCTAGTCTCCCATTGGTTCCCCCTCTTCCCGTTCATCCTCAGGACAAACTGCAACCTGTACGGAACAGGAGGTTAAAGCTGCTGATTCTCCAAGGAGGGAGATTGCTAGTAAAGCAGCTGGAATGGCGAACCCGAACACCATCAGATGAGAAATGAGGTGCGTTTTAGAAACCTTTCCCGATCACACGGTGTACCATCTTCTGGGTTTCTCATGCATGTTTTCGATGTAGGAAGATGCCCTTGAACGTGGAGATTTGGGACCCATGGGATGGGTACCACGCAGTATTACTTTAAAGGGTCTGCGTTTGCTCACCCAACCTCACCAAACCTCTCAGCCCCAAGAGTGTCCACCCTTATGTCGCAATCAGCTGTGGGTCTAGATATGGTCAATCCAGGTGGCATCACAGCCCCTGAACGAATTTTGTAAGAATTTCCCTCTCTTTCACTGTCTTTGTTTCACGGGTTTTTAAAAGTTTTTGATTTTTATAATGGGGTTTAGCTGCTTTTCACTGCTGTCTTTATGCCGCTTTACACGCACTTGACTCACTTACAGAGAGATATCAATACATAGGTTTTAAGATTCTTACTAGTCAGATATATTCTTGGGCGGTGAATAGGGGGTGTTGAGTCCAGTTCACTGAGCAAGGAGTAGGTCTTGTCTATTACATATTGGGTTTATGGAACGGTATCTGAGCTAATTTGAAACCCTTGTTTTAGGCATCACCCCACCTCACCTTTCCCGTTAAGCAGCTATAGTGTGTTTTCTAAACGTGTGACTCTGTTCTGTTTTGTAATTCAGTTCAAGTGTAGCGGTTTTTACATTCCCTCTATAAGTGATATTTAATGGCAAGTGTCTTTTTCTGTGTGACTTATTTCACTTAGAATCGTCGTACCTAAATCCACTCATCATGCTGCTACGAGCCTTATGACGTTGATTTCATGGCTGAGTGATATTCCTTTGTACATAAGGACCACAACTTCTTTATCCATTTTTCTCTTTCCTGGGATATTTAAGGTGTAACGAAGTGGAGGTTCTTGTCAACAGAGCAGCCCTAAACTTTGGGGTGCCTGTGTCTTGCTGATTTTTAGTTTTCCCAATGTATACGCCCATGAGTGGAAGTGCCCTATGCTCTCTAAGCTGAGTTTTGTAGATGTTTCAGGACACACCGTACACTTCTCCAGAGTGGCTGTTGGCAATTTACATCCCGCCCATCAGCGTAGCAAGGCTCCCGTTTCTCCATGGCCTGTCCTGCATTTCTGGTTTTGACCCTTTATTCAGCATGGCCCTTTTGACCGATGCGAAGCGAGACTTCTTTGTAGCGCTGATTTGCCTTTCCAGGTTGCTTGGTTGGCCAAAAAGGGCGTATGCGTTTTTTCCTGAATATATTCAGGAAAAAACGCATACGCCCTTTTTGGCCAAGGGCATCATTGTCGAGGTTTTGCCGCTTTTCCTGTGCTTTAAAGGCGATTCGAATCTACCTCCTGAAATCTGTTTCCTGCAATTCTGCCTTGCTTTGAAATCCTCTTTGTTGCCTTCCCTGAATATATTTGTGGACGAGAGTTATCATTTATAACTCTGCATGTTTGTGAATTGCAGTGCCCCTGAGCTCCATTTTTCAACTCGCTTTCTTGGGAGCTGGCCGCAAAAGCGCAGGATTGCTTCAGGCCCTATTCGGGTTCCGGGCGGCAGGATGAGCCTGTGGTTAATTCTTCTTCCTGATGGGAAAATAGAGTGACCTGTGCCTGTCCCAACACCTAGAGCTAGTCTCCCATTGGTTCCCCCTCTTCCCGTTCATCCTCAGGACAAATTGCAACCTGTACGGAACAGAAGGTTAAAGCTGCTGATTCTCCAAGGAGGGAGATTGCTAGTAAAGCGGCTGGAATGGCGAACCCGAGCACCATCAGACGAGAAATGAGGTGTGTTTTAGCAACCTTTCCCGATCACACGGTGTACCATCTTCTGGGTTTCTCATGCATGTTTTCGATGTAGGAAGATGCCCTTGAACCTGGAGATTTGGGACCCATGGGATGGGTACCACGCAGTATTACTTTAAAGGGTCTGCGTTTGCTCACCCAACCTCACCAAACCTCTCAGCCCCAAGAGTGTCCACCCTTATGTCGCAATCAGCTGTGGGTCTAGATATGGTCAATCCAGGTGGCATCACAGCCCCTGAACGAATTTTGTAAGAATTTCTCTCTCTTTCACTGTCTTTGTTTCACGGGTTTTTAAAAGTTATTGATTTTTATAATCGGGTTTAGCTGCTTTTCACTGCTGTCTTTATGACGCTTTAAACCCACTTGACTCACTTACAGAGAGTTATCAATACATAGGTTTTAAGATTCGTACTAGTCAGATATATTCTTGGGCGGTGAATAGGGGCTGTTGAGTCCAGTTCCCTGAACAAGGAGTAGGTCTTGTGTATTACATATTGGGTTTATGGAACGGTATCTGAGCTAATTTGAAACCCTTGTTTTAGGCATCACTCCACCTCACCTTTCCCGTTAAGCAGCTATAGTGTGTTTTCTAACCGTGTGACTCTGTTCTGTTTTGTAATTCAGTTCAAGTGTAGCGGTTTTTACATTTCCTCTATAAGTGATATCTTATGGCAAGTGTCTTTTTCTGTGTGACTTATTTCACTTAGAATCGTCGTACCTAAATCCACTCATCATGCTGCTACTAGCCTTATGACGTTGATTTCATGGCTGAGTGATATTCCTTTGTACATAAGGACCACAACTTCTTTATCCATTTTTCTCTTTCCTGGGATATTTAAGGTGTAACGAAGTGGAGGTTCTTGTCAACAGAGCAGCCCTAAACTTTGGGGTGCCTGTGTCTTGCTGATTTTCAGTTTTCCCAATGTATACGCCCATGAGTGGAAGTGCCCTATGCTCTCTAAGCTGTGTTTTTTAGATGTTTCAGGACACACCGTACACTTCTCCAGAGTGGCTGTTGGCAATTTACATCCCGCCCATCAGCGTAGCAAGGCTCCCGTTTCTCCATGGCCTGTCCTGCATTTCTGGTTTTGACCCTTTATTCAGCATGGCCCTTTTCACCGATGCGAAGCGAGACCTCTTTGTAGCGCTGATTTGCCTTTCCAGGTTGCTTGGTTGGCCAAAAAGGGCGTATGCGTTTTTTCCTGAATATATTCAGGAAAAAACGCATACGCCCTTTTTGGCCAAGGGCATCATTGTCGAGGTTTTGCCGCTTTTCCTGTGCTTTAAAGGCGATTCGAATCTACCTCCTGAAATCTGTTTCCTGCAATTCTGCCTTGCTTTCAAATCCTCTTCGTTGCCTTCCCTGAATATATTTGTGGACGAGAGTTATCATTTATAACTCTGCAGGTTTGTGAATTGCAGTGCCCCTGAGCTCCATTTTTCAACTCGCTTTCTTGGGAGCTGGCCGCAAAAGCGCAGGATTGCTTCAGGCCCTATTCGGGTTCCGGGCGGCAGGATGAGCCTGTGGTTAATTCTTCTTCCTGATGGGAAAATAGAGTGACCTGTGCCTGTCCCAACACCTAGAGCTAGTCTCCCATTGGTTCACCCTCTTCCCGTTCATCCTCAGGACAAATTGCAACCTGTACTGAACAGAAGGTTAAAGCTGCTGATTCTCCAAGGAGGGAGATTGCTAGTAAAGCGGCTGGAATGGCGAACCCGAGCACCATCAGACGAGAAATGAGGTGTGTTTTAGCAACCTTTCCCGATCACACGGTGTACCATCTTCTGGGTTTCTCATGCATGTTTTCGATGTAGGAAGATGCCCTTGAACCTGGAGATTTGGGACCCATGGGATGGGTACCACGCAGTATTACTTTAAAGGGTCTGCGTTTGCTCACCCAACCTCACCAAACCTCTCAGCCCCAAGAGTGTCCACCCTTATGTCGCAATCAGCTGTGGGTCTAGATATGGTCAATCCAGGTGGCATCACAGCCCCTGAACGAATTTTGTAAGAATTTCTCTCTCTTTCACTGTCTTTGTTTCACGGGTTTTTAAAAGTTATTGATTTTTATAATCGGGTTTAGCTGCTTTTCACTGCTGTCTTTATGACGCTTTAAACCCACTTGACTCACTTACAGAGAGTTATCAATACATAGGTTTTAAGATTCTTACTAGTCAGATATATTCTTGGGCGGTGAATAGGGGCTGTTGAGTCCAGTTCCCTGAGCAAGGAGTAGGTCTTGTGTATTACATATTGGGTTTATGGAACGGTATCTGAGCTAATTTGAAACCCTTGTTTTAGGCATCACTCCACCTCACCTTTCCCGTTAAGCAGCTATAGTGTGTTTTCTAACCGTGTGACTCTGTTCTGTTTTGTAATTCAGTTCAAGTGTAGCGGTTTTTACATTTCCTCTATAAGTGATATCTTATGGCAAGTGTCTTTTTCTGTGTGACTTATTTCACTTAGAATCGTCGTACCTAAATCCACTCATCATGCTGCTACTAGCCTTATGACGTTGATTTCATGGCTGAGTGATATTCCTTTGTACATAAGGACCACAACTTCTTTATCCATTTTTCTCTTTCCTGGGATATTTAAGGTGTAACGAAGTGGAGGTTCTTGTCAACAGAGCAGCCCTAAACTTTGGGGTGCCTGTGTCTTGCTGATTTTCAATTTTCCCAATGTATACGCCCATGAGTGGAAGTGCCCTATGCTCTCTAAGCTGTGTTTTTTAGATGTTTCAGGACACACCGTACACTTCTCCAGAGTGGCTGTTGGCAATTTACATCCCGCCCATCAGCGTAGCAAGGCTCCCGTTTCTCCATGGCCTGTCCTGCATTTCTGGTTTTGACCCTTTATTCAGCATGGCCCTTTTCACCGATGCGAAGCGAGACCTCTTTGTAGCGCTGATTTGTCTTTCCAGGTTGCTTGGTTGGCCAAAAAGGGCGTATGCGTTTTTTCCTGAATATATTCAGGAAAAAACGCATACGCCCTTTTTGGCCAAGGGCATCATTGTCGAGGTTTTGCCGCTTTTCCTGTGCTTTAAAGGCGATTCGAATCTACCTCCTGAAATCTGTTTCCTGCAATTCTGCCTTGCTTTCAAATCCTCTTTGTTGCCTTCCCTGAATATATTTGTGGACGAGAGTTATCATTTATAACTCTGCAGGTTTGTGAATTGCAGTGCCCCTGAGCTCCATTTTTCAACTCGCTTTCTTGGGAGCTGGCCGCAAAAGCGCAGGATTGCTTCAGGCCCTATTCGGGTTCCGGGCGGCAGGATGAGCCTGTGGTTAATTCTTCTTCCTGATGGGAAAATAGAGTGACCTGTGCCTGTCCCAACACCTAGAGCTAGTCTCCCATTGGTTCCCCCTCTTCCCGTTCATCCTCAGGACAAATTGCAACCTGTACGGAACAGAAGGTTAAAGCTGCTGATTCTCCAAGGAGGGAGATTGCTAGTAAAGCGGCTGGAATGGCGAACCCGAGAACCATCAGACGAGAAATGAGGTGTGTTTTAGCAACCTTTCCCGATCACACGGTGTACCATCTTCTGGGTTTCTCATGCATGTTTTCGATGTAGGAAGATGCCCTTGAACCTGGAGATTTGGGACCCATGGGATGGGTACCACGCAGTATTACTTTAAAGGGTCTGCGTTTGCTCACCCAACCTCACCAAACCTCTCAGCCCCAAGAGTTTCCACCCTTATGTCGCAATCAGCTGTGGGTCTAGATATGGTCAATCCAGGTGGCATCACAGCCCCTGAACGAATTTTGTAAGAATTTCTCTCTCTTTCACTGTCTTTGTTTCTCGGGTTTTTAAAAGTTATTGATTTTTATAATGGGGTTTAGCTGCTTTTCACTGCTGTCTTTATGCCGCTTTACACGCACTTGACTCACTTACAGAGAGATATCAATACATAGGTTTTAAGATTCTTACTAGTCAGATATATTCTTGGGCGGTGAATAGGGGGTGTTGAGTCCAGTTCACTGAGCAAGGAGTAGGTCTTGTCTATTACATATTGGGTTTATGGAACGGTATCTGAGCTAATTTGAAACCCTTGTTTTAGGCATCACCCCACCTCACCTTTCCCGTTAAGCAGCTATAGTGTGTTTTCTAAACGTGTGACTCTGTTCTGTTTTGTAATTCAGTTCCAGTGTAGCGGTTTTTCCATTCCCTCTATAAGTGATATCTTATGGCAAGTGTCTTTTTCTGTGTGACTTATTTCACTTAGAATCGTCGTACCTAAATCCACTCATCATGCTGCTACGAGCCTTATGACGTTGATTTCATGGCTGAGTGATATTCCTTTGTACATAAGGACCACAACTTCTTTATCCATTTTTCTCTTTCCTGGGATATTTAAGGTGTAACGAAGTGGAGGTTCTTGTCAACAGAGCAGCCCTAAACTTTGGGGTGCCTGTGTCTTGCTGATTTTTAGTTTTCCCAATGTATACGCCCATGAGTGGAAGTGCCCTATGCTCTCTAAGCTGAGTTTTGTAGATGTTTCAGGACACACCGTACACTTCTCCAGAGTGGCTGTTGGCAATTTACATCCCGCCCATCAGCGTAGCAAGGCTCCCGTTTCTCCATGGCCTGTCCTGCATTTCTGGTTTTGACCCTTTATTCAGCATGGCCCTTTTGACCGATGCGAAGCGAGACTTCTTTGTAGCGCTGATTTACCTTTCCAGTTTGCTTGGTTGGCCAAAAAGGGCGTATGCGTTTTTTCCTGAATATATTCAGGAAAAAACGCATACGCCCTTTTTGGCCAAGGGCATCATTGTCGAGGTTTTGCCGCTTTTCCTGTGCTTTAAAGGCGATTCGAATCTACCTCCTGAAATCTGTTTCCTGCAATTCTGCCTTGCTTTCAAATCCTCTTCGTTGCCTTCCCTGAATATATTTGTGGACGAGAGTTATCATTTATAACTCTGCAGGTTTGTGAATTGCAGTGCCCCTGAGCTCCATTTTTCAACTCGCTTTCTTGGGAGCTGGCCGCAAAAGCGCAGGATTGCTTCAGGCCCTATTCGGGTTCCGGGCGGCAGGATGAGCCTGTGGTTAATTCTTCTTCCTGATGGGAAAATAGAGTGACCTGTGCCTGTCCCAACACCTAGAGCTAGTCTCCCATTGGTTCCCCCTCTTCCCGTTCATCCTCAGGACAAATTGCAACCTGTACTGAACAGAAGGTTAAAGCTGCTGATTCTCCAAGGAGGGAGATTGCTAGTAAAGCGGCTGGAATGGCGAACCCGAGCACCATCAGACGAGAAATGAGGTGTGTTTTAGCAACCTTTCCCGATCACACGGTGTACCATCTTCTGGGTTTCTCATGCATGTTTTCGATGTAGGAAGATGCCCTTGAACCTGGAGATTTGGGACCCATGGGATGGGTACCACGCAGTATTACTTTAAAGGGTCTGCGTTTGCTCACCCAACCTCACCAAACCTCTCAGCCCCAAGAGTGTCCACCCTTATGTCGCAATCAGCTGTGGGTCTAGATATGGTCAATCCAGGTGGCATCACAGCCCCTGAACGAATTTTGTAAGAATTTCTCTCTCTTTCACTGTCTTTGTTTCACGGGTTTTTAAAAGTTATTGATTTTTATAATCGGGTTTAGCTGCTTTTCACTGCTGTCTTTATGACGCTTTAAACCCACTTGACTCACTTACAGAGAGTTATCAATACATAGGTTTTAAGATTCTTACTAGTCAGATATATTCTTGGGCGGTGAATAGGGGCTGTTGAGTCCAGTTCCCTGAGCAAGGAGTAGGTCTTGTGTATTACATATTGGGTTTATGGAACGGTATCTGAGCTAATTTGAAACCCTTGTTTTAGGCATCACTCCACCTCACCTTTCCCGTTAAGCAGCTATAGTGTGTTTTCTAACCGTGTGACTCTGTTCTGTTTTGTAATTCAGTTCAAGTGTAGCGGTTTTTACATTTCCTCTATAAGTGATATCTTATGGCAAGTGTCTTTTTCTGTGTGACTTATTTCACTTAGAATCGTCGTACCTAAATCCACTCATCATGCTGCTACTAGCCTTATGACGTTGATTTCATGGCTGAGTGATATTCCTTTGTACATAAGGACCACAACTTCTTTATCCATTTTTCTCTTTCCTGGGATATTTAAGGTGTAACGAAGTGGAGGTTCTTGTCAACAGAGCAGCCCTAAACTTTGGGGTGCCTGTGTCTTGCTGATTTTCAATTTTCCCAATGTATACGCCCATGAGTGGAAGTGCCCTATGCTCTCTAAGCTGTGTTTTTTAGATGTTTCAGGACACACCGTACACTTCTCCAGAGTGGCTGTTGGCAATTTACATCCCGCCCATCAGCGTAGCAAGGCTCCCGTTTCTCCATGGCCTGTCCTGCATTTCTGGTTTTGACCCTTTATTCAGCATGGCCCTTTTCACCGATGCGAAGCGAGACCTCTTTGTAGCGCTGATTTGTCTTTCCAGGTTGCTTGGTTGGCCAAAAAGGGCGTATGCGTTTTTTCCTGAATATATTCAGGAAAAAACGCATACGCCCTTTTTGGCCAAGGGCATCATTGTCGAGGTTTTGCCGCTTTTCCTGTGCTTTAAAGGCGATTCGAATCTACCTCCTGAAATCTGTTTCCTGCAATTCTGCCTTGCTTTCAAATCCTCTTTGTTGCCTTCCCTGAATATATTTGTGGACGAGAGTTATCATTTATAACTCTGCAGGTTTGTGAATTGCAGTGCCCCTGAGCTCCATTTTTCAACTCGCTTTCTTGGGAGCTGGCCGCAAAAGCGCAGGATTGCTTCAGGCCCTATTCGGGTTCCGGGCGGCAGGATGAGCCTGTGGTTAATTCTTCTTCCTGATGGGAAAATAGAGTGACCTGTGCCTGTCCCAACACCTAGAGCTAGTCTCCCATTGGTTCCCCCTCTTCCCGTTCATCCTCAGGACAAATTGCAACCTGTACGGAACAGAAGGTTAAAGCTGCTGATTCTCCAAGGAGGGAGATTGCTAGTAAAGCGGCTGGAATGGCGAACCCGAGAACCATCAGACGAGAAATGAGGTGTGTTTTAGCAACCTTTCCCGATCACACGGTGTACCATCTTCTGGGTTTCTCATGCATGTTTTCGATGTAGGAAGATGCCCTTGAACCTGGAGATTTGGGACCCATGGGATGGGTACCACGCAGTATTACTTTAAAGGGTCTGCGTTTGCTCACCCAACCTCACCAAACCTCTCAGCCCCAAGAGTTTCCACCCTTATGTCGCAATCAGCTGTGGGTCTAGATATGGTCAATCCAGGTGGCATCACAGCCCCTGAACGAATTTTGTAAGAATTTCTCTCTCTTTCACTGTCTTTGTTTCTCGGGTTTTTAAAAGTTATTGATTTTTATAATGGGGTTTAGCTGCTTTTCACTGCTGTCTTTATGCCGCTTTACACGCACTTGACTCACTTACAGAGAGATATCAATACATAGGTTTTAAGATTCGTACTAGTCAGATATATTCTTGGGCGGTGAATAGGGGGTGTTGAGTCCAGTTCACTGAGCAAGGAGTAGGTCTTGTCTATTACATATTGGGTTTATGGAACGGTATCTGAGCTAATTTGAAACCCTTGTTTTAGGCATCACCCCACCTCACCTTTCCCGTTAAGCAGCTATAGTGTGTTTTCTAAACGTGTGACTCTGTTCTGTTTTGTAATTCAGTTCCAGTGTAGCGGTTTTTCCATTCCCTCTATAAGTGATATCTTATGGCAAGTGTCTTTTTCTGTGTGACTTATTTCACTTAGAATCGTCGTACCTAAATCCACTCATCATGCTGCTACGAGCCTTATGACGTTGATTTCATGGCTGAGTGATATTCCTTTGTACATAAGGACCACAACTTCTTTATCCATTTTTCTCTTTCCTGGGATATTTAAGGTGTAACGAAGTGGAGGTTCTTGTCAACAGAGCAGCCCTAAACTTTGGGGTGCCTGTGTCTTGCTGATTTTCAATTTTCCCAATGTATACGCCCATGAGTGGAAGTGCCCTATGCTCTCTAAGCTGTGTTTTTTAGATGTTTCAGGACACACCGTACACTTCTCCAGAGTGGCTGTTGGCAATTTACATCCCGCCCATCAGCGTAGCAAGGCTCCCGTTTCTCCATGGCCTGTCCTGCATTTCTGGTTTTGACCCTTTATTCAGCATGGCCCTTTTCACCGATGCGAAGCGAGACCTCTTTGTAGCGCTGATTTGTCTTTCCAGGTTGCTTGGTTGGCCAAAAAGGGCGTATGCGTTTTTTCCTGAATATATTCAGGAAAAAACGCATACGCCCTTTTTGGCCAAGGGCATCATTGTCGAGGTTTTGCCGCTTTTCCTGTGCTTTAAAGGCGATTCGAATCTACCTCCTGAAATCTGTTTCCTGCAATTCTGCCTTGCTTTCAAATCCTCTTTGTTGCCTTCCCTGAATATATTTGTGGACGAGAGTTATCATTTATAACTCTGCAGGTTTGTGAATTGCAGTGCCCCTGAGCTCCATTTTTCAACTCGCTTTCTTGGGAGCTGGCCGCAAAAGCGCAGGATTGCTTCAGGCCCTATTCGGGTTCCGGGCGGCAGGATGAGCCTGTGGTTAATTCTTCTTCCTGATGGGAAAATAGAGTGACCTGTGCCTGTCCCAACACCTAGAGCTAGTCTCCCATTGGTTCCCCCTCTTCCCGTTCATCCTCAGGACAAATTGCAACCTGTACGGAACAGAAGGTTAAAGCTGCTGATTCTCCAAGGAGGGAGATTGCTAGTAAAGCGGCTGGAATGGCAAACCCGAGAACCATCAGACGAGAAATGAGGTGTGTTTTAGCAACCTTTCCCGATCACACGGTGTACCATCTTCTGGGTTTCTCATGCATGTTTTCGATGTAGGAAGATGCCCTTGAACCTGGAGATTTGGGACCCATGGGATGGGTACCACGCAGTATTACTTTAAAGGGTCTGCGTTTGCTCACCCAACCTCACCAAACCTCTCAGCCCCAAGAGTTTCCACCCTTATGTCGCAATCAGCTGTGGGTCTAGATATGGTCAATCCAGGTGGCATCACAGCCCCTGAACGAATTTTGTAAGAATTTCTCTCTCTTTCACTGTCTTTGTTTCTCGGGTTTTTAAAAGTTATTGATTTTTATAATGGGGTTTAGCTGCTTTTCACTGCTGTCTTTATGCCGCTTTACACGCACTTGACTCACTTACAGAGAGATATCAATACATAGGTTTTAAGATTCTTACTAGTCAGATATATTCTTGGGCGGTGAATAGGGGGTGTTGAGTCCAGTTCACTGAGCAAGGAGTAGGTCTTGTCTATTACATATTGGGTTTATGGAACGGTATCTGAGCTAATTTGAAACCCTTGTTTTAGGCATCACCCCACCTCACCTTTCCCGTTAAGCAGCTATAGTGTGTTTTCTAAACGTGTGACTCTGTTCTGTTTTGTAATTCAGTTCCAGTGTAGCGGTTTTTCCATTCCCTCTATAAGTGATATCTTATGGCAAGTGTCTTTTTCTGTGTGACTTATTTCACTTAGAATCGTCGTACCTAAATCCACTCATCATGCTGCTACGAGCCTTATGACGTTGATTTCATGGCTGAGTGATATTCCTTTGTACATAAGGACCACAACTTCTTTATCCATTTTTCTCTTTCCTGGGATATTTAAGGTGTAACGAAGTGGAGGTTCTTGTCAACAGAGCAGCCCTAAACTTTGGGGTGCCTGTGTCTTGCTGATTTTTAGTTTTCCCAATGTATACGCCCATGAGTGGAAGTGCCCTATGCTCTCTAAGCTGAGTTTTGTAGATGTTTCAGGACACACCGTACACTTCTCCAGAGTGGCTGTTGGCAATTTACATCCCGCCCATCAGCGTAGCAAGGCTCCCGTTTCTCCATGGCCTGTCCTGCATTTCTGGTTTTGACCCTTTATTCAGCATGGCCCTTTTCACCGATGCGAAGCGAGACCTCTTTGTAGCGCTGATTTGTCTTTCCAGGTTGCTTGGTTGGCCAAAAAGGGCGTATGCGTTTTTTCCTGAATATATTCAGGAAAAAACGCATACGCCCTTTTTGGCCAAGGGCATCATTGTCGAGGTTTTGCCGCTTTTCCTGTGCTTTAAAGGCGATTCGAATCTACCTCCTGAAATCTGTTTCCTGCAATTCTGCCTTGCTTTCAAATCCTCTTTGTTGCCTTCCCTGAATATATTTGTGGACGAGAGTTATCATTTATAACTCTGCAGGTTTGTGAATTGCAGTGCCCCTGAGCTCCATTTTTCAACTCGCTTTCTTGGGAGCTGGCCGCAAAAGCGCAGGATTGCTTCAGGCCCTATTCGGGTTCCGGGCGGCAGGATGAGCCTGTGGTTAATTCTTCTTCCTGATGGGAAAATAGAGTGACCTGTGCCTGTCCCAACACCTAGAGCTAGTCTCCCATTGGTTCCCCCTCTTCCCGTTCATCCTCAGGACAAATTGCAACCTGTACGGAACAGAAGGTTAAAGCTGCTGATTCTCCAAGGTGGGAGATTGCTAGTAAAGCGGCTGGAATGGCAAACCCGAGAACCATCAGACGAGAAATGAGGTGTGTTTTAGCAACCTTTCCCGATCACACGGTGTACCATCTTCTGGGTTTCTCATGCATGTTTTCGATGTAGGAAGATGCCCTTGAACCTGGAGATTTGGGACCCATGGGATGGGTACCACGCAGTATTACTTTAAAGGGTCTGCGTTTGCTCACCCAACCTCACCAAACCTCTCAGCCCAAGAGTTTCCACCCTTATGTCGCAATCAGCTGTGGGTCTAGATATGGTCAATCCAGGTGGCATCACAGCCCCTGAACGAATTTTGTAAGAATTTCTCTCTCTTTCACTGTCTTTGTTTCTCGGGTTTTTAAAAGTTATTGATTTTTATAATGGGGTTTAGCTGCTTTTCACTGCTGTCTTTATGCCGCTTTACACGCACTTGACTCACTTACAGAGAGATATCAATACATAGGTTTTAAGATTCTTACTAGTCAGATATATTCTTGGGCGGTGAATAGGGGGTGTTGAGTCCAGTTCACTGAGCAAGGAGTAGGTCTTGTCTATTACATATTGGGTTTATGGAACGGTATCTGAGCTAATTTGAAACCCTTGTTTTAGGCATCACCCCACCTCACCTTTCCCGTTAAGCAGCTATAGTGTGTTTTCTAAACGTGTGACTCTGTTCTGTTTTGTAATT
Organism: Eschrichtius robustus; assembly: GCF_028021215.1. Classification (NCBI taxonomy): domain Eukaryota; kingdom Metazoa; phylum Chordata; class Mammalia; order Artiodactyla; family Eschrichtiidae; genus Eschrichtius; species Eschrichtius robustus. The sequence goes on along the minus strand of NC_090830.1, from coordinate 40,951,387 downwards.
CAGTTCCAGTGTAGCGGTTTTTCCATTCCCTCTATAAGTGATATCTTATGGCAAGTGTCTTTTTCTGTGTGACTTATTTCACTTAGAATCGTCGTACCTAAATCCACTCATCATGCTGCTACGAGCCTTATGACGTTGATTTCATGGCTGAGTGATATTCCTTTGTACATAAGGACCACAACTTCTTTATCCATTTTTCTCTTTCCTGGGATATTTAAGGTGTAACGAAGTGGAGGTTCTTGTCAACAGAGCAGCCCTAAACTTTGGGGTGCCTGTGTCTTGCTGATTTTTAGTTTTCCCAATGTATACGCCCATGAGTGGAAGTGCCCTATGCTCTCTAAGCTGAGTTTTGTAGATGTTTCAGGACACACCGTACACTTCTCCAGAGTGGCTGTTGGCAATTTACATCCCGCCCATCAGCGTAGCAAGGCTCCCGTTTCTCCATGGCCTGTCCTGCATTTCTGGTTTTGACCCTTTATTCAGCATGGCCCTTTTGACCGATGCGAAGCGAGACTTCTTTGTAGCGCTGATTTACCTTTCCAGTTTGCTTGGTTGGCCAAAAAGGGCGTATGCGTTTTTTCCTGAATATATTCAGGAAAAAACGCATACGCCCTTTTTGGCCAAGGGCATCATTCTCGAGGTTTTGCCGCTTTTCCTGTGCTTTAAAGGCGATTCGAATCTACCTCCTGAAATCTGTTTCCTGCAATTCTGCCTTGCTTTCACATCCTCTTCGTTGCCTTCCCTGAATATATTTGTGGACGAGAGTTATCATTTATAACTCTGCAGTTTTGTGAATTGCAGTGCCCCTGAGCTCCATTTTTCAACTCGCTTTCTTGGGAGCTGGCCGCAAAAGCGCAGGATTGCTTCAGGCCCTATTCGGGTTCCGGGCGGCAGGATGAGCCTGTGGTTAATTCTTCTTCCTGATGGGAAAATAGAGTGACCTGTGCCTGTCCCAACACCTAGAGCTAGTCTCCCATTGGTTCCCCCTCTTCCCGTTCATCCTCAGGACAAACTGCAACCTGTAAGGAACAGGAGGTTAAAGCTGCTGATTCTCCAAGGAGGGAGATTGCTAGTAAAGCGGCTGGAATGGCGAACCCGAGCACCATCAGACGAGAAATGAGGTGCGTTTTAGCAACCTTTCCCGATCACACGGTGTACCATCTTCTGGGTTTCTCATGCATGTTTTCGATGTAGGAAGATGCCCTTGAACCTGGAGATTTGGGACCCATGGGATGGGTACAACGCAGTATGACTTTAAAGGGTCTGCGTTTGCTCACCCAACCTCACCAAACCTCTCAGCCCCAAGAGTTTCCACCCTTATGTCGCAATCAGCTGTGGGTCTAGATATGGTCAATCCAGGTGGCATCACAGCCCCTGAACGAATTTTGTAAGAATTTCTCTCTCTTTCACTGTCTTTGTTTCTCGGGTTTTTAAAAGTTATTGATTTTTATAATGGGGTTTAGCTGCTTTTCACTGCTGTCTTTATGCCGCTTTACACGCACTTGACTCACTTACAGAGAGATATCAATACATAGGTTTTAAGATTCGTACTAGTCAGATATATTCTTGGGCGGTGAATAGGGGGTGTTGAGTCCAGTTCACTGAGCAAGGAGTAGGTCTTGTCTATTACATATTGGGTTTATGGAACGGTATCTGAGCTAATTTGAAACCCTTGTTTTAGGCATCACCCCACCTCACCTTTCCCGTTAAGCAGCTATAGTGTGTTTTCTAAACGTGTGACTCTGTTCTGTTTTGTAATTCAGTTCCAGTGTAGCGGTTTTTCCATTCCCTCTATAAGTGATATCTTATGGCAAGTGTCTTTTTCTGTGTGACTTATTTCACTTAGAATCGTCGTACCTAAATCCACTCATCATGCTGCTACGAGCCTTATGACGTTGATTTCATGGCTGAGTGATATTCCTTTGTACATAAGGACCACAACTTCTTTATCCATTTTTCTCTTTCCTGGGATATTTAAGGTGTAACGAAGTGGAGGTTCTTGTCAACAGAGCAGCCCTAAACTTTGGGGTGCCTGTGTCTTGCTGATTTTTAGTTTTCCCAATGTATACGCCCATGAGTGGAAGTCCCCTATGCTCTCTAAGCTGTGTTTTTTAGATGTTTCAGGACACACCGTACACTTCTCCAGAGTGGCTGTTGGCAATTTACATCCCGCCCATCAGCATAGCAAGGCTCCCGTTTCTCCATGGCCTGTCCTGCATTTCTGGTTTTGACCCTTTATTCAGCATGGCCCTTTTGACCGATGCGAAGCGAGACTTCTTTGTAGCGCTGATTTGCCTTTCCAGGTTGCTTGGTTGGCCAAAAAGGGCGTATGCGTTTTTTCCTGAATATATTCAGGAAAAAACGCATACGCCCTTTTTGGCCAAGGACATCATTGTCGAGGTTTTGCCGCTTTTCCTGTGCTTTAAAGGCGATTCGAATCTACCTCCTGAAATCTGTTTCCTGCAATTCTGCCTTGCTTTCAAATCCTCTTCGTTGCCTTCCCTGAATATATTTGTGGACGAGAGTTATCATTTATAACTTTGCAGGTTTGTGAATTGCAGTGCCCCTGAGCTCCATTTTTCAACTCGCTTTCTTGGGAGCTGGCCGCAAAAGCGCAGGATTGCTTCAGGCCCTATTCGGGTTCCGGGCGGCAGGATGAGCCTGTGGTTAATTCTTCTTCCTGATGGGAAAATAGAGTGACCTGTGCCTGTCCCAACACCTAGAGCTAGTCTCCCATTTGTTCCCCCTCTTCCCGTTCATCCTCAGGACAAACTGCAACCTGTACGGAACAGGAGGTTAAAGCTGCTGATTCTCCAAGGAGGGAGATTGCTAGTAAAGCAGCTGGAATGGCGAACCCGAGCACCATCAGATGAGAAATGAGGTGCGTTTTAGAAACCTTTCCCGATCACACGGTGTACCATCTTCTGGGTTTCTCATGCATGTTTTCGATGTAGGAAGATGCCCTTGAACGTGGAGATTTGGGACCCATGGGATGGGTACCACGCAGTATTACTTTAAAGGGTCTGCGTTTGCTCACCCAACCTCACCAAACCTCTCAGCCCCAAGAGTGTCCGACCTTATGTCGCAATCAGCTGTGGGTCTAGATATGGTCAATCCAGGTGGCATCACAGCCCCTGAACGAATTTTGTAAGAATTTCTCTCTCTTTCACTGTCTTTGTTTCACGGGTTTTTAAAAGTTTTTGATTTTTATAATGGGGTTTAGCTGCTTTTCACTGCTGTCTTTATGCCGCTTTAAACCCACTTGACTCACTTACAGAGAGTTATCAATACATAGGTTTTAAGATTCTTACTAGTCAGATATATTCTTGGGCGGTGAATAGGGGCTGTTGAGTCCAGTTCCCTGAGCAAGGAGTAGGTCTTGTGTATTACATATTGGGTTTATGGAACGGTATCTGAGCTAATTTGAAACCCTTGTTTTAGGCATCACTCCACCTCACCTTTCCCGTTAAGCAGCTATAGTGTGTTTTCTAACCGTGTGACTCTGTTCTGTTTTGTAATTCAGTTCAAGTGTAGCGGTTTTTACATTCCCTCTATAAGTGATATCTTATGGCAAGTGTCTTTTTCTGTGTGACTTATTTCACTTAGAATCGTCGTACCTAAATCCACTCATCATGCTGCTACTAGCCTTATGACGTTGATTTCATGGCTGAGTGATATTCCTTTGTACATAAGGACCACAACTTCTTTATCCATATTTCTCTTTCCTGGGATATTTAAGGTGTAACAAAGTGGAGGTTCTTGTTAACAGAGCAGCCCTAAACTTTGGGGTGCCTGTGTCTTGCTGATTTTTAGTTTTCCCAATGTATACGCTCATGAGTGGAAGTCCCCTATGCTCTCTAAGCTGTGTTTTTTAGATGTTTCAGGACACACCGTACACTTCTCCAGAGTGGCTGTTGGCAATTTACATCCCGCCCATCAGCATAGCAAGGCTCCCGTTTCTCCATGGCCTGTCCTGCATTTCTGGTTTTGACCCTTTATTCAGCATGGCCCTTTTGACCGATGCGAAGCGAGACTTCTTTGTAGCGCTGATTTGCCTTTCCAGGTTGCTTGGTTGGCCAAAAAGGGCGTATGCGTTTTTTCCTGAATATATTCAGGAAAAAACGCATACGCCCTTTTTGGCCAAGGACATCATTGTCGAGGTTTTGCCGCTTTTCCTGTGCTTTAAAGGCGATTCGAATCTACCTCCTGAAATCTGTTTCCTGCAATTCTGCCTTGCTTTCAAATCCTCTTCGTTGCCTTCCCTGAATATATTTGTGGACGAGAGTTATCATTTATAACTCTGCAGGTTTGTGAATTGCAGTGCCCCTGAGCTCCATTTTTCAACTCGCTTTCTTGGGAGCTGGCCGCAAAAGCGCAGGATTGCTTCAGGCCCTATTCGGGTTCCGGGCGGCAGGATGAGCCTGTGGTTAATTCTTCTTCCTGATGGGAAAATAGAGTGACCTGTGCCTGTCCCAACACCTAGAGCTAGTCTCCCATTGGTTCCCCCTCTTCCCGTTCATCCTCAGGACAAATTGCAACCTGTACGGAACAGAAGGTTAAAGCTGCTGATTCTCCAAGGAGGGAGATTGCTAGTAAAGCGGCTGGAATGGCGAACCCGAGCACCATCAGACGAGAAATGAGGTGTGTTTTAGCAACCTTTCCCGATCACACGGTGTACCATCTTCTGGGTTTCTCATGCATGTTTTCGATGTAGGAAGATGCCCTTGAACCTGGAGATTTGGGACCCATGGGATGGGTACCACGCAGTATTACTTTAAAGGGTCTGCGTTTGCTCACCCAACCTCACCAAACCTCTCAGCCCCAAGAGTGTCCACCCTTATGTCGCAATCAGCTGTGGGTCTAGATATGGTCAATCCAGGTGGCATCACAGCCCCTGAACGAATTTTGTAAGAATTTCTCTCTCTTTCACTGTCTTTGTTTCACGGGTTTTTAAAAGTTATTGATTTTTATAATCGGGTTTAGCTGCTTTTCACTGCTGTCTTTATGACGCTTTAAACCCACTTGACTCACTTACAGAGAGTTATCAATACATAGGTTTTAAGATTCTTACTAGTCAGATATATTCTTGGGCGGTGAATAGGGGCTGTTGAGTCCAGTTCCCTGAGCAAGGAGTAGGTCTTGTGTATTACATATTGGGTTTATGGAACGGTATCTGAGCTAATTTGAAACCCTTGTTTTAGGCATCACTCCACCTCACCTTTCCCGTTAAGCAGCTATAGTGTGTTTTCTAACCGTGTGACTCTGTTCTGTTTTGTAATTCAGTTCAAGTGTAGCGGTTTTTACATTCCCTCTATAAGTGATATCTTATGGCAAGTGTCTTTTTCTGTGTGACTTATTTCACATAGAATCGTCGTACCTAAATCCACTCATCATGCTGCTACTAGCCTTATGACGTTGATTTCATGGCTGAGTGATATTCCTTTGTACATAAGGACCACAAATTCTTTATCCATTTTTCTCTTTCCTGGGATATTTAAGGTGTAACGAAGTGGAGGTTCTTGTTAACAGAGCAGCCCTAAACTTTGGGGTGCCTGTGTCTTGCTGATTTTTAGTTTTCCCAATGTATACGCCCATGAGTGGAAATCCCCTATGCTCTCTAAGCTGTGTTTTTTAGATGTTTCAGGACACACCGTACACTTCTCCAGAGTGGCTGTTGGCAATTTACATCCCGCCCATCAGCATAACAAGGCTCCCGTTTCTCCATGGCCTGTCCTGCATTTCTGGTTTTGACCCTTTATTCAGCATGGCCCTTTTGACCGATGCGAAGCGAGACTTCTTTGTAGCGCTGATTTGCCTTTCCAGGTTGCTTGGTTGGCCAAAAATGGCGTATGCGTTTTTTCCTGAATATATTCAGGAAAAAACGCATACGCCCTTTTTGGCCAAGGACATCATTGTCGAGGTTTTGCCGCTTTTCCTGTGCTTTAAAGGCGATTCGAATCTACCTCCTGAAATCTGTTTCCTGCAATTCTGCCTTGCTTCCAAATCCTCTTCGTTGCCTTCCCTGAATATATTTGTGGACGAGAGTTATCATTTATAACTCTGCAGGTTTGTGAATTGCAGTGCCCCTGAGCTCCATTTTTCAACTCGCTTTCTTGGGAGCTGGCCGCAAAAGCGCAGGATTGCTTCAGGCCCTATTCGGGTTCCGGGCGGCAGGATGAGCCTGTGGTTAATTCTTCTTCCTGATGGGAAAATAGAGTGACCTGTGCCTGTCCCAACACCTAGAGCTAGTCTCCCATTGGTTCCCCCTCTTCCCGTTCATCCTCAGGACAAACTGCAACCTGTACGGAACAGGAGGTTAAAGCTGCTGATTCTCCAAGGAGGGAGATTGCTAGTAAAGCGGCTGGAATGGCGAACCCGAGCACCATCAGACGAGAAATGAGGTGCGTTTTAGCAACCTTTCCCGATCACACGGTGTACCATCTTCTGGGTTTCTCATGCATGTTTTCGATGTAGGAAGATGCCCTTGAACCTGGAGATTTGGGACCCATGGGATGGGTACCACGCAGTATGACTTTAAAGGGTCTGCGTTTGCTCACCCAACCTCACCAAACCTCTCAGCCCCAAGAGTGTCCACCCTTATGTCGCAATCAGCTGTGGGTCTAGATATGGTCAATCCAGGTGGCATCACAGCCCCTGAACGAATTTTGTAAGAATTTCTCTCTCTTTCACTGTCTTTGTTTCACGGGTTTTTAAAAGTTATTGATTTTTATAATGGTGTTTAGCTGCTTTTCACTGCTGTCTTTATGCCGCTTTACACGCACTTGACTCACTTACAGAGAGATATCAATACATAGGTTTTAAGATTCTTACTAGTCAGATATATTCTTGGGCGGTGAATAGGGGGTGTTGAGTCCAGTTCACTGAGCAAGGAGTAGGTCTTGTCTATTACATATTGGGTTTGTGGAACGGTATCTGAGCTAATTTGAAACCCTTGTTTTAGGCATCACCCCACCTCACCTTTCCCGTTAAGCAGCTATAGTGTGTTTTCTAAACGTGTGATTCTGTTCTGTTTTGTAATTCAGTTCAAGTGTAGCGGTTTTTACATTCCCTCTATAAGTGATATCTTATGGCAAGTGTCTTTTTCTGTGTGACTTATTTCACTTAGAATCGTCGTACCTAAATCCACTCATCATGCTGCTACTAGCCTTATGATGTTGATTTCATGGCTGAGTGATATTCCTTTGTACATAAGGACCACAACTTCTTTATCCATTTTTCTCTTTCCTGGGATATTTAAGGTGTAACGAAGTGGAGGTTCCTGTCAACAGAGCAGCCCTAAACTTAGGGGTGCCTGTGTCTTGCTGATTTTTAGTTTTCCCAATTTATACGCCCATGAGTGGAAGTGCCCTATGCTCTCTAACCTGAGTTTTTTAGATGTTTCAGGACACACCGTACACTTCTCCAGAGTGGCTGTTGGCAATTTACATCCCGCCCATCAGCGTAGCAAGGCTCCCGTTTCTCCATGGCCTATCCTGCATTTCTGGTTTTGACCCTTTATTCAGCATGGCCCTTTTGACCGATGCGAAGCGAGACTTCTTTGTAGCGCTGATTTGCCTTTCCAGGTTGCTTGGTTGGCCAAAAAGGGCGTATGCGTTTTTTCCTGAATATATTCAGGAAAAAACGCATACGCCCTTTTTGGCCAAGGACATCATTGTCGAGGTTTTGCCGCTTTTCCTGTGCTTTAAAGGCGATTCGAATCTACCTCCTGAAATCTGTTTCCTGCAATTCTGCCTTGCTTTCAAATCCTCTTCGTTGCCTTCCCTGAATATATTTGTGGACGAGAGTTATCATTTATAACTCTGCAGGTTTGTGAATTGCAGTGCCCCTGAGCTCCATTTTTCAACTCGCTTTCTTGGGAGCTGGCCGCAAAAGCGCAGGATTGCTTCAGGCCCTATTCGGGTTCCGGGCGGCAGGATGAGCCTGTGGTTAATTCTTCTTCCTGATGGGAAAATAGAGTGACCTGTGCCTGTCCCAACACCTAGAGCTAGTCTCCCATTGGTTCCCCCTCTTCCCGTTCATCCTCAGGACAAACTGCAACCTGTACGGAACAGGAGGTTAAAGCTGCTGATTCTCCAAGGAGGGAGATTGCTAGTAAAGCAGCTGGAATGGCGAACCCGAGCACCATCAGATGAGAAATGAGGTGCGTTTTAGAAACCTTTCCCGATCACACGGTGTACCATCTTCTGGGTTTCTCATGCATGTTTTCGATGTAGGAAGATGCCCTTGAACGTGGAGATTTGGGACCCATGGGATGGGTACCACGCAGTATTACTTTAAAGGGTCTGCGTTTGCTCACCCAACCTCACCAAACCTCTCAGCCCCAAGAGTGTCCACCCTTATGTCGCAATCAGCTGTGGGTCTAGATATGGTCAATCCAGGTGGCATCACAGCCCCTGAACGAATTTTGTAAGAATTTCTCTCTCTTTCACTGTCTTTGTTTCACGGGTTTTTAAAAGTTTTTGATTTTTATAATGGGGTTTAGCTGCTTTTCACTGCTGTCTTTATGCCGCTTTACACGCACTTGACTCACTTACAGAGAGATATCAATACATAGGTTTTAAGATTCTTACTAGTCAGATATATTCTTGGGCGGTGAATAGGGGGTGTTGAGTCCAGTTCACTGAGCAAGGAGTAGGTCTTGTCTATTACATATTGGGTTTATGGAACGGTATCTGAGCTAATTTGAAACCCTTGTTTTAGGCATCACCCCACCTCACCTTTCCCGTTAAGCAGCTATAGTGTGTTTTCTAAACGTGTGACTCTGTTCTGTTTTGTAATTCAGTTCAAGTGTAGCGGTTTTTACATTCCCTCTATAAGTGATATCTTATGGCAAGTGTCTTTTTCTGTGTGACTTATTTCACTTAGAATCGTCGTACCTAAATCCACTCATCATGCTGCTAATAGCCTTATGACGTTGATTTCATGGCTGAGTGATATTCCTTTGTACATAAGGACCACAACTTCTTTATCCATATTTCTCTTTCCTGGGATATTTAAGGTGTAACAAAGTGGAGGTTCTTGTTAACAGAGCAGCCCTAAACTTTGGGGTGCCTGTGTCTTGCTGATTTTTAGTTTTCCCAATGTATACGCTCATGAGTGGAAGTCCCCTATGCTCTCTAAGCTGTGTTTTTTAGATGTTTCAGGACACACCGTACACTTCTCCAGAGTGGCTGTTGGCAATTTACATCCCGCCCATCAGCATAGCAAGGCTCCCGTTTCTCCATGGCCTGTCCTGCATTTCTGGTTTTGACCCTTTATTCAGCATGGCCCTTTTGACCGATGCGAAGCGAGACTTCTTTGTAGCGCTGATTTGCCTTTCCAGGTTGCTTGGTTGGCCAAAAAGGGCGTATGCGTTTTTTCCTGAATATATTCAGGAAAAAACGCATACGCCCTTTTTGGCCAAGGACATCATTGTCGAGGTTTTGCCGCTTTTCCTGTGCTTTAAAGGCGATTCGAATCTACCTCCTGAAATCTGTTTCCTGCAATTCTGCCTTGCTTTCAAATCCTCTTCGTTGCCTTCCCTGAATATATTTGTGGACGAGAGTTATCATTTATAACTCTGCAGGTTTGTGAATTGCAGTGCCCCTGAGCTCCATTTTTCAACTCGCTTTCTTGGGAGCTGGCCGCAAAAGCGCAGGATTGCTTCAGGCCGTATTCGGGTTCCGGGCGGCAGGATGAGCCTGTGGTTAATTCTTCTTCCTGATGGGAAAATAGAGTGACCTGTGCCTGTCCCAACAGCTAGAGCTAGTCTCCCATTGGTTCCCCCTCTTCCCGTTCATCCTCAGGACAAATTGCAACCTGTACGGAACAGAAGGTTAAAGCTGCTGATTCTCCAAGGAGGGAGATTGCTAGTAAAGCGGCTGGAATGGCGAACCCGAGCACCATCAGACGAGAAATGAGGTGTGTTTTAGCAACCTTTCCCGATCACACGGTGTACCATCTTCTGGGTTTCTCATGCATGTTTTCGATGTAGGAAGATGCCCTTGAACCTGGAGATTTGGGACCCATGGGATGGGTACCACGCAGTATTACTTTAAAGGGTCTGCGTTTGCTCACCCAACCTCACCAAACCTCTCAGCCCCAAGAGTGTCCACCCTTATGTCGCAATCAGCTGTGGGTCTAGATATGGTCAATCCAGGTGGCATCACAGCCCCTGAACGAATTTTGTAAGAATTTCTCTCTCTTTCACTGTCTTTGTTTCACGGGTTTTTAAAAGTTATTGATTTTTATAATCGGGTTTAGCTGCTTTTCACTGCTGTCTTTATGACGCTTTACACCCACTTGACTCACTTACAGAGAGTTATCAATACATAGGTTTTAAGATTCTTACTAGTCAGATATATTCTTGGGCGGTGAATAGGGGCTGTTGAGTCCAGTTCCCTGAGCAAGGAGTAGGTCTTGTGTATTACATATTGGGTTTATGGAACGGTATCTGAGCTAATTTGAAACCCTTGTTTTAGGCAACACTCCACCTCACCTTTCCCGTTAAGCAGCTATAGTGTGTTTTCTAACCGTGTGACTCTGTTCTGTTTTGTAATTCAGTTCAAGTGTAGCGGTTTTTACATTCCCTCTATAAGTGATATCTTATGGCAAGTGTCTTTTTCTGTGTGACTTATTTCACTTAGAATCGTCGTACCTAAATCCACTCATCATGCTGCTACTAGCCTTATGATGTTGATTTCATGGCTGAGTGATATTCCTTTGTACATAAGGACCACAACTTCTTTATCCATTTTTCTCTTTCCTGGGATATTTAAGGTGTAACGAAGTGGAGGTTCCTGTCAACAGAGCAGCCCTAAACTTAGGGGTGCCTGTGTCTTGCTGATTTTTAGTTTTCCCAATTTATACGCCCATGAGTGGAAGTGCCCTATGCTCTCTAAGCTGAGTTTTTTAGATGTTTCAGGACACACCGTACACTTCTCCAGAGTGGCTGTTGGCAATTTACATCCCGCCCATCAGCGTAGCAAGGCTCCCGTTTCTCCATGGCCTATCCTGCATTTCTGGTTTTGACCCTTTATTCAGCATGGCCCTTTTGACCGATGCGAAGCGAGACTTCTTTGTAGCGCTGATTTGCCTTTCCAGGTTGCTTGGTTGGCCAAAAAGGGCGTATGCGTTTTTTCCTGAATATATTCAGGAAAAAACGCATACGCCCTTTTTGGCCAAGGACATCATTGTCGAGGTTTTGCCGCTTTTCCTGTGCTTTAAAGGCGATTCGAATCTACCTCCTGAAATCTGTTTCCTGCAATTCTGCCTTGCTTTCAAATCCTCTTCGTTGCCTTCCCTGAATATATTTGTGGACGAGAGTTATCATTTATAACTCTGCAGGTTTGTGAATTGCAGTGCCCCTGAGCTCCATTTTTCAACTCGCTTTCTTAGGAGCTGGCCGCAAAAGCGCAGGATTGCTTCAGGCCCTATTCGGGTTCCGGGCGGCAGGATGAGCCTGTGGTTAATTCTTCTTCCTGATGGGAAAATAGAGTGACCTGTGCCTGTCCCAACACCTAGAGCTAGTCTCCCATTGGTTCCCCCTCTTCCCGTTCATCCTCAGGACAAACTGCAACCTGTACGGAACAGGAGGTTAAAGCTGCTGATTCTCCAAGGAGGGAGATTGCTAGTAAAGCAGCTGGAATGGCGAACCCGAGCACCATCAGATGAGAAATGAGGTGCGTTTTAGAAACCTTTCCCGATCACACGGTGTACCATCTTCTGGGTTTCTCATGCATGTTTTCGATGTAGGAAGATGCCCTTGAACGTGGAGATTTGGGACCCATGGGATGGGTACCACGCAGTATTACTTTAAAGGGTCTGCGTTTGCTCACCCAACCTCACCAAACCTCTCAGCCCCAAGAGTGTCCACCCTTATGTCGCAATCAGCTGTGGGTCTAGATATGGTCAATCCAGGTGGCATCACAGCCCCTGAACGAATTTTGTAAGAATTTCTCTCTCTTTCACTGTCTTTGTTTCACGGGTTTTTAAAAGTTTTTGATTTTTATAATGGGGTTTAGCTGCTTTTCACTGCTGTCTTTATGCCGCTTTACACGCACTTGACTCACTTACAGAGAGATATCAATACATAGGTTTTAAGATTCTTACTAGTCAGATATATTCTTGGGCGGTGAATAGGGGGTGTTGAGTCCAGTTCACTGAGCAAGGAGTAGGTCTTGTCTATTACATATTGGGTTTATGGAACGGTATCTGAGCTAATTTGAAACCCTTGTTTTAGGCATCACCCCACCTCACCTTTCCCGTTAAGCAGCTATAGTGTGTTTTCTAAACGTGTGACTCTGTTCTGTTTTGTAATTCAGTTCAAGTGTAGCGGTTTTTACATTCCCTCTATAAGTGATATCTTATGGCAAGTGTCTTTTTCTGTGTGACTTATTTCACTTAGAATCGTCGTACCTAAATCCACTCATCATGCTGCTAATAGCCTTATGACGTTGATTTCATGGCTGAGTGATATTCCTTTGTACATAAGGACCACAACTTCTTTATCCATATTTCTCTTTCCTGGGATATTTAAGGTGTAACAAAGTGGAGGTTCTTGTTAACAGAGCAGCCCTAAACTTTGGGGTGCCTGTGTCTTGCTGATTTTTAGTTTTCCCAATGTATACGCTCATGAGTGGAAGTCCCCTATGCTCTCTAAGCTGTGTTTTTTAGATGTTTCAGGACACACCGTACACTTCTCCAGAGTGGCTGTTGGCAATTTACATCCCGCCCATCAGCATAGCAAGGCTCCCGTTTCTCCATGGCCTGTCCTGCATTTCTGGTTTTGACCCTTTATTCAGCATGGCCCTTTTGACCGATGCGAAGCGAGACTTCTTTGTAGCGCTGATTTGCCTTTCCAGGTTGCTTGGTTGGCCAAAAAGGGCGTATGCGTTTTTTCCTGAATATATTCAGGAAAAAACGCATACGCCCTTTTTGGCCAAGGACATCATTGTCGAGGTTTTGCCGCTTTTCCTGTGCTTTAAAGGCGATTCGAATCTACCTCCTGAAATCTGTTTCCTGCAATTCTGCCTTGCTTTCAAATCCTCTTCGTTGCCTTCCCTGAATATATTTGTGGACGAGAGTTATCATTTATAACTCTGCAGGTTTGTGAATTGCAGTGCCCCTGAGCTCCATTTTTCAACTCGCTTTCTTGGGAGCTGCCCGCAAAAGCGCAGGATTGCTTCAGGCCCTATTCGGGTTCCGGGCGGCAGGATGAGCCTGTGGTTAATTCTTCTTCCTGATGGGAAAATAGAGTGACCTGTGCCTGTCCCAACACCTAGAGCTAGTCTCCCATTGGTTCCCCCTCTTCCCGTTCATCCTCAGGACAAATTGCAACCTGTACGGAACAGAAGGTTAAAGCTGCTGATTCTCCAAGGAGGGAGATTGCTAGTAAAGCGGCTGGAATGGCGAACCCGAGCACCATCAGACGAGAAATGAGGTGTGTTTTAGCAACCTTTCCCGATCACACGGTGTACCATCTTCTGGGTTTCTCATGCATGTTTTCGATGTAGGAAGATGCCCTTGAACCTGGAGATTTGGGACCCATGGGATGGGTACCACGCAGTATTACTTTAAAGGGTCTGCGTTTGCTCACCCAACCTCACCAAACCTCTCAGCCCCAAGAGTGTCCACCCTTATGTCGCAATCAGCTGTGGGTCTAGATATGGTCAATCCAGGTGGCATCACAGCCCCTGAACGAATTTTGTAAGAATTTCTCTCTCTTTCACTGTCTTTGTTTCACGGGTTTTTAAAAGTTATTGATTTTTATAATCGGGTTTAGCTGCTTTTCACTGCTGTCTTTATGACGCTTTAAACCCACTTGACTCACTTACAGAGAGTTATCAATACATAGGTTTTAAGATTCTTACTAGTCAGATATATTCTTGGGCGGTGAATAGGGGCTGTTGAGTCCAGTTCCCTGAGCAAGGAGTAGGTCTTGTGTATTACATATTGGGTTTATGGAACGGTATCTGAGCTAATTTGAAACCCTTGTTTTAGGCATCACTCCACCTCACCTTTCCCGTTAAGCAGCTATAGTGTGTTTTCTAACCGTGTGACTCTGTTCTGTTTTGTAATTCAGTTCAAGTGTAGCGGTTTTTACATTCCCTCTATAAGTGATATCTTATGGCAAGTGTCTTTTTCTGTGTGACTTATTTCACTTAGAATCGTCGTACCTAAATCCACTCATCATGCTGCTACTAGCCTTATGACGTTGATTTCATGGCTGAGTGATATTCCTTTGTACATAAGGACCACAACTTCTTTATCCATTTTTCTCTTTCCTGGGATATTTAAGGTGTAACGAAGTGGAGGTTCTTGTTAACAGAGCAGCCCTAAACTTTGGGGTGCCTGTGTCTTGCTGATTTTTAGTTTTCCCAATGTATACGCCCATGAGTGGAAATCCCCTATGCTCTCTAAGCTGTGTTTTTTAGATGTTTCAGGACACACCGTACACTTCTCCAGAGTGGCTGTTGGCAATTTACATCCCGCCCATCAGCATAGCAAGGCTCCCGTTTCTCCATGGCCTGTCCTGCATTTCTGGTTTTGACCCTTTATTCAGCATGGCCCTTTTGACCGATGCGAAGCGAGACTTCTTTGTAGCGCTGATTTGCCTTTCCAGGTTGCTTGGTTGGCCAAAAAGGGCCTATGCGTTTTTTCCTGAATATATTCAGGAAAAAACGCATACGCCTTTTTTGGCCAAGGACATCATTGTCGAGGTTTTGCCGCTTTTCCTGTGCTTTAAAGGCGATTCGAATCTACCTCCTGAAATCTGTTTCCTGCAATTCTGCCTTGCTTCCAAATCCTCTTCGTTGCCTTCCCTGAATATATTTGTGGACGAGAGTTATCATTTATAACTCTGCAGGTTTGTGAATTGCAGTGCCCCTGAGCTCCATTTTTCAACTCGCTTTCTTGGGAGCTGGCCGCAAAAGCGCAGGATTGCTTCAGGCCCTATTCGGATTCCGGGCGGCAGGATGAGCCTGTGGTTAATTCTTCTTCCTGATGGGAAAATAGAGTGACCTGTGCCTGTCCCAACACCTAGATCTAGTCTCCCATTGGTTCCCCCTCTTCCCGTTCATCCTCAGGACAAACTGCAACCTGTACGGAACAGGAGGTTAAAGCTGCTGATTCTCCAAGGAGGAAGATTGCTAGTAAAGCAGCTGGAATGGCGAACCCGAGCACCATCAGATGAGAAATGAGGTGCGTTTTAGAAACCTTTCCCGATCACACGGTGTACCATCTTCTGGGTTTCTCATGCATGTTTTCGATGTAGGAAGATGCCCTTGAACGTGGAGATTTGGGACCCATGGGATGGGTACCACGCAGTATTACTTTAAAGGGTCTGCGTTTGCTCACCCAACCTCACCAAACCTCTCAGCCCCAAGAGTGTCCACCCTTATGTCGCAATCAGCTGTGGGTCTAGATATGGTCAATCCAGGTGGCATCACAGCCCCTGAACGAATTTTGTAAGAATTTCTCTCTCTTTCACTGTCTTTGTTTCACGGGTTTTTAAAAGTTATTGATTTTTATAATGGTGTTTAGCTGCTTTTCACTGCTGTCTTTATGCCGCTTTACACGCACTTGACTCACTTACAGAGAGATATCAATACATAGGTTTTAAGATTCTTACTAGTCAGATATATTCTTGGGCGGTGAATAGGGGGTGTTGAGTCCAGTTCACTGAGCAAGGAGTAGGTCTTGTCTATTACATATTGGGTTTGTGGAACGGTATCTGAGCTAATTTGAAACCCTTGTTTTAGGCATCACCCCACCTCACCTTTCCCGTTAAGCAGCTATAGTGTGTTTTCTAAACGTGTGATTCTGTTCTGTTTTGTAATTCAGTTCAAGTGTAGCGGTTTTTACATTCCCTCTATAAGTGATATCTTATGGCAAGTGTCTTTTTCTGTGTGACTTATTTCACTTAGAATCGTCGTACCTAAATCCACTCATCATGCTGCTACTAGCCTTATGATGATGATTTCATGGCTGAGTGATATTCCTTTGTACATAAGGACCACAACTTCTTTATCCATTTTTCTCTTTCCTGGGATATTTAAGGTGTAACGAAGTGGAGGTTCCTGTCAACAGAGCAGCCCTAAACTTAGGGGTGCCTGTGTCTTGCTGATTTTTAGTTTTCCCAATTTATACGCCCATGAGTGGAAGTGCCCTATGCTCTCTAAGCTGAGTTTTGTAGATGTTTCAGGACACACCGTACACTTCTCCAGAGTGGCTGTTGGCAATTTACATCCCGCCCATCAGCGTAGCAAGGCTCCCGTTTCTCCATGGCCTATCCTGCATTCCTGGTTTTGACCCTTTATTCAGCATGGCCCTTTTGACCGATGCGAAGCGAGACTTCTTTTTAGCGCTGATTTGCATTTCCAGGTTGCTTGGTTGGCCAAAAAGGGCGTATGCGTTTTTTCCTGAATATATTCAGGAAAAAACGCATACGCCCTTTTTGGCCAAGGGCATCATTGTCGAGGTTTTGCCGCTTTTCCTGTGCTTTAAGGGCGATTCGAATCTACCTCCTGAAATCTGTTTCCTGCAATTCTGCCTTGCTTTCACATCCTCTTCGTTGCCTTCCCTGAATATATTTGTGGACGAGAGTTATCATTTATAACTCTGCAGGTTTGTGAATTGCAGTGCCCCTGAGCTCCATTTTTCAACTCGCTTTCTTGGGAGCTGGCCGCAAAAGCGCAGGATTGATTCAGGCCCTATTCGGGTTCCGGGCGGCAGGATGAGCCTGTGGTTAATTCTTCTTCCTGATGGGAAAATAGAGTGACCAGTGCCTGTCCCAACACCTAGAGCTAGTCTCCCATTGGTTCCCCCTCTTCCCGTTCATCCTCAGGACAAACTGCAACCTGTACGGAACAGGAGGTTAAAGCTGCTGATTCTCCAAGGAGGGAGATTGCTAGTAAAGCGGCTGGAATGGCGAACCCGAACACCATCAGACGAGAAATGAGGTGCGTTTTAGCAACCTTTCCCGATCACACGGTGTACCATCTTCTGGGTTTCTCATGCATGTTTTCGATGTAGGAAGATGCCCTTGAACCTGGAGATTTGGGACCCATGGGATGGGTACCAGGCAGTATGACTTTAAAGGGTCTGCGTTTGCTCACCCAACCTCACCAAACCTCTCAGCCACAAGAGTGTCCACCCTTATGTCACAATCAGCTGTGGGTCTAGATATGGTCAATCCAGGTGGCATCACAGCCCTTGAACGAATTTTGTAAGAATTTCTCTCTCTTTCACTGTCTTTGTTTCACGGGCTTTTAAAAGTTTTTGATTTTTATAATGGGGTTTAGCTGCTTTTCAACTGCTGTCTTTATGCCGCTTTACACGCACTTGACTCACTTACAGAGAGATATCAATACATAGGTTTTAAGATTCTTACTAGTCAGATATATTCTTGGGCGGTGAATAGGGGGTGTTGAGTCCAGTTCCCTGAGCAAGGAGTAGGTCTTGTCTATTACATATTGGGTTTATGGAACGGTATCTGAGCTAATTTGAAACCCTTGTTTTAGGCATCACCCCACCTCACCTTTCCCGTTAAGCAGCTATAGTGTGTTTTCTAACCGTGTGACTCTGTTCTGTTTTGTAATTCAGTTCAAGTGTAGCGGTTTTTACATTCCCTCTATAAGTGATATCTTATGGCAAGTGTCTTTTTCTGTGTGACTTATTTCACTTAGAATCGTCGTACCTAAATCCACTCATCATGCTGCTACTAGCCTTATGACGTTGATTTCATGGCTGAGTGATATACCTTTGTACATAAGGACCACAACTTCTTTATCCATTTTTCTCTTTCCTGGGATATTTAAGGTGTAACGAAGTGGAGGTTCTTGTCAACAGAGCAGCCCTAAACTTTGGGGTGCCTGTGTCTTGCTGATTTTCAGTTTTCCCAATGTATACGCCCATGAGTGGAAGTGCCCTATGCTCTCTAAGCTGTGTTTTTTAGATGTTTCAGGACACACCGTACACTTCTCCAGAGTGGCTGTTGGCAATTTACATCCCGCCCATCAGCATAGCAAGGCTCCCGTTTCTCCATGGCCTGTCCTGCATTTCTGGTTTTGACCCTTTATTCAGCATGGCCCTTTTGACCGATGCGAAGCGAGACTTCTTTGTAGCGCTGATTTGCCTTTCCAGGTTGCTTGGTTGGCCAAAAAGGGCGTATGCGTTTTTTCCTGAATATATTCAGGAAAAAACGCATACGCCCTTTTTGGCCAAGGACATCATTGTCGAGGTTTTGCCGCTTTTCCTGTGCTTTAAAGGCGATTCGAATCTACCTCCTGAAATCTGTTTCCTGCAATTCTGCCTTGCTTTCAAATCCTCTTCGTTGCCTTCCCTGAATATATTTGTGGACGAGAGTTATCATTTATAACTCTGCAGGTTTGTGAATTGCAGTGCCCCTGAGCTCCATTTTCAAACTCGCTTTCTTGGGAGCTGGCCGCAAAAGCGCAGGATTGCTTCAGGCCCTATTCGGGTTCCGGGCGGCAGGATGAGCCTGTGGTTAATTCTTCTTCCTGATGGGAAAATAGAGTGACCTGTGCCTGTCCCAACACCTAGAGCTAGTCTCCCATTGGTTCCCCCTCTTCCCGTTCATCCTCAGGACAAACTGCAACCTGTACGGAACAGGAGGTTAAAGCTGCTGATTCTCCAAGGAGGGAGATTGCTAGTAAAGCAGCTGGAATGGCGAACCCGAGCACCATCAGATGAGAAATGAGGTGCGTTTTAGAAACCTTTCCCGATCACACGGTGTACCATCTTCTGGGTTTCTCATGCATGTTTTCGATGTAGGAAGATGCCCTTGAACGTGGAGATTTGGGACCCATGGGATGGGTACCACGCAGTATGACTTTAAAGGGTCTGCGTTTGCTCACCCAACCTCACCAAACCTCTCAGCCCCAAGAGTGTCCACCCTTATGTCGCAATCAGCTGTGGGTCTAGATATGGTCAATCCAGGTGGCATCACAGCCCCTGAACGAATTTTGTAAGAATTTCTCTCTCTTTCACTGTCTTTGTTTCACGGGTTTTTAAAAGTTATTGATTTTTATAATGGGGTTTAGCTGCTTTTCACTGCTGTCTTTATGCCGCTTTACACGCACTTGACTCACTTACAGAGAGATATCAATACATAGGTTTTAAGATTCTTACTAGTCAGATATATTCTTGGGCGGTGAATAGGGGGTGTTGAGTCCAGTTCACTGAGCAAGGAGTAGGTCTAGTCTATTACATATTGGGTTTATGGAACGGTATCTGAGCTAATTTGAAACCCTTGTTTTAGGCATCACCCCACCTCACCTTTCCCGTTAAGCAGCTATAGTGTGTTTTCTAAACGTGTGACTCTGTTCTGTTTTGTAATTCAGTTCAAGTGTAGCGGTTTTTCCATTCCCTCTATAAGTGATATCTTATGGCAAGTGTCTTTTTCTGTGTGACTTATTTCACTTAGAATCGTCGTACCTAAATCCACTCATCATGCTGCTACGAGCCTTATGACGTTGATTTCATGGCTGAGTGATATTCCTTTGTACATAAGGACCACAACTTCTTTATCCATTTTTCTCTTTCCTGGGATATTTAAGGTGTAACGAAGTGGAGGTTCTTGTCAACAGAGCAGCCCTAAACTTTGGGGTGCCTGTGTCTTGCTGATTTTTAGTTTTCCCAATGGATACGCCCATGAGTGGAAGTGCCCTATGCTCTCTAAGCTGAGTTTTGTAGATGTTTCAGGACACACCGTACACTTCTCCAGAGTGGCTGTTGGCAATTTACATCCCGCCCATCAGCGTAGCAAGGCTCCCGTTTCTCCATGGCCTGTCCTGCATTTCTGGTTTTGACCCTTTATTCAGCATGGCCCTTTTGACCGATGCGAAGCGAGACTTCTTTGTAGCGCTGATTTGCCTTTCCAGGTTGCTTGGTTGGCCAAAAAGGGCGTATGCGTTTTTTCCTGAATATATTCAGGAAAAAACGCATACGCCCTTTTTGGCCAAGGGCATCATTGTCGAGGTTTTGCCGCTTTTCCTGTGCTTTAAAGGCGATTCGAATCTACCTCCTGAAATCTGTTTCCTGCAATTCTGCCTTGCTTTCAAATCCTCTTCGTTGCGTTCCCTGAATATATTTGTGGATGAGAGTTATCATTTATAACTCTGCAGTTTTGTGAATTGCAGTGCCCCTGAGCTCCATTTTTCAACTCGCTTTCTTGGGAGCTGGCCGCAAAAGCGCAGGATTGCTTCAGGCCCTATTCGGGTTCCGGGCGGCAGGATGAGCCTGTGGTTAATTCTTCTTCCTGATGGGAAAATAGAGTGACCTGTGCCTGTCCCAACACCTAGAGCTAGTCTCCCATTGGTTCCCCCTCTTCCCGTTCATCCTCAGGACAAATTGCAACCTGTACGGAACAGAAGGTTAAAGCTGCTGATTCTCCAAGGAGGGAGATTGCTAGTAAAGCGGCTGGAATGGCGAACCCGAGCACCATCAGACGAGAAATGAGGTGTGTTTTAGCAACCTTTCCCGATCACACGGTGTACCATCTTCTGGGTTTCTCATGCATGTTTTCGATGTAGGAAGATGCCCTTGAACGTGGAGATTTGGGACCCATGGGATGGGTACCACGCAGTATTACTTTAAAGGGTCTGCGTTTGCTCACCCAACCTCACCAAACCTCTCAGCCCCAAGAGTGTCCACCCTTATGTCGCAGTCAGCTGTGGGTCTAGATATGGTCAATCCAGGTGGCATCACAGCCCCTGAACGAATTTTGTAAGAATTTCTCTCTCTTTCACTGTCTTTTTTTCACGGGTTTTTAAAAGTTATTGATTTTTACAATCGGGTTTAGCTGCTTTTCACTGCTGTCTTTATGACGCTTTAAACCCACTTGACTCACTTACAGAGAGTTATCAATACATAGGTTTTAAGATTCTTACTAGTCAGATATATTCTTGGGCGGTGAATAGGGGCTGTTGAGTCCAGTTCCCTGAGCAAGGAGTAGGTCTTGTGTATTACATATTGGGTTTATGGAACGGTATCTGAGCTAATTTGAAACCCTTGTTTTAGGCATCACTCCACCTCACCTTTCCCGTTAAGCAGCTATAGTGTGTTTTCTAACCGTGTGACTCTGTTCTGTTTTGTAATTCAGTTCAAGTGTAGCGGTTTTTACATTCCCTCTATAAGTGATATCTTATGGCAAGTGTCTTTTTCTGTGTGACTTATTTCACTTAGAATCGTCGTACCTAAATCCACTCATCATGCTGCTACTAGCCTTATGACGTTGATTTCATGGCTGAGTGATATTCCTTTGTACATAAGGACCACAACTTCTTTATCCATATTTCTCTTTCCTGGGATATTTAAGGTGTAACGAAGTGGAGGTTCTTGTTAACAGAGCAGCCCTAAACTTTGGGGTGCCTGTGTCTTGCTGATTTTTAGTTTTCCCAATGTATACGCCCATGAGTGGAAATCCCCTATGCTCTCTAAGCTGTGTTTTTTAGATGTTTCAGGACACACCGTACACTTCTCCAGAGTGGCTGTTGGCAATTTACATCCCGCCCATCAGCATAGCAAGGCTCCCGTTTCTCCATGGCCTGTCCTGCATTTCTGGTTTTGACCCTTTATTCAGCATGGCCCTTTTGACCGATGCGAAGCGAAACTTCTTTGTAGCGCTGATTTGCCTTTCCAGGTTGCTTGGTTGGCCAAAAAGGGCGTATGCGTTTTTTCCTGAATATATTCAGGAAAAAACGCATACGCCCTTTTTGGCCAAGGACATCATTGTCGAGGTTTTGCCGCTTTTCCTGTGCTTTAAAGGCGATTCGAATCTACCTCCTGAAATCTGTTTCCTGCAATTCTGCCTTGCTTTCAAATCCTCTTCGTTGCCTTCCCTGAATATATTTGTGGACGAGAGTTATCATTTATAACTCTGCAGGTTTGTGAATTGCAGTGCCCCTGAGCTCCATTTTTCAACTCGCTTTCTTGGGAGCTGGCCGCAAAAGCGCAGGATTGCTTCAGGCCCTATTCGGATTCCGGGCGGCAGGATGAGCCTGTGGTTAATTCTTCTTCCTGATGGGAAAATAGAGTGACCTGTGCCTGTCCCAACACCTAGATCTAGTCTCCCATTGGTTCTCCCTCTTCCCGTTCATCCTCAGGACAAACTGCAACCTGTACGGAACTGGAGGTTAAAGCTGCTGATTCTCCAAGGAGGAAGATTTCTAGTAAAGCAGCTGGAATGGCGAACCCGAGCACCATCAGATGAGAAATGAGGTGCGTTTTAGAAACCTTTCCCGATCACACGATGTACCATCTTCTGGGTTTCTCATGCATGTTTTCGATGTAGGAAGATGCCCTTGAACGTGGAGATTTGGGACCCATGGGATGGGTACCACGCAGTATTACTTTAAAGGGTCTGTGTTTGCTCACCCAACCTCACCAAACCTCTCAGCCCCAAGAGTGTCCACCCTTATGTCGCAATCAGCTGTGGGTCTAGATATGGTCAATCCAGGTGGCATCACAGCCCCTGAACGAATTTTGTAAGAATTTCTCTCTCTTTCACTGTCTTTGTTTCACGGGTTTTTAAAAGTTATTGATTTTTATAATGGTGTTTAGCTGCTTTTCACTGCTGTCTTTATGCCGCTTTACACGCACTTGACTCACTTAGAGAGAGATATCAATACATAGGTTTTAAGATTCTTACTAGTCAGATATATTCTTGGGCGGTGAATAGGGGGTGTTGAGTCCAGTTCACTGAGCAAGGAGTAGGTCTTGTCTATTACATATTGGGTTTGTGGAACGGTATCTGAGCTAATTTGAAACCCTTGTTTTAGGCATCACCCCACCTCACCTTTACCGTTAAGCAGCTATAGTGTGTTTTCTAAACGTGTGACTCTGTTCTGTTTTGTAATTCAGTTCAAGTGTAGCGGTTTTTACATTCCCTCTATAAGTGATATCTTATGGCAAGTGTCTTTTTCTGTGTGACTTATTTCACTTAGAATCGTCGTACCTAAATCCACTCATCATGCTGCTACTAGCCTTATGATGTTGATTTCATGGCTGAGTGATATTCCTTTGTACATAAGGACCACAACTTCTTTATCCATTTTTCTCTTTCCTGGGATATTTAAGGTGTAACAAAGTGGAGGTTCCTGTCAACAGAGCAGCCCTAAACTTTGGGGTGCCTGTGTCTTGCTGATTTTTAGTTTTCCCAATTTATACGCCCATGAGTGGAAGTGCCCTATGCTCTCTAAGCTGAGTTTTTTAGATGTTTCAGGACACACCGTACACTTCTCCAGAGTGGCTGTTGGCAATTTACATCCCGCCCATCAGCGTAGCAAGCCTCCCGTTTCTCCATGGCCTGTCCTGCATTTCTGGTTTTGACCCTTTATTCAGCATGGCCCTTTTGACCGATGCGAAGCGAGACTTCTTTGTAGCGCTGATTTGCCTTTCCAGGTTGCTTGGTTGGCCAAAAAGGGCGTATGCGTTTTTTCCTGAATATATTCAGGAAAAAACGCATACGCCCTTTTTGGCCAAGGGCATCATTGTCGAGGTTTTGCCGCTTTTCCTGTGCTTTAAGGGCGATTCGAATCTACCTCCTGAAATCTGTTTCCTGCAATTCTGCCTTGCTTTCACATCCTCTTCGTTGCCTTCCCTGAATATATTTGTGGACGAGAGTTATCATTTATAACTCTGCAGGTTTGTGAATTGCAGTGCCCCTGAGCTCCATTTTTCAACTCGCTTTCTTGGGAGCTGGCCGCAAAAGCGCAGGATTGCTTCAGGCCCTATTCGGGTTCCGGGCGGCAGGATGAGCCTGTGGTTAATTCTTCTTCCTGATGGGAAAATAGAGTGACCTGTGCCTGTCCCAACACCTAGAGCTAGTCTCCCATTGGTTCCCCCTCTTCCCGTTCATCCTCAGGACAAACTGCAACCTGTACGGAACAGGAGGTTAAAGCTGCTGATTCTCCAAGGAGGGAGATTGCTATTAAAGCGGCTGGAATGGCGAACCCGAGCACCATCAGACGAGAAATGAGGTGCGTTTTAGCAACCTTTCCCGATCACACGGTGTACCATCTTCTGGGTTTCTCATGCATGTTTTCGATGTAGGAAGATGCCCTTGAACCTGGAGATTTGGGACCCATGGGATGGGTACCACGCAGTATGACTTTAAAGGGTCTGCGTTTGCTCACCCAACCTCACCAAACCTCTCAGCCCCAAGAGTGTCCACCCTTATGTCGCAATCAGCTGTGGGTCTAGATATGGTCAATCCAGGTGGCATCACAGCCCTTGAACGAATTTTGTAAGAATTTCTCTCTCTTTCACTGTCTTTGTTTCACGGGTTTTTAAAAGTTTTTGATTTTTATAATGGGGTTTAGCTGCTTTTCAACTGCTGTCTTTATGCCGCTTTACACGCACTTGACTCACTTACAGAGAGATATCAATACATAGGTTTTAAGATTCTTACTAGTCAGATATATTCTTGGGCGGTGAATAGGGGGTGTTGAGTCCAGTTCCCTGAGCAAGGAGTAGGTCTTGTCTATTACATATTGGGTTTATGGAACGGTATCTGAGCTAATTTGAAACCCTTGTTTTAGGCATCACCCCACCTCACCTTTCCCGTTAAGCAGCTATAGTGTGTTTTCTAAACGTGTGACTCTGTTCTGTTTTGTAATTCAGTTCAAGTGTAGCGGTTTTTACATTCCCTCTATAAGTGATATCTTATGGCAAGTGTCTTTTTCTGTGTGACTTATTTCACTTAGAATCATCGTACCTAAATCCACTCATCATGCTGCTACTAGCCTTATGACGTTGATTTCATGGCTGAGTGATATTCCTTTGTACATAAGGACCACAACTTCTTTATCCATTTTTCTCTTTCCTGGGATATTTAAGGTGTAACGAAGTGGAGGTTCTTGTCAACAGAGCAGCCCTAAACTTTGGGGTGCCTGTGTCTTGCTGATTTTTAGTTTTCCCAATGTATACGCCCATGAGTGGAAGTACCCTATGCTCTCTAAGCTGTGTTTTTTAGATGTTTCAGGACACACCGTACACTTCTCCAGAGTGGCTGTTGGCAATTTACATCCCGCCCATCAGCGTAGCAAGGCTCCCGTTTCTCCATGGCCTGTCCTGCATTTCTGGTTTTGACCCTTTATTCAGCATGGCCCATTTGACCGATGCGAAGCGAGACTTCTTTGTAGCGCTGATTTGCCTTTCCAGGTTGCTTGGTTGGCCAAAAAGGGCGTATGCGTTTTTTCCTGAATATATTCAGGAAAAAACGCATACGCCCTTTTTGGCCAAGGGCATCATTGTCGAGGTTTTGCCGCTTTTCCTGTGCTTTAAAGGCGATTCGAATCTACCTCCTGAAATCTGTTTCCTGCAATTCTGCCTTGCTTTCAAATCCTCTTCGTTGCCTTCCCTGAATATATTTGTGGACGAGAGTTATCATTTATAACTCTGCAGGTTTGTGAATTGCAGTGCCCCTGAGCTCCATTTTTCAACTCGCTTTCTTGGGAGCTGGCCGCAAAAGCGCAGGATTGCTTCAGGCCCTATTCGGGTTCCGGGCGGCAGGATGAGCCTGTGGTTAATTCTTCTTCCTGATGGGAAAATAGAGTGACCTGTGCCTGTCCCAACACCTAGAGCTAGTCTCCCATTGGTTCCCCCTCTTCCCGTTCATCCTCAGGACAAATTGCAACCTGTACGGAACAGGAGGTTAAAGCTGCTGATTCTCCAAGGAGGGAGATTGCTAGTAAAGCGGCTGGAATGGCGAACCCGAGCACCATCAGACGAGAAATGAGGTGCGTTTTAGCAACATTTCCCGATCACACGGTGTACCATCTTCTGGGTTTCTCATGCATGTTTTCGATGTAGGAAGATGCCCTTGAACCTGGAGATTTGGGACCCACGGGATGGGTACCATGCAGTATGACTTTAAAGGGTCTGCGTTTGCTTACCCAACCTCACCAAACCTCTCAGCCCCAAGAGTGTCCACCCTTATGTCGCAATCAGCTGTGGGTCTAGATATGGTCAATCCAGGTGGCATCACAGCCCCTGAACGAATTTTGTAAGAATTTCTCTCTCTTTCACTGTCTTTGTTTCACGGGTTTTTAAAAGTTTTTGATTTTTATAATGGGGTTTAGCTGCTTTTCACTGCTGTCTTTATGCCGCTTTAAACCCACTTGACTCACTTACAGAGAGATATCAATACATAGGTTTTAAGATTATTACTAGTCAGATATATACTTGGGCGGTGAATAGGGGCTGTTGAGTCCAGTTCCCTGAGCAAGGAGTAGGTCTTGTCTATTACATATTGGGTTTATGGAACGGTATCTGAGCTAATTTGAAACCCTTGTTTTAGGCATCACCCCACCTCACCTTTCCCGTTAAGCAGCTATAGTGTGTTTTCTAAACGTGTGACTCTGTTCTGTTTTGTAATTCAGTTCAAGTGTAGCGGTTTTTACATTCCCTCTATAAGTGATATCTTATGGCAAGTGTCTTTTTCTGTGTGACTTATTTCACTTAGAATCGTCGTACCTAAATCCACTCATCATGCTGCTACTAGCCTTATGACGTTGATTTCATGGCTGAGTGATATTCCTTTGTACATAAGGACCACAACTTCTTTATCCATTTTTCTCTTTCCTGGGATATTTAAGGTGTAACGAAGTGGAGGTTCTTGTCAACAGAGCAGCCCTAAACTTTGGGGTGCCTGTGTCTTGCTGATTTTTAGTTTTCCCAATGTATACGCCCATGAGTGGAAGTACCCTATGCTCTCTAAGCTGTGTTTTTTAGATGTTTCAGGACACACCGTACACTTCTCCAGAGTGGCTGTTGGCAATTTACATCCCGCCCATCAGCGTAGTAAGGCTCCCGTTTCTCCATGGCCTGTCCTGCATTTCTGGTTTTGACCCTTTATTCAGCATGGCCCTTTTGACCGATGCGAAGCGAGACTTCTTTGTAGCGCTGATTTGCCTTTCCAGGTTGCTTGGTTGGCCAAAAAGGGCGTATGCGTTTTTTCCTGAATATATTCAGGAAAAAACGCACACGCCCTTTTTGGCCAAGGGCATCATTGTCGAGGTTTTGCCGCTTTTCCTGTGCTTTAAGGGCGATTCGAATCTACCTCCTGAAATCTGTTTCCTGCAATTCTGCCTTGCTTTCACATCCTCTTCGTTGCCTTCCCTGAATATATTTGTGGACGAGAGTTATCATTTATAACTCTGCAGGTTTGTGAATTGCAGTGCCCCTGAGCTCCATTTTTCAACTCGCTTTCTTGGGAGCTGGCCGCAAAAGCGCAGGATTGCTTCAGGCCCTATTCGGGTTCCGGGCGGCAGGATGAGCCTGTGGTTAATTCTTCTTCCTGATGGGAAAATAGAGTGACCTGTGCCTGTCCCAACACCTAGAGCTAGTCTCCCATTGGTTCCCCCTCTTCCCGTTCATCCTCAGGACAAACTGCAACCTGTACGGAACAGGAGGTTAAAGCTGCTGATTCTCCAAGGAGGGAGATTGCTAGTAAAGCGGCTGGAATGGCGAACCCGAGCACCATCAGACGAGAAATGAGGTGCGTTTTAGCAACCTTTCCCGATCACACGGTGTACCATCTTCTGGGTTTCTCATGCATGTTTTCGATGTAGGAAGATGCCCTTGAACCTGGAGATTTGGGACCCATGGGATGGGTACCACGCAGTATGACTTTAAAGGGTCTGCGTTTGCTCACCCAACCTCACCAAACCTCTCAGCCCCAAGAGTGTCCACCCTTATGTCGCAATCAGCTGTGGGTCTAGATATGGTCAATCCAGGTGGCATCACAGCCCTTGAACGAATTTTGTAAGAATTTCTCTCTCTTTCACTGTCTTTGTTTCACGGGTTTTTAAAAGTTTTTGATTTTTATAATGGGGTTTAGCTGCTTTTCAACTGCTGTCTTTATGCCGCTTTACACGCACTTGACTCACTTACAGAGAGATATCAATACATAGGTTTTAAGATTCTTACTAGTCAGATATATTCTTGGGCGGTGAATAGGGGGTGTTGAGTCCAGTTCCCTGAGCAAGGAGTAGGTCTTGTCTATTACATATTGGGTTTATGGAACGGTATCTGAGCTAATTTGAAACCCTTGTTTTAGGCATCACCCCACCTCACCTTTCCCGTTAAGCAGCTATAGTGTGTTTTCTAAACGTGTGACTCTGTTCTGTTTTGTAATTCAGTTCAAGTGTAGCGGTTTTTACATTCCCTCTATAAGTGATATCTTATGGCAAGTGTCTTTTTCTGTGTGACTTATTTCACTTAGAATCGTCGTACCTAAATCCACTCATCATGCTGCTACTAGCCTTATGACGTTGATTTCATGGCTGAGTGATATTCCTTTGTACATAAGGACCACAACTTCTTTATCCATTTTTCTCTTTCCTGGGATATTTAAGGTGTAACGAAGTGGAGGTTCTTGTCAACAGAGCAGCCCTAAACTTTGGGGTGCCTGTGTCTTGCTGATTTTTAGTTTTCCCAATGTATACGCCCATGAGTGGAAGTACCCTATGCTCTCTAAGCTGTGTTTTTTAGATGTTTCAGGACACACCGTACACTTCTCCAGAGTGGCTGTTGGCAATTTACATCCCGCCCATCAGCGTAGCAAGGCTCCCGTTTCTCCATGGCCTGTCCTGCATTTCTGGTTTTGACCCTTTATTCAGCATGGCCCTTTTGACCGATGCGAAGCGAGACTTCTTTGTAGCGCTGATTTGCCTTTCCAGGTTGCTTGGTTGGCCAAAAAGGGCGTATGCGTTTTTTCCTGAATATATTCAGGAAAAAACGCATACGCCCTTTTTGGCCAAGGGCATCATTGTCGAGGTTTTGCCGCTTTTCCTGTGCTTTAAAGGCGATTCGAATCTACCTCCTGAAATCTGTTTCCTGCAATTCTGCCTTGCTTCCAAATCCTCTTCGTTGCCTTCCCTGAATATATTTGTGGACGAGAGTTATCATTTATAACTCTGCAGGTTTGTGAATTGCAGTGCCCCTGAGCTCCATTTTTCAACTCGCTTTCTTGGGAGCTGGCCGCAAAAGCGCAGGATTGCTTCAGGCCCTATTCGGGTTCCGGGCGGCAGGATGAGCCTGTGGTTAATTCTTCTTCCTGATGGGAAAATAGAGTGACCTGTGCCTGTCCCAACACGTAGAGCTAGTCTCCCATTGGTTCCCCCTCTTCCCGTTCATCCTCAGGACAAACTGCAACCTGTACGGAACAGGAGGTTAAAGCTGCTGATTCTCCAAGGAGGGAGATTGCTAGTAAAGCGGCTGGAATGGCGAACCCGAGCACCATCAGACGAGAAATGAGGTGCGTTTTAGCAACATTTCCCGATCACACGGTGTACCATCTTCTGGGTTTCTCATGCATGTTTTCGATGTAGGAAGATGCCCTTGAACCTGGAGATTTGGGACCCATGGGATGGGTACCATGCAGTATGACTTTAAAGGGTCTGCGTTTGCTTACCCAACCTCACCAAACCTCTCAGCCCCAAGAGTGTCCACCCTTATGTCGCAATCAGCTGTGGGTCTAGATATGGTCAATCCAGGTGGCATCACAGCCCCTGAACGAATTTTGTAAGAATTTCTCTCTCTTTCACTGTCTTTGTTTCACGGGTTTTTAAAAGTTTTTGATTTTTATAATGGGGTTTAGCTGCTTTTCACTGCTGTCTTTATGCCGCTTTAAACCCACTTGACTCACTTACAGAGAGATATCAATACATAGGTTTTAAGATTATTACTAGTCAGATATATACTTGGGCGGTGAATAGGGGCTGTTGAGTCCAGTTCCCTGAGCAAGGAGTAGGTCTTGTCTATTACATATTGGGTTTATGGAACGGTATCTGAGCTAATTTGAAACCCTTGTTTTAGGCATCACCCCACCTCACCTTTCCCGTTAAGCAGCTATAGTGTGTTTTCTAAACGTGTGACTCTGTTCTGTTTTGTAATTCAGTTCAAGTGTAGCGGTTTTTACATTCCCTCTATAAGTGATATCTTATGGCAAGTGTCTTTTTCTGTGTGACTTATTTCACTTAGAATCGTCGTACCTAAATCCACTCATCATGCTGCTACTAGCCTTATGACGTTGATTTCATGGCTGAGTGATATTCCTTTGTACATAAGGACCACAACTTCTTTATCCATTTTTCTCTTTCCTGGGATATTTAAGGTGTAACGAAGTGGAGGTTCTTGTCAACAGAGCAGCCCTAAACTTTGGGGTGCCTGTGTCTTGCTGATTTTTAGTTTTCCCAATGTATACGCCCATGAGTGGAAGTACCCTATGCTCTCTAAGCTGTGTTTTTTAGATGTTTCAGGACACACCGTACACTTCTCCAGAGTGGCTGTTGGCAATTTACATCCCGCCCATCAGCGTAGTAAGGCTCCCGTTTCTCCATGGCCTGTCCTGCATTTCTGGTTTTGACCCTTTATTCAGCATGGCCCTTTTGACCGATGCGAAGCGAGACTTCTTTGTAGCGCTGATTTGCCTTTCCAGGTTGCTTGGTTGGCCAAAAAGGGCGTATGCGTTTTTTCCTGAATATATTCAGGAAAAAACGCACACGCCCTTTTTGGCCAAGGGCATCATTGTCGAGGTTTTGCCGCTTTTCCTGTGCTTTAAGGGCGATTCGAATCTACCTCCTGAAATCTGTTTCCTGCAATTCTGCCTTGCTTTCACATCCTCTTCGTTGCCTTCCCTGAATATATTTGTGGACGAGAGTTATCATTTATAACTCTGCAGGTTTGTGAATTGCAGTGCCCCTGAGCTCCATTTTTCAACTCGCTTTCTTGGGAGCTGGCCGCAAAAGCGCAGGATTGCTTCAGGCCCTATTCGGGTTCCGGGCGGCAGGATGAGCCTGTGGTTAATTCTTCTTCCTGATGGGAAAATAGAGTGACCTGTGCCTGTCCCAACACCTAGAGCTAGTCTCCCATTGGTTCCCCCTCTTCCCGTTCATCCTCAGGACAAACTGCAACCTGTACGGAACAGGAGGTTAAAGCTGCTGATTCTCCAAGGAGGGAGATTGCTAGTAAAGCGGCTGGAATGGCGAACCCGAGCACCATCAGACGAGAAATGAGGTGCGTTTTAGCAACCTTTCCCGATCACACGGTGTACCATCTTCTGGGTTTCTCATGCATGTTTTCGATGTAGGAAGATGCCCTTGAACCTGGAGATTTGGGACCCATGGGATGGGTACCACGCAGTATGACTTTAAAGGGTCTGCGTTTGCTCACCCAACCTCACCAAACCTCTCAGCCCCAAGAGTGTCCACCCTTATGTCGCAATCAGCTGTGGGTCTAGATATGGTCAATCCAGGTGGCATCACAGCCCTTGAACGAATTTTGTAAGAATTTCTCTCTCTTTCACTGTCTTTGTTTCACGGGTTTTTAAAAGTTTTTGATTTTTATAATGGGGTTTAGCTGCTTTTCAACTGCTGTCTTTATGCCGCTTTACACGCACTTGACTCACTTACAGAGAGATATCAATACATAGGTTTTAAGATTCTTACTAGTCAGATATATTCTTGGGCGGTGAATAGGGGGTGTTGAGTCCAGTTCCCTGAGCAAGGAGTAGGTCTTGTCTATTACATATTGGGTTTATGGAACGGTATCTGAGCTAATTTGAAACCCTTGTTTTAGGCATCACCCCACCTCACCTTTCCCGTTAAGCAGCTATAGTGTGTTTTCTAAACGTGTGACTCTGTTCTGTTTTGTAATTCAGTTCAAGTGTAGCGGTTTTTACATTCCCTCTATAAGTGATATCTTATGGCAAGTGTCTTTTTCTGTGTGACTTATTTCACTTAGAATCGTCGTACCTAAATCCACTCATCATGCTGCTACTAGCCTTATGACGTTGATTTCATGGCTGAGTGATATTCCTTTGTACATAAGGACCACAACTTCTTTATCCATTTTTCTCTTTCCTGGGATATTTAAGGTGTAACGAAGTGGAGGTTCTTGTCAACAGAGCAGCCCTAAACTTTGGGGTGCCTGTGTCTTGCTGATTTTTAGTTTTCCCAATGTATACGCCCATGAGTGGAAGTACCCTATGCTCTCTAAGCTGTGTTTTTTAGATGTTTCAGGACACACCGTACACTTCTCCAGAGTGGCTGTTGGCAATTTACATCCCGCCCATCAGCGTAGCAAGGCTCCCGTTTCTCCATGGCCTGTCCTGCATTTCTGGTTTTGACCCTTTATTCAGCATGGCCCTTTTGACCGATGCGAAGCGAGACTTCTTTGTAGCGCTGATTTGCCTTTCCAGGTTGCTTGGTTGGCCAAAAAGGGCGTATGCGTTTTTTCCTGAATATATTCAGGAAAAAACGCATACGCCCTTTTTGGCCAAGGGCATCATTGTCGAGGTTTTGCCGCTTTTCCTGTGCTTTAAAGGCGATTCGAATCTACCTCCTGAAATCTGTTTCCTGCAATTCTGCCTTGCTTTCACATCCTCTTCGTTGCCTTCCCTGAATATATTTGTGGACGAGAGTTATCATTTATAACTCAGCAGGTTTGTGAATTGCAGTGCCCCTGAGCTCCATTTTTCAACTCGCTTTCTTGGGAGTTGGCCGCAAAAGCGCAGGATTGCTTCAGGCCCTATTCGGGTTCCGGGCGGCAGGATGAGCCTGTGGT
The DNA here is from genome assembly GCF_028021215.1 of Eschrichtius robustus. NCBI lineage: Eukaryota > Metazoa > Chordata > Mammalia > Artiodactyla > Eschrichtiidae > Eschrichtius > Eschrichtius robustus. The sequence continues at coordinate 40,918,795 of NC_090830.1, read as the reverse complement.
TAATTCTTCTTCCTGATGGGAAAATAGAGTGACCTGTGCCTGTCCCAACACCTAGAGCTAGTCTCCCATTGGTTCCCCCTCTTCTCGTTCATCCTCAGGACAAACTGCAACCTGTACGGAACAGGAGGTTAAAGCTGCTGATTCTCCAAGGAGGGAGATTGCTAGTAAAGCGGCTGGAATCGCGAACCCGAGCACCATCAGACGAGAAATGAGGTGCGTTTTAGCAACCTTTCCCGATCACACGGTGTACCATCTTCTGGGTTTCTCATGCATGTTTTCGATGTAGGAAGATGCCCTTGAACCTGGAGATTTGGGACCCATGGGATGGGTACCACGCAGTATGACTTTAAAGGGTCTGCGTTTGCTCACCCAACCTCACCAAACCTCTCAGCCCCAAGAGTGTCCACCCTTATGTCGCAATCAGCTGTGGGTCTAGATATGGTCAATCCAGGTGGCATCACAGCCCCTGAACGAATTGTGTAAGAATTTCTCTCTCTTTCACTGTCTTTGTTTCACGGGTTTTTAAAAGTTTTTGATTTTTATAATGGGGTTTAGCTACTTTTCACTGCTGTCTTTATGCCGCTTTAAACCCACTTGACTCACTTACAGAGAGATATCAATACATAGGTTTTAAGATTCTTACTAGTCAGATATATACTTGGGCGGTGAATAGGGGCTGTTCAGTCCAGTTCCCTGAGCAAGGAGTAGGTCTTGTGTATTACATATTGGGTTTATGGAACGGTATCTGAGCGAATTTGAAACCCTTGTTTTAGGCATCACTCCACCTCACCTTTCCCGTTAAGCAGCTATAGTGTGTTTTCTAAACGTGTGACTCTGTTCTGTTTTGTAATTCAGTTCAAGTGTAGCGGTTTTTACATTCCCTCTATAAGTGATATCTTATGGCAAGTGTCTTTTTCTGTGTGACTTATTTCACTTAGAATCGTCGTACCTAAATCCACTCATCATGCTGCTACTAGCCTTATGACGTTGATTTCATGGCTGAGTGATATTCCTTTGTACATAAGGACCACAACTTCTTTATCCATTTTTCTCTTTCCTGGGATATTTAAGGTGTAACGAAGTGGAGGTTCTTGTCAACAGAGCAGCCCTAAACTTTGGGGTGCCTGTGTCTTGCTGATTTTTAGTTTTCCCAATGTATACGCCCATGAGTGGAAGTACCCTATGCTCTCTAAGCTGTGTTTTTTAGATGTTTCAGGAAACACCGTACACTTCTCCAGAGTGGCTGTTGGCAATTTACAACCCGCCCATCAGCGTAGCAAGGCTCCCGTTTCTCCATGGCCTGTCCTGCATTTCTGGTTTTGACCCTTTATTCAGCATGGCCCTTTTGACCGATGGGAAGCGAGACTTCTTTATAGCGCTGATTTGCCTTTCCAGGTTGCTTGGTTGGCCAAAAAGGGCGTATGCGTTTTTTCCTGAATATATTCAGGAAAAAACGCATACGCCCTTTTTGGCCAAGGGCATCATTGTCGAGGTTTTGCCGCTTTTCCTGTGCTTTAAAGGCGATTCGAATCTACCTCCTGAAATCTGTTTCCTGCAATTCTGCCTTGCTTTCACATCCTCTTCGTTCCCTTCCCTGAATATATTTGTGGACGAGAGTTATCATTTATAACTCTGCAGGTTTGTGAATTGCAGTGCCCCTGAGCTCCATTTTTCAACTCGCTTTCTTGGGAGCTGGCCGCAAAAGCGCAGGATTGCTTCAGGCCCTATTCGGGTTCCGGGCGGCAGGATGAGCCTGTGGTTAATTCTTCTTCCTGATGGGAAAATAGAGTGACCTGTGCCTGTCCCAACACCTAGAGCTAGTCTCCCATTGGTTCCCCCTCTTACCGTTCATCCTCAGGACAAACTGCAACCTGTACGGAACAGGAGGTTAAAGCTGCTGATTCTCCAAGGAGGGAGATTGCTAGTAAAGCGGCTGGAATGGCGAACCCGAGCACCATCAGACGAGAAATGAGGTGCGTTTTAGCAACCTTTCCCGATCACACGGTGTACCATCTTCTGGGTTTCTCATGCATGTTTTCGATGTAGGAAGATGCCCTTGAACCTGGAGATTTGGGACCCATGGGATGGGTACCACGCAGTATGACTTTAAAGGGTCTGCGTTTGCTCACCCAACCTCACCAAACCTCTCAGCCCCAAGAGTGTCCACCCTTATGTCGCAATCAGCTGTGGGTCTAGATATGGTCAATCCAGGTGGCATCACAGCCCCTGAACGAATTTTGTAAGAATTTCTCTCTCTTTCACTGTCTTTGTTTCACGGGTTTTTTAAAGTTTTTGATTTTTATAAAGGGGTTTAGCTGCTTTTCACTGCTGTCTTTATGCCGCTTTACACGCACTTGACTCACTTACAGAGAGATATCAATACATAGGTTTTAAGATTCTTACTAGTCAGATATATTCTTGGGCGGTGAATAGGGGGTGTTGAGTCCAGTTCACTGAGCAAGGAGTAGGTCTTGTCTATTACATATTGGGTTTGTGGAACGGTATCTGAGCTAATTTGAAACCCTTGTTTTAGGCATCACCCCACCTCGCCTTTCCCGTTAAGCAGCTATAGTGTGTTTTCTAAACGTGTGACTCTGTTCTGTTTTGTAATTCAGTTCAAGTGTAGCGGTTTTTACATTCCCTCTATAAGTGATATCTTATGGCAAGTGTCTTTTTCTGTGTGACTTATTTCACTTAGAATCGTCGTACCTAAATCCACTCATCATGCTGCTACTAGCCTTATGATGTTGATTTCATGGCTGAGTGATATTCCTTTGTACATAAGGACCACAACTTCTTTATCCATTTTTCTCTTTCCTGGGATATTTAAGGTGTAACGAAGTGGAGGTTCTTGTCAACAGAGCAGCCCTAAACTTTGGGGTGCCTGTGTCTTGCTGATTTTTAGTTTTCCCAATGTATACGCCCATGAGTGGAAGTGCCCTATGCTCTCTAAGCTGTGTTTTTTAGATGTTTCAGGACACACCGTACACTTCTCCAGAGTGGCTGTTGGCAATTTACATCCCGCCCATCAGCGTAGCAAGGCTCCCGTTTCTCCATGGCCTGTCCTGCATTTCTGGTTTTGACCCTTTATTCAGCATGGCCCTTTTGACCGATGCGAAGCGAGACTTCTTTGTAGCGCTGATTTGCCTTTCCAGGTTGCTTGGTTGGCCAAAAAGGGCGTATGCGTTTTTTCCTGAATATATTCAGGAAAAAACGCATACGCCCTTTTTGGCCAAGGGCATCATTGTCGAGGTTTTGCCGCTTTTCCTGTGCTTTAAGGGCGATTCGAATCTACCTCCTGAAATCTGTTTCCTGCAATTCTGCCTTGCTTTCACATCCTCTTCGTTGCCTTCCCTGAATATATTTGTGGACGAGAGTTATCATTTATAACTCTGCAGGTTTGTGAATTGCAGTGCCCCTGAGCTCCATTTTTCAACTCGCTTTCTTGGGAGCTGGCCGCAAAAGCGCAGGATTGCTTCAGGCCCTATTCGGGTTCCGGGCGGCAGGATGAGCCTGTGGTTAATTCTTCTTCCTGATGGGAAAATAGAGTGACCTGTGCCTGTCCCAACACCTAGAGCTAGTCTCCCATTGGTTCCCCCTCTTCCCGTTCATCCTCAGGACAAACTGCAACCTGTACGGAACAGGAGGTTAAAGCTGCTGATTCTCCAAGGAGGGAGATTGCTAGTAAAGCGGCTGGAATGGCGAACCCGAGCACCATCAGACGAGAAATGAGGTGCGTTTTAGCAACCTTTCCCGATCACACGGTGTACCACCTTCTGGGTTTCTCATGCATGTTTTCGATGTAGGAAGATGCCCTTGAACCTGGAGATTTGGGACCCATGGGATGGGTACCACGCAGTATGACTTTAAAGGGTCTGCGTTTGCTCACCCAACCTCACCAAACCTCTCAGCCCCAAGAGTGTCCACCCTTATGTCGCAATCAGCTGTGGGTCTAGATATGGTCAATCCAGGTGGCATCACAGCCCCTGAACGAATTTTGTAAGAATTTCTCTCTCTTTCACTGTCTTTGTTTCACGGGTTTTTAAAAGTTATTGATTTTTATAATCGGGTTTAGCTGCTTTTCACTGCTGTCTTTATGCCGCTTTAAACCCACTTGACTCACTTACAGAGAGTTATCAATACATAGGTTTTAAGATTCTTACTAGTCAGATATATACTTGGGCGGTGAATAGGGGCTGTTGAGTCCAGTTCCCTGAGCAAGGAGTAGGTCTTGTGTATTACATATTGGGTTTATGGAACGGTATCTGAGCTAATTTGAAACCCTTGTTTTAGGCATCACTCCACCTCACCTTTCCCGTTAAGCAGCTATAGTGTGTTTTCTAAACGTGTGACTCTGTTCTGTTTTGTAATTCAGTTCAAGTGTAGCGGTTTTTACATTCCCTCTATAAGTGATATCTTATGGCAAGTGTCTTTTTCTGTGTGACTTATTTCACTTAGAATCGTCGTACCTAAATCCACTCATCATGCTGCTACTAGCCTTATGACGTTGATTTCATGGCTGAGTGATATTCCTTTGTACATAAGGACCACAACTTCTTTATCCATTTTTCTCTTTCCTGGGATATTTAAGGTGTAACGAAGTGGAGGTTCTTGTCAACAGAGCAGCCCTAAACTTTGGGGTGCCTGTGTCTTGCTGATTTTTAGTTTTCCCAATGTATACGCCCATGAGTGGAAGTACCCTATGCTCTCTAAGCTGTGTTTTTTAGATGTTTCAGGAAACACCGTACACTTCTCCAGAGTGGCTGTTGGCAATTTACATCCCGCCCATCAGCGTAGCAAGGCTCCCGTTTCTCCATGGCCTGTCCTGCATTTCTGGTTTTGACCCTTTATTCAGCATGGCCCTTTTGACCGATGGGAAGCGAGACTTCTTTGTAGCGCTGATTTGCCTTTCCAGGTTGCTTGGTTGGCCAAAAAGGGCGTATGCGTTTTTTCCTGAATATATTCAGGAAAAAACGCATACGCCCTTTTTGGCCAAGGGCATCATTGTCGAGGTTTTGCCGCTTTTCCTGTGCTTTAAAGGCGATTCGATTCTACCTCCTGAAATCTGTTTCCTGCAATTCTGCCTTGCTTTCAAATCCTCTTCGTTCCCTTCCCTGAATATATTTGTGGACGAGAGTTATCATTTATAACTCTGCAGGTTTGTGAATTGCAGTGCCCCTGAGCTCCATTTTTCAACTCGCTTTCTTGGGAGCTGGCCGCAAAAGCGCAGGATTGCTTCAGGCCCTATTCGGGTTCCGGGCGGCAGGATGAGCCTGTGGTTAATTCTTCTTCCTGATGGGAAAATAGAGTGACCTGTGCCTGTCCCAACACCTAGAGCTAGTCTCCCATTGGTTCCCCCTCTTCCCGTTCATCCTCAGGACAAACTGCAACCTGTACGGAACAGGAGGTTAAAGCTGCTGATTCTCCAAGGAGGGAGATTGCTAGTAAAGCGGCTGGAATGGCGAACCCGAGCACCATCAGACGAGAAATGAGGTGCGTTTTAGCAACCTTTCCCGATCACACGGTGTACCATCTTCTGGGTTTCTCATGCATGTTTTCGATGTAGGAAGATGCCCTTGAACCTGGAGATTTGGGACCCATGGGATGGGTACCACGCAGTATGACTTTAAAGGGTCTGCGTTTGCTCACCCAACCTCACCAAACCTCTCAGCCCCAAGAGTGTCCACCCTTATGTCGCAATCAGCTGTGGGTCTAGATATGGTCAATCCAGGTGGCATCACAGCCCCTGAACGAATTTTGTAAGAATTTCTCTCTCTTTCACTGTCTTTGTTTCACGGGTTTTTTAAAGTTTTTGATTTTTATAAAGGGGTTTAGCTGCTTTTCACTGCTGTCTTTATGCCGCTTTACACGCACTTGACTCACTTACAGAGAGATATCAATACATAGGTTTTAAGATTCTTACTAGTCAGATATATTCTTGGGCGGTGAATAGGGGGTGTTGAGTCCAGTTCACTGAGCAAGGAGTAGGTCTTGTCTATTACATATTGGGTTTGTGGAACGGTATCTGAGCTAATTTGAAACCCTTGTTTTAGGCATCACCCCACCTCGCCTTTCCCGTTAAGCAGCTATAGTGTGTTTTCTAAACGTGTGACTCTGTTCTGTTTTGTAATTCAGTTCAAGTGTAGCGGTTTTTACATTCCCTCTATAAGTGATATCTTATGGCAAGTGTCTTTTTCTGTGTGACTTATTTCACTTAGAATCGTCGTACCTAAATCCACTCATCATGCTGCTACTAGCCTTATGATGTTGATTTCATGGCTGAGTGATATTCCTTTGTACATAAGGACCACAACTTCTTTATCCATTTTTCTCTTTCCTGGGATATTTAAGGTGTAACGAAGTGGAGGTTCTTGTCAACAGAGCAGCCCTAAACTTTGGGGTGCCTGTGTCTTGCTGATTTTTAGTTTTCCCAATGTATACGCCCATGAGTGGAAGTGCCCTATGCTCTCTAAGCTGTGTTTTTTAGATGTTTCAGGACACACCGTACACTTCTCCAGAGTGGCTGTTGGCAATTTACATCCCGCCCATCAGCGTAGCAAGGCTCCCGTTTCTCCATGGCCTGTCCTGCATTTCTGGTTTTGACCCTTTATTCAGCATGGCCCTTTTGACCGATGCGAAGCGAGACTTCTTTGTAGCGCTGATTTGCCTTTCCAGGTTGCTTAGTTGGCCAAAAAGGGCGTATGCGTTTTTTCCTGAATATATTCAGGAAAAAACGCATACGCCCTTTTTGGCCAAGGGCATCATTGTCGAGGTTTTGCCGCTTTTCCTGTGCTTTAAGGGCGATTCGAATCTACCTCCTGAAATCTGTTTCCTGCAATTCTGCCTTGCTTTCACATCCTCTTCGTTGCCTTCCCTGAATATATTTGTGGACGAGAGTTATCATTTATAACTCTGCAGGTTTGTGAATTGCAGTGCCCCTGAGCTCCATTTTTCAACTCGCTTTCTTGGGAGCTGGCCGCAAAAGCGCAGGATTGCTTCAGGCCCTATTCGGGTTCCGGGCGGCAGGATGAGCCTGTGGTTAATTCTTCTTCCTGATGGGAAAATAGAGTGACCTGTGCCTGTCCCAACACCTAGAGCTAGTCTCCCATTGGTTCCCCCTCTTCCCGTTCATCCTCAGGACAAACTGCAACCTGTACGGAACAGGAGGTTAAAGCTGCTGATTCTCCAAGGAGGGAGATTGCTAGTAAAGCGGCTGGAATGGCGAACCCGAGCACCATCAGACGAGAAATGAGGTGCGTTTTAGAAACCTTTCCCGATCACACGGTGTACCATCTTCTGGGTTTCTCATGCATGTTTTCGATGTAGGAAGATGCCCTTGAACCTGGAGATTTGGGACCCATGGGATGGGTACCACGCAGTATGACTTTAAAGGGTCTGCGTTTGCTCACCCAACCTCACCAAACCTCTCAGCCCCAAGAGTGTCCACCCTTATGTCGCAATCAGCTGTGGGTCTAGATATGGTCAATCCAGGTGGCATCACAGCCCCTGAACGAATTTTGTAAGAATTTCTCTCTCTTTCACTGTCTTTGTTTCACGGGTTTTTTAAAGTTTTTGATTTTTATAAAGGGGTTTAGCTGCTTTTCACTGCTGTCTTTATGCCGCTTTACATGCACTTGACTCACTTACAGAGAGATATCAATACATAGGTTTTAAGATTCTTACTAGTCAGATATATTCTTGGGCGGTGAATAGGGGGTGTTGAGTCCAGTTCACTGAGCAAGGAGTAGGTCTTGTCTATTACATATTGCGTTTGTGGAACGGTATCTGAGCTAATTTGAAACCCTTGTTTTAGGCATCACCCCACCTCGCCTTTCCCGTTAAGCAGCTATAGTGTGTTTTCTAAACGTGTGACTCTGTTCTGTTTTGTAATTCAGTTCAAGTGTAGCGGTTTTTACATTCCCTCTATAAGTGATATCTTATGGCAAGTGTCTTTTTCTGTGTGACTTATTTCACTTAGAATCGTCGTACCTAAATCCACTCATCATGCTGCTACTAGCCTTATGATGTTGATTTCATGGCTGAGTGATATTCCTTTGTACATAAGGACCACAACTTCTTTATCCATTTTTCTCTTTCCTGGGATATTTAAGGTGTAACGAAGTGGAGGTTCTTGTCAACAGAGCAGCCCTAAACTTTGGGGTGCCTGTGTCTTGCTGATTTTTAGTTTTCCCAATGTATACGCCCATGAGTGGAAGTGCCCTATGCTCTCTAAGTTGTGTTTTTTAGATGTTTCAGGACACACCGTACACTTCTCCAGAGTGGCTGTTGGCAATTTACATCCCGCCCATCAGCGTAGCAAGGCTCCCGTTTCTCCATGGCCTGTCCTGCATTTCTGGTTTTGACCCTTTATTCAGCATGGCCCTTTTGACCGATGCGAAGCGAGACTTCTTTGTAGCGCTGATTTGCCTTTCCAGGTTGCTTAGTTGGCCAAAAAGGGCGTATGCGTTTTTTCCTGAATATATTCAGGAAAAAACGCATACGCCCTTTTTGGCCAAGGGCATCATTGTCGAGGTTTTGCCGCTTTTCCTGTGCTTTAAGGGCGATTCGAATCTACCTCCTGAAATCTGTTTCCTGCAATTCTGCCTTGCTTTCACATCCTCTTCGTTGCCTTCCCTGAATATATTTGTGGACGAGAGTTATCATTTATAACTCTGCAGGTTTGTGAATTGCAGTGCCCCTGAGCTCCATTTTTCAACTCGCTTTCTTGGGAGCTGGCCGCAAAAGGGCAGTATTGCTTCAGGCCCTATTCGGGTTCCGGGCGGCAGGATGAGCCTGTGGTTAATTCTTCTTCCTGATGGGAAAATAGAGTGACCTGTGCCTGTCCCAACACCTAGAGCTAGTCTCCCATTGGTTCCCCCTCTTCCCGTTCATCCTCATGACAAATTGCAACCTGTACGGAACAGGAGGTTAAAGCTGCTGATTCTCCAAGGAGGGAGATTGCTAGTAAAGCGCCTGGAATGGCGAACCCGAGCACCATCAGACGAGAAATGAGGTGCGTTTTAGCAACCTTTCCCGATCACACGGTGTACCATCTTCTGGGTTTCTCATGCATGTTTTCGATGTAGGAAGATGCCCTTGAACCTGGAGATTTGGGACCCATGGGATGGGTACCAGGCAGTATGACTTTAAAGGGTCTGCGTTTGCTCACCCAACCTCACCAAACCTCTCAGCCCCAAGAGTGTCCACCCTTATGTCGCAATCAGCTGTGGGTCTAGATATGGTCAATCCAGGTGGCATCACAGCCCTTGAACGAATTTTGTAAGAATTTCTCTCTCTTTCACTGTCTTTGTTTCACGGGTTTTTAAAAGTTTTTGATTTTTATAATGGGGTTTAGCTGCTTTTCAACTGCTGTCTTTATGCCGCTTTACACGCACTTGACTCACTTACAGAGAGATATCAATACATAGGTTTTAAGATTCTTACTTGTCAGATATATTCTTGGGCGGTGAATAGGGGGTGTTGAGTCCAGTTCCCTGAGCAAGGAGTAGGTCTTGTCTATTACATATTGGGTTTATGGAACGGTATCTGAGCTAATTTGAAACCCTTGTTTTAGGCATCACCCCACCTCACCTTTCCCGTTAAGCAGCTATAGTGTGTTTTCTAAACGTGTGACTCTGTTCTGTTTTGTAATTCAGTTCAAGTGTAGCGGTTTTTACATTCCCTCTATAAGTGATATCTTATGGCAAGTGTCTTTTTCTGTGTGACTTATTTCACTTAGAATCGTCGTACCTAAATCCACTCATCATGCTGCTACTAGCCTTATGACGTTGATTTCATGGCTGAGTGATATTCCTTTGTACATAAGGACCACAACTTCTTTATCCATTTTTCTCTTTCCTGGGATATTTAAGGTGTAACGAAGTGGAGGTTCTTGTCAACAGAGCAGCCCTAAACTTTGGGGTGCCTGTGTCTTGCTGATTTTTAGTTTTCCCAATGTATACGCCCATGAGTGGAAGTACCCTATGCTCTCTAAGCTGTGTTTTTTAGATGTTTCAGGACACACCGTACACTTCTCCAGAGTGGCTGTTGGCAATTTACATCCCGCCCATCAGCGTAGCAAGGCTCCCGTTTCTCCATGGCCTGTCCTGCATTTCTGGTTTTGACCCTTTATTCAGCATGGCCCTTTTGACCGATGCGAAGCGAGACTTCTTTGTAGCGCTGATTTGCCTTTCCAGGTTGCTTAGTTGGCCAAAAAGGGCGTATGCGTTTTTTCCTGAATATATTCAGGAAAAAACGCATACGCCCTTTTTGGCCAAGGGCATCATTGTCGAGGTTTTGCCGCTTTTCCTGTGCTTTAAAGGCGATTCGAATCTACCTCCTGAAATCTGTTTCCTGCAATTCTGCCTTGCTTTCACATCCTGTTCGTTGCCTTCCCTGAATATATTTGTGGACGAGAGTTATCATTTATAACTCTGCAGGTTTGTGAATTGCAGTGCCCCTGAGCTCCATTTTTCAACTCGCTTTCTTGGGAGCTGGCCGCAAAAGCGCAGGATTGCTTCAGGCCCTATTCGGGTTCCAGGCGGCAGGATGAGCCTGTGGTTAATTCTTCTTCCTGATGGGAAAATAGAGTGACCTGTGCCTGTCCCAACACCTAGAGCTAGTCTCCCATTGGTTCCCCCTCTTCCCGTTCATCCTCAGGACAAACTGCAACCTGTACGGAACAGGAGGTTAAAGCTGCTGATTCTCCAAGGAGGGAGATTGCTAGTAAAGCGGCTGGAATGGCGAACCCGAGCACCATCAGACGAGAAATGAGGTGCGTTTTAGCAACATTTCCCGATCACACGGTGTACCATCTTCTGGGTTTCTCATGCATGTTTTCGATGTAGGAAGATGCCCTTGAACCTGGAGATTTGGGACCCATGGGATGGGTACCATGCAGTATGACTTTAAAGGGTCTGCGTTTGCTCACCCAACCTCACCAAACCTCTCAGCCCCAAGAGTGTCCACCCTTATGTCGCAATCAGCTGTGGGTCTAGATATGGTCAATCCAGGTGGCATCACAGCCCCTGAACGAATTTTGTAAGAATTTCTCTCTCTTTCACTGTCTTTGTTTCACGGGTTTTTAAAAGTTTTTGATTTTTATAATGGGGTTTAGCTGCTTTTCACTGCTGTCTTTATGCCGCTTTAAACCCACTTGACTCACTTACAGAGAGATATCAATACATAGGTTTTAAGATTATTACTAGTCAGATATATACTTGGGCGGTGAATAGGGGCTGTTGAGTCCAGTTCCCTGAGCAAGGAGTAGGTCTTGTCTATTACATATTGGGTTTATGGAACGGTATCTGAGCTAATTTGAAACCCTTGTTTTAGGCATCACCCCACCTCACCTTTCCCGTTAAGCAGCTATAGTGTGTTTTCTAAACGTGTGACTCTGTTCTGTTTTGTAATTCAGTTCAAGTGTAGCGGTTTTTACATTCCCTCTATAAGTGATATCTTATGGCAAGTGTCTTTTTCTGTGTGACTTATTTCACTTAGAATCGTCGTACCTAAATCCACTCATCATGCTGCTACTAGCCTTATGACGTTGATTTCATGGCTGAGTGATATTCCTTTGTACATAAGGACCACAACTTCTTTATCCATTTTTCTCTTTCCTGGGATATTTAAGGTGTAACGAAGTGGAGGTTCTTGTCAACAGAGCAGCCCTAAACTTTGGGGTGCCTGTGTCTTGCTGATTTTTAGTTTTCCCAATGTATACGCCCATGAGTGGAAGTACCCTATGCTCTCTAAGCTGTGTTTTTTAGATGTTTCAGGACACACCGTACACTTCTCCAGAGTGGCTGTTGGCAATTTACATCCCGCCCATCAGCGTAGCAAGGCTCCCGTTTCTCCATGGCCTGTCCTGCATTTCTGGTTTTGACCCTTTATTCAGCATGGCCCATTTGACCGATGCGAAGCGAGACTTCTTTGTAGCGCTGATTTGCCTTTCCAGGTTGCTTGGTTGGCCAAAAAGGGCGTATGCGTTTTTTCCTGAATATATTCAGGAAAAAACGCATACGCCCTTTTTGGCCAAGGGCATCATTGTCGAGGTTTTGCCGCTTTTCCTGTGCTTTAAAGGCGATTCGAATCTACCTCCTGAAATCTGTTTCCTGCAATTCTGCCTTGCTTTCAAATCCTCTTCGTTGCCTTCCCTGAATATATTTGTGGACGAGAGTTATCATTTATAACTCTGCAGGTTTGTGAATTGCAGTGCCCCTGAGCTCCATTTTTCAACTCGCTTTCTTGGGAGCTGGCCGCAAAAGCGCAGGATTGCTTCAGGCCCTATTCGGGTTCCGGGCGGCAGGATGAGCCTGTGGTTAATTCTTCTTCCTGATGGGAAAATAGAGTGACCTGTGCCTGTCCCAACACCTAGAGCTAGTCTCCCATTGGTTCCCCCTCTTCCCGTTCATCCTCAGGACAAATTGCAACCTGTACGGAACAGGAGGTTAAAGCTGCTGATTCTCCAAGGAGGGAGATTGCTAGTAAAGCGCCTGGAATGGCGAACCCGAGCACCATCAGACGAGAAATGAGGTGCGTTTTAGCAACCTTTCCCGATCACACGGTGTACCATCTTCTGGGTTTCTCATGCATGTTTTCGATGTAGGAAGATGCCCTTGAACCTGGAGATTTGGGACCCATGGGATGGGTACCACGCAGTATGACTTTAAAGGGTCTGCGTTTGCTCACCCAACCTCACCAAACCTCTCAGCCCCAAGAGTGTCCACCCTTATGTCGCAATCAGCTGTGGGTCTAGATATGGTCAATCCAGGTGGCATCACAGCCCCTGAACGAATTTTGTAAGAATTTCTCTCTCTTTCACTGTCTTTGTTTCACGGGTTTTTTAAAGTTTTTGATTTTTATAAAGGGGTTTAGCTGCTTTTCACTGCTGTCTTTATGCCGCTTTACATGCACTTGACTCACTTACAGAGAGATATCAATACATAGGTTTTAAGATTCTTACTAGTCAGATATATTCTTGGGCGGTGAATAGGGGGTGTTGAGTCTAGTTCACTGAGCAAGGAGTAGGTCTTGTCTATTACATATTGGGTTTGTGGAACGGTATCTGAGCTAATTTGAAACCCTTGTTTTAGGCATCACCCCACCTCGCCTTTCCCGTTAAGCAGCTATAGTGTGTTTTCTAAACGTGTGACTCTGTTCTGTTTTGTAATTCAGTTCAAGTGTAGCGGTTTTTACATTCCCTCTATAAGTGATATCTTATGGCAAGTGTCTTTTTCTGTGTGACTTATTTCACTTAGAATCGTCGTACCTAAATCCACTCATCATGCTGCTACTAGCCTTATGACGTTGATTTCATGGCTGAGTGATATTCCTTTGTACATAAGGACCACAACTTCTTTATCCATTTTTCTCTTTCCTGGGATATTTAAGGTGTAACGAAGTGGAGGTTCTTGTCAACAGAGCAGCCCTAAACTTTGGGGTGCCTGTGTCTTGCTGATTTTTAGTTTTCCCAATGTATACGCCCATGAGTGGAAGTACCCTATGCTCTCTAAGCTGTGTTTTTTAGATGTTTCAGGACACACCGTACACTTCTCCAGAGTGGCTGTTGGCAATTTACATCCCGCCCATCAGCGTAGCAAGGCTCCCGTTTCTCCATGGCCTGTCCTGCATTTCTGGTTTTGACCCTTTATTCAGCATGGCCCATTTGACCGATGCGAAGCGAGACTTCTTTGTAGCGCTGATTTGCCTTTCCAGGTTGCTTGGTTGGCCAAAAAGGGCGTATGCGTTTTTTCCTGAATATATTCAGGAAAAAACGCATACGCCCTTTTTGGCCAAGGGCATCATTGTCGAGGTTTTGCCGCTTTTCCTGTGCTTTAAGGGCGATTCGAATCTACCTCCTGAAATCTGTTTCCTGCAATTCTGCCTTGCTTTCACATCCTCTTCGTTGCCTTCCCTGAATATATTTGTGGACGAGAGTTATCATTTATAACTCTGCAGGTTTGTGAATTGCAGTGCCCCTGAGCTCCATTTTTCAACTCGCTTTCTTGGGAGCTGGCCGCAAAAGGGCAGTATTGCTTCAGGCCCTATTCGGGTTCCGGGCGGCAGGATGAGCCTGTGGTTAATTCTTCTTCCTGATGGGAAAATAGAGTGACCTGTGCCTGTCCCAACACCTAGAGCTAGTCTCCCATTGGTTCCCCCTCTTCCCGTTCATCCTCAGGACAAATTGCAACCTGTACGGAACAGGAGGTTAAAGCTGCTGATTCTCCAAGGAGGGAGATTGCTAGTAAAGCGCCTGGAATGGCGAACCCGAGCACCATCAGACGAGAAATGAGGTGCGTTTTAGCAACCTTTCCCGATCACACGGTGTACCATCTTCTGGGTTTCTCATGCATGTTTTCGATGTAGGAAGATGCCCTTGAACCTGGAGATTTGGGACCCATGGGATGGGTACGAGGCAGTATGACTTTAAAGGGTCTGCGTTTGCTCACCCAACCTCACCAAACCTCTCAGCCCCAAGAGTGTCCACCCTTATGTCGCAATCAGCTGTGGGTCTAGATATGGTCAATCCAGGTGGCATCACAGCCCTTGAACGAATTTTGTAAGAATTTCTCTCTCTTTCACTGTCTTTGTTTCACGGGTTTTTAAAAGTTTTTGATTTTTATAATGGGGTTTAGCTGCTTTTCAACTGCTGTCTTTATGCCGCTTTACACGCACTTGACTCACTTACAGAGAGATATCAATACATAGGTTTTAAGATTCTTACTAGTCAGATATATTCTTGGGCGGTGAATAGGGGGTGTTGAGTCCAGTTCCCTGAGCAAGGAGTAGGTCTTGTCTATTACATATTGGGTTTATGGAACGGTATCTGAGCTAATTTGAAACCCTTGTTTTAGGCATCACCCCACCTCACCTTTCCCGTTAAGCAGCTATAGTGTGTTTTCTAAACGTGTGACTCTGTTCTGTTTTGTAATTCAGTTCAACTGTAGCGGTTTTTACATTCCCTCTATAAGTGATATCTTATGGCAAGTGTCTTTTTCTGTGTGACTTATTTCACTTAGAATCGTCGTACCTAAATCCACTCATCATGCTGCTACTAGCCTTATGACGTTGATTTCATGGCTGAGTGATATTCCTTTGTACATAAGGACCACAACTTCTTTATCCATTTTTCTCTTTCCTGGGATATTTAAGGTGTAACGAAGTGGAGGTTCTTGTCAACAGAGCAGCCCTAAACTTTGGGGTGCCTGTGTCTTGCTGATTTTTAGTTTTCCCAATGTATACGCCCATGAGTGGAAGTACCCTATGCTCTCTAAGCTGTGTTTTTTAGATGTTTCAGGACACACCGTACACTTCTCCAGAGTGGCTGTTGGCAATTTACATCCCGCCCATCAGCGTAGCAAGGCTCCCGTTTCTCCATGGCCTGTCCTGCATTTCTGGTTTTGACCCTTTATTCAGCATGGCCCTTTTGACCGATGCGAAGCGAGACTTCTTTGTAGCGCTGATTTGCCTTTCCAGGTTGCTTAGTTGGCCAAAAAGGGCGTATGCGTTTTTTCCTGAATATATTCAGGAAAAAACGCATACGCCCTTTTTGGCCAAGGGCATCATTGTCGAGGTTTTGCCGCTTTTCCTGTGCTTTAAAGGCGATTCGAATCTACCTCCTGAAATCTGTTTCCTGCAATTCTGCCTTCCTTTCACATCCTGTTCGTTGCCTTCCCTGAATATATTTGTGGACGAGAGTTATCATTTATAACTCTGCAGGTTTGTGAATTGCAGTGCCCCTGAGCTCCATTTTTCACCTCGCTTTCTTGGGAGCTGGCCGCAAAAGCGCAGGATTGCTTCAGGCCCTATTCGGGTTCCAGGCGGCAGGATGAGCCTGTGGTTAATTCTTCTTCCTGATGGGAAAATAGAGTGACCTGTGCCTGTCCCAACACCTAGGGCTAGTCTCCCATTGGTTCCCCCTCTTCCCGTTCATCCTCAGGACAAACTGCAACCTGTACGGAACAGGAGGTTAAAGCTGCTGATTCTCCAAGGAGGGAGATTGCTAGTAAAGCGGCTGGAATGGCGAACCCGAGCACCATCAGACGAGAAATGAGGTGCGTTTTAGCAACATTTCCCGATCACACGGTGTACCATCTTCTGGGTTTCTCATGCATGTTTTCGATGTAGGAAGATGCCCTTGAACCTGGAGATTTGGGACCCATGGGATGGGTACCATGCAGTATGACTTTAAAGGGTCTGCGTTTGCTCACCCAACCTCACCAAACCTCTCAGCCCCAAGAGTGTCCACCCTTATGTCGCAATCAGCTGTGGGTCTAGATATGGTCAATCCAGGTGGCATCACAGCCCCTGAACGAATTTTGTAAGAATTTCTCTCTCTTTCACTGTCTTTGTTTCACGGGTTTTTAAAAGTTTTTGATTTTTATAATGGGGTTTAGCTGCTTTTCACTGCTGTCTTTATGCCGCTTTAAACCCACTTGACTCACTTACAGAGAGATATCAATACATAGGTTTTAAGATTATTACTAGTCAGATATATACTTGGGCGGTGAATAGGGGCTGTTGAGTCCAGTTCCCTGAGCAAGGAGTAGGTCTTGTCTATTACATATTGGGTTTATGGAACGGTATCTGAGCTAATTTGAAACCCTTGTTTTAGGCATCACCCCACCTCACCTTTCCCGTTAAGCAGCTATAGTGTGTTTTCTAAACGTGTGACTCTGTTCTGTTTTGTAATTCAGTTCAAGTGTAGCGGTTTTTACATTCCCTCTATAAGTGATATCTTATGGCAAGTGTCTTTTTCTGTGTGACTTATTTCACTTAGAATCGTCGTACCTAAATCCACTCATCATGCTGCTACTAGCCTTATGACGTTGATTTCATGGCTGAGTGATATTCCTTTGTACATAAGGACCACAACTTCTTTATCCATTTTTCTCTTTCCTGGGATATTTAAGGTGTAACGAAGTGGAGGTTCTTGTCAACAGAGCAGCCCTAAACTTTGGGGTGCCTGTGTCTTGCTGATTTTTAGTTTTCCCAATGTATACGCCCATGAGTGGAAGTACCCTATGCTCTCTAAGCTGTGTTTTTTAGATGTTTCAGGACACACCGTACACTTCTCCAGAGTGGCTGTTGGCAATTTACATCCCGCCCATCAGCGTAGCAAGGCTCCCGTTTCTCCATGGCCTGTCCTGCATTTCTGGTTTTGACCCTTTATTCAGCATGGCCCTTTTGACCGATGCGAAGCGAGACTTCTTTGTAGCGCTGATTTGCCTTTCCAGGTTGCTTGGTTGGCCAAAAAGGGCGTATGCGTTTTTTCCTGAATATATTCAGGAAAAAACGCATACGCCCTTTTTGGCCAAGGGCATCATTGTCGAGGTTTTGCCGCTTTTCCTGTGCTTTAAGGGCGATTCGAATCTACCTCCTGAAATCTGTTTCCTGCAATTCTGCCTTGCTTTCACATCCTCTTCGTTGCCTTCCCTGAATATATTTGTGGACGAGAGTTATCATTTATAACTCTGCAGGTTTGTGAATTGCAGTGCCCCTGAGCTCCATTTTTCAACTCGCTTTCTTGGGAGCTGGCCGCAAAAGCGCAGTATTGCTTCAGGCCCTATTCGGGTTCCGGGCGGCAGGATGAGCCTGTGGTTAATTCTTCTTCCTGATGGGAAAATAGAGTGACCTGTGCCTGTCCCAACACCTAGAGCTTGTCTCCCATTGGTTCCCCCTCTTCCCGTTCATCCTCAGGACAAACTGCAACCTGTACGGAACAGGAGGTTAAAGCTGCTGATTCTCCAAGGAGGGAGATTGCTAGTAAAGCGGCTGGAATGGCGAACCCGAGCACCATCAGACGAGAAATGAGGTGCGTTTTAGCAACCTTTCCCGATCACACGGTGTACCATCTTCTGGGTTTCTCATGCATGTTTTCGATGTAGGAAGATGCCCTTGAACCTGGAGATTTGGGACCCATGGGATGGGTACCACGCAGTATGACTTTAAAGGGTCTGCGTTTGCTCACCCAACCTCACCAAACCTCTCAGCCCCAAGAGTGTCCACCCTTATGTCGCAATCAGCTGTGGGTCTAGATATGGTCAATCCAGGTGGCATCACAGCCCTTGAACGAATTTTGTAAGAATTTCTCTCTCTTTCACTGTCTTTGTTTCACGGGTTTTTAAAAGTTTTTGATTTTTATAATGGGGTTTAGCTGCTTTTCAACTGCTGTCTTTATGCCGCTTTACACGCACTTGACTCACTTACAGAGAGATATCAATACATAGGTTTTAAGATTCTTACTAGTCAGATATATTCTTGGGCGGTGAATAGGGGGTGTTGAGTCCAGTTCCCTGAGCAAGGAGTAGGTCTTGTCTATTACATATTGGGTTTATGGAACGGTATCTGAGCTAATTTGAAACCCTTGTTTTAGGCATCACCCCACCTCACCTTTCCCGTTAAGCAGCTATAGTGTGTTTTCTAAACGTGTGACTCTGTTCTGTTTTGTAATTCAGTTCAAGTGTAGCGGTTTTTACATTCCCTCTATAAGTGATATCTTATGGCAAGTGTCTTTTTCTGTGTGACTTATTTCACTTAGAATCGTCGTACCTAAATCCACTCATCATGCTGCTACTAGCCTTATGACGTTGATTTCATGGCTGAGTGATATTCCTTTGTACATAAGGACCACAACTTCTTTATCCATTTTTCTCTTTCCTGGGATATTTAAGGTGTAACGAAGTGGAGGTTCTTGTCAACAGAGCAGCCCTAAACTTTGGGGTGCCTGTGTCTTGCTGATTTTTAGTTTTCCCAATGTATACGCCCATGAGTGGAAGTACCCTATGCTCTCTAAGCTGTGTTTTTTAGATGTTTCAGGACACACCGTACACTTCTCCAGAGTGGCTGTTGGCAATTTACATCCCGCCCATCAGTGTAGCAAGGCTCCCGTTTCTCCATGGCCTGTCCTGCATTTCTGGTTTTGACCCTTTATTCAGCATGGCCCTTTTGACCGATGGGAAGCGAGACTTCTTTGTAGCGCTGATTTGCCTTTCCAGGTTGCTTGGTTGGCCAAAAAGGGCGTATGCGTTTTTTCCTGAATATATTCAGGAAAAAACGCATACGCCCTTTTTGGCCAAGGGCATCATTGTCGAGGTTTTGCCGCTTTTCCTGTGCTTTAAAGGCGATTCGATTCTACCTCCTGAAATCTGTTTCCTGCAATTCTGCCTTGCTTTCAAATCCTCTTCGTTCCCTTCCCTGAATATATTTGTGGACGAGAGTTATCATTTATAACTCTGCAGGTTTGTGAATTGCAGTGCCCCTGAGCTCCATTTTTCAACTCGCTTTCTTGGGAGCTGGCCGCAAAAGCGCAGGATTGCTTCAGGCCCTATTCGGGTTCCGGGCGGCAGGATGAGCCTGTGGTTAATTCTTCTTCCTGATGGGAAAATAGAGTGACCTGTGCCTGTCCCAACACCTAGAGCTAGTCTCCCATTGGTTCCCCCTCTTCCCGTTCATCCTCAGGACAAACTGCAACCTGTACGGAACAGGAGGTTAAAGCTGCTGATTCTCCAAGGAGGGAGATTGCTAGTAAAGCGGCTGGAATGGCGAACCCGAGCACCATCAGACGAGAAATGAGGTGCGTTTTAGCAACCTTTCCCGATCACACGGTGTACCATCTTCTGGGTTTCTCATGCATGTTTTCGATGTAGGAAGATGCCCTTGAACCTGGAGATTTGGGACCCATGGGATGGGTACCACGCAGTATGACTTTAAAGGGTCTGCGTTTGCTCACCCAACCTCACCAAACCTCTCAGCCCCAAGAGTGTCCACCCTTATGTCGCAATCAGCTGTGGGTCTAGATATGGTCAATCCAGGTGGCATCACAGCCCCTGAACGAATTTTGTAAGAATTTCTCTCTCTTTCACTGTCTTTGTTTCACGGGTTTTTAAAAGTTATTGATTTTTATAATCGGGTTTAGCTGCTTTTCACTGCTGTCTTTATGCCGCTTTAAACCCACTTGACTCACTTACAGAAAGTTATCAATACATAGGTTTTAAGATTCTTACTAGTCAGATATATACTTGGGCGGTGAATAGGGGCTGTTGAGTCCAGTTCCCTGAGCAAGGAGTAGGTCTTGTGTATTACATATTGGGTTTATGGAACGGTATCTGAGCTAATTTGAAACCCTTGTTTTAGGCATCACTCCACCTCACCTTTCCCGTTAAGCAGCTATAGTGTGTTTTCTAAACGTGTGACTCTGTTCTGTTTTGTAATTCAGTTCAAGTGTAGCGGTTTTTACATTCCCTCTATAAGTGATATCTTATGGCAAGTGTCTTTTTCTGTGTGACTTATTTCACTTAGAATCGTCGTACCTAAATCCACTCATCATGCTGCTACTAGCCTTATGACGTTGATTTCATGGCTGAGTGATATTCCATTGTAAAGAAGGACCACAACTTCTTTATCCATTTTTCTCTTTCCTGGGATATTTAAGGTGTAACGAAGTGGAGGTTCTTGTCAACAGAGCAGCCCTAAACTTTGGGGTGCCTGTGTCTTGCTGATTTTTAGTTTTCCCAATGTATACGCCCATGAGTGGAAGTGCCCTATGCTCTCTAAGCTGTGTTTTTTAGATGTTTCAGGACACACCGTACACTTCTCCAGAGTGGCTGTTGGCAATTTACATCCCGCCCATCAGCGTAGCAAGGCTCCCGTTTCTCCATGGCCTGTCCTGCATTTCTGGTTTTGACCCTTTATTCAGCATGGCCCTTTTGACCGATGCGAAGCGAGACTTCTTTGTAGCGCTGATTTGCCTTTCCAGGTTGCTTGGTTGGCCAAAAAGGGCGTATGCGTTTTTTCCTGAATATATTCAGGAAAAAACGCATACGCCCTTTTTGGCCAAGGGCATCATTGTCGAGGTTTTGCCGCTTTTCCTGTGCTTTAAAGGCGATTCGAATCTACCTCCTGAAATCTGTTTCCTGCAATTCTGCCTTGCTTTCAAATCCTCTTCGTTGCCTTCCCTGAATATATTTGTGGACGAGAGTTATCATTTATAACTCTGCAGGTTTGTGAATTGCAGTGCCCCTGAGCTCCATTTTTCAACTCGCTTTCTTGGGAGCTGGCCGCAAAAGCGCAGGATTGCTTCAGGCCCTATTCGGGTTCCGGGCGGCAGGATGAGCCTGTGGTTAATTCTTCTTCCTGATGGGAAAATAGAGTGACCTGTGCCTATCCCAACACCTAGAGCTAGTCTCCCATTGGTTCCCCCTCTTCCCGTTCATCCTCAGGACAAATTGCAACCTGTACGGAACAGGAGGTTAAAGCTGCTGATTCTCCAAGGAGGGAGATTGCTAGTAAAGCGGCTGGAATGGCGAACCCGAGCACCATCAGACGAGAAATGAGGTGCGTTTTAGCAACCTTTCCCGATCACACGGTGTACCATCTTCTGGGTTTCTCATGCATGTTTTCGATGTAGGAAGATGCCCTTGAACCTGGAGATTTGGGACCCATGGGATGGGTACCACGCAGTATGACTTTAAAGGGTCTGCGTTTGCTCACCCAACCTCACCAAACCTCTCAGCCCCAAGAGTGTCCACCCTTATGTCGCAATCAGCTGTGGGTCTAGATATGGTCAATCCAGGTGGCATCACAGCCCCTGAACGAATTTTGTAAGAATTTCTCTCTCTTTCACTGTCTTTGTTTCACGGGTTTTTAAAAGTTATTGATTTTTATAATCGGGTTTAGCTGCTTTTCACTGCTGTCTTTATGCCGCTTTAAACCCACTTGACTCACTTACAGAAAGTTATCAATACATAGGTTTTAAGATTCTTACTAGTCAGATATATACTTGGGCGGTGAATAGGGGCTGTTGAGTCCAGTTCCCTGAGCAAGGAGTAGGTCTTGTGTATTACATATTGGGTTTATGGAACGGTATCTGAGCTAATTTGAAACCCTTGTTTTAGGCATCACTCCACCTCACCTTTCCCGTTAAGCAGCTATAGTGTGTTTTCTAAACGTGTGACTCTGTTCTGTTTTGTAATTCAGTTCAAGTGTAGCGGTTTTTACATTCCCTCTATAAGTGATATCTTATGGCAAGTGTCTTTTTCTGTGTGACTTATTTCACTTAGAATCGTCGTACCTAAATCCACTCATCATGCTGCTACTAGCCTTATGACGTTGATTTCATGGCTGAGTGATATTCCATTGTAAAGAAGGACCACAACTTCTTTATCCATTTTTCTCTTTCCTGGGATATTTAAGGTGTAACGAAGTGGAGGTTCTTGTCAACAGAGCAGCCCTAAACTTTGGGGTGCCTGTGTCTTGCTGATTTTTAGTTTTCCCAATGTATACGCCCATGAGTGGAAGTGCCCTATGCTCTCTAAGCTGTGTTTTTTAGATGTTTCAGGACACACCGTACACTTCTCCAGAGTGGCTGTTGGCAATTTACATCCCGCCCATCAGCGTAGCAAGGCTCCCGTTTCTCCATGGCCTGTCCTGCATTTCTGGTTTTGACCCTTTATTCAGCATGGCCCTTTTGACCGATGCGAAGCGAGACTTCTTTGTAGAGCTGATTTGCCTTTCCAGGTTGCTTGGTTGGCCAAAAAGGGCGTATGCGTTTTTTCCTGAATATATTCAGGAAAAAACGCATACGCCCTTTTTGGCCAAGGGCATCATTGTCGAGGTTTTGCCGCTTTTCCTGTGCTTTAAAGGCGATTCGAATCTACCTCCTGAAATCTGTTTCCTGCAATTCTGCCTTGCTTTCACATCCTCTTCGTTGCCTTCCCTGAATATATTTGTGGACGAGAGTTATCATTTATAACTCTGCAGGTTTGTGAATTGCAGTGCCCCTGAGCTCCATTTTTCAACTCGCTTTCTTGGGAGCTGGCCGCAAATGCGCAGGATTGCTTCAGGCCCTATTCGGGTTCCGGGCGGCAGGATGAGCCTGTGGTTAATTCTTCTTCCTGATGGGAAAATAGAGTGACCTGTGCCTGTCCCAACACCTAGAGCTAGTCTCCCATTGGTTCCCCCTCTTCCAGTTCATCCTCAGGACAAACTGCAACCTGTACGGAACAGGAGGTTAAAGCTGCTGATTCTCCAAGGAGGGAGATTGCTAGTAAAGCGGCTGGAATGGCAAACCCGAGCACCATCAGACGAGAAATGAGGTGCGTTTTAGCAACCTTTCCCGATCACACGGTGTACCATCGTCTGGGTTTCTCATGCATGTTTTCGATGTAGGAAGATGCCCTTGAACCTGGAGATTTGGGACCCATGGGATGGGTACCACGCAGTATTACTTTAAAGGGTCTGCGTTTGCTCACCCAACCTCACCAAACCTCTCAGCCCCAAGAGTTTCCACCCTTATGTCGCAATCAGCTGTGGGTCTAGATATGGTCAATCCAGGTGGCATCACAGCCCCTGAACGAATTTTGTAAGAATTTCTCTCTCTTTCACTGTCTTTGTTTCACGGGTTTTTAAAAGTTTTTGATTTTTATAATGGGGTTTAGCTGCTTTTCACTGCTGTCTTTATGCCGCTTTAAACCCACTTGACTCACTTACAGAGAGATATCAATACATACGTTTTAAGATTCTTACTAGTCAGATATATACTTGGGCGGTGAATAGGGGCTGTTGAGTCCAGTTCCCTGAGCAAGGAGTAGGTCTTGTGTATTACATATTGGGTTTATGGAACGGTATCTGAGCTAATTTGAAACCCTTGTTTTAGGCATCACTCCACCTCACCTTTCCCGTTAAGCAGCTATAGTGTGTTTTCTAAACGTGTGACTCTGTTCTGTTTTGTAATTCAGTTCAAGTGTAGCGGTTTTTACATTCCCTCTATAAGTGATATCTTATGGCAAGTGTCTTTTTCTGTGTGACTTATTTCACTTAGAATCGTCGTACCTAAATCCACTCATCATGCTGCTACTAGCCTTATGACGTTGATTTCATGGCTGAGTGATATTCCTTTGTACATAAGGACCACAACTTCTTTATCCATTTTTCTCTTTGCTGGGATATTTAAGGTGTAACGAAGTGGAGGTTCTTGTCAACAGAGCAGCCCTAAACTTTGGGGTGCCTGTGTCTTGCTGATTTTTAGTTTTCCCAATGTATACGCCCATGAGTGGAAGTACCCTATGCTCTCTAAGCTGTGTTTTTTAGATGTTTCAGGACACACCATACACTTCTCCAGAGTGGCTGTTGGCAATTTACATCCCGCCCATCAGCGTAGCAAGGCTCCCGTTTCTCCATGGCCTGTCCTGCATTTCTGGTTTTGACCCTTTATTCAGCATGGCCCTTTTGACCGATGCGAAGCGAGACTTCTTTGTAGCGCTGATTTGCCTTTCCAGGTTGCTTGGTTGGCCAAAAAGGGCGTATGCGTTTTTTCCTGAATATATTCAGGAAAAAACGCATACGCCCTTTTTGGCCAAGGGCATCATTGTCGAGGTTTTGCCGCTTTTCCTGTGCTTTAAGGGCGATTCGAATCTACCTCCTGAAATCTGTTTCCTGCAATTCTGCCTTGCTTTCACATCCTCTTCGTTGCCTTCCCTGAATATATTTGTGGACGAGAGTTATCATTTATAACTCTGCAGGTTTGTGAATTGCAGTGCCCCTGAGCTCCATTTTTCAACTCGCTTTCTTGGGAGCTGGCCGCAAAAGCGCAGTATTGCTTCAGGCCCTATTCGGGTTCCGGGCGGCAGGATGAGCCTGTGGTTAATTCTTCTTCCTGATGGGAAAATAGAGTGACCTGTGCCTGTCCCAACACCTAGAGCTAGTCTCCCATTGGTTCCCCCTCTTCCCGTTCATCCTCAGGACAAATTGCAACCTGTACGGAACAGGAGGTTAAAGCTGCTGATTCTCCAAGGAGGGAGATTGCTAGTAAAGCGCCTGGAATGGCGAACCCGAGCACCATCAGACGAGAAATGAGGTGCGTTTTAGCAACCTTTCCCGATCACACGGTGTACCATCTTCTGGGTTTCTCATGCATGTTTTCGATGTAGGAAGATGCCCTTGAACCTGGAGATTTGGGACCCATGGGATGGGTACCAGGCAGTATGACTTTAAAGGGTCTGCGTTTGCTCACCCAAGCTCACCAAACCTCTCAGCCCCAAGAGTGTCCACCCTTATGTCGCAATCAGCTGTGGGTCTAGATATGGTCAATCCAGGTGGCATCACAGCCCTTGAACGAATTTTGTAAGTATTTCTCTCTCTTTCACTGTCTTTGTTTCACGGGTTTTTAAAAGTTTTTGATTTTTATAATGGGGTTTAGCTGCTTTTCAACTGCTGTCTTTATGCCGCTTTACACGCACTTGACTCACTTACAGAGAGATATCAATACATAGGTTTTAAGATTCTTACTAGTCAGATATATTCTTGGGCGGTGAATAGGGGGTGTTGAGTCCAGTTCCCTGAGCAAGGAGTAGGTCTTGTCTATTACATATTGGGTTTATGGAACGGTATCTGAGCTAATTTGAAACCCTTGTTTTAGGCATCACCCCACCTCACCTTTCCCGTTAAGCAGCTATAGTGTGTTTTCTAAACGTGTGACTCTGTTCTGTTTTGTAATTCAGTTCAACTGTAGCGGTTTTTACATTCCCTCTATAAGTGATATCTTATGGCAAGTGTCTTTTTCTGTGTGACTTATTTCACTTAGAATCGTCGTACCTAAATCCACTCATCATGCTGCTACTAGCCTTATGACGTTGATTTCATGGCTGAGTGATATTCCTTTGTACATAAGGACCACAACTTCTTTATCCATTTTTCTCTTTCCTGGGATATTTAAGGTGTAACGAAGTGGAGGTTCTTGTCAACAGAGCAGCCCTAAACTTTGGGGTGCCTGTGTCTTGCTGATTTTTAGTTTTCCCAATGTATACGCCCATGAGTGGAAGTACCCTATGCTCTCTAAGCTGTGTTTTTTAGATGTTTCAGGACACACCGTACACTTCTCCAGAGTGGCTGTTGGCAATTTACATCCCGCCCATCAGCGTAGCAAGGCTCCCGTTTCTCCATGGCCTGTCCTGCATTTCTGGTTTTGACCCTTTATTCAGCATGGCCCTTTTGACCGATGCGAAGCGAGACTTCTTTGTAGCGCTGATTTGCCTTTCCAGGTTGCTTGGTTGGCCAAAAAGGGCGTATGCGTTTTTTCCTGAATATATTCAGGAAAAAACGCATACGCCCTTTTTGGCCAAGGGCATCATTGTCGAGGTTTTGCCGCTTTTCCTGTGCTTTAAGGGCGATTCGAATCTACCTCCTGAAGTCTGTTTCCTGCAATTCTGCCTTGCTTTCACATCCTCTTCGTTGCCTTCCCTGAATATATTTGTGGACGAGAGTTATCATTTATAACTCTGCAGGTTTGTGAATTGCAGTGCCCCTGAGCTCCATTTTTCAACTCGCTTTCTTGGGAGCTGGCCGCAAAAGCGCAGGATTGCTTCAGGCCCTATTCGGGTTCCGGGCGGCAGGATGAGCCTGTGGTTAATTCTTCTTCCTGATGGGAAAATAGAGTGACCTGTGCCTGTCCCAACACCTAGAGCTAGTCTCCCATTGGTTCCCCCTCTTCCCGTTCATCCTCAGGACAAACTGCAACCTGTACGGAACAGGAGGTTAAAGCTGCTGATTCTCCAAGGAGGGAGATTGCTAGTAAAGCGGCTGGAATGGCGAACCCGAGCACCATCAGACGAGAAATGAGGTGCGTTTTAGCAACCTTTCCCGATCACACGGTGTACCATCTTCTGGGTTTCTCATGCATGTTTTCGATGTAGGAAGATGCCCTTGAACGTGGAGATTTGGGACCCATGGGATGGGTACCACGCAGTATGACTTTAAAGGGTCTGCGTTTGCTCACCCAACCTCACCAAACCTCTCAGCCCCAAGAGTGTCCACCCTTATGTCGGAATCAGCTGTGGGTCTAGATATGGTCAATCCAGGTGGCATCACAGCCCTTGAACGAATTTTGTAAGAATTTCTCTCTCTTTCACTGTCTTTGTTTCACGGGTTTTTAAAAGTTTTTGATTTTTATAATGGGGTTTAGCTGCTTTTCAACTGCTGTCTTTATGCCGCTTTACACGCACTTGACTCACTTACAGAGAGATATCAATACATAGGTTTTAAGATTCTTACTAGTCAGATATATTCTTGGGCGGTGAATAGGGGGTGTTGAGTCCAGTTCCCTGAGCAAGGAGTAGGTCTTGTCTATTACATATTGGGTTTATGGAACGGTATCTGAGCTAATTTGAAACCCTTGTTTTAGGCATCACCCCACCTCACCTTTCCCGTTAAGCAGCTATAGTGTGTTTTCTAAACGTGTGACTCTGTTCTGTTTTGTAATTCAGTTCAAGTGTAGCGGTTTTTACATTCCCTCTATAAGTGATATCTTATGGCAAGTGTCTTTTTCTGTGTGACTTATTTCACTTAGAATCGTCGTACCTAAATCCACTCATCATGCTGCTACTAGCCTTATGACGTTGATTTCATGGCTGAGTGATATTCCTTTGTACATAAGGACCACAACTTCTTTATCCATTTTTCTCTTTCCTGGGATATTTAAGGTGTAACGAAGTGGAGGTTCTTGTCAACAGAGCAGCCCTAAACTTTGGGGTGCCTGTGTCTTGCTGATTTTTAGTTTTCCCAATGTATACGCCCATGAGTGGAAGTACCCTATGCTCTCTAAGCTGTGTTTTTTAGATGTTTCAGGACACACCGTACACTTCTCCAGAGTGGCTGTTGGCAATTTACATCCCGCCCATCAGCGTAGCAAGGCTCCCGTTTCTCCATGGCCTGTCCTGCATTTCTGGTTTTGACCCTTTATTCAGCATGGCCCTTTTGACCGATGCGAAGCGAGACTTCTTTGTAGCGCTGATTTGCCTTTCCAGGTTGCTTGGTTGGCCAAAAAGGGCGTATGCGTTTTTTCCTGAATATATTCAGGAAAAAACGCATACGCCCTTTTTGGCCAAGGGCATCATTGTCGAGGTTTTGCCGCTTTTCCTGTGCTTTAAGGGCGATTCGAATCTACCTCCTGAAATCTGTTTCCTGCAATTCTGCCTTGCTTTCACATCCTCTTCGTTGCCTTCCCTGAATATATTTGTGGACGAGAGTTATCATTTATAACTCTGCAGGTTTGTGAATTGCAGTGCCCCTGAGCTCCATTTTTCAACTCGCTTTCTTGGGAGCTGGCCGCAAAAGCGCAGGATTGCTTCAGGCCCTATTCGGGTTCCGGGCGGCAGGATGAGCCTGTGGTTAATTCTTCTTCCTGATGGGAAAATAGAGTGACCTGTGCCTGTCCCAACACCTAGAGCTAGTCTCCCATTGGTTCCCCCTCTTCCCGTTCATCCTCAGGACAAACTGCAACCTGTACGGAACAGGAGGTTAAAGCTGCTGATTCTCCAAGGAGGGAGATTGCTAGTAAAGCGGCTGGAATGGCGAACCCGAGCACCATCAGACGAGAAATGAGGTGCGTTTTAGCAACCTTTCCCGATCACACGGTGTACCATCTTCTGGGTTTCTCATGCATGTTTTCGATGTAGGAAGATGCCCTTGAACCTGGAGATTTGGGACCCATGGGATGGGTACCAGGCAGTATGACTTTAAAGGGTCTGCGTTTGCTCACCCAAGCTCACCAAACCTCTCAGCCCCAAGAGTGTCCACCCTTATGTCGCAATCAGCTGTGGGTCTAGATATGGTCAATCCAGGTGGCATCACAGCCCTTGAACGAATTTTGTAAGTATTTCTCTCTCTTTCACTGTCTTTGTTTCACGGGTTTTTAAAAGTTTTTGATTTTTATAATGGGGTTTAGCTGCTTTTCAACTGCTGTCTTTATGCCGCTTTACACGCACTTGACTCACTTACAGAGAGATATCAATACATAGGTTTTAAGATTCTTACTAGTCAGATATATTCTTGGGCGGTGAATAGGGGGTGTTGAGTCCAGTTCCCTGAGCAAGGAGTAGGTCTTGTCTATTACATATTGGGTTTATGGAACGGTATCTGAGCTAATTTGAAACCCTTGTTTTAGGCATCACCCCACCTCACCTTTCCCGTTAAGCAGCTATAGTGTGTTTTCTAAACGTGTGACTCTGTTCTGTTTTGTAATTCAGTTCAACTGTAGCGGTTTTTACATTCCCTCTATAAGTGATATCTTATGGCAAGTGTCTTTTTCTGTGTGACTTATTTCACTTAGAATCGTCGTACCTAAATCCACTCATCATGCTGCTACTAGCCTTATGACGTTGATTTCATGGCTGAGTGATATTCCTTTGTACATAAGGACCACAACTTCTTTATCCATTTTTCTCTTTCCTGGGATATTTAAGGTGTAACGAAGTGGAGGTTCTTGTCAACAGAGCAGCCCTAAACTTTGGGGTGCCTGTGTCTTGCTGATTTTTAGTTTTCCCAATGTATACGCCCATGAGTGGAAGTACCCTATGCTCTCTAAGCTGTGTTTTTTAGATGTTTCAGGACACACCGTACACTTCTCCAGAGTGGCTGTTGGCAATTTACATCCCGCCCATCAGCGTAGCAAGGCTCCCGTTTCTCCATGGCCTGTCCTGCATTTCTGGTTTTGACCCTTTATTCAGCATGGCCCTTTTGACCGATGCGAAGCGAGACTTCTTTGTAGCGCTGATTTGCCTTTCCAGGTTGCTTGGTTGGCCAAAAAGGGCGTATGCGTTTTTTCCTGAATATATTCAGGAAAAAACGCATACGCCCTTTTTGGCCAAGGGCATCATTGTCGAGGTTTTGCCGCTTTTCCTGTGCTTTAAGGGCGATTCGAATCTACCTCCTGAAGTCTGTTTCCTGCAATTCTGCCTTGCTTTCACATCCTCTTCGTTGCCTTCCCTGAATATATTTGTGGACGAGAGTTATCATTTATAACTCTGCAGGTTTGTGAATTGCAGTGCCCCTGAGCTCCATTTTTCAACTCGCTTTCTTGGGAGCTGGCCGCAAAAGCGCAGGATTGCTTCAGGCCCTATTCGGGTTCCGGGCGGCAGGATGAGCCTGTGGTTAATTCTTCTTCCTGATGGGAAAATAGAGTGACCTGTGCCTGTCCCAACACCTAGAGCTAGTCTCCCATTGGTTCCCCCTCTTCCCGTTCATCCTCAGGACAAACTGCAACCTGTACGGAACAGGAGGTTAAAGCTGCTGATTCTCCAAGGAGGGAGATTGCTAGTAAAGCGGCTGGAATGGCGAACCCGAGCACCATCAGACGAGAAATGAGGTGCGTTTTAGCAACCTTTCCCGATCACACGGTGTACCATCTTCTGGGTTTCTCATGCATGTTTTCGATGTAGGAAGATGCCCTTGAACGTGGAGATTTGGGACCCATGGGATGGGTACCACGCAGTATGACTTTAAAGGGTCTGCGTTTGCTCACCCAACCTCACCAAACCTCTCAGCCCCAAGAGTGTCCACCCTTATGTCGGAATCAGCTGTGGGTCTAGATATGGTCAATCCAGGTGGCATCACAGCCCTTGAACGAATTTTGTAAGAATTTCTCTCTCTTTCACTGTCTTTGTTTCACGGGTTTTTAAAAGTTTTTGATTTTTATAATGGGGTTTAGCTGCTTTTCAACTGCTGTCTTTATGCCGCTTTACACGCACTTGACTCACTTACAGAGAGATATCAATACATAGGTTTTAAGATTCTTACTAGTCAGATATATTCTTGGGCGGTGAATAGGGGGTGTTGAGTCCAGTTCCCTGAGCAAGGAGTAGGTCTTGTCTATTACATATTGGGTTTATGGAACGGTATCTGAGCTAATTTGAAACCCTTGTTTTAGGCATCACCCCACCTCACCTTTCCCGTTAAGCAGCTATAGTGTGTTTTCTAAACGTGTGACTCTGTTCTGTTTTGTAATTCAGTTCAAGTGTAGCGGTTTTTACATTCCCTCTATAAGTGATATCTTATGGCAAGTGTCTTTTTCTGTGTGACTTATTTCACTTAGAATCGTCGTACCTAAATCCACTCATCATGCTGCTACTAGCCTTATGACGTTGATTTCATGGCTGAGTGATATTCCTTTGTACATAAGGACCACAACTTCTTTATCCATTTTTCTCTTTCCTGGGATATTTAAGGTGTAACGAAGTGGAGGTTCTTGTCAACAGAGCAGCCCTAAACTTTGGGGTGCCTGTGTCTTGCTGATTTTTAGTTTTCCCAATGTATACGCCCATGAGTGGAAGTACCCTATGCTCTCTAAGCTGTGTTTTTTAGATGTTTCAGGACACACCGTACACTTCTCCAGAGTGGCTGTTGGCAATTTACATCCCGCCCATCAGCGTAGCAAGGCTCCCGTTTCTCCATGGCCTGTCCTGCATTTCTGGTTTTGATCCTTTATTCAGCATGGCCCTTTTGACCGATATGAAGCGAGACTTCTTTGTAGCGCTGATTTGCCTTTCTAGGTTGCTTGGTTGGCCAAAAAGGGCGTATGCGTTTTTTCCTGAATATATTCAGGAAAAAACGCATACGCCCTTTTTGGCCAAGGGCATCATTGTCGAGGTTTTGCCGCTTTTCCTGTGCTTTAAAGGCGATTCGAATCTACCTCCTGAAATCTGTTTCCTGCAATTCTGCCTTGCTTTCACATCCTCTTCGTTGCCTTCCCTGAATATATTTGTGGACGAGAGTTATCATTTATAACTCAGCAGGTTTGTGAATTGCAGTGCCCCTGAGCTCCATTTTTCAACTCGCTTTCTTGGGAGCTGGCCGCAAAAGCGCAGGATTGCTTCAGGCCCTATTCGGGTTCCGGGCGGCAGGATGAGCCTGTGGTTAATTCTTCTTCCTGATGGGAAAATAGAGTGACCTGTGCCTGTCCCAACACCTAGAGCTAGTCTCCCATTGGTTCCCCCTCTTCTCGTTCATCCTCAGGACAAACTGCAACCTGTACGGAACAGGAGGTTAAAGCTGCTGATTCTCCAAGGAGGGAGATTGCTAGTAAAGCGGCTGGAATCGCGAACCCGAGCACCATCAGACGAGAAATGAGGTGCGTTTTAGCAACCTTTCCCGATCACACGGTGTACCATCTTCTGGGTTTCTCATGCATGTTTTCGATGTAGGAAGATGCCCTTGAACCTGGAGATTTGGGACCCATGGGATGGGTACCACGCAGTATGACTTTAAAGGGTCTGCGTTTGCTCACCCAACCTCACCAAACCTCTCAGCCCCAAGAGTGTCCACCCTTATGTCGCAATCAGCTGTGGGTCTAGATATGGTCAATCCAGGTGGCATCACAGCCCCTGAACGAATTGTGTAAGAATTTCTCTCTCTTTCACTGTCTTTGTTTCACGGGTTTTTAAAAGTTTTTGATTTTTATAATGGGGTTTAGCTGCTTTTCACTGCTGTCTTTATGCCGCTTTAAACCCACTTGACTCACTTACAGAGAGATATCAATACATAGGTTTTAAGATTCTTACTAGTCAGATATATACTTGGGCGGTGAATAGGGGCTGTTCAGTCCAGTTCCCTGAGCAAGGAGTAGGTCTTGTGTATTACATATTGGGTTTATGGAACGGTATCTGAGCGAATTTGAAACCCTTGTTTTAGGCATCACTCCACCTCACCTTTCCCGTTAAGCAGCTATAGTGTGTTTTCTAAACGTGTGACTCTGTTCTGTTTTGTAATTCAGTTCAAGTGTAGCGGTTTTTACATTCCCTCTATAAGTGATATCTTATGGCAAGTGTCTTTTTCTGTGTGACTTATTTCACTTAGAATCGTCGTACCTAAATCCACTCATCATGCTGCTACTAGCCTTATGACGTTGATTTCATGGCTGAGTGATATTCCTTTGTACATAAGGACCACAACTTCTTTATCCATTTTTCTCTTTCCTGGGATATTTAAGGTGTAACGAAGTGGAGGTTCTTGTCAACAGAGCAGCCCTAAACTTTGGGGTGCCTGTGTCTTGCTGATTTTTAGTTTTCCCAATGTATACGCCCATGAGTGGAAGTACCCTATGCTCTCTAAGCTGTGTTTTTTAGATGTTTCAGGAAACACCGTACACTTCTCCAGAGTGGCTGTTGGCAATTTACATCCCGCCCATCAGCGTAGCAAGGCTCCCGTTTCTCCATGGCCTGTCCTGCATTTCTGGTTTTGACCCTTTATTCAGCATGGCCCTTTTGACCGATGCGAAGCGAGACTTCTTTGTAGCGCTGATTTGCCTTTCCAGGTTGCTTGGTTGGCCAAAAAGGGCGTATGCGTTTTTTCCTGAATATATTCAGGAAAAAACGCATACGCCCTTTTTGGCCAAGGGCATCATTGTCGAGGTTTTGCCGCTTTTCCTGTGCTTTAAAGGCGATTCGAATCTACCTCCTGAAATCTGTTTCCTGCAATTCTGCCTTGCTTTCAAATCCTCTTCGTTCCCTTCCCTGAATATATTTGTGGACGAGAGTTATCATTTATAACTCTGCAGGTTTGTGAATTGCAGTGCCCCTGAGCTCCATTTTTCAACTCGCTCTCTTGGGAGCTGGCCGCAAAAGCGCAGGATTGCTTTAGGCCCTATTCTGCTTCCGGGCGGCAGACTGAGCCTGTGGTTAATTCTTCTTCCTGATGGGAAAATAGAGTGACCTGTGCCTGTCCCAACACCTAGAGCTAGTCTCTCATTGGTTCCCCCTCTTCCCGTTCACCCTCAGGTCAAATTGCAACCTGTATGGAACAGGAGGTTAAAGGTGCTGATTCTCCAAGGAGGGAGATTGCTAGTAAAGCGGCTGGAATGGCGAACCCGAGCACAAGGAGATGAGAAATGAGGTGCGTTTTAGAAACCTTTCCCGATCACTCGGTGGACCATCTTCTGGGATTCTCATGCATGTTTTCGATGTAGGAAGATGCCCTTGAACCTGGAGATTTGGGACCCATGGGATGGGTACCACGCAGTATTACTTTAAAGCGTCTGCGTTTGCTCACCGAACCTCACCAAACCCCTCAGCCCCAAGAGTGTCCACCCTTATGTCTCAATCAGCTGCGGGTCTAGATATGGTCAATCCAGGTGGCATCACAGCGCCTGAACGAATTTTGTAAGAATTTCTCTCCCTTTCACTGTCTTTGTTTCACGGGTTTTTAAAATTAATTGAGTTTTATAATGGGGTTTAGCTGCTTTTCACTGCTGTGTTTATGCAGCTTTACACCCACTTGACTCACTTACAGAGAGATATCAATACATAGGTTTTAAGATTCTTACTAGTCAGATATACTCTTGGGCGGTGAATAGGGGGTGTTGTGTCCAGTTCCCTGAGCAAGGAGTAGGTCTTGTCTATTACGTACTGGGTTTATGGAACGGTATCTGAGCTAATTTGAAACCCTTGTTTTATGCATCACCCCACCTCACCTTTCCCGTTAGGCAGCCATAGTGTGTTTTCTAACCGTGTGACTCTGTTCTGTTTTGTAATTCAGTTCAAGGGTAGCGGTTTTTACATTCCCTCTATAGGTGATATCTTATGATAAGTGTCTTTTTCTGTGTGACTTATTTGACTTAGAATCGTCGTACCTAAATCCACTCATCATGCTGCTACTAGCCTTATGACGTTGATTTCATGGCTGAGTGATATTCCATTGTACATAAGGACCACAACTTCTTTATCCATTTTTCTCTTTCCTGGGATATTTAAGGTGTAACGAAGTGGAGGTTCTTGTCAACAGAGCAGCCCTAAACTTTGGGGTGCTTGTGTCTTGCTGATTTTTAGTTTTCCCAATTTATACGCCCATGAGTGGAAGTGCCCTATGCTCTCTAAGCTGAGTTTTGTAAATGTTTCAGGACACACCGTACACTTCTCCAAGGTGGCTGTTGGCAATTTACATCCCGCCCATCAGCGTAGCAAGGCTTCCGTTTCTCCGTGGCCTGTCCTGCATTTCTGGTTTTGACACTTTATTCAGCATAGCCCTTTTGACCGATGGGAAGCGAGACTTTTTTGTAGCGCTGATTTGCCTTTCCAGGTTGCTTGGTTGGCCAAAAAGGGCGTATGCGTTTTTTCCTGAATATATTCAGGAAAAAACGCATACGCCCTTTTTGGCCAAGGGCATCATTGTCGAGGTTTTGCCGCTTTTCCTGTGCTTTAAAGGCGATTCGAATCTGCCTCCTGAAATCTGTTTCCTGCAATTCTGCCTTGCTTTCAAATCCTCTTTGTTGCCTTCCCTCAATATATTTGTAGACGAGAGTTATCATTTATAAGTCTGCAGGTTTGTGAATTGCAGTGCCCCTGAGCTCCATTTTTCAACTCGCTCTCTTGGGAGCTGGCCGCAAAAGCGCAGGATTGCTTTAGGCCCTATTCTGCTTCCGGGCGGCACACTGAGCCTGTGGTTAATTCTTCTTCCTGATGGGAAAATAGAGTGACCTGTGCCTGTCCCAACACCTAGAGCTAGTCTCTCATTGGTTCCCCCTCTTCCCGTTCACCCTCAGGACAAATTGCAACCTGTATGGAACAGGAGGTTAAAGGTGCTGATTCTCCAAGGAGGGAGA
This sequence comes from Eschrichtius robustus, assembly GCF_028021215.1. Taxonomy (NCBI): domain Eukaryota; kingdom Metazoa; phylum Chordata; class Mammalia; order Artiodactyla; family Eschrichtiidae; genus Eschrichtius; species Eschrichtius robustus. The sequence continues at coordinate 40,883,430 of NC_090830.1, read as the reverse complement.
TTGCTAGTAAAGCGGCTGGAATGGCGAACCCGAGCACAAGGAGATGAGAAATGAGGTGCGTTTTAGAAACTTTTCCCGATCACTCGGTGGACCATCTTCTGGGTTTCTCATGCATGTTTTCGATGTAGGAAGATGCCCTTGAACCTGGAGATTTGGGACCCATGGGATGGGTACCACGCAGTATTACTTTAAAGCGTCTGCGTTTGCTCACCCAACCTCACCAAACCTCTCAGCCCCAAGAGTGTCCACCCTTATGTCTCAATCAGCTGCAGGTCTAGATATGGTCAATCCAGGTGGCATCACAGCGCCTGAATGAATTTTGTAAGAATTTCTCTCCCTTTCACTGTCTTTGTTTCACGGGTTTTTAAAATTAATTGAGTTTTATAATGGGGTTTAGCTGCTTTTCACTGCTGTGTTTATGCAGCTTTACACCCACTTGACTCACTTACAGAGAGATATCAATACATAGGTTTTAAGATTCTTACTAGTCAGATATACTCTTGGGCGGTGAATAGGGGGTGTTGAGTCCAGTTCCCTGAGCAAGGAGTAGGTCTTGTCTATTACGTATTGGGTTTATGGAACGGTATCTGAGCTAATTTGAAACCCTTGTTTTATGCATCACCCCACCTCACCTTTCCCGTTAGGCAGCCATAGTGTGTTTTCTAACCGTGTGACTCTGTTCTGTTTTGTAATTCAGTTCAAGGGTAGCGGTTTTTACATTCCCTCTATAGGTGATATCTTATGATAAGTGTCTTTTTCTGTGTGACTTATTTGACTTAGAATCATCGTACCTAAATCCACTCATCATGCTGCTACTAGCCTTATGACGTTGATTTCATGGCTGAGTGATATTCCATTGTACATAAGGACCACAACTTCTTTATCCATTTTTCTCTTTCCTGGGATATTTAAGGTGTAACGAAGTGGAGGTTCTTGTCAACAGAGCAGCCCTAAACTTTGGGGTGCTTGTGTCTTGCTGATTTTTAGTTTTCCCAATTTATACGCCCATGAGTGGAAGTGCCCTATGCTCTCTAAGCTGACTTTTGTAAATGTTTCAGGACACACCGTACACTTCTCCAGAGTGGCTGTTGGCAATTTACATCCCACCCATCAGCGTAGCAAGGCTCCCGTTTCTCCGTGGCCTGTCCTGCATTTCTGGTTTTGACACTTTATTCAGCATGGCCCATTTGACCGATGGGAAGCGAGACTTCTTTGTAGCGCTGATTTGCCTTTCCAGGTTGCTTGTTTGGCCAAAAAAGGCGTATGCGTTTTTTCCTGAATATATTCAGGAAAAAACGCATACGCCCTTTTTGGCCAAGGGCATCATTGTCGAGGTTTTGCCGCTTTTCCTGTGCTTTAAAGGCGATTCGAATCTGCCTCCTGAAATCTGTTTCCTGCAATTCTGCCTTGCTTTCAAATCCTCTTGGTTGCCTTCCCTCAATATATTTGTAGACGAGAGTTATAATTTATAAGTCTGCAGGTTTGTGAATTGCAGTGCCCCTGAGCTCCATTTTTCAACTCGCTCTCATGGGAGCTGGCCGCAAAAGCGCAGGATTGCTTTAGGCCCTATTCTGCTTCCGGGCGGCAGACTGAGCCTGTGGTTAATTCTTCTTCCTGATGGGAAAATAGAGTGACCTGTGCCTGTCCCAACACCTAGAGCTAGTCTCTCATTGGTTCCCCCTCTTCCTGTTCACCCTCAGGACAAATTGCAACCTGTATGGAACAGGAGGTTAAAGGTGCTGATTCTCCAAGGAGGGAGATTGCTAGTAAAGCGGCTGGAATGGCGAACCCGAGCACAAGGAGATGAGAAATGAGGTGCGTTTTAGAAACCTTTCCCGATCACTCGGTGGACCATCTTCTGGGTTTCTCATGCATGTTTTCGATGTAGGAAGATGCCCTTGAACCTGGAGATTTGGGACCCATGGGATGGGTACCACGCAGTATTACTTTAAAGCATCTGCGTTTGCTCACCGAACCTCACCAAACCCCTCAGCCCCAAGAGTGTCCACCCTTATGTCTCAATCAGCTGCGGGTCTAGATATGGTCAATCCAGGTGGCATCACAGCGCCTGAACGAATTTTGTAAGAATTTCTCTCCCTTTCACTGTCTTTGTTTCACGGGTTTTTAAAATTAATTGAGTTTTATAATGGGGTTTAGCTGCTTTTCACTGCTGTGTTTATGCAGCTTTACACCCACTTGACTCACTTACAGAGAGATATCAATACATAGGTTTTAAGATTCTTACTAGTCAGATATACTCTTGGGCGGTGAATAGGGGGTGTTGAGTCTAGTTCCCTGAGCAAGGAGTAGGTCTTGTCTATTACGTATTGGGTTTATGGAACGGTATCTGAGCTAATTTGAAACCCTTGTTTTATGCATCACCCCACCTCACCTTTCCCGTTAGGCAGCCATAGTGTGTTTTCTAACCGTGTGACTCTGTTCTGTTTTGTAATTCAGTTCAAGGGTAGCGGTTTTTACATTCCCTCTATAGGTGATATCTTATGATAAGTGTCTTTTTCTGTGTGACTTATTTGACTTAGAATCATCGTACCTAAATCCACTCATCATGCTGCTACTAGCCTTATGACGTTGATTTCATGGCTGAGTGATATTCCATTGTACATAAGGACCACAATTTCCTTATCCATTTTTCTCTTTCCTGGGATATTTAAGGTGTAACGAAGTGGAGGTTCTTGTCAACAGAGCAGCCCTAAACTTTGGGGTGCTTGTGTCTTGCTGATTTTTAGTTTTCCCAATTTATACGCCCATGAGTGGAAGTGCCCTATGCTCTCTAAGCTGAGTTTTGTAAATGTTTCAGGACACACCGTACACTTCTCCAGAGTGGCTGTTGGAAATTTACATCCCACCCATCAGCGTAGCAAGGCTCCCGTTTCTCCGTGGCCTGTCCTGCATTTCTGGTTTTGACACTTTATTCAGCATGGCCCATTTGACCGATGGGAAGCGAGACTTCTTTGTAGCGCTGATTTGCCTTTCCAGGTTGCTTGGTTGGCCAAAAAGGGCGTATGCGTTTTTTCCTGAATATATTCAGGAAAAAACGCATACGCCCTTTTTGGCCAAGGGCATCATTGTCGAGGTTTTGCCGCTTTTCCTGTGCTTTAAAGGCGATTCGAATCTGCCTCCTGAAATCTGTTTCCTGCAATTCTGCCTTGCTTTCAAATCCTCTTGGTTGCCTTCCCTCAATATATTTGTAGACGAGAGTTATCATTTATAAGTCTGCAGGTTTGTGAATTGCAGTGCCCCTGAGCTCCATTTTTCAACTCGCTCTCTTGGGAGCTGGCCGCAAAAGCGCAGGATTGCTTTAGGCCCTATTCTGCTTCCGGGCGGCAGACTGAGCCTGTGGTTAATTCTTCTTCCTGATGGGAAAATAGAGTGACCTGTGCCTGTCCCAACACCTAGAGCTAGTCTCTCATTGGTTCCCCCTCTTCCCGTTCACCCTCAGGACAAATTGCAACCTGTATGAAACAGGAGGTTAAAGGTGCTGATTCTCCAAGGAGGGAGATTGCTAGTAAAGCGGCTGGAATGGCGAACCCGAGCACAAGGAGATGAGAAATGAGGTGCGTTTTAGAAACCTTTCCCGATCACTCGGTGGACCATCTTCTGGGTTTCTCATGCATGTTTTCGATGTAGGAAGATGCCCTTGAACCTGGAGATTTGGGACCCATGGGATGGGTACCACGCAGTATTACTTTAAAGCGTCTGCGTTTGCTCACCGAACCTCACCAAACCCCTCAGCCCCAAGAGTGTCCACCCTTATGTCTCAATCAGCTGCGGGTCTAGATATGGTCAATCCAGGTGGCATCACAGGGCCTGAACGAATTTTGTAAGAATTTCTCTCCCTTTCACTGTCTTTGTTTCACGGGTTTTTAAAATTAATTGAGTTTTATAATGGGGTTTAGCTGCTTTTCACTGCTGTGTTTATGCAGCTTTACACCCACTTGACTCACTTACAGAGAGATATCAATAAATAGGTTTTAAGATTCTTACTAGTCAGATATATTCTTGGGCGGTGAATAGGGGGTGTTGAGTCCAGTTCCCTGAGCAAGGAGTAGGTCTTGTCTATTAAATATTGGGTTTATGGAACGGTATCTGAGCTAATTTGAAATCCTTGTTTTATGCATCACCCCACCTCACCTTTCCCGTTAGGCAGCCATAGTGTGTTTTCTAACCGTGTGACTCTGTTCTGTTTTGTAATTCAGTTCAAGGGTAGCGGTTTTTACATTCCCTCTATAAGTGATATCTTATGATAAGTGTCTTTTTCTGTGTGACTTATTTGACTTAGAATCGTCGTACCTAAATCCACTCATCATGCTGCTACTAGCCTTATGACGTTGATTTCATGGCTGAGTGATGTTCCATTGTACATAAGGACCACAATTTCTTTATCCATTTTTCTCTTTCCTGGGATATTTAAGGTGTAACGAAGTGGAGGTTCTTGTCAACAGAGCAGCCCTAAACTTTGGGGTGCTTGTGTCTTGCTGATTTTTAGTTTTCCCAATTTATACGCCCATGAGTGGAAGTGCCCTATGCTCTGTAAGCTGAGTTTTGTAAATGTTTCAGGACACACCGTACACTTCTCCAGAGTTGCTGTTGGCAATTTACATCCCGCCCATCAGCGTAGCAAGGCTCCCGTTTCTCCGTGGCCTGTCCTGCATTTCTGGTTTTGACACTTTATTCAGCATGGCCCTTTTGACCGATGGGAAGCGAGACTTCTTTGTAGCGCTGATTTGCCTTTCCAGGTTGCTTGGTTGGCCAAAAAGGGCGTATGCGTTTTTTCCTGAATATATTCAGGAAAAAACGCATACGCCCTTTTTGGCCAAGGGCATCATTGTCGAGGTTTTGCCGCTTTTCCTGTGCTTTAAAGGCGATTCGAATCTGCCTCCTGAAATCTGTTTCCTGCAATTCTGCCTTGCTTTCAAATCCTCTTTGTTGCCTTCCCTCAATATATTTGTAGACGAGAGTTATCATTTATAAGTCTGCAGGTTTGTGAATTGCAGTGCCCCTGAGCTCCATTTTTCAACTCGCTCTCTTGGGAGCTGGCCGCAAAAGCGCAGGATTGCTTTAGGCCCTATTCTGCTTCCGGGCGGCAGACTGAGCCTGTGGTTAATTCTTCTTCCTGATGGGAAAATAGAGTGACCTGTGCCTGTCCCAACACCTAGAGCTAGTCTCTCATTGGTTCCCCGTCTTCCCGTTCATCCTCAGTTCAAATTGCCACCTGTATGGAACAGGAGGTTAAAGGTGCTGATTCTCCAAGGAGGGAGATTGCTAGTAAAGCGGCTGGAATGGCGAACCCGAGCGCAAGGAGATGAGAAATGAGGTGCGTTTTAGAAACCTTTCCCGATCACTCGGTGGACCATCTTCTGGGTTTCTCATGCATGTTTTCGATGTAGGAAGATGCCCTTGAACCTGGAGATTTGGGACCCATGGGATGGGTACCACGCAGTATTACTTTAAAGCGTCTGCGTTTGCTCACCGAACCTCACCAAACCCCTCAGCCCCAAGAGTGTCCACCCTTATGTCTCAATCAGCTGCGGGTCTAGATATGGTCAATCCAGGTGGCATCACAGCGCCTGAACGAATTTTGTAAGAATTTCTCTCCCTTTCACTGTCTTTGTTTCACGGGTTTTTAAAATTAATTGAGTTTTATAATGGGGTTTAGCTGCTTTTCACTGCTGTGTTTATGCAGCTTTACACCCACTTGACTCACTTACAGAGAGATATCAATACATAGGTTTTAAGATTCTTACTAGTCAGATATACTCTTGGGCGGTGAATAGGGGGTGTTGAGTCCAGTTCCCTGAGCAAGGAGTAGGTCTTGTCTATTACGTATTGGGTTTATGGAACGGTATCTGAGCTAATTTGAAACCCTTGTTTTATGCATCACCCCACCTCACCTTTCCCGTTAGGCAGCCATAGTGTGTTTTCTAACCGTGTGACTCTGTTTTGTTTTGTAATTCCGTTCAAGGGTAGCGGTTTTTACATTCCCTTTATAAGTGATATCTTATGATAAGTGTCTTTTTCTGTGTGACTTATTTGACTTAGAATCGTCGTACCTAAATCCACTCATCATGCTGCTACTAGCCTTATGACGTTGATTTCATGGCTGAGTGATATTCCATTGTACATAAGGACCACAACTTCTTTATCCATTTTTCTCTTTCCTGGGATATTTAAGGTGTAACGAAGTGGAGGTTCTTGTCAACAGAGCAGCCCTAAGCTTTGGGGTGCTTGTGTCTTGCTGATTTTTAGTTTTCCCAATTTATACGCCCATGAGTGGAAGTGCCCTATGCTCTCTAAGCTGAGTTTTGTAAATGTTTCAGGACACACCGTACACTTCTCCAGAGTGGCTGTTGGCAATTTACATCCCGCCCATCAGCGTAGCAAGGCTCCCGTTTCTCCGTGGCCTGTCCTGCATTTCTGGTTTTGACACTTTATTCAGCATGGCCCTTTTGACCGATGGGAAGCGAGACTTCTTTGTAGCGCTGATTTGCCTTTCCAGGTTGCTTGGTTGGCCAAAAAGGGCGTATGCGTTTTTTCCTGAATATATTCAGGAAAAAACGCATACGCCCTTTTTGGCCAAGGGCATCATTGTCGAGGTTTTGCCGCTTTTCCTGTGCTTTAAAGGCGATTCGAATCTGCCTCCTGAAATCTGTTTCCTGCAATTCTGCCTTGCTTTCAAATCCTCTTTGTTGCCTTCCCTCAATATATTTGTAGACGAGAGTTATCATTTATAAGTCTGCAGGTTTGTGAATTGCAGTGCCCCTGAGCTCCATTTTTCAACTCGCTCTCTTGGGAGCTGGCCACAAAAGCGCAGGATTGCTTTAGGCCCTATTCTGCTTCCGGGCGGCACACTGAGCCTGTGGTTAATTCTTCTTCCTGATGGGAAAATAGAGTGACCTGTGCCTGTCCCAACACCTAGAGCTAGTCTCTCATTGGTTCCCCGTCTTCCCGTTCACCCTCAGGACAAATTGCAACCTGTATGGAACAGGAGGTTAAAGGTGCTGATTCTCCAAGGAGGGAGATTGCTAGTAAAGCGGCTGGAATGGCGAACCCGAGCACAAGGAGATGAGAAATGAGGTGCGTTTTAGAAACCTTTCCCGATCACTCGGTGGACCATCTTCTGGGTTTCTCATGCATGTTTTCGATGTAGGAAGATGCCCTTGAACCTGGAGATTTGGGACCCATGGGATGGGTACCACACAGTATTACTTTAAAGCGTCTGCATTTGCTCACCGAACCTCACCAAACCCCTCAGCCCCAAGAGTGTCCACCCTTATGTCTCAATCAGCTGCGTGTCTAGATATGGTCAATCCAGGTGGCATCACAGCGCCTGAACGAATTTTGTAAGAATTTCTCTCCCTTTCACTGTCTTTGTTTCACGGGTTTTTAAAATTAATTGAGTTTTATAATGGGGTTTAGCTGCTTTTCACTGCTGTGTTTATGCAGCTTTACACCCACTTGACTCACTTACAGAGAGATATCAATACATAGGTTTTAAGATTCTTACTAGTCAGATATACTCTTGGGCGGTGAATAGGGGGTGTTGAGTCCAGTTCCCTGAGCAAGGAGTAGGTCTTGTCTATTACGTATTGGGTTTATGGAACGGTATCTGAGCTAATTTGAAACCCTTGTTTTATGCATCACCCCACCTCACCTTTCCCGTTAGGCAGCCATAGTGTGTTTTCTAACCGTGTGACTCTGTTCTGTTTTGTAATTCAGTTCAAGGGTAGCGGTTTTTACATTCCCTCTATAAGTGATATCTTATGATAAGTGTCTTTTTCTGTGTGACTTATTTGACTTAGAATCGTCGTACCTAAATCCACTCATCATGCTGCTACTAGCCTTATGACGTTGATTTCATGGCTGAGTGATATTCCATTGTACATAAGGACCACAACTTCTTTATCCATTTTTCTCTTTCCTGGGATATTTAAGGTGTAACGAAGTGGAGGTTCTTGTCAACAGAGCAGCCCTAAACTTTGGGGTGCTTGTGTCTTGCTGATTTTTAGTTTTCCCAATTTATACGCCCATGAGTGGAAGTGCCCTATGCTCTCTAAGCTGAGTTTTGTAAATGTTTCAGGACACACCGTACACTTCTCCAGAGTGGCTGTTGGCAATTTACATCCCGCCCATCAGCGTAGCAAGGCTCCCGTTTCTCCGTGGCCTGTCCTGCATTTCTGGTTTTGACACTTTATTCAGCATGGCCCTTTTGACCGATGGGAAGCGAGACTTCTTTGTAGCGCTGATTTGCCTTTCCAGGTTGCTTGGTTGGCCAAAAAGGGCGTATGCGTTTTATCCTGAATATATTCAGGAAAAAACCCATACGCCCTTTTTGGCCAAGGGCATCATTGTCGAGGTTTTGCCGCTTTTCCTGTGCTTTAAAGGCGATTCGAATCTGCCTCTTGAAATCTGTTTCCTGCAATTCTGCCTTGCTTTCAAATCCTCTTTGTTGCCTTCCCTCAATATATTTGTAGACGAGAGTTATCATTTATAAGTCTGCAGGTTTGTGAATTGCAGTGCCTCTGAGCTCCATTTTTCAACTCGCTCTCTTGGGAGATGGCCGCAAAAGCGCAGGATTGCTTTAGGCCCTATTCTGCTTCCGGGCGGCAGACTGAGCCTGTGGTTAATTCTTCTTCCTGATGGGAAAATAGAGTGATCTGTGCCTGTCCCAACACCTAGAGCTAGTCTCTCATTGGTTCCCCCTCTTCCCGTTCACCCTCAGGACAAATTGCAACCTGTATGGAACAGGAGGTTAAAGGTGCTGATTCTCCAAGGAGGGAGATTGCTAGTAAAGCGGCTGGAATGGCGAACCCGAGCACAAGAAGATGAGAAATGAGGTGCGTTTTAGAAACCTTTCCCGATCACTCGATGTACCATCTTCTGGGTTTCTCATGCATGTTTTCGATGTAGGCAGATGCCCTTGAACCTGGAGATTTGGGACCCATGGGATGGGTACCACGCAGTATTACTTTAAAGCGTCTGCGTTTGCTCACCCAACCTCACCAAACCTCTCAGCCCCAAGAGTGTCCACCCTTATGTCTCAATCAGCTGCAGGTCTAGATATGGTCAATCCAGGTGGCATCACAGCCCCTGAACGAATTTTGTGAGAATTTCTCTCTCTTTCACTGTCTTTGTTTCACGGGTTTTTAAAATTAATTGAGTTTTATAATGGGGTTTAGCTGCTTTTCACTGCTGTGTTTATGCAGCTTTACACCCACTTGACTCACTTACAGAGAGATATCAATACATAGGTTTTAAGATTCTTACTAGTCAGGTATACTCTTGGGCGGTGAATAGGGGGTGTTGAGTCCAGTTCCCTGAGCAAGGAGTAGGCCTTGTCTATTACGTATTGGGTGTATGGAACGGTATCTGAGCTAATTTGAAACCCTTGTTTTATGCATCACCCCACCTCACCTTTCCCGTTAGGCAGCCATAGTGTGTTTTCTAACCGTGTGACTCTGTTCTGTTTTGTAATTCAGTTTAAGTGTAGCGGTTTTTACATTCCCTCTATAGGTGATATCTTATGATAAGTGTCTTTTTCTGTGTGACTTATTTGACTTAGAATCGTCGTACCTAAATCCACTCATCATGCTGCTACTAGCCTTATGACGTTGATTTCATGGCTGAGTGATATTCCATTGTACATAAGGACCACAACTTCTTTATCCATTTTTCTCTTTCCTGGGATATTTAAGGTGTAACGAAGTGGAGGTTCTTGTCAACAGAGCAGCCCTAAACTTTGGGGTGCTTGTGTCTTGCTGATTTTTAGTTTTCCCAATTTATACGCCCATGAGTGGAAGTGCCCTATGCTCTCTAAGCTGAGTTTTGTAAATGTTTCAGGACACACCGTACACTTCTCCAGAGTGGCTGTTGGCAATTTACATCCCGCCCATCAGCGTAGCAAGGCTCCCGTTTCTCCGTGGCCTGTCCTGCATTTCTGGTTTTGACACTTTATTCAGCATGGCCCTTTTGACCGATGGGAAGCGAAACTTCTTTGTAGCGCTGATTTGCCTTTCCAGGTTGCTTGGTTGGCCAAAAAGGGCGTATGCGTTTTTTCCTGAATATATTCAGGAAAAAACGCATACGCCCTTTTTGGCCAAGGGCATCATTGTCGAGGTTTTGCCGCTTTTCCTGTGCTTTAAAGGCGATTCGAATCTGCCTCCTGAAATCTGTTTCCTGCAATTCTGCCTTGCTTTCAAATCCTCTTTGTTGCCTTCCCTCAATATATTTGTAGACGAGAGTTATCATTTATAAGTCTGCAGGATTGTGAATTGCAGTGCCCCTGAGCTCCATTTTTCAACTCGCTGTCTTGGGAGCTGGCCGCAAAAGCGCAGGATTGCTTTAGGCCCTATTCTGCTTCCGGGCGGCAGACTGAGCCTGTGGTTAATTCTTCTTCCTGATGGGAAAATAGAGTGACCTGTGCCTGTCCCAACACCTAGAGCTAGTCTCTCATTGGTTCCCCGTCTTCCCGTTCATCCTCAGTTCAAATTGCCACCTGTATGGAACAGGAGGTTAAAGGTGCTGATTCTCCAAGGAGGGAGATTGCTAGTAAAGCGGCTGGAATGGCGAACCCGAGCACAAGGAGATGAGAAATGAGGTGCGTTTTAGAAACCTTTCCCGATCACTCGGTGGACCATCTTCTGGGTTTCTCATGCATGTTTTCGATGTAGGAAGATGCCCTTGAACCTGGAGATTTGGGACCCATGGGATGGGTACCACGCAGTATTACTTTAAAGCGTCTGCGTTTGCTCACCGAACCTCACCAAACCCCTCAGCCCCAAGAGTGTCCACCCTTATGTCTCAATCAGCTGCGGGTCTAGATATGGTCAATCCAGGTGGCATCACAGCGCCTGAACGAATTTTGTAAGAATTTCTCTCCCTTTCACTGTCTTTGTTTCACGGGTTTTTAAAATTAATTGAGTTTTATAATGGGGTTTAGCTGCTTTTCACTGCTGTGTTTATGCAGCTTTACACCCACTTGACTCACTTACAGAGAGATATCAATACATAGGTTTTAAGATTCTTACTAGTCAGATATACTCTTGGGCGGTGAATAGGGGGTGTTGAGTCTAGTTCCCTGAGCAAGGAGTAGGTCTTGTCTATTACGTATTGGGTTTATGGAACGGTATCTGAGCTAATTTGAAACCCTTGTTTTATGCATCACCCCACCTCACCTTTCCCGTTAGGCAGCCATAGTGTGTTTTCTAACCGTGTGACTCTGTTCTGTTTTGTAATTCAGTTCAAGGGTAGCGGTTTTTACATTCCCTCTATAGGTGATATCTTATGATAAGTGTCTTTTTCTGTGTGACTTATTTGACTTAGAATCATCGTACCTAAATCCACTCATCATGCTGCTACTAGCCTTATGACGTTGATTTCATGGCTGAGTGATATTCCATTGTACATAAGGACCACAATTTCCTTATCCATTTTTCTCTTTCCTGGGATATTTAAGGTGTAACGAAGTGGAGGTTCTTGTCAACAGAGCAGCCCTAAACTTTGGGGTGCTTGTGTCTTGCTGATTTTTAGTTTTCCCAATTTATACGCCCATGAGTGGAAGTGCCCTATGCTCTCTAAGCTGAGTTTTGTAAATGTTTCAGGACACACCGTACACTTCTCCAGAGTGGCTGTTGGAAATTTACATCCCACCCATCAGCGTAGCAAGGCTCCCGTTTCTCCGTGGCCTGTCCTGCATTTCTGGTTTTGACACTTTATTCAGCATGGCCCATTTGACCGATGGGAAGCGAGACTTCTTTGTAGCGCTGATTTGCCTTTCCAGGTTGCTTGGTTGGCCAAAAAGGGCGTATGCGTTTTTTCCTGAATATATTCAGGAAAAAACGCATACGCCCTTTTTGGCCAAGGGCATCATTGTCGAGGTTTTGCCGCTTTTCCTGTGCTTTAAAGGCGATTCGAATCTGCCTCCTGAAATCTGTTTCCTGCAATTCTGCCTTGCTTTCAAATCCTCTTGGTTGCCTTCCCTCAATATATTTGTAGACGAGAGTTATCATTTATAAGTCTGCAGGTTTGTGAATTGCAGTGCCCCTGAGCTCCATTTTTCAACTCGCTCTCTTGGGAGCTGGCCGCAAAAGCGCAGGATTGCTTTAGGCCCTATTCTGCTTCCGGGCGGCAGACTGAGCCTGTGGTTAATTCTTCTTCCTGATGGGAAAATAGAGTGACCTGTGCCTGTCCCAACACCTAGAGCTAGTCTCTCATTGGTTCCCCCTCTTCCCGTTCACCCTCAGGACAAATTGCAACCTGTATGAAACAGGAGGTTAAAGGTGCTGATTCTCCAAGGAGGGAGATTGCTAGTAAAGCGGCTGGAATGGCGAACCCGAGCACAAGGAGATGAGAAATGAGGTGCGTTTTAGAAACCTTTCCCGATCACTCGGTGGACCATCTTCTGGGTTTCTCATGCATGTTTTCGATGTAGGAAGATGCCCTTGAACCTGGAGATTTGGGACCCATGGGATGGGTACCACGCAGTATTACTTTAAAGCGTCTGCGTTTGCTCACCGAACCTCACCAAACCCCTCAGCCCCAAGAGTGTCCACCCTTATGTCTCAATCAGCTGCGGGTCTAGATATGGTCAATCCAGGTGGCATCACAGGGCCTGAACGAATTTTGTAAGAATTTCTCTCCCTTTCACTGTCTTTGTTTCACGGGTTTTTAAAATTAATTGAGTTTTATAATGGGGTTTAGCTGCTTTTCACTGCTGTGTTTATGCAGCTTTACACCCACTTGACTCACTTACAGAGAGATATCAATAAATAGGTTTTAAGATTCTTACTAGTCAGATATATTCTTGGGCGGTGAATAGGGGGTGTTGAGTCCAGTTCCCTGAGCAAGGAGTAGGTCTTGTCTATTAAATATTGGGTTTATGGAACGGTATCTGAGCTAATTTGAAATCCTTGTTTTATGCATCACCCCACCTCACCTTTCCCGTTAGGCAGCCATAGTGTGTTTTCTAACCGTGTGACTCTGTTCTGTTTTGTAATTCAGTTCAAGGGTAGCGGTTTTTACATTCCCTCTATAAGTGATATCTTATGATAAGTGTCTTTTTCTGTGTGACTTATTTGACTTAGAATCGTCGTACCTAAATCCACTCATCATGCTGCTACTAGCCTTATGACGTTGATTTCATGGCTGAGTGATGTTCCATTGTACATAAGGACCACAATTTCTTTATCCATTTTTCTCTTTCCTGGGATATTTAAGGTGTAACGAAGTGGAGGTTCTTGTCAACAGAGCAGCCCTAAACTTTGGGGTGCTTGTGTCTTGCTGATTTTTAGTTTTCCCAATTTATACGCCCATGAGTGGAAGTGCCCTATGCTCTGTAAGCTGAGTTTTGTAAATGTTTCAGGACACACCGTACACTTCTCCAGAGTGGCTGTTGGCAATTTACATCCCGCCCATCAGCGTAGCAAGGCTCCCGTTTCTCCGTGGCCTGTCCTGCATTTCTGGTTTTGACACTTTATTCAGCATGGCCCTTTTGACCGATGGGAAGCGAGACTTCTTTGTAGCGCTGATTTGCCTTTCCAGGTTGCTTGGTTGGCCAAAAAGGGCGTATGCGTTTTTTCCTGAATATATTCAGGAAAAAACGCATACGCCCTTTTTGGCCAAGGGCATCATTGTCGAGGTTTTGCCGCTTTTCCTGTGCTTTAAAGGCGATTCGAATCTGCCTCCTGAAATCTGTTTCCTGCAATTCTGCCTTGCTTTCAAATCCTCTTTGTTGCCTTCCCTCAATATATTTGTAGACGAGAGTTATCATTTATAAGTCTGCAGGTTTGTGAATTGCAGTGCCCCTGAGCTCCATTTTTCAACTCGCTCTCTTGGGAGCTGGCCGCAAAAGCGCAGGATTGCTTTAGGCCCTATTCTGCTTCCGGGCGGCAGACTGAGCCTGTGGTTAATTCTTCTTCCTGATGGGAAAATAGAGTGACCTGTGCCTGTCCCAACACCTAGAGCTAGTCTCTCATTGGTTCCCCGTCTTCCCGTTCATCCTCAGTTCAAATTGCCACCTGTATGGAACAGGAGGTTAAAGGTGCTGATTCTCCAAGGAGGGAGATTGCTAGTAAAGCGGCTGGAATGGCGAACCCGAGCGCAAGGAGATGAGAAATGAGGTGCGTTTTAGAAACCTTTCCCGATCACTCGGTGGACCATCTTCTGGGTTTCTCATGCATGTTTTCGATGTAGGAAGATGCCCTTGAACCTGGAGATTTGGGACCCATGGGATGGGTACCACGCAGTATTACTTTAAAGCGTCTGCGTTTGCTCACCGAACCTCACCAAACCCCTCAGCCCCAAGAGTGTCCACCCTTATGTCTCAATCAGCTGCGGGTCTAGATATGGTCAATCCAGGTGGCATCACAGCGCCTGAACGAATTTTGTAAGAATTTCTCTCCCTTTCACTGTCTTTGTTTCACGGGTTTTTAAAATTAATTGAGTTTTATAATGGGGTTTAGCTGCTTTTCACTGCTGTGTTTATGCAGCTTTACACCCACTTGACTCACTTACAGAGAGATATCAATACATAGGTTTTAAGATTCTTACTAGTCAGATATACTCTTGGGCGGTGAATAGGGGGTGTTGAGTCCAGTTCCCTGAGCAAGGAGTAGGTCTTGTCTATTACGTATTGGGTTTATGGAACGGTATCTGAGCTAATTTGAAACCCTTGTTTTATGCATCACCCCACCTCACCTTTCCCGTTAGGCAGCCATAGTGTGTTTTCTAACCGTGTGACTCTGTTTTGTTTTGTAATTCCGTTCAAGGGTAGCGGTTTTTACATTCCCTTTATAAGTGATATCTTATGATAAGTGTCTTTTTCTGTGTGACTTATTTGACTTAGAATCGTCGTACCTAAATCCACTCATCATGCTGCTACTAGCCTTATGACGTTGATTTCATGGCTGAGTGATATTCCATTGTACATAAGGACCACAACTTCTTTATCCATTTTTCTCTTTCCTGGGATATTTAAGGTGTAACGAAGTGGAGGTTCTTGTCAACAGAGCAGCCCTAAGCTTTGGGGTGCTTGTGTCTTGCTGATTTTTAGTTTTCCCAATTTATACGCCCATGAGTGGAAGTGCCCTATGCTCTCTAATCTGAGTTTTGTAAATGTTTCAGGACACACCGTACACTTCTCCAGAGTGGCTGTTGGCAATTTACATCCCGCCCATCAGCGTAGCAAGGCTCCCGTTTCTCCGTGGCCTGTCCTGCATTTCTGGTTTTGACACTTTATTCAGCATGGCCCTTTTGACCGATGGGAAGCGAGACTTCTTTGTAGCGCTGATTTGCCTTTCCAGGTTGCTTGGTTGGCCAAAAAGGGCGTATGCGTTTTTTCCTGAATATATTCAGGAAAAAACGCATACGCCCTTTTTGGCCAAGGGCATCATTGTCGAGGTTTTGCCGCTTTTCCTGTGCTTTAAAGGCGATTCGAATCTGCCTCCTGAAATCTGTTTCCTGCAATTCTGCCTTGCTTTCAAATCCTCTTTGTTGCCTTCCCTCAATATATTTGTAGACGAGAGTTATCATTTATAAGTCTGCAGGTTTGTGAATTGCAGTGCCCCTGAGCTCCATTTTTCAACTCGCTCTCTTGGGAGCTGGCCACAAAAGCGCAGGATTGCTTTAGGCCCTATTCTGCTTCCGGGCGGCACACTGAGCCTGTGGTTAATTCTTCTTCCTGATGGGAAAATAGAGTGACCTGTGCCTGTCCCAACACCTAGAGCTAGTCTCTCATTGGTTCCCCCTCTTCCCGTTCACCCTCAGGACAAATTGCAACCTGTATGGAACAGGAGGTTAAAGGTGCTGATTCTCCAAGGAGGGAGATTGCTAGTAAAGCGGCTGGAATGGCGAACCCGAGCACAAGAAGATGAGAAATGAGGTGCGTTTTAGAAACCTTTCCCGATCACTCGATGTACCATCTTCTGGGTTTCTCATGCATGTTTTCGATGTAGGCAGATGCCCTTGAACCTGGAGATTTGGGACCCATGGGATGGGTACCACGCAGTATTACTTTAAAGCGTCTGCGTTTGCTCACCCAACCTCACCAAACCTCTCAGCCCCAAGAGTGTCCACCCTTATGTCTCAATCAGCTGCAGGTCTAGATATGGTCAATCCAGGTGGCATCACAGCCCCTGAACGAATTTTGTGAGAATTTCTCTCTCTTTCACTGTCTTTGTTTCACGGGTTTTTAAAATTAATTGAGTTTTATAATGGGGTTTAGCTGCTTTTCACTGCTGTGTTTATGCAGCTTTACACCCACTTGACTCACTTACAGAGAGATATCAATACATAGGTTTTAAGATTCTTACTAGTCAGGTATACTCTTGGGCGGTGAATAGGGGGTGTTGAGTCCAGTTCCCTGAGCAAGGAGTAGGCCTTGTCTATTACGTATTGGGTGTATGGAACGGTATCTGAGCTAATTTGAAACCCTTGTTTTATGCATCACCCCACCTCACCTTTCCCGTTAGGCAGCCATAGTGTGTTTTCTAACCGTGTGACTCTGTTCTGTTTTGTAATTCAGTTTAAGTGTAGCGGTTTTTACATTCCCTCTATAGGTGATATCTTATGATAAGTGTCTTTTTCTGTGTGACTTATTTGACTTAGAATCGTCGTACCTAAATCCACTCATCATGCTGCTACTAGCCTTATGACGTTGATTTCATGGCTGAGTGATATTCCATTGTACATAAGGACCACAACTTCTTTATCCATTTTTCTCTTTCCTGGGATATTTAAGGTGTAACGAAGTGGAGGTTCTTGTCAACAGAGCAGCCCTAAACTTTGGGGTGCTTGTGTCTTGCTGATTTTTAGTTTTCCCAATTTATACGCCCATGAGTGGAAGTGCCCTATGCTCTCTAAGCTGAGTTTTGTAAATGTTTCAGGACACACCGTACACTTCTCCAGAGTGGCTGTTGGCAATTTACATCCCGCCCATCAGCGTAGCAAGGCTCCCGTTTCTCCGTGGCCTGTCCTGCATTTCTGGTTTTGACACTTTATTCAGCATGGCCCTTTTGACCGATGGGAAGCGAAACTTCTTTGTAGCGCTGATTTGCCTTTCCAGGTTGCTTGGTTGGCCAAAAAGGGCGTATGCGTTTTTTCCTGAATATATTCAGGAAAAAACGCATACGCCCTTTTTGGCCAAGGGCATCATTGTCGAGGTTTTGCCGCTTTTCCTGTGCTTTAAAGGCGATTCGAATCTGCCTCCTGAAATCTGTTTCCTGCAATTCTGCCTTGCTTTCAAATCCTCTTTGTTGCCTTCCCTCAATATATTTGTAGACGAGAGTTATCATTTATAAGTCTGCAGGATTGTGAATTGCAGTGCCCCTGAGCTCCATTTTTCAACTCGCTGTCTTGGGAGCTGGCCGCAAAAGCGCAGGATTGCTTTAGGCCCTATTCTGCTTCCGGGCGGCAGACTGAGCCTGTGGTTAATTCTTCTTCCTGATGGGAAAATAGAGTGACCTGTGCCTGTCCCAACACCTAGAGCTAGTCTCTCATTGGTTCCCCGTCTTCCCGTTCATCCTCAGTTCAAATTGCCACCTGTATGGAACAGGAGGTTAAAGGTGCTGATTCTCCAAGGAGGGAGATTGCTAGTAAAGCGGCTGGAATGGCGAACCCGAGCACAAGGAGATGAGAAATGAGGTGCGTTTTAGAAACCTTTCCCGATCACTCGGTGGACCATCTTCTGGGTTTCTCATGCATGTTTTCGATGTAGGAAGATGCCCTTGAACCTGGAGATTTGGGACCCATGGGATGGGTACCACGCAGTATTACTTTAAAGCGTCTGCGTTTGCTCACCGAACCTCACCAAACCCCTCAGCCCCAAGAGTGTCCACCCTTATGTCTCAATCAGCTGCGGGTCTAGATATGGTCAATCCAGGTGGCATCACAGCGCCTGAACGAATTTTGTAAGAATTTCTCTCCCTTTCACTGTCTTTGTTTCACGGGTTTTTAAAATTAATTGAGTTTTATAATGGGGTTTAGCTGCTTTTCACTGCTGTGTTTATGCAGCTTTACACCCACTTGACTCACTTACAGAGAGATATCAATACATAGGTTTTAAGATTCTTACTAGTCAGATATACTCTTGGGCGGTGAATAGGGGGTGTTGAGTCTAGTTCCCTGAGCAAGGAGTAGGTCTTGTCTATTACGTATTGGGTTTATGGAACGGTATCTGAGCTAATTTGAAACCCTTGTTTTATGCATCACCCCACCTCACCTTTCCCGTTAGGCAGCCATAGTGTGTTTTCTAACCGTGTGACTCTGTTCTGTTTTGTAATTCAGTTCAAGGGTAGCGGTTTTTACATTCCCTCTATAGGTGATATCTTATGATAAGTGTCTTTTTCTGTGTGACTTATTTGACTTAGAATCATCGTACCTAAATCCACTCATCATGCTGCTACTAGCCTTATGACGTTGATTTCATGGCTGAGTGATATTCCATTGTAAATAAGGACCACAATTTCCTTATCCATTTTTCTCTTTCCTGGGATATTTAAGGTGTAACGAAGTGGAGGTTCTTGTCAACAGAGCAGCCCTAAACTTTGGGGTGCTTGTGTCTTGCTGATTTTTAGTTTTCCCAATTTATACGCCCATGAGTGGAAGTGCCCTATGCTCTCTAAGCTGAGTTTTGTAAATGTTTCAGGACACACCGTACACTTCTCCAGAGTGGCTGTTGGAAATTTACATCCCACCCATCAGCGTAGCAAGGCTCCCGTTTCTCCGTGGCCTGTCCTGCATTTCTGGTTTTGACACTTTATTCAGCATGGCCCATTTGACCGATGGGAAGCGAGACTTCTTTGTAGCGCTGATTTGCCTTTCCAGGTTGCTTGGTTGGCCAAAAAGGGCGTATGCGTTTTTTCCTGAATATATTCAGGAAAAAACGCATACGCCCTTTTTGGCCAAGGGCATCATTGTCGAGGTTTTGCCGCTTTTCCTGTGCTTTAAAGGCGATTCGAATCTGCCTCCTGAAATCTGTTTCCTGCAATTCTGCCTTGCTTTCAAATCCTCTTGGTTGCCTTCCCTCAATATATTTGTAGACGAGAGTTATCATTTATAAGTCTGCAGGTTTGTGAATTGCAGTGCCCCTGAGCTCCATTTTTCAACTCGCTCTCTTGGGAGCTGGCCGCAAAAGCGCAGGATTGCTTTAGGCCCTATTCTGCTTCCGGGCGGCAGACTGAGCCTGTGGTTAATTCTTCTTCCTGATGGGAAAATAGAGTGACCTGTGCCTGTCCCAACACCTAGAGCTAGTCTCTCATTGGTTCCCCCTCTTCCCGTTCACCCTCAGGACAAATTGCAACCTGTATGAAACAGGAGGTTAAAGGTGCTGATTCTCCAAGGAGGGAGATTGCTAGTAAAGCGGCTGGAATGGCGAACCCGAGCACAAGGAGATGAGAAATGAGGTGCGTTTTAGAAACCTTTCCCGATCACTCGGTGGACCATCTTCTGGGTTTCTCATGCATGTTTTCGATGTAGGAAGATGCCCTTGAACCTGGAGATTTGGGACCCATGGGATGGGTAACACGCAGTATTACTTTAAAGCGTCTGCGTTTGCTCACCGAACCTCACCAAACCCCTCAGCCCCAAGAGTGTCCACCCTTATGTCTCAATCAGCTGCGGGTCTAGATATGGTCAATCCAGGTGGCATCACAGGGCCTGAACGAATTTTGTAAGAATTTCTCTCCCTTTCACTGTCTTTGTTTCACGGGTTTTTAAAATTAATTGAGTTTTATAATGGGGTTTAGCTGCTTTTCACTGCTGTGTTTATGCAGCTTTACACCCACTTGACTCACTTACAGAGAGATATCAATAAATAGGTTTTAAGATTCTTACTAGTCAGATATATTCTTGGGCGGTGAATAGGGGGTGTTGAGTCCAGTTCCCTGAGCAAGGAGTAGGTCTTGTCTATTAAATATTGGGTTTATGGAACGGTATCTGAGCTAATTTGAAATCCTTGTTTTATGCATCACCCCACCTCACCTTTCCCGTTAGGCAGCCATAGTGTGTTTTCTAACCGTGTGACTCTGTTCTGTTTTGTAATTCAGTTCAAGGGTAGCGGTTTTTACATTCCCTCTATAAGTGATATCTTATGATAAGTGTCTTTTTCTGTGTGACTTATTTGACTTAGAATCGTCGTACCTAAATCCACTCATCATGCTGCTACTAGCCTTATGACGTTGATTTCATGGCTGAGTGATGTTCCATTGTACATAAGGACCACAATTTCTTTATCCATTTTTCTCTTTCCTGGGATATTTAAGGTGTAACGAAGTGGAGGTTCTTGTCAACAGAGCAGCCCTAAACTTTGGGGTGCTTGTGTCTTGCTGATTTTTAGTTTTCCCAATTTATACGCCCATGAGTGGAAGTGCCCTATGCTCTGTAAGCTGAGTTTTGTAAATGTTTCAGGACACACCGTACACTTCTCCAGAGTGGCTGTTGGCAATTTACATCCCGCCCATCAGCGTAGCAAGGCTCCCGTTTCTCCGTGGCCTGTCCTGCATTTCTGGTTTTGACACTTTATTCAGCATGGCCCTTTTGACCGATGGGAAGCGAGACTTCTTTGTAGCGCTGATTTGCCTTTCCAGGTTGCTTGGTTGGCCAAAAAGGGCGTATGCGTTTTTTCCTGAATATATTCAGGAAAAAACGCATACGCCCTTTTTGGCCAAGGGCATCATTGTCGAGGTTTTGCCGCTTTTCCTGTGCTTTAAAGGCGATTCGAATCTGCCTCCTGAAATCTGTTTCCTGCAATTCTGCCTTGCTTTCAAATCCTCTTTGTTGCCTTCCCTCAATATATTTGTAGACGAGAGTTATCATTTATAAGTCTGCAGGTTTGTGAATTGCAGTGCCCCTGAGCTCCATTTTTCAACTCGCTCTCTTGGGAGCTGGCCGCAAAAGCGCAGGATTGCTTTAGGCCCTATTCTGCTTCCGGGCGG
This sequence comes from Eschrichtius robustus, assembly GCF_028021215.1. Taxonomy (NCBI): domain Eukaryota; kingdom Metazoa; phylum Chordata; class Mammalia; order Artiodactyla; family Eschrichtiidae; genus Eschrichtius; species Eschrichtius robustus. The sequence goes on along the minus strand of NC_090830.1, from coordinate 40,862,485 downwards.
CAGACTGAGCCTGTGGTTAATTCTTCTTCCTGATGGGAAAATAGAGTGACCTGTGCCTGTCCCAACACCTAGAGCTAGTCTCTCATTGGTTCCCCGTCTTCCCGTTCATCCTCAGTTCAAATTGCCACCTGTATGGAACAGGAGGTTAAAGGTGCTGATTCTCCAAGGAGGGAGATTGCTAGTAAAGCGGCTGGAATGGCGAACCCGAGCGCAAGGAGATGAGAAATGAGGTGCGTTTTAGAAACCTTTCCCGATCACTCGGTGGACCATCTTCTGGGTTTCTCATGCATGTTTTCGATGTAGGAAGATGCCCTTGAACCTGGAGATTTGGGACCCATGGGATGGGTACCACGCAGTATTACTTTAAAGCGTCTGCGTTTGCTCACCGAACCTCACCAAACCCCTCAGCCCCAAGAGTGTCCACCCTTATGTCTCAATCAGCTGCGGGTCTAGATATGGTCAATCCAGGTGGCATCACAGCGCCTGAACGAATTTTGTAAGAATTTCTCTCCCTTTCACTGTCTTTGTTTCACGGGTTTTTAAAATTAATTGAGTTTTATAATGGGGTTTAGCTGCTTTTCACTGCTGTGTTTATGCAGCTTTACACCCACTTGACTCACTTACAGAGAGATATCAATACATAGGTTTTAAGATTCTTACTAGTCAGATATACTCTTGGGCGGTGAATAGGGGGTGTTGAGTCCAGTTCCCTGAGCAAGGAGTAGGTCTTGTCTATTACGTATTGGGTTTATGGAACGGTATCTGAGCTAATTTGAAACCCTTGTTTTATGCATCACCCCACCTCACCTTTCCCGTTAGGCAGCCATAGTGTGTTTTCTAACCGTGTGACTCTGTTTTGTTTTGTAATTCCGTTCAAGGGTAGCGGTTTTTACATTCCCTTTATAAGTGATATCTTATGATAAGTGTCTTTTTCTGTGTGACTTATTTGACTTAGAATCGTCGTACCTAAATCCACTCATCATGCTGCTACTAGCCTTATGACGTTGATTTCATGGCTGAGTGATATTCCATTGTACATAAGGACCACAACTTCTTTATCCATTTTTCTCTTTCCTGGGATATTTAAGGTGTAACGAAGTGGAGGTTCTTGTCAACAGAGCAGCCCTAAGCTTTGGGGTGCTTGTGTCTTGCTGATTTTTAGTTTTCCCAATTTATACGCCCATGAGTGGAAGTGCCCTATGCTCTCTAAGCTGAGTTTTGTAAATGTTTCAGGACACACCGTACACTTCTCCAGAGTGGCTGTTGGCAATTTACATCCCGCCCATCAGCGTAGCAAGGCTCCCGTTTCTCCGTGGCCTGTCCTGCATTTCTGGTTTTGACACTTTATTCAGCATGGCCCTTTTGACCGATGGGAAGCGAGACTTCTTTGTAGCGCTGATTTGCCTTTCCAGGTTGCTTGGTTGGCCAAAAAGGGCGTATGCGTTTTTTCCTGAATATATTCAGGAAAAAACGCATACGCCCTTTTTGGCCAAGGGCATCATTGTCAAGGTTTTGCCGCTTTTCCTGTGCTTTAAAGGCGATTCGAATCTGCCTCCTGAAATCTGTTTCCTGCAATTCTGCCTTGCTTTCAAATCCTCTTTGTTGCCTTCCCTCAATATATTTGTAGACGAGAGTTATCATTTATAAGTCTGCAGGTTTGTGAATTGCAGTGCCCCTGAGCTCCATTTTTCAACTCGCTCTCTTGGGAGCTGGCCACAAAAGCGCAGGATTGCTTTAGGCCCTATTCTGCTTCCGGGCGGCACACTGAGCCTGTGGTTAATTCTTCTTCCTGATGGGAAAATAGAGTGACCTGTGCCTGTCCCAACACCTAGAGCTAGTCTCTCATTGGTTCCCCGTCTTCCCGTTCACCCTCAGGACAAATTGCAACCTGTATGGAACAGGAGGTTAAAGGTGCTGATTCTCCAAGGAGGGAGATTGCTAGTAAAGCGGCTGGAATGGCGAACCCGAGCACAAGGAGATGAGAAATGAGGTGCGTTTTAGAAACCTTTCCCGATCACTCGGTGGACCATCTTCTGGGTTTCTCATGCATGTTTTCGATGTAGGAAGATGCCCTTGAACCTGGAGATTTGGGACCCATGGGATGGGTACCACACAGTATTACTTTAAAGCGTCTGCGTTTGCTCACCGAACCTCACCAAACCCCTCAGCCCCAAGAGTGTCCACCCTTATGTCTCAATCAGCTGCGTGTCTAGATATGGTCAATCCAGGTGGCATCACAGCGCCTGAACGAATTTTGTAAGAATTTCTCTCCCTTTCACTGTCTTTGTTTCACGGGTTTTTAAAATTAATTGAGTTTTATAATGGGGTTTAGCTGCTTTTCACTGCTGTGTTTATGCAGCTTTACACCCACTTGACTCACTTACAGAGAGATATCAATAAATAGGTTTTAAGATTCTTACTAGTCAGATATATTCTTGGGCGGTGAATAGGGGGTGTTGAGTCCAGTTCCCTGAGCAAGGAGTAGGTCTTGTCTATTAAATATTGGGTTTATGGAACGGTATCTGAGCTAATTTGAAATCCTTGTTTTATGCATCACCCCACCTCACCTTTCCCGTTAGGCAGCCATAGTGTGTTTTCTAACCGTGTGACTCTGTTCTGTTTTGTAATTCAGTTCAAGGGTAGCGGTTTTTACATTCCCTCTATAAGTGATATCTTATGATAAGTGTCTTTTTCTGTGTGACTTATTTGACTTAGAATCGTCGTACCTAAATCCACTCATCATGCTGCTACTAGCCTTATGACGTTGATTTCATGGCTGAGTGATGTTCCATTGTACATAAGGACCACAATTTCTTTATCCATTTTTCTCTTTCCTGGGATATTTAAGGTGTAACGAAGTGGAGGTTCTTGTCAACAGAGCAGCCCTAAACTTTGGGGTGCTTGTGTCTTGCTGATTTTTAGTTTTCCCAATTTATACGCCCATGAGTGGAAGTGCCCTATGCTCTGTAAGCTGAGTTTTGTAAATGTTTCAGGACACACCGTACACTTCTCCAGAGTGGCTGTTGGCAATTTACATCCCGCCCATCAGCGTAGCAAGGCTCCCGTTTCTCCGTGGCCTGTCCTGCATTTCTGGTTTTGACACTTTATTCAGCATGGCCCTTTTGACCGATGGGAAGCGAGACTTCTTTGTAGCGCTGATTTGCCTTTCCAGGTTGCTTGGTTGGCCAAAAAGGGCGTATGCGTTTTTTCCTGAATATATTCAGGAAAAAACGCATACGCCCTTTTTGGCCAAGGGCATCATTGTCGAGGTTTTGCCGCTTTTCCTGTGCTTTAAAGGCGATTCGAATCTGCCTCCTGAAATCTGTTTCCTGCAATTCTGCCTTGCTTTCAAATCCTCTTTGTTGCCTTCCCTCAATATATTTGTAGACGAGAGTTATCATTTATAAGTCTGCAGGTTTGTGAATTGCAGTGCCCCTGAGCTCCATTTTTCAACTCGCTCTCTTGGGAGCTGGCCGCAAAAGCGCAGGATTGCTTTAGGCCCTATTCTGCTTCCGGGCGGCAGACTGAGCCTGTGGTTAATTCTTCTTCCTGATGGGAAAATAGAGTGACCTGTGCCTGTCCCAACACCTAGAGCTAGTCTCTCATTGGTTCCCCGTCTTCCCGTTCATCCTCAGTTCAAATTGCCACCTGTATGGAACAGGAGGTTAAAGGTGCTGATTCTCCAAGGAGGGAGATTTCTAGTAAAGCGGCTGGAATGGCGAACCCGAGCGCAAGGAGATGAGAAATGAGGTGCGTTTTAGAAACCTTTCCCGATCACTCGGTGGACCATCTTCTGGGTTTCTCATGCATGTTTTCGATGTAGGAAGATGCCCTTGAACCTGGAGATTTGGGACCCATGGGATGGGTACCACGCAGTATTACTTTAAAGCGTCTGCGTTTGCTCACCGAACCTCACCAAACCCCTCAGCCCCAAGAGTGTCCACCCTTATGTCTCAATCAGCTGCGGGTCTAGATATGGTCAATCCAGGTGGCATCACAGCGCCTGAACGAATTTTGTAAGAATTTCTCTCCCTTTCACTGTCTTTGTTTCACGGGTTTTTAAAATTAATTGAGTTTTATAATGGGGTTTAGCTGCTTTTCACTGCTGTGTTTATGCAGCTTTACACCCACTTGACTCACTTACAGAGAGATATCAATACATAGGTTTTAAGATTCTTACTAGTCAGATATACTCTTGGGCGGTGAATAGGGGGTGTTGAGTCCAGTTCCCTGAGCAAGGAGTAGGTCTTGTCTATTACGTATTGGGTTTATGGAACGGTATCTGAGCTAATTTGAAACCCTTGTTTTATGCATCACCCCACCTCACCTTTCCCGTTAGGCAGCCATAGTGTGTTTTCTAACCGTGTGACTCTGTTTTGTTTTGTAATTCCGTTCAAGGGTAGCGGTTTTTACATTCCCTTTATAAGTGATATCTTATGATAAGTGTCTTTTTCTGTGTGACTTATTTGACTTAGAATCGTCGTACCTAAATCCACTCATCATGCTGCTACTAGCCTTATGACGTTGATTTCATGGCTGAGTGATATTCCATTGTACATAAGGACCACAACTTCTTTATCCATTTTTCTCTTTCCTGGGATATTTAAGGTGTAACGAAGTGGAGGTTCTTGTCAACAGAGCAGCCCTAAGCTTTGGGGTGCTTGTGTCTTGCTGATTTTTAGTTTTCCCAATTTATACGCCCATGAGTGGAAGTGCCCTATGCTCTCTAAGCTGAGTTTTGTAAATGTTTCAGGACACACCGTACACTTCTCCAGAGTGGCTGTTGGCAATTTACATCCCGCCCATCAGCGTAGCAAGGCTCCCGTTTCTCCGTGGCCTGTCCTGCATTTCTGGTTTTGACACTTTATTCAGCATGGCCCTTTTGACCGATGGGAAGCGAGACTTCTTTGTAGCGCTGATTTGCCTTTCCAGGTTGCTTGGTTGGCCAAAAAGGGCGTATGCGTTTTTTCCTGAATATATTCAGGAAAAAACGCATACGCCCTTTTTGGCCAAGGGCATCATTGTCGAGGTTTTGCCGCTTTTCCTGTGCTTTAAAGGCGATTCGAATCTGCCTCCTGAAATCTGTTTCCTGCAATTCTGCCTTGCTTTCAAATCCTCTTTGTTGCCTTCCCTCAATATATTTGTAGACGAGAGTTATCATTTATAAGTCTGCAGGTTTGTGAATTGCAGTGCCCCTGAGCTCCATTTTTCAACTCGCTCTCTTGGGAGCTGGCCACAAAAGCGCAGGATTGCTTTAGGCCCTATTCTGCTTCCGGGCGGCACACTGAGCCTGTGGTTAATTCTTCTTCCTGATGGGAAAATAGAGTGACCTGTGCCTGTCCCAACACCTAGAGCTAGTCTCTCATTGGTTCCCCGTCTTCCCGTTCACCCTCAGGACAAATTGCAACCTGTATGGAACAGGAGGTTAAAGGTGCTGATTCTCCAAGGAGGGAGATTGCTAGTAAAGCGGCTGGAATGGCGAACCCGAGCACAAGGAGATGAGAAATGAGGTGCGTTTTAGAAACCTTTCCCGATCACTCGGTGGACCATCTTCTGGGTTTCTCATGCATGTTTTCGATGTAGGAAGATGCCCTTGAACCTGGAGATTTGGGACCCATGGGATGGGTACCACACAGTATTACTTTAAAGCGTCTGCGTTTGCTCACCGAACCTCACCAAACCCCTCAGCCCCAAGAGTGTCCACCCTTATGTCTCAATCAGCTGCGTGTCTAGATATGGTCAATCCAGGTGGCATCACAGCGCCTGAACGAATTTTGTAAGAATTTCTCTCCCTTTCACTGTCTTTGTTTCACGGGTTTTTAAAATTAATTGAGTTTTATAATGGGGTTTAGCTGCTTTTCACTGCTGTGTTTATGCAGCTTTACACCCACTTGACTCACTTACAGAGAGATATCAATACATAGGTTTTAAGATTCTTACTAGTCAGATATACTCTTGGGCGGTGAATAGGGGGTGTTGAGTCCAGTTCCCTGAGCAAGGAGTAGGTCTTGTCTATTACGTATTGGGTTTATGGAACGGTATCTGAGCTAATTTGAAACCCTTGTTTTATGCATCACCCCACCTCACCTTTCCCGTTAGGCAGCCATAGTGTGTTTTCTAACCGTGTGACTCTGTTCTGTTTTGTAATTCAGTTCAAGGGTAGCGGTTTTTACATTCCCTCTATAAGTGATATCTTATGATAAGTGTCTTTTTCTGTGTGACTTATTTGACTTAGAATCGTCGTACCTAAATCCACTCATCATGCTGCTACTAGCCTTATGACGTTGATTTCATGGCTGAGTGATATTCCATTGTACATAAGGACCACAACTTCTTTATCCATTTTTCTCTTTCCTGGGATATTTAAGGTGTAACGAAGTGGAGGTTCTTGTCAACAGAGCAGCCCTAAACTTTGGGGTGCTTGTGTCTTGCTGATTTTTAGTTTTCCCAATTTATACGCCCATGAGTGGAAGTGCCCTATGCTCTCTAAGCTGAGTTTTGTAAATGTTTCAGGACACACCGTACACTTCTCCAGAGTGGCTGTTGGCAATTTACATCCCGCCCATCAGCGTAGCAAGGCTCCCGTTTCTCCGTGGCCTGTCCTGCATTTCTGGTTTTGACACTTTATTCAGCATGGCCCTTTTGACCGATGGGAAGCGAGACTTCTTTGTAGCGCTGATTTGCCTTTCCAGGTTGCTTGGTTGGCCAAAAAGGGCGTATGCGTTTTATCCTGAATATATTCAGGAAAAAACCCATACGCCCTTTTTGGCCAAGGGCATCATTGTCGAGGTTTTGCCGCTTTTCCTGTGCTTTAAAGGCGATTCGAATCTGCCTCTTGAAATCTGTTTCCTGCAATTCTGCCTTGCTTTCAAATCCTCTTTGTTGCCTTCCCTCAATATATTTGTAGACGAGAGTTATCATTTATAAGTCTGCAGGTTTGTGAATTGCAGTGCCTCTGAGCTCCATTTTTCAACTCGCTCTCTTGGGAGATGGCCGCAAAAGCGCAGGATTGCTTTAGGCCCTATTCTGCTTCCGGGCGGCAGACTGAGCCTGTGGTTAATTCTTCTTCCTGATGGGAAAATAGAGTGATCTGTGCCTGTCCCAACACCTAGAGCTAGTCTCTCATTGGTTCCCCCTCTTCCCGTTCACCCTCAGGACAAATTGCAACCTGTATGGAACAGGAGGTTAAAGGTGCTGATTCTCCAAGGAGGGAGATTGCTAGTAAAGCGGCTGGAATGGCGAACCCGAGCACAAGAAGATGAGAAATGAGGTGCGTTTTAGAAACCTTTCCCGATCACTCGATGTACCATCTTCTGGGTTTCTCATGCATGTTTTCGATGTAGGCAGATGCCCTTGAACCTGGAGATTTGGGACCCATGGGATGGGTACCACGCAGTATTACTTTAAAGCGTCTGCGTTTGCTCACCCAACCTCACCAAACCTCTCAGCCCCAAGAGTGTCCACCCTTATGTCTCAATCAGCTGCAGGTCTAGATATGGTCAATCCAGGTGGCATCACAGCCCCTGAACGAATTTTGTGAGAATTTCTCTCTCTTTCACTGTCTTTGTTTCACGGGTTTTTAAAATTAATTGAGTTTTATAATGCGGTTTAGCTGCTTTTCACTGCTGTGTTTATGCAGCTTTACACCCACTTGACTCACTTACAGAGAGATATCAATACATAGGTTTTAAGATTCTTACTAGTCAGGTATACTCTTGGGCGGTGAATAGGGGGTGTTGAGTCCAGTTCCCTGAGCAAGGAGTAGGCCTTGTCTATTACGTATTGGGTGTATGGAACGGTATCTGAGCTAATTTGAAACCCTTGTTTTATGCATCACCCCACCTCACCTTTCCCGTTAGGCAGCCATAGTGTGTTTTCTAACCGTGTGACTCTGTTCTGTTTTGTAATTCAGTTTAAGTGTAGCGGTTTTTACATTCCCTCTATAGGTGATATCTTATGATAAGTGTCTTTTTCTGTGTGACTTATTTGACTTAGAATCGTCGTACCTAAATCCACTCATCATGCTGCTACTAGCCTTATGACGTTGATTTCATGGCTGAGTGATATTCCATTGTACATAAGGACCACAACTTCTTTATCCATTTTTCTCTTTCCTGGGATATTTAAGGTGTAACGAAGTGGAGGTTCTTGTCAACAGAGCAGCCCTAAACTTTGGGGTGCTTGTGTCTTGCTGATTTTTAGTTTTCCCAATTTATACGCCCATGAGTGGAAGTGCCCTATGCTCTCTAAGCTGAGTTTTGTAAATGTTTCAGGACACACCGTACACTTCTCCAGAGTGGCTGTTGGCAATTTACATCCCGCCCATCAGCGTAGCAAGGCTCCCGTTTCTCCGTGGCCTGTCCTGCATTTCTGGTTTTGACACTTTATTCAGCATGGCCCTTTTGACCGATGGGAAGCGAAACTTCTTTGTAGCGCTGATTTGCCTTTCCAGGTTGCTTGGTTGGCCAAAAAGGGCGTATGCGTTTTTTCCTGAATATATTCAGGAAAAAACGCATACGCCCTTTTTGGCCAAGGGCATCATTGTCGAGGTTTTGCCGCTTTTCCTGTGCTTTAAAGGCGATTCGAATCTGCCTCCTGAAATCTGTTTCCTGCAATTCTGCCTTGCTTTCAAATCCTCTTTGTTGCCTTCCCTCAATATATTTGTAGACGAGAGTTATCATTTATAAGTCTGCAGGATTGTGAATTGCAGTGCCCCTGAGCTCCATTTTTCAACTCGCTGTCTTGGGAGCTGGCCCCAAAAGCGCAGGATTGCTTTAGGCCCTATTCTGCTTCCGGGCGGCAGACTGAGCCTGTGGTTAATTCTTCTTCCTGATGGGAAAATAGAGTGACCTGTGCCTGTCCCAACACCTAGAGCTAGTCTCTCATTGGTTCCCCGTCTTCCCGTTCATCCTCAGTTCAAATTGCCACCTGTATGGAACAGGAGGTTAAAGGTGCTGATTCTCCAAGGAGGGAGATTGCTAGTAAAGCGGCTGGAATGGCGAACCCGAGCACAAGGAGATGAGAAATGAGGTGCGTTTTAGAAACCTTTCCCGATCACTCGGTGGACCATCTTCTGGGTTTCTCATGCATGTTTTCGATGTAGGAAGATGCCCTTGAACCTGGAGATTTGGGACCCATGGGATGGGTACCACGCAGTATTACTTTAAAGCGTCTGCGTTTGCTCACCGAACCTCACCAAACCCCTCAGCCCCAAGAGTGTCCACCCTTATGTCTCAATCAGCTGCGGGTCTAGATATGGTCAATCCAGGTGGCATCACAGCGCCTGAACGAATTTTGTAAGAATTTCTCTCCCTTTCACTGTCTTTGTTTCACGGGTTTTTAAAATTAATTGAGTTTTATAATGGGGTTTAGCTGCTTTTCACTGCTATGTTTATGCAGCTTTACACCCACTTGACTCACTTACAGAGAGATATCAATACATAGGTTTTAAGATTCTTACTAGTCAGATATACTCTTGGGCGGTGAATAGGGGGTGTTGAGTCCAGTTCCCTGAGCAAGGAGTAGGTCTTGTCTATTACATATTGGGTTTATGGAACGGTATCTGAGCTAATTTGAAACCCTTGTTTTATGCATCACCCCACCTCACCTTTCCCGTTAGGCAGCCATAGTGTGTTTTCTAACCGTGTGACTCTGTTCTGTTTTGTAATTCAGTTCAAGGTTAGCGTTTTTTACATTCCCTCTATAGGTGATATCTTATGATAAGTGTCTTTTTCTGTGTGACTTATTTGACTTAGAATCGTCGTACCTAAATCCACTCATCATGCTGCTACTAGCCTTATGACGTTGATTTCATGGCTGAGTGATATTCCATTGTACATAAGGACCACAACTTCTTTATCCATTTTTCTCTTTCCTGGGATATTTAAGGTGTAACGAAGTGGAGGTTCTTGTCAACAGAGCAGCCCTAAACTTTGGGGTGCTTGTGTCTTGCTGATTTTTAGTTTTCCCAATTTATACGCCCATGAGTGGAAGTGCCCTATGCTCTCTAAGCTGAGTTTTGTAAATATTTCAGGACACACCGTACACTTCTCCAGAGTGGCTGTTGGCAATTTACATCCCGCCCATCAGCGTAGCAAGGCTTCCGTTTCTCCGTGGCCTGTCCTGCATTTCTGGTTTTGACACTTTATTCAGCATGGCCCTTTTGACCGATGGGAAGCGAGACTTCTTTGTAGCGCTGATTTGCCTTTCCAGGTTGCTTGGTTGGCCAAAAAGGGCGTATGCGTTTTTTCCTGAATATATTCAGGAAAAAACGCATACGCCCTTTTTGGCCAAGGGCATCATTGTCGAGGTTTTGCCGCTTTTCCTGTGCTTTAAAGGCGATTCGAATCTGCCTCCTGAAATCTGTTTCCTGCAATTCTGCCTTGCTTTCAAATCCTCTTTGTTGCCTTCCCTCAATATATTTGTAGACGAGAGTTATCATTTATAAGTCTGCAGGTTTGTGAATTGCAGTGCCCCTGAGCTCCATTTTTCAACTCGCTCTCTTGGGAGCTGGCCGCAAAAGCGCAGGATTGCTTTAGGCCCTATTCTGCTTCCGGGCGGCAGACTGAGCCTGTGGTTAATTCTTCTTCCTGATGGGAAAATAGAGTGAACTGTGCCTGTCCCAACACCTAGAGCTAGTCTCTCATTGGTTCCCCCTCTTCCCGTTCACCCTCAGGACAAATTGCCACCTGTATGGAACAGGAGGTTAAAGGTGCTGATTCTCCAAGGAGGGAGATTGCTAGTAAAGCGGCTGGAATGGCGAACCCGAGCACAAGGAGATGAGAAATGAGGTGCGTTTTAGAAACCTTTCCCGATCACTCGGTGGACCATCTTCTGGGATTCTCATGCATGTTTTCGATGTAGGAAGATGCCCTTGAACCTGGAGATTTGGGACCCATGGGATGGGTACCACGCAGTATTACTTTAAAGCGTCTGCGTTTGCTCACCGAACCTCACCAAACCCCTCAGCCCCAAGAGTGTCCACCCTTATGTCTCAATCAGCTGCCGGTCTAGATATGGTCAATCCAGGTGGCATCACAGGGCCTGAACGAATTTTGTAAGAATTTCTCTCCCTTTCACTGTCTTTGTTTCACGGGTTTTTAAAATTAATTGAGTTTTATAATGGGGTTTAGCTGCTTTTCACTGCTGTGTTTATGCAGCTTTACACCCACTTGACTCACTTACAGAGAGATATCATTACATAGGTTTTAAGATTGTTACTAGTCAGATATACTCTTGGGCGGTGAATAGGGGGTGTTGAGTCCAGTTCCCTGAGCAAGGAGTAGGTCTTGTCTATTACGTATTGGGTTTATGGAACGGTATCTGAGCTAATTTGAAACCCTTGTTTTATGCATCACCCCACCTCACCTTTCCCGTTAGGCAGCCATAGTGTGTTTTCTAACCGTGTGACTCTGTTTTGTTTTGTAATTCCGTTCAAGGGTAGCGGTTTTTACATTCCCTTTATAAGTGATATCTTATGATAAGTGTCTTTTTCTGTGTGACTTATTTGACTTAGAATCGTCGTACCTAAATCCACTCATCATGCTGCTACTAGCCTTATGACGTTGATTTCATGGCTGAGTGATATTCCATTGTACATAAGGACCACAACTTCTTTATCCATTTTTCTCTTTCCTGGGATATTTAAGGTGTAACGAAGTGGAGGTTCTTGTCAACAGAGCAGCCCTAAGCTTTGGGGTGCTTGTGTCTTGCTGATTTTTAGTTTTCCCAATTTATACGCCCATGAGTGGAAGTGCCCTATGCTCTCTAAGCTGAGTTTTGTAAATGTTTCAGGACACACCGTACACTTCTCCAGAGTGGCTGTTGGCAATTTACATCCCGCCCATCAGCGTAGCAAGGCTCCCGTTTCTCCGTGGCCTGTCCTGCATTTCTGGTTTTGACACTTTATTCAGCATGGCCCTTTTGACCGATGGGAAGCGAGACTTCTTTGTAGCGCTGATTTGCCTTTCCAGGTTGCTTGGTTGGCCAAAAAGGGCGTATGCGTTTTTTCCTGAATATATTCAGGAAAAAACGCATACGCCCTTTTTGGCCAAGGGCATCATTGTCGAGGTTTTGCCGCTTTTCCTGTGCTTTAAAGGCGATTCGAATCTGCCTCCTGAAATCTGTTTCCTGCAATTCTGCCTTGCTTTCAAATCCTCTTTGTTGCCTTCCCTCAATATATTTGTAGACGAGAGTTATCATTTATAAGTCTGCAGGTTTGTGAATTGCAGTGCCCCTGAGCTCCATTTTTCAACTCGCTCTCTTGGGAGCTGGCCACAAAAGCGCAGGATTGCTTTAGGCCCTATTCTGCTTCCGGGCGGCACACTGAGCCTGTGGTTAATTCTTCTTCCTGATGGGAAAATAGAGTGACCTGTGCCTGTCCCAACACCTAGAGCTAGTCTCTCATTGGTTCCCCGTCTTCCCGTTCACCCTCAGGACAAATTGCAACGTGTATGGAACAGGAGGTTAAAGGTGCTGATTCTCCAAGGAGGGAGATTGCTAGTAAAGCGGCTGGAATGGCGAACCCGAGCACAAGGAGATGAGAAATGAGGTGCGTTTTAGAAACCTTTCCCGATCACTCGGTGGACCATCTTCTGGGTTTCTCATGCATGTTTTCGATGTAGGAAGATGCCCTTGAACCTGGAGATTTGGGACCCATGGGATGGGTACCACACAGTATTACTTTAAAGCGTCTGCGTTTGCTCACCGAACCTCACCAAACCCCTCAGCCCCAAGAGTGTCCACCCTTATGTCTCAATCAGCTGCGTGTCTAGATATGGTCAATCCAGGTGGCATCACAGCGCCTGAACGAATTTTGTAAGAATTTCTCTCCCTTTCACTGTCTTTGTTTCACGGGTTTTTAAAATTAATTGAGTTTTATAATGGGGTTTAGCTGCTTTTCACTGCTGTGTTTATGCAGCTTTACACCCACTTGACTCACTTACAGAGAGATATCAATACATAGGTTTTAAGATTCTTACTAGTCAGATATACTCTTGGGCGGTGAATAGGGGGTGTTGAGTCCAGTTCCCTGAGCAAGGAGTAGGTCTTGTCTATTACGTATTGGGTTTATGGAACGGTATCTGAGCTAATTTGAAACCCTTGTTTTATGCATCACCCCAACTCACCTTTCCCGTTAGGCAGCCATAGTGTGTTTTCTAACCGTGTGACTCTGTTCTGTTTTGTAATTCAGTTCAAGGGTAGCGGTTTTTACATTCCCTCTATAAGTGATATCTTATGATAAGTGTCTTTTTCTGTGTGACTTATTTGACTTAGAATCGTCGTACCTAAATCCACTCATCATGCTGCTACTAGCCTTATGACGTTGATTTCATGGCTGAGTGATATTCCATTGTACATAAGGACCACAACTTCTTTATCCATTTTTCTCTTTCCTGGGATATTTAAGGTGTAACGAAGTGGAGGTTCTTGTCAACAGAGCAGCCCTAAACTTTGGGGTGCTTGTGTCTTGCTGATTTTTAGTTTTCCCAATTTATACGCCCATGAGTGGAAGTGCCCTATGCTCTCTAAGCTGAGTTTTGTAAATGTTTCAGGACACACCGTACACTTCTCCAGAGTGGCTGTTGGCAATTTACATCCCGCCCATCAGCGTAGCAAGGCTCCCGTTTCTCCGTGGCCTGTCCTGCATTTCTGGTTTTGACACTTTATTCAGCATGGCCCTTTTGACCGATGGGAAGCGAGACTTCTTTGTAGCGCTGATTTGCCTTTCCAGGTTGCTTGGTTGGCCAAAAAGGGCGTATGCGTTTTATCCTGAATATATTCAGGAAAAAACCCATACGCCCTTTTTGGCCAAGGGCATCATTGTCGAGGTTTTGCCGCTTTTCCTGTGCTTTAAAGGCGATTCGAATCTGCCTCTTGAAATCTGTTTCCTGCAATTCTGCCTTGCTTTCAAATCCTCTTTGTTGCCTTCCCTCAATATATTTGTAGACGAGAGTTATCATTTATAAGTCTGCAGGTTTGTGAATTGCAGTGCCTCTGAGCTCCATTTTTCAACTCGCTCTCTTGGGAGATGGCCGCAAAAGCGCAGGATTGCTTTAGGCCCTATTCTGCTTCCGGGCGGCAGACTGAGCCTGTGGTTAATTCTTCTTCCTGATGGGAAAATAGAGTGATCTGTGCCTGTCCCAACACCTAGAGCTAGTCTCTCATTGGTTCCCCCTCTTCCCGTTCACCCTCAGGACAAATTGCAACCTGTATGGAACAGGAGGTTAAAGGTGCTGATTCTCCAAGGAGGGAGATTGCTAGTAAAGCGGCTGGAATGGCGAACCCGAGCACAAGAAGATGAGAAATGAGGTGCGTTTTAGAAACCTTTCCCGATCACTCGATGTACCATCTTCTGGGTTTCTCATGCATGTTTTCGATGTAGGCAGATGCCCTTGAACCTGGAGATTTGGGACCCATGGGATGGGTACCACGCAGTATTACTTTAAAGCGTCTGCGTTTGCTCACCGAACCTCACCAAACCCCTCAGCCCCAAGAGTGTCCACCCTTATGTCTCAATCAGCTGCGGGTCTAGATATGGTCAATCCAGGTGGCATCACAGCGCCTGAACGAATTTTGTAAGAATTTCTCTCCCTTTCACTGTCTTTGTTTCACGGGTTTTTAAAATTAATTGAGTTTTATAATGGGGTTTAGCTGCTTTTCACTGCTATGTTTATGCAGCTTTACACCCACTTGACTCACTTACAGAGAGATATCAATACATAGGTTTTAAGATTCTTACTAGTCAGATATACTCTTGGGCGGTGAATAGGGGGTGTTGAGTCCAGTTCCCTGAGCAAGGAGTAGGTCTTGTCTATTACATATTGGGTTTATGGAACGGTATCTGAGCTAATTTGAAACCCTTGTTTTATGCATCACCCCACCTCACCTTTCCCGTTAGGCAGCCATAGTGTGTTTTCTAACCGTGTGACTCTGTTCTGTTTTGTAATTCAGTTCAAGGTTAGCGTTTTTTACATTCCCTCTATAGGTGATATCTTATGATAAGTGTCTTTTTCTGTGTGACTTATTTGACTTAGAATCGTCGTACCTAAATCCACTCATCATGCTGCTACTAGCCTTATGACGTTGATTTCATGGCTGAGTGATATTCCATTGTACATAAGGACCACAACTTCTTTATCCATTTTTCTCTTTCCTGGGATATTTAAGGTGTAACGAAGTGGAGGTTCTTGTCAACAGAGCAGCCCTAAACTTTGGGGTGCTTGTGTCTTGCTGATTTTTAGTTTTCCCAATTTATACGCCCATGAGTGGAAGTGCCCTATGCTCTCTAAGCTGAGTTTTGTAAATATTTCAGGACACACCGTACACTTCTCCAGAGTGGCTGTTGGCAATTTACATCCCGCCCATCAGCGTAGCAAGGCTTCCGTTTCTCCGTGGCCTGTCCTGCATTTCTGGTTTTGACACTTTATTCAGCATGGCCCTTTTGACCGATGGGAAGCGAGACTTCTTTGTAGCGCTGATTTGCCTTTCCAGGTTGCTTGGTTGGCCAAAAAGGGCGTATGCGTTTTTTCCTGAATATATTCAGGAAAAAACGCATACGCCCTTTTTGGCCAAGGGCATCATTGTCGAGGTTTTGCCGCTTTTCCTGTGCTTTAAAGGCGATTCGAATCTGCCTCCTGAAATCTGTTTCCTGCAATTCTGCCTTGCTTTCAAATCCTCTTTGTTGCCTTCCCTCAATATATTTGTAGACGAGAGTTATCATTTATAAGTCTGCAGGTTTGTGAATTGCAGTGCCCCTGAGCTCCATTTTTCAACTCGCTCTCTTGGGAGCTGGCCGCAAAAGCGCAGGATTGCTTTAGGCCCTATTCTGCTTCCGGGCGGCAGACTGAGCCTGTGGTTAATTCTTCTTCCTGATGGGAAAATAGAGTGACCTGTGCCTGTCCCAACACCTAGAGCTAGTCTCTCATTGGTTCCCCCTCTTCCCGTTCACCCTCAGGACAAATTGCCACCTGTATGGAACAGGAGGTTAAAGGTGCTGATTCTCCAAGGAGGGAGATTGCTAGTAAAGCGGCTGGAATGGCGAACCCGAGCACAAGGAGATGAGAAATGAGGTGCGTTTTAGAAACCTTTCCCGATCACTCGGTGGACCATCTTCTGGGATTCTCATGCATGTTTTCGATGTAGGAAGATGCCCTTGAACCTGGAGATTTGGGACCCATGGGATGGGTACCACGCAGTATTACTTTAAAGCGTCTGCGTTTGCTCACCGAACCTCACCAAACCCCTCAGCCCCAAGAGTGTCCACCCTTATGTCTCAATCAGCTGCCGGTCTAGATATGGTCAATCCAGGTGGCATCACAGGGCCTGAACGAATTTTGTAAGAATTTCTCTCCCTTTCACTGTCTTTGTTTCACGGGTTTTTAAAATTAATTGAGTTTTATAATGGGGTTTAGCTGCTTTTCACTGCTGTGTTTATGCAGCTTTACACCCACTTGACTCACTTACAGAGAGATATCATTACATAGGTTTTAAGATTGTTACTAGTCAGATATACTCTTGGGCGGTGAATAGGGGGTGTTGAGTCCAGTTCCCTGAGCAAGGAGTAGGTCTTGTCTATTACGTATTGGGTTTATGGAACGGTATCTGAGCTAATTTGAAACCCTTGTTTTATGCATCACCCCACCTCACCTTTCCCGTTAGGCAGCCATAGTGTGTTTTCTAACCGTGTGACTCTGTTTTGTTTTGTAATTCCGTTCAAGGGTAGCGGTTTTTACATTCCCTTTATAAGTGATATCTTATGATAAGTGTCTTTTTCTGTGTGACTTATTTGACTTAGAATCGTCGTACCTAAATCCACTCATCATGCTGCTACTAGCCTTATGACGTTGATTTCATGGCTGAGTGATATTCCATTGTACATAAGGACCACAACTTCTTTATCCATTTTTCTCTTTCCTGGGATATTTAAGGTGTAACGAAGTGGAGGTTCTTGTCAACAGAGCAGCCCTAAGCTTTGGGGTGCTTGTGTCTTGCTGATTTTTAGTTTTCCCAATTTATACGCCCATGAGTGGAAGTGCCCTATGCTCTCTAAGCTGAGTTTTGTAAATGTTTCAGGACACACCGTACACTTCTCCAGAGTGGCTGTTGGCAATTTACATCCCGCCCATCAGCGTAGCAAGGCTCCCGTTTCTCCGTGGCCTGTCCTGCATTTCTGGTTTTGACACTTTATTCAGCATGGCCCTTTTGACCGATGGGAAGCGAGACTTCTTTGTAGCGCTGATTTGCCTTTCCAGGTTGCTTGGTTGGCCAAAAAGGGCGTATGCGTTTTTTCCTGAATATATTCAGGAAAAAACGCATACGCCCTTTTTGGCCAAGGGCATCATTGTCGAGGTTTTGCCGCTTTTCCTGTGCTTTAAAGGCGATTCGAATCTGCCTCCTGAAATCTGTTTCCTGCAATTCTGCCTTGCTTTCAAATCCTCTTTGTTGCCTTCCCTCAATATATTTGTAGACGAGAGTTATCATTTATAAGTCTGCAGGTTTGTGAATTGCAGTGCCCCTGAGCTCCATTTTTCAACTCGCTCTCTTGGGAGCTGGCCACAAAAGCGCAGGATTGCTTTAGGCCCTATTCTGCTTCCGGGCGGCACACTGAGCCTGTGGTTAATTCTTCTTCCTGATGGGAAAATAGAGTGACCTGTGCCTGTCCCAACACCTAGAGCTAGTCTCTCATTGGTTCCCCGTCTTCCCGTTCACCCTCAGGACAAATTGCAACCTGTATGGAACAGGAGGTTAAAGGTGCTGATTCTCCAAGGAGGGAGATTGCTAGTAAAGCGGCTGGAATGGCGAACCCGAGCACAAGGAGATGAGAAATGAGGTGCGTTTTAGAAACCTTTCCCGATCACTCGGTGGACCATCTTCTGGGTTTCTCATGCATGTTTTCGATGTAGGAAGATGCCCTTGAACCTGGAGATTTGGGACCCATGGGATGGGTACCACACAGTATTACTTTAAAGCGTCTGCGTTTGCTCACCGAACCTCACCAAACCCCTCAGCCCCAAGAGTGTCCACCCTTATGTCTCAATCAGCTGCGTGTCTAGATATGGTCAATCCAGGTGGCATCACAGCGCCTGAACGAATTTTGTAAGAATTTCTCTCCCTTTCACTGTCTTTGTTTCACGGGTTTTTAAAATTAATTGAGTTTTATAATGGGGTTTAGCTGCTTTTCACTGCTGTGTTTATGCAGCTTTACACCCACTTGACTCACTTACAGAGAGATATCAATACATAGGTTTTAAGATTCTTACTAGTCAGATATACTCTTGGGCGGTGAATAGGGGGTGTTGAGTCCAGTTCCCTGAGCAAGGAGTAGGTCTTGTCTATTACGTATTGGGTTTATGGAACGGTATCTGAGCTAATTTGAAACCCTTGTTTTATGCATCACCCCACCTCACCTTTCCCGTTAGGCAGCCATAGTGTGTTTTCTAACCGTGTGACTCTGTTCTGTTTTGTAATTCAGTTCAAGGGTAGCGGTTTTTACATTCCCTCTATAAGTGATATCTTATGATAAGTGTCTTTTTCTGTGTGACTTATTTGACTTAGAATCGTCGTACCTAAATCCACTCATCATGCTGCTACTAGCCTTATGACGTTGATTTCATGGCTGAGTGATATTCCATTGTACATAAGGACCACAACTTCTTTATCCATTTTTCTCTTTCCTGGGATATTTAAGGTGTAACGAAGTGGAGGTTCTTGTCAACAGAGCAGCCCTAAACTTTGGGGTGCTTGTGTCTTGCTGATTTTTAGTTTTCCCAATTTATACGCCCATGAGTGGAAGTGCCCTATGCTCTCTAAGCTGAGTTTTGTAAATGTTTCAGGACACACCGTACACTTCTCCAGAGTGGCTGTTGGCAATTTACATCCCGCCCATCAGCGTAGCAAGGCTCCCGTTTCTCCGTGGCCTGTCCTGCATTTCTGGTTTTGACACTTTATTCAGCATGGCCCTTTTGACCGATGGGAAGCGAGACTTCTTTGTAGCGCTGATTTGCCTTTCCAGGTTGCTTGGTTGGCCAAAAAGGGCGTATGCGTTTTATCCTGAATATATTCAGGAAAAAACCCATACGCCCTTTTTGGCCAAGGGCATCATTGTCGAGGTTTTGCCGCTTTTCCTGTGCTTTAAAGGCGATTCGAATCTGCCTCTTGAAATCTGTTTCCTGCAATTCTGCCTTGCTTTCAAATCCTCTTTGTTGCCTTCCCTCAATATATTTGTAGACGAGAGTTATCATTTATAAGTCTGCAGGTTTGTGAATTGCAGTGCCTCTGAGCTCCATTTTTCAACTCGCTCTCTTGGGAGATGGCCGCAAAAGCGCAGGATTGCTTTAGGCCCTATTCTGCTTCCGGGCGGCAGACTGAGCCTGTGGTTAATTCTTCTTCCTGATGGGAAAATAGAGTGATCTGTGCCTGTCCCAACACCTAGAGCTAGTCTCTCATTGGTTCCCCCTCTTCCCGTTCACCCTCAGGACAAATTGCAACCTGTATGGAACAGGAGGTTAAAGGTGCTGATTCTCCAAGGAGGGAGATTGCTAGTAAAGCGGCTGGAATGGCGAACCCGAGCACAAGAAGATGAGAAATGAGGTGCGTTTTAGAAACCTTTCCCGATCACTCGATGTACCATCTTCTGGGTTTCTCATGCATGTTTTCGATGTAGGCAGATGCCCTTGAACCTGGAGATTTGGGACCCATGGGATGGGTACCACGCAGTATTACTTTAAAGCGTCTGCGTTTGCTCACCCAACCTCACCAAACCTCTCAGCCCCAAGAGTGTCCACCCTTATGTCTCAATCAGCTGCAGGTCTAGATATGGTCAATCCAGGTGGCATCACAGCCCCTGAACGAATTTTGTGAGAATTTCTCTCTCTTTCACTGTCTTTGTTTCACGGGTTTTTAAAATTAATTGAGTTTTATAATGCGGTTTAGCTGCTTTTCACTGCTGTGTTTATGCAGCTTTACACCCACTTGACTCACTTACAGAGAGATATCAATACATAGGTTTTAAGATTCTTACTAGTCAGGTATACTCTTGGGCGGTGAATAGGGGGTGTTGAGTCCAGTTCCCTGAGCAAGGAGTAGGCCTTGTCTATTACGTATTGGGTGTATGGAACGGTATCTGAGCTAATTTGAAACCCTTGTTTTATGCATCACCCCACCTCACCTTTCCCGTTAGGCAGCCATAGTGTGTTTTCTAACCGTGTGACTCTGTTCTGTTTTGTAATTCAGTTTAAGTGTAGCGGTTTTTACATTCCCTCTATAGGTGATATCTTATGATAAGTGTCTTTTTCTGTGTGACTTATTTGACTTAGAATCGTCGTACCTAAATCCACTCATCATGCTGCTACTAGCCTTATGACGTTGATTTCATGGCTGAGTGATATTCCATTGTACATAAGGACCACAACTTCTTTATCCATTTTTCTCTTTCCTGGGATATTTAAGGTGTAACGAAGTGGAGGTTCTTGTCAACAGAGCAGCCCTAAACTTTGGGGTGCTTGTGTCTTGCTGATTTTTAGTTTTCCCAATTTATACGCCCATGAGTGGAAGTGCCCTATGCTCTCTAAGCTGAGTTTTGTAAATGTTTCAGGACACACCGTACACTTCTCCAGAGTGGCTGTTGGCAATTTACATCCCGCCCATCAGCGTAGCAAGGCTCCCGTTTCTCCGTGGCCTGTCCTGCATTTCTGGTTTTGACACTTTATTCAGCATGGCCCTTTTGACCGATGGGAAGCGAAACTTCTTTGTAGCGCTGATTTGCCTTTCCAGGTTGCTTGGTTGGCCAAAAAGGGCGTATGCGTTTTTTCCTGAATATATTCAGGAAAAAACGCATACGCCCTTTTTGGCCAAGGGCATCATTGTCGAGGTTTTGCCGCTTTTCCTGTGCTTTAAAGGCGATTCGAATCTGCCTCCTGAAATCTGTTTCCTGCAATTCTGCCTTGCTTTCAAATCCTCTTTGTTGCCTTCCCTCAATATATTTGTAGACGAGAGTTATCATTTATAAGTCTGCAGGATTGTGAATTGCAGTGCCCCTGAGCTCCATTTTTCAACTCGCTGTCTTGGGAGCTGGCCGCAAAAGCCCAGGATTGCTTTAGGCCCTATTCTGCTTCCGGGCGGCAGACTGAGCCTGTGGTTAATTCTTCTTCCTGATGGGAAAATAGAGT
Source organism: Eschrichtius robustus (assembly GCF_028021215.1). Taxonomy (NCBI): domain Eukaryota; kingdom Metazoa; phylum Chordata; class Mammalia; order Artiodactyla; family Eschrichtiidae; genus Eschrichtius; species Eschrichtius robustus. Next base: position 40,841,318 of record NC_090830.1, on the reverse strand, counting down.
GACCTGTGCCTGTCCCAACACCTAGAGCTAGTCTCTCATTGGTTCCCCGTCTTCCCGTTCATCCTCAGTTCAAATTGCCACCTGTATGGAACAGGAGGTTAAAGGTGCTGATTCTCCAAGGAGGGAGATTGCTAGTAAAGCGGCTGGAATGGCGAACCCGAGCACAAGGAGATGAGAAATGAGGTGCGTTTTAGAAACCTTTCCCGATCACTCGGTGGACCATCTTCTGGGTTTCTCATGCATGTTTTCGATGTAGGAAGATGCCCTTGAACCTGGAGATTTGGGACCCATGGGATGGGTACCACGCAGTATTACTTTAAAGCGTCTGCGTTTGCTCACCGAACCTCACCAAACCCCTCAGCCCCAAGAGTGTCCACCCTTATGTCTCAATCAGCTGCGGGTCTAGATATGGTCAATCCAGGTGGCATCACAGCGCCTGAACGAATTTTGTAAGAATTTCTCTCCCTTTCACTGTCTTTGTTTCACGGGTTTTTAAAATTAATTGAGTTTTATAATGGGGTTTAGCTGCTTTTCACTGCTATGTTTATGCAGCTTTACACCCACTTGACTCACTTACAGAGAGATATCAATACATAGGTTTTAAGATTCTTACTAGTCAGATATACTCTTGGGCGGTGAATAGGGGGTGTTGAGTCCAGTTCCCTGAGCAAGGAGTAGGTCTTGTCTATTACATATTGGGTTTATGGAACGGTATCTGAGCTAATTTGAAACCCTTGTTTTATGCATCACCCCACCTCACCTTTCCCGTTAGGCAGCCATAGTGTGTTTTCTAACCGTGTGACTCTGTTCTGTTTTGTAATTCAGTTCAAGGTTAGCGTTTTTTACATTCCCTCTATAGGTGATATCTTATGATAAGTGTCTTTTTCTGTGTGACTTATTTGACTTAGAATCGTCGTACCTAAATCCACTCATCATGCTGCTACTAGCCTTATGACGTTGATTTCATGGCTGAGTGATATTCCATTGTACATAAGGACCACAACTTCTTTATCCATTTTTCTCTTTCCTGGGATATTTAAGGTGTAACGAAGTGGAGGTTCTTGTCAACAGAGCAGCCCTAAACTTTGGGGTGCTTGTGTCTTGCTGATTTTTAGTTTTCCCAATTTATACGCCCATGAGTGGAAGTGCCCTATGCTCTCTAAGCTGAGTTTTGTAAATATTTCAGGACACACCGTACACTTCTCCAGAGTGGCTGTTGGCAATTTACATCCCGCCCATCAGCGTAGCAAGGCTTCCGTTTCTCCGTGGCCTGTCCTGCATTTCTGGTTTTGACACTTTATTCAGCATGGCCCTTTTGACCGATGGGAAGCGAGACTTCTTTGTAGCGCTGATTTGCCTTTCCAGGTTGCTTGGTTGGCCAAAAAGGGCGTATGCGTTTTTTCCTGAATATATTCAGGAAAAAACGCATACGCCCTTTTTGGCCAAGGGCATCATTGTCGAGGTTTTGCCGCTTTTCCTGTGCTTTAAAGGCGATTCGAATCTGCCTCCTGAAATCTGTTTCCTGCAATTCTGCCTTGCTTTCAAATCCTCTTTGTTGCCTTCCCTCAATATATTTGTAGACGAGAGTTATCATTTATAAGTCTGCAGGTTTGTGAATTGCAGTGCCCCTGAGCTCCATTTTTCAACTCGCTCTCTTGGGAGCTGGCCGCAAAAGCGCAGGATTGCTTTAGGCCCTATTCTGCTTCCGGGCGGCAGACTGAGCCTGTGGTTAATTCTTCTTCCTGATGGGAAAATAGAGTGACCTGTGCCTGTCCCAACACCTAGAGCTAGTCTCTCATTGGTTCCCCCTCTTCCCGTTCACCCTCAGGACAAATTGCCACCTGTATGGAACAGGAGGTTAAAGGTGCTGATTCTCCAAGGAGGGAGATTGCTAGTAAAGCGGCTGGAATGGCGAACCCGAGCACAAGGAGATGAGAAATGAGGTGCGTTTTAGAAACCTTTCCCGATCACTCGGTGGACCATCTTCTGGGATTCTCATGCATGTTTTCGATGTAGGAAGATGCCCTTGAACCTGGAGATTTGGGACCCATGGGATGGGTACCACGCAGTATTACTTTAAAGCGTCTGCGTTTGCTCACCGAACCTCACCAAACCCCTCAGCCCCAAGAGTGTCCACCCTTATGTCTCAATCAGCTGCCGGTCTAGATATGGTCAATCCAGGTGGCATCACAGGGCCTGAACGAATTTTGTAAGAATTTCTCTCCCTTTCACTGTCTTTGTTTCACGGGTTTTTAAAATTAATTGAGTTTTATAATGGGGTTTAGCTGCTTTTCACTGCTGTGTTTATGCAGCTTTACACCCACTTGACTCACTTACAGAGAGATATCATTACATAGGTTTTAAGATTGTTACTAGTCAGATATACTCTTGGGCGGTGAATAGGGGGTGTTGAGTCCAGTTCCCTGAGCAAGGAGTAGGTCTTGTCTATTACGTATTGGGTTTATGGAACGGTATCTGAGCTAATTTGAAACCCTTGTTTTATGCATCACCCCACCTCACCTTTCCCGTTAGGCAGCCATAGTGTGTTTTCTAACCGTGTGACTCTGTTCTGTTTTGTAATTCAGTTCAAGGGTAGCGGTTTTTACATTCCCTCTATAGGTGATATCTTATGATAAGTGTCTTTTTCTGTGTGACTTATTTGACTTAGAATCGTCGTACCTAAATCCACTCATCATGCTGCTACTAGCCTTATGACGTTGATTTCATGGCTGAGTGATATTCCATTGTACATAAGGACCACAACTTCTTTATCCATTTTTCTCTTTCCTGGGATATTTAAGGTGTAACAAAGTGGAGGTTCTTGTCAACAGAGCAGCCCTAAACTTTGGGGTGCTTGTGTCTTGCTGATTTTTAGTTTTCCCAATTTATACGCCCATGAGTGGAAGTGCCCTATGCTCTCTAAGCTGAGTTTTGTAAATGTTTCAGGACACATCGTACACTTCTCCAGAGTGGCTGTTGGCAATTTACATCCCACCCATCAGCGTAGCAAGGCTCCCGTTTCTCCGTGGCCTGTCCTGCATTTCTGGTTTTGACACTTTATTCAGCATGGCCCTTTTGACCGATGGGAAGCGAGACTTCTTTGTAGCGCTGATTTGCCTTTCCAGGTTGCTTGGTTGGCCAAAAAGGGCGTATGCGTTTTTTCCTGAATATATTCAGGAAAAAACGCATACGCCCTTTTTGGCCAAGGGCATCATTGTCGAGGTTTTGCCGCTTTTCCTGTGCTTTAAAGGCGATTCGAATCTGCCTCCTGAAATCTGTTTCCTGCAATTCTGCCTTGCTTTCAAATCCTCTTTGTTGCCTTCCCTCAATATATTTGTAGACGAGAGTTATCATTTATAAGTCTGCAGGTTTGTGAATTGCAGTGCCCCTGAGCTCCATTTTTCAACTCGCTCTCTTGGGAGCTGGCCGCAAAAGCGCAGGATTGCTTTAGGCCCTATTCTGCTTCCGGGCGGCAGACTGAGCCTGTGGTTAATTCTTCTTCCTGATGGGAAAATAGAGTGACCTGTGCCTGTCCCAAAACCTAGAGCTAGTCTCTCATTGGTTCCCCCTCTTCCCGTTCACCCTCAGGACAAATTGCAACCTGTATGGAACAGGAGGTTAAAGGTGCTGATTCTCCAAGGAGGGAGATTGCTAGTAAAGCGGCTGGAATGGCGAACCCGAGCACAAGGAGATGAGAAATGAGGTGCGTTTTAGAAACCTTTCCCGATCACTCGGTGGACCATCTTCTGGGTTTCTCATGCATGTTTTCGATGTAGGAAGATGCCCTTGAACCTGGAGATTTGGGACCCATGGGATGGGTACCACGCAGTATTACTTTAAAGCGTCTGCGTTTGCTCACCCAACCTCACCAAAACTCTCAGCCCCAAGACTGTCCACCCTTATGTCTCAATCAGGTGCAGGTCTAAATATGGTCAATCCAGGTGGCATCACAGCCCCTGAACGAATTTTGTAAGAATTTCTCTCTCTTTCACTGTCTTTGTTTCACGGGTTTTTAAAATTAATTGAGTTTTATAATGGGGTTTAGCTGCTTTTCACTGCTGTGTTTATGCAGCTTTACACCCACTTGACTCACTTACAGAGAGATATCAATACATAAGTTTTAAGATTCTTACTAGTCAGATATATTCTTGGGCGGTGAATAGGGGGTGTTGAGTCCAGTTCCCTGAGTAAGGAGTAGGTCTTGTCTATTACATATTGGGTTTATGGAACGGTATCTGAGCTAATTTGAAACCCTTGCTTTATGCATCACCCCACCTCACCTTTCCCGTTAGGCAGCCATAGTGTGTTTTCTAACCGTGTGACTCTGTTCTGTTTTGTAATTCAGTTCAAGGGTAGCGGTTTTTACATTCCCTCTATAAGTGATATCTTATGATAAGTGTCTTTTTCTGTGTGACTTATTTCACTTAGAATCGTCGTACCTAAATCCACTCATCATGCTGCTACTAGCCTTATGACGTTGATTTCATGGCTGAGTGATATTCCATTGTACATAAGGACCACAACTTCTTTATCCATTTTTCTCTTTCCTGGGATATTTAAGGTGTAACGAAGTGGAGGTTCTTGTCAACAGAGCAGCCCTAAACTTTGGGGTGCTTGTGTCTTGCTGATTTTTAGTTTTCCCAATTTATACGCCCATGAGTGGAAGTGCCCTATGCTCTCTAAGCTGAGTTTTGTAAATGTTTCAGGACACACCGTACACTTCTCCAGAGTGGCTGTTGGCAATTTACATCCCGCCCATCAGCGTAGCAAGGCTCCCGTTTCTCCGTGGCCTGTCCTGCATTTCTGGTTTTGACACTTTATTCAGCATGGCCCTTTTGACCTATGGGAAGCGAAAATTCTTTGTAGCACTGATTTGCCTTTCCAGGTTGCTTGGTTGGCCAAAAAGGGCGTATGCGTTTTTTCCTGAATATATTCAGGAAAAAACGCATACGCCCTTTTTGGCCAAGGGCATCATTGTCGAGGTTTTGCCGCTTTTCCTGTGCTTTAAAGGCGATGCGAATCTGCCTCCTGAAATCTGTTTCCTGCAATTCTGCGTTGCTTTCAAATCCTCTTTGTTGCCTTCCCTCAATATATTTGTAGACGAGAGTTATCATTTATAAGTCTGCAGGTTTGTGAATTGCAGTGCCCCTGAGCTCCATTTTTCAACTCGCTCTCTTGGGAGCTGGCCACAAAAGCGCAGGATTGCTTTAGGCCCTATTCTGCTTCCGGGCGGCAGACTGAGCCTGTGGTTAATTCTTCTTCCTGATGGGAAAATAGAGTGACCTGTGCCTGTCCCAACACCTAGAGCTAGTCTCTCATTGGTTCCCCGTCTTCCCGTTCATCCTCAGTTCAAATTGCCACCTGTATGGAACAGGAGGTTAAAGGTGCTGATTCTCCAAGGAGGGAGATTGCTTGTAAAGCGGCTGGAATGGCGAACCCGAGCACAAGGAGATGAGAAATGAGGTGCGTTTTAGAAACCTTTCCCGATCACTCGGTGGACCATCTTCTGGGTTTCTCATGCATGTTTTCGATGTAGGAAGATGCCCTTGAACCTGGAGATTTGGGACCCATGGGATGGGTACCACACAGTATTACTTTAAAGCGTCTGCGTTTGCTCACCGAACCTCACCAAACCCCTCAGCCCCAAGAGTGTCCACCCTTATGTCTCAATCAGCTGCGGGTCTAGATATGGTCAATCCAGGTGGCATCACAGCGCCTGAACGAATTTTGTAAGAATTTCTCTCCCTTTCACTGTCTTTGTTTCACGGGTTTTTAAAATTAATTGAGTTTTATAATGGGGTTTAGCTGCTTTTCACTGCTGTGTTTATGCAGCTTTACACCCACTTGACTCACTTACAGAGAGATATCAATACATAGGTTTTAAGATTCTTACTAGTCAGATATACTCTTGGGCGGTGAATAGGGGGTGTTGAGTCCAGTTCCCTGAGCAAGGAGTAGGTCTTGTCTATTACGTATTGGGTTTATGGAACGGTATCTGAGCTAATTTGAAACCCTTGTTTTATGCATCACCCCACCTCACCTTTCCCGTTAGGCAGCCATAGTGTGTTTTCTAACCGTGTGACTCTGTTCTGTTTTGTAATTGAGTTCAAGGGTAGCGGTTTTTACATTCCCTCTATAGGTGATATCTTATGATAAGTGTCTTTTTCTGTGTGACTTATTGGACTTAGAATCGTCGTACCTAAATCCACTCATCATGCTGCTACTAGCCTTATGACGTTGATTTCATGGCTGAGTGATATTCCATTGTACATAAGGACCACAACTTCTTTATCCATTTTTCTCTTTCCTGGGATATTTAAGGTGTAACGAAGTGGAGGTTCTTGTCAACAGAGCAGCCCTAAACTTTGGGGTGCTTGTGTCTTGCTGATTTTTAGTTTTCCCAATTTATACGCCCATGAGTGGAAGTGCCCTATGCTCTCTAAGCTGAGTTTTGTAAATGTTTCAGGACACACCGTACACTTCTCCAGAGTGGCTGTTGGCAATTTACATCCCACCCATCAGCGTAGCAAGTCTCCCGTTTCTCCGTGGCCTGTCCTGCATTTCTGGTTTTGACACTTTATTCAGCATGGCCCTTTTGACCGATGGGAAGCGAGACTTCTTTGTAGCGCTGATTTGCCTTTCCAGGTTGCTTGGTTGGCCAAAAAGGGCGTATGCGTTTTTTCCTGAATATATTCAGGAAAAAACGCATACGCCCTTTTTGGCCAAGGGCATCATTGTCGAGGTTTTGCCGCTTTTCCTGTGCTTTAAAGGCGATTCGAATCTGCCTCCTGAAATCTGTTTCCTGCAATTCTGCCTTGCTTTCAAATCCTCTTTGTTGCCTTCCCTCAATATATTTGTAGACGAGAGTTATCATTTATAAGTCTGCAGGTTTGTGAATTGCAGTGCCCCTGAGCTCCATTTTTCAACTCGCTCTCTTGGGAGCTGGCCGCAAAAGCGCAGGATTGCTTTAGGCCCTATTCTGCTTCCGGGCGGCAGACTGAGCCTGTGGTTAATTCTTCTTCCTGATGGGAAAATAGAGTGACCTGTGCCTGTCCCAACACCTAGAGCTAGTCTCTCATTGGTTCCCCCTCTTCCCGTTCACCCTCAGGACAAATTGCAACCTGTATGGAACAGGAGGTTAAAGGTGCTGATTCTCCAAGGAGGGAGATTGCTAGTAAAGCGGCTGGAATGGCGAACCCGAGCACAAGGAGATGAGAAATGAGGTGCGTTTTAGAAACCTTTCCCGATCACTCGGTGGACCATCTTCTGGGATTCTCATGCATGTTTTCGATGTAGGAAGATGCCCTTGAACCTGGAGATTTGGGACCCATGGGATGGGTACCACGCAGTATTACTTTAAAGCGTCTGCGTTTGCTCACCGAACCTCACCAAACCCCTCAGCCCCAAGAGTGTCCACCCTTATGTCTCAATCAGCTGCGGGTCTAGATATGGTCAATCCAGGTGGCATCACAGCGCCTGAACGAATTTTGTAAGAATTTCTCTCCCTTTCACTGTCTTTGTTTCACGGGTTTTTAAAATTAATTGAGTTTTATAATAGGGTTTAGCTGCTTTTCACTGCTGTGTTTATGCAGCTTTACACCCACTTGACTCACTTACAGAGAGATATCAATACATAAGTTTTAAGATTCTTACTAGTCAGATATACTCTTGGGCGGTGAATAGGGGGTGTTGAGTCCAGTTCCCTGAGCAAGGAGTAGGTCTTGTCTATTACGTATTGGGTTTATGGAACGGTATCTGAGCTAATTTGAAACCCTTGTTTTATGCATCACCCCACCTCACCTTTGCCGTTAGGCAGCCATAGTGTGTTTTCTAACCGTGTGACTCTGTTCTGTTTTGTAATTCAGTTCAAGGGTAGCGGTTTTTACATTCCCTCTATAGGTGATATCTTATGATAAGTGTCTTTTTCTGTGTGACTTATTTGACTTAGAATCGTCGTACCTAAATCCACTCATCATGCTGCTACTAGCCTTATGACGTTGATTTCATGGCTGAGTGATATTCCATTGTACATAAGGACCACAACTTCTTTATCCATTTTTCTCTTTCCTGGGATATTTAAGGTGTAACGAAGTGGAGGTTCTTGTCAACAGAGCAGCCCTAAGCTTTGGGGTGCTTGTGTCTTGCTGATTTTTAGTTTTCCCAATTTATACGCCCATGAGTGGAAGTGCCCTATGCTCTCTAAGCTGAGTTTTGTAAATGTTTCAGGACACACCGTACACTTCTCCAGAGTGGCTGTTGGCAATTTACATCCCGCCCATCAGCGTAGCAAGGCTCCCGTTTCTCCGTGGCCTGTCCTGCATTTCTGGTTTTGACACTTTATTCAGCATGGCCCTTTTGACCGATGGGAAGCGAGACTTCTTTGTAGCGCTGATTTGCCTTTCCAGGTTGCTTGGTTGGCCAAAAAGGGCGTATGCGTTTTTTCCTGAATATATTCAGGAAAAAACGCATACGCCCTTTTTGGCCAAGGGCATCATTGTCGAGGTTTTGCCGCTTTTCCTGTGCTTTAAAGGCGATTCGAATCTGCCTCCTGAAATCTGTTTCCTGCAATTCTGCCTTGCTTTCAAATCCTCTTTGTTGCCTTCCCTCAATATATTTGTAGACGAGAGTTATCATTTATAAGTCTGCAGGTTTGTGAATTGCAGTGCCCCTGAGCTCCATTTTTCAACTCGCTCTCTTGGGAGCTGGCCACAAAAGCGCAGGATTGCTTTAGGCCCTATTCTGCTTCCGGGCGGCACACTGAGCCTGTGGTTAATTCTTCTTCCTGATGGGAAAATAGAGTGACCTGTGCCTGTCCCAACACCTAGAGCTAGTCTCTCATTGGTTCCCCGTCTTCCCGTTCACCCTCAGGACAAATTGCAACCTGTATGGAACAGGAGGTTAAAGGTGCTGATTCTCCAAGGAGGGAGATTGCTAGTAAAGCGGCTGGAATGGCGAACCCGAGCACAAGGAGATGAGAAATGAGGTGCGTTTTAGAAACCTTTCCCGATCACTCGGTGGACCATCTTCTGGGTTTCTCATGCATGTTTTCGATGTAGGAAGATGCCCTTGAACCTGGAGATTTGGGACCCATGGGATGGGTACCACACAGTATTACTTTAAAGCGTCTGCGTTTGCTCACCGAACCTCACCAAACCCCTCAGCCCCAAGAGTGTCCACCCTTATGTCTCAATCAGCTGCGTGTCTAGATATGGTCAATCCAGGTGGCATCACAGCGCCTGAACGAATTTTGTAAGAATTTCTCTCCCTTTCACTGTCTTTGTTTCACGGGTTTTTAAAATTAATTGAGTTTTATAATGGGGTTTAGCTGCTTTTCACTGCTGTGTTTATGCAGCTTTACACCCACTTGACTCACTTACAGAGAGATATCAATACATAGGTTTTAAGATTCTTACTAGTCAGATATACTCTTGGGCGGTGAATAGGGGGTGTTGAGTCCAGTTCCCTGAGCAAGGAGTAGGTCTTGTCTATTACGTATTGGGTTTATGGAACGGTATCTGAGCTAATTTGAAACCCTTGTTTTATGCATCACCCCACCTCACCTTTCCCGTTAGGCAGCCATAGTGTGTTTTCTAACCGTGTGACTCTGTTCTGTTTTGTAATTCAGTTCAAGGGTAGCGGTTTTTACATTCCCTCTATAAGTGATATCTTATGATAAGTGTCTTTTTCTGTGTGACTTATTTGACTTAGAATCGTCGTACCTAAATCCACTCATCATGCTGCTACTAGCCTTATGACGTTGATTTCATGGCTGAGTGATATTCCATTGTACATAAGGACCACAACTTCTTTATCCATTTTTCTCTTTCCTGGGATATTTAAGGTGTAACGAAGTGGAGGTTCTTGTCAACAGAGCAGCCCTAAACTTTGGGGTGCTTGTGTCTTGCTGATTTTTAGTTTTCCCAATTTATACGCCCATGAGTGGAAGTGCCCTATGCTCTCTAAGCTGAGTTTTGTAAATGTTTCAGGACACACCGTACACTTCTCCAGAGTGGCTGTTGGCAATTTACATCCCGCCCATCAGCGTAGCAAGGCTCCCGTTTCTCCGTGGCCTGTCCTGCATTTCTGGTTTTGACACTTTATTCAGCATGGCCCTTTTGACCGATGGGAAGCGAGACTTCTTTGTAGCGCTGATTTGCCTTTCCAGGTTGCTTGGTTGGCCAAAAAGGGCGTATGCGTTTTATCCTGAATATATTCAGGAAAAAACCCATACGCCCTTTTTGGCCAAGGGCATCATTGTCGAGGTTTTGCCGCTTTTCCTGTGCTTTAAAGGCGATTCGAATCTGCCTCTTGAAATCTGTTTCCTGCAATTCTGCCTTGCTTTCAAATCCTCTTTGTTGCCTTCCCTCAATATATTTGTAGACGAGAGTTATCATTTATAAGTCTGCAGGTTTGTGAATTGCAGTGCCTCTGAGCTCCATTTTTCAACTCGCTCTCTTGGGAGATGGCCGCAAAAGCGCAGGATTGCTTTAGGCCCTATTCTGCTTCCGGGCGGCAGACTGAGCCTGTGGTTAATTCTTCTTCCTGATGGGAAAATAGAGTGATCTGTGCCTGTCCCAACACCTAGAGCTAGTCTCTCATTGGTTCCCCCTCTTCCCGTTCACCCTCAGGACAAATTGCAACCTGTATGGAACAGGAGGTTAAAGGTGCTGATTCTCCAAGGAGGGAGATTGCTAGTAAAGCGGCTGGAATGGCGAACCCGAGCACAAGAAGATGAGAAATGAGGTGCGTTTTAGAAACCTTTCCCGATCACTCGATGTACCATCTTCTGGGTTTCTCATGCATGTTTTCGATGTAGGCAGATGCCCTTGAACCTGGAGATTTGGGACCCATGGGATGGGTACCACGCAGTATTACTTTAAAGCGTCTGCGTTTGCTCACCCAACCTCACCAAACCTCTCAGCCCCAAGAGTGTCCACCCTTATGTCTCAATCAGCTGCAGGTCTAGATATGGTCAATCCAGGTGGCATCACAGCCCCTGAACGAATTTTGTGAGAATTTCTCTCTCTTTCACTGTCTTTGTTTCACGGGTTTTTAAAATTAATTGAGTTTTATAATGCGGTTTAGCTGCTTTTCACTGCTGTGTTTATGCAGCTTTACACCCACTTGACTCACTTACAGAGAGATATCAATACATAGGTTTTAAGATTCTTACTAGTCAGGTATACTCTTGGGCGGTGAATAGGGGGTGTTGAGTCCAGTTCCCTGAGCAAGGAGTAGGCCTTGTCTATTACGTATTGGGTGTATGGAACGGTATCTGAGCTAATTTGAAACCCTTGTTTTATGCATCACCCCACCTCACCTTTCCCGTTAGGCAGCCATAGTGTGTTTTCTAACCGTGTGACTCTGTTCTGTTTTGTAATTCAGTTTAAGTGTAGCGGTTTTTACATTCCCTCTATAGGTGATATCTTATGATAAGTGTCTTTTTCTGTGTGACTTATTTGACTTAGAATCGTCGTACCTAAATCCACTCATCATGCTGCTACTAGCCTTATGACGTTGATTTCATGGCTGAGTGATATTCCATTGTACATAAGGACCACAACTTCTTTATCCATTTTTCTCTTTCCTGGGATATTTAAGGTGTAACGAAGTGGAGGTTCTTGTCAACAGAGCAGCCCTAAACTTTGGGGTGCTTGTGTCTTGCTGATTTTTAGTTTTCCCAATTTATACGCCCATGAGTGGAAGTGCCCTATGCTCTCTAAGCTGAGTTTTGTAAATGTTTCAGGACACACCGTACACTTCTCCAGAGTGGCTGTTGGCAATTTACATCCCGCCCATCAGCGTAGCAAGGCTCCCGTTTCTCCGTGGCCTGTCCTGCATTTCTGGTTTTGACACTTTATTCAGCATGGCCCTTTTGACCGATGGGAAGCGAAACTTCTTTGTAGCGCTGATTTGCCTTTCCAGGTTGCTTGGTTGGCCAAAAAGGGCGTATGCGTTTTTTCCTGAATATATTCAGGAAAAAACGCATACGCCCTTTTTGGCCAAGGGCATCATTGTCGAGGTTTTGCCGCTTTTCCTGTGCTTTAAAGGCGATTCGAATCTGCCTCCTGAAATCTGTTTCCTGCAATTCTGCCTTGCTTTCAAATCCTCTTTGTTGCCTTCCCTCAATATATTTGTAGACGAGAGTTATCATTTATAAGTCTGCAGGATTGTGAATTGCAGTGCCCCTGAGCTCCATTTTTCAACTCGCTGTCTTGGGAGCTGGCCGCAAAAGCCCAGGATTGCTTTAGGCCCTATTCTGCTTCCGGGCGGCAGACTGAGCCTGTGGTTAATTCTTCTTCCTGATGGGAAAATAGAGTGACCTGTGCCTGTCCCAACACCTAGAGCTAGTCTCTCATTGGTTCCCCGTCTTCCCGTTCATCCTCAGTTCAAATTGCCACCTGTATGGAACAGGAGGTTAAAGGTGCTGATTCTCCAAGGAGGGAGATTGCTAGTAAAGCGGCTGGAATGGCGAACCCGAGCACAAGGAGATGAGAAATGAGGTGCGTTTTAGAAACCTTTCCCGATCACTCGGTGGACCATCTTCTGGGTTTCTCATGCATGTTTTCGATGTAGGAAGATGCCCTTGAACCTGGAGATTTGGGACCCATGGGATGGGTACCACGCAGTATTACTTTAAAGCGTCTGCGTTTGCTCACCGAACCTCACCAAACCCCTCAGCCCCAAGAGTGTCCACCCTTATGTCTCAATCAGCTGCGGGTCTAGATATGGTCAATCCAGGTGGCATCACAGCGCCTGAACGAATTTTGTAAGAATTTCTCTCCCTTTCACTGTCTTTGTTTCACGGGTTTTTAAAATTAATTGAGTTTTATAATGGGGTTTAGCTGCTTTTCACTGCTATGTTTATGCAGCTTTACACCCACTTGACTCACTTACAGAGAGATATCAATACATAGGTTTTAAGATTCTTACTAGTCAGATATACTCTTGGGCGGTGAATAGGGGGTGTTGAGTCCAGTTCCCTGAGCAAGGAGTAGGTCTTGTCTATTACATATTGGGTTTATGGAACGGTATCTGAGCTAATTTGAAACCCTTGTTTTATGCATCACCCCACCTCACCTTTCCCGTTAGGCAGCCATAGTGTGTTTTCTAACCGTGTGACTCTGTTCTGTTTTGTAATTCAGTTCAAGGTTAGCGTTTTTTACATTCCCTCTATAGGTGATATCTTATGATAAGTGTCTTTTTCTGTGTGACTTATTTGACTTAGAATCGTCGTACCTAAATCCACTCATCATGCTGCTACTAGCCTTATGACGTTGATTTCATGGCTGAGTGATATTCCATTGTACATAAGGACCACAACTTCTTTATCCATTTTTCTCTTTCCTGGGATATTTAAGGTGTAACGAAGTGGAGGTTCTTGTCAACAGAGCAGCCCTAAACTTTGGGGTGCTTGTGTCTTGCTGATTTTTAGTTTTCCCAATTTATACGCCCATGAGTGGAAGTGCCCTATGCTCTCTAAGCTGAGTTTTGTAAATATTTCAGGACACACCGTACACTTCTCCAGAGTGGCTGTTGGCAATTTACATCCCGCCCATCAGCGTAGCAAGGCTTCCGTTTCTCCGTGGCCTGTCCTGCATTTCTGGTTTTGACACTTTATTCAGCATGGCCCTTTTGACCGATGGGAAGCGAGACTTCTTTGTAGCGCTGATTTGCCTTTCCAGGTTGCTTGGTTGGCCAAAAAGGGCGTATGCGTTTTTTCCTGAATATATTCAGGAAAAAACGCATACGCCCTTTTTGGCCAAGGGCATCATTGTCGAGGTTTTGCCGCTTTTCCTGTGCTTTAAAGGCGATTCGAATCTGCCTCCTGAAATCTGTTTCCTGCAATTCTGCCTTGCTTTCAAATCCTCTTTGTTGCCTTCCCTCAATATATTTGTAGACGAGAGTTATCATTTATAAGTCTGCAGGTTTGTGAATTGCAGTGCCCCTGAGCTCCATTTTTCAACTCGCTCTCTTGGGAGCTGGCCGCAAAAGCGCAGGATTGCTTTAGGCCCTATTCTGCTTCCGGGCGGCAGACTGAGCCTGTGGTTAATTCTTCTTCCTGATGGGAAAATAGAGTGACCTGTGCCTGTCCCAACACCTAGAGCTAGTCTCTCATTGGTTCCCCCTCTTCCCGTTCACCCTCAGGACAAATTGCCACCTGTATGGAACAGGAGGTTAAAGGTGCTGATTCTCCAAGGAGGGAGATTGCTAGTAAAGCGGCTGGAATGGCGAACCCGAGCACAAGGAGATGAGAAATGAGGTGCGTTTTAGAAACCTTTCCCGATCACTCGGTGGACCATCTTCTGGGATTCTCATGCATGTTTTCGATGTAGGAAGATGCCCTTGAACCTGGAGATTTGGGACCCATGGGATGGGTACCACGCAGTATTACTTTAAAGCGTCTGCGTTTGCTCACCGAACCTCACCAAACCCCTCAGCCCCAAGAGTGTCCACCCTTATGTCTCAATCAGCTGCCGGTCTAGATATGGTCAATCCAGGTGGCATCACAGGGCCTGAACGAATTTTGTAAGAATTTCTCTCCCTTTCACTGTCTTTGTTTCACGGGTTTTTAAAATTAATTGAGTTTTATAATGGGGTTTAGCTGCTTTTCACTGCTGTGTTTATGCAGCTTTACACCCACTTGACTCACTTACAGAGAGATATCATTACATAGGTTTTAAGATTGTTACTAGTCAGATATACTCTTGGGCGGTGAATAGGGGGTGTTGAGTCCAGTTCCCTGAGCAAGGAGTAGGTCTTGTCTATTACGTATTGGGTTTATGGAACGGTATCTGAGCTAATTTGAAACCCTTGTTTTATGCATCACCCCACCTCACCTTTCCCGTTAGGCAGCCATAGTGTGTTTTCTAACCGTGTGACTCTGTTCTGTTTTGTAATTCAGTTCAAGGGTAGCGGTTTTTACATTCCCTCTATAGGTGATATCTTATGATAAGTGTCTTTTTCTGTGTGACTTATTTGACTTAGAATCGTCGTACCTAAATCCACTCATCATGCTGCTACTAGCCTTATGACGTTGATTTCATGGCTGAGTGATATTCCATTGTACATAAGGACCACAACTTCTTTATCCATTTTTCTCTTTCCTGGGATATTTAAGGTGTAACAAAGTGGAGGTTCTTGTCAACAGAGCAGCCCTAAACTTTGGGGTGCTTGTGTCTTGCTGATTTTTAGTTTTCCCAATTTATACGCCCATGAGTGGAAGTGCCCTATGCTCTCTAAGCTGAGTTTTGTAAATGTTTCAGGACACATCGTACACTTCTCCAGAGTGGCTGTTGGCAATTTACATCCCACCCATCAGCGTAGCAAGGCTCCCGTTTCTCCGTGGCCTGTCCTGCATTTCTGGTTTTGACACTTTATTCAGCATGGCCCTTTTGACCGATGGGAAGCGAGACTTCTTTGTAGCGCTGATTTGCCTTTCCAGGTTGCTTGGTTGGCCAAAAAGGGCGTATGCGTTTTTTCCTGAATATATTCAGGAAAAAACGCATACGCCCTTTTTGGCCAAGGGCATCATTGTCGAGGTTTTGCCGCTTTTCCTGTGCTTTAAAGGCGATTCGAATCTGCCTCCTGAAATCTGTTTCCTGCAATTCTGCCTTGCTTTCAAATCCTCTTTGTTGCCTTCCCTCAATATATTTGTAGACGAGAGTTATCATTTATAAGTCTGCAGGTTTGTGAATTGCAGTGCCCCTGAGCTCCATTTTTCAACTCGCTCTCTTGGGAGCTGGCCGCAAAAGCGCAGGATTGCTTTAGGCCCTATTCTGCTTCCGGGCGGCAGACTGAGCCTGTGGTTAATTCTTCTTCCTGATGGGAAAATAGAGTGACCTGTGCCTGTCCCAAAACCTAGAGCTAGTCTCTCATTGGTTCCCCCTCTTCCCGTTCACCCTCAGGACAAATTGCAACCTGTATGGAACAGGAGGTTAAAGGTGCTGATTCTCCAAGGAGGGAGATTGCTAGTAAAGCGGCTGGAATGGCGAACCCGAGCACAAGGAGATGAGAAATGAGGTGCGTTTTAGAAACCTTTCCCGATCACTCGGTGGACCATCTTCTGGGTTTCTCATGCATGTTTTCGATGTAGGAAGATGCCCTTGAACCTGGAGATTTGGGACCCATGGGATGGGTACCACGCAGTATTACTTTAAAGCGTCTGCGTTTGCTCACCCAACCTCACCAAAACTCTCAGCCCCAAGACTGTCCACCCTTATGTCTCAATCAGGTGCAGGTCTAAATATGGTCAATCCAGGTGGCATCACAGCCCCTGAACGAATTTTGTAAGAATTTCTCTCTCTTTCACTGTCTTTGTTTCACGGGTTTTTAAAATTAATTGAGTTTTATAATGGGGTTTAGCTGCTTTTCACTGCTGTGTTTATGCAGCTTTACACCCACTTGACTCACTTACAGAGAGATATCAATACATAAGTTTTAAGATTCTTACTAGTCAGATATATTCTTGGGCGGTGAATAGGGGGTGTTGAGTCCAGTTCCCTGAGTAAGGAGTAGGTCTTGTCTATTACATATTGGGTTTATGGAACGGTATCTGAGCTAATTTGAAACCCTTGCTTTATGCATCACCCCACCTCACCTTTCCCGTTAGGCAGCCATAGTGTGTTTTCTAACCGTGTGACTCTGTTCTGTTTTGTAATTCAGTTCAAGGGTAGCGGTTTTTACATTCCCTCTATAAGTGATATCTTATGATAAGTGTCTTTTTCTGTGTGACTTATTTCACTTAGAATCGTCGTACCTAAATCCACTCATCATGCTGCTACTAGCCTTATGACGTTGATTTCATGGCTGAGTGATATTCCATTGTACATAAGGACCACAACTTCTTTATCCATTTTTCTCTTTCCTGGGATATTTAAGGTGTAACGAAGTGGAGGTTCTTGTCAACAGAGCAGCCCTAAACTTTGGGGTGCTTGTGTCTTGCTGATTTTTAGTTTTCCCAATTTATACGCCCATGAGTGGAAGTGCCCTATGCTCTCTAAGCTGAGTTTTGTAAATGTTTCAGGACACACCGTACACTTCTCCAGAGTGGCTGTTGGCAATTTACATCCCGCCCATCAGCGTAGCAAGGCTCCCGTTTCTCCGTGGCCTGTCCTGCATTTCTGGTTTTGACACTTTATTCAGCATGGCCCTTTTGACCTATGGGAAGCGAAAATTCTTTGTAGCACTGATTTGCCTTTCCAGGTTGCTTGGTTGGCCAAAAAGGGCGTATGCGTTTTTTCCTGAATATATTCAGGAAAAAACGCATACGCCCTTTTTGGCCAAGGGCATCATTGTCGAGGTTTTGCCGCTTTTCCTGTGCTTTAAAGGCGATGCGAATCTGCCTCCTGAAATCTGTTTCCTGCAATTCTGCGTTGCTTTCAAATCCTCTTTGTTGCCTTCCCTCAATATATTTGTAGACGAGAGTTATCATTTATAAGTCTGCAGGTTTGTGAATTGCAGTGCCCCTGAGCTCCATTTTTCAACTCGCTCTCTTGGGAGCTGGCCACAAAAGCGCAGGATTGCTTTAGGCCCTATTCTGCTTCCGGGCGGCAGACTGAGCCTGTGGTTAATTCTTCTTCCTGATGGGAAAATAGAGTGACCTGTGCCTGTCCCAACACCTAGAGCTAGTCTCTCATTGGTTCCCCGTCTTCCCGTTCATCCTCAGTTCAAATTGCCACCTGTATGGAACAGGAGGTTAAAGGTGCTGATTCTCCAAGGAGGGAGATTGCTTGTAAAGCGGCTGGAATGGCGAACCCGAGCACAAGGAGATGAGAAATGAGGTGCGTTTTAGAAACCTTTCCCGATCACTCGGTGGACCATCTTCTGGGTTTCTCATGCATGTTTTCGATGTAGGAAGATGCCCTTGAACCTGGAGATTTGGGACCCATGGGATGGGTACCACACAGTATTACTTTAAAGCGTCTGCGTTTGCTCACCGAACCTCACCAAACCCCTCAGCCCCAAGAGTGTCCACCCTTATGTCTCAATCAGCTGCGGGTCTAGATATGGTCAATCCAGGTGGCATCACAGCGCCTGAACGAATTTTGTAAGAATTTCTCTCCCTTTCACTGTCTTTGTTTCACGGGTTTTTAAAATTAATTGAGTTTTATAATGGGGTTTAGCTGCTTTTCACTGCTGTGTTTATGCAGCTTTACACCCACTTGACTCACTTACAGAGAGATATCAATACATAGGTTTTAAGATTCTTACTAGTCAGATATACTCTTGGGCGGTGAATAGGGGGTGTTGAGTCCAGTTCCCTGAGCAAGGAGTAGGTCTTGTCTATTACGTATTGGGTTTATGGAACGGTATCTGAGCTAATTTGAAACCCTTGTTTTATGCATCACCCCACCTCACCTTTCCCGTTAGGCAGCCATAGTGTGTTTTCTAACCGTGTGACTCTGTTCTGTTTTGTAATTGAGTTCAAGGGTAGCGGTTTTTACATTCCCTCTATAGGTGATATCTTATGATAAGTGTCTTTTTCTGTGTGACTTATTGGACTTAGAATCGTCGTACCTAAATCCACTCATCATGCTGCTACTAGCCTTATGACGTTGATTTCATGGCTGAGTGATATTCCATTGTACATAAGGACCACAACTTCTTTATCCATTTTTCTCTTTCCTGGGATATTTAAGGTGTAACGAAGTGGAGGTTCTTGTCAACAGAGCAGCCCTAAACTTTGGGGTGCTTGTGTCTTGCTGATTTTTAGTTTTCCCAATTTATACGCCCATGAGTGGAAGTGCCCTATGCTCTCTAAGCTGAGTTTTGTAAATGTTTCAGGACACACCGTACACTTCTCCAGAGTGGCTGTTGGCAATTTACATCCCACCCATCAGCGTAGCAAGTCTCCCGTTTCTCCGTGGCCTGTCCTGCATTTCTGGTTTTGACACTTTATTCAGCATGGCCCTTTTGACCGATGGGAAGCGAGACTTCTTTGTAGCGCTGATTTGCCTTTCCAGGTTGCTTGGTTGGCCAAAAAGGGCGTATGCGTTTTTTCCTGAATATATTCAGGAAAAAACGCATACGCCCTTTTTGGCCAAGGGCATCATTGTCGAGGTTTTGCCGCTTTTCCTGTGCTTTAAAGGCGATTCGAATCTGCCTCCTGAAATCTGTTTCCTGCAATTCTGCCTTGCTTTCAAATCCTCTTTGTTGCCTTCCCTCAATATATTTGTAGACGAGAGTTATCATTTATAAGTCTGCAGGTTTGTGAATTGCAGTGCCCCTGAGCTCCATTTTTCAACTCGCTCTCTTGGGAGCTGGCCGCAAAAGCGCAGGATTGCTTTAGGCCCTATTCTGCTTCCGGGCGGCAGACTGAGCCTGTGGTTAATTCTTCTTCCTGATGGGAAAATAGAGTGACCTGTGCCTGTCCCAACACCTAGAGCTAGTCTCTCATTGGTTCCCCCTCTTCCCGTTCACCCTCAGGACAAATTGCAACCTGTATGGAACAGGAGGTTAAAGGTGCTGATTCTCCAAGGAGGGAGATTGCTAGTAAAGCGGCTGGAATGGCGAACCCGAGCACAAGGAGATGAGAAATGAGGTGCGTTTTAGAAACCTTTCCCGATCACTCGGTGGACCATCTTCTGGGATTCTCATGCATGTTTTCGATGTAGGAAGATGCCCTTGAACCTGGAGATTTGGGACCCATGGGATGGGTACCACGCAGTATTACTTTAAAGCGTCTGCGTTTGCTCACCGAACCTCACCAAATCCCTCAGCCCCAAGAGTGTCCACCCTTATGTCTCAATCAGCTGCGGGTCTAGATATGGTCAATCCAGGTGGCATCACAGCGCCTGAACGAATTTTGTAAGAATTTCTCTCCCTTTCACTGTCTTTGTTTCACGGGTTTTTAAAATTAATTGAGTTTTATAATAGGGTTTAGCTGCTTTTCACTGCTGTGTTTATGCAGCTTTACACCCACTTGACTCACTTACAGAGAGATATCAATACATAAGTTTTAAGATTCTTACTAGTCAGATATACTCTTGGGCGGTGAATAGGGGGTGTTGAGTCCAGTTCCCTGAGCAAGGAGTAGGTCTTGTCTATTACGTATTGGGTTTATGGAACGGTATCTGAGCTAATTTGAAACCCTTGTTTTATGCATCACCCCACCTCACCTTTGCCGTTAGGCAGCCATAGTGTGTTTTCTAACCGTGTGACTCTGTTCTGTTTTGTAATTCAGTTCAAGGGTAGCGGTTTTTACATTCCCTCTATAGGTGATATCTTATGATAAGTGTCTTTTTCTGTGTGACTTATTTGACTTAGAATCATCGTACTTAAATCCACTCATCATGCTGCTACTAGCCTTATGACGTTGATTTCATGGCTGAGTGATATTCCATTGTACATAAGGACCACAACTTCCTTATCCATTTTTCTCTTTCCTGGGATATTTAAGGTGTAACGAAGTGGAGGTTCTTGTCAACAGAGCAGCCCTAAACTTTGGGGTGCTTGTGTCTTGCTGATTTTTAGTTTTCCCAATTTATACGCCCATGAGTGGAAGTGCCCTATGCTCTCTAAGCTGAGTTTTGTAAATGTTTCAGGACACACCGTACACTTCTCCAGAGTGGCTGTTGGCAATTTACATCCCACCCATCAGCGTAGCAAGGCTCCCGTTTCTCCGTGGCCTGTCCTGCATTTCTGGTTTTGACACTTTATTCAGCATGGCCCATTTGACCGATGGGAAGCGAGACTTCTTTGTAGCGCTGATTTGCCTTTCCAGGTTGCTTGGTTGGCCAAAAAGGGCGTATGCGTTTTTTCCTGAATATATTCAGGAAAAAACGCATACGCCCTTTTTGGCCAAGGGCATCATTGTCGAGGTTTTGCCGCTTTTCCTGTGCTTTAAAGGCGATTCGAATCTGCCTCCTGAAATCTGTTTCCTGCAATTCTGCCTTGCTTTCAAATCCTCTTGGTTGCCTTCCCTCAATATATTTGTAGACGAGAGTTATCATTTATAAGTCTGCAGGTTTGTGAATTGCAGTGCCCCTGAGCTCCATTTTTCAACTCGCTCTCTTGGGAGCTGGCCGCAAAAGCGCAGGATTGCTTTAGGCCCTATTCTGCTTCCGGGCGGCAGACTGAGCCTGTGGTTAATTCTTCTTCCTGATGGGAAAATAGAGTGACCTGTGCCTGTCCCAACACCTAGAGCTAGTCTCTCATTGGTTCCCCCTCTTCCCGTTCACCCTCAGGACAAATTGCAACCTGTATGGAACAGGAGGTTAAAGGTGCTGATTCTCCAAGGAGGGAGATTGCTAGTAAAGCGGCTGGAATGGCGAACCCGAGCAAAAGGAGATGAGAAATGAGGTGCGTTTTAGAAACCTTTCCCGATCACTCGGTGGACCATCTTCTGGGTTTCTCATGCATGTTTTCGATGTAGGAAGATGCCCTTGAACCTGGAGATTTGGGACCCATGGGATGGGTACCACGCAGTATTACTTTAAAGCGTCTGCGTTTGCTCACCGAACCTCACCAAACCCCTCAGCCCCAAGAGTGTCCACCCTTATGTCTCAATCAGCTGCGGGTCTAGATATGGTCAATCCAGGTGGCATCACAGGGCCTGAACGAATTTTGTAAGAATTTCTCTCCCTTTCACTGTCTTTGTTTCACGGGTTTTTGAAATTAATTGGGTTTTGTAATGGGGTTTAGCTGCTTTTCACTGCTGTGTTTATGCAGCTTTACACCCACTTGACTCACTTACAGAGAGATATCAATAAATAGGTTTTAAGATTCTTACTAGTCAGATATATTCTTGGGCGGTGAATAGGGGGTGTTGAGTCCAGTTCCCTGAGCAAGGAGTAGGTCTTGTCTATTAAATATTGGGTTTATGGAACGGTATCTGAGCTAATTTGAAATCCTTGTTTTATGCATCACCCCACCTCACCTTTCCCGTTAGGCAGCCATAGTGTGTTTTCTAACCGTGTGACTCTGTTCTGTTTTGTAATTCAGTTCAAGGGTAGCGGTTTTTACATTCCCTCTATAAGTGATATCTTATGATAAGTGTCTTTTTCTGTGTGACTTATTTGACTTAGAATCGTCGTACCTAAATCCACTCATCATGCTGCTACTAGCCTTATGACGTTGATTTCATGGCTGAGTGATGTTCCATTGTACATAAGGACCACAATTTCTTTATCCATTTTTCTCTTTCCTGGGATATTTAAGGTGTAACGAAGTGGAGGTTCTTGTCAACAGAGCAGCCCTAAACTTTGGGGTGCTTGTGTCTTGCTGATTTTTAGTTTTCCCAATTTATACGCCCATGAGTGGAAGTGCCCTATGCTCTCTAAGCTGAGTTTTGTAAATATTTCAGGACACACCGTACACTTCTCCAGAGTGGCTGTTGGCAATTTACATCCCGCCCATCAGCGTAGCAAGGCTTCCGTTTCTCCGTGGCCTGTCCTGCATTTCTGGTTTTGACACTTTATTCAGCATGGCCCTTTTGACCGATGGGAAGCGAGACTTCTTTGTAGCGCTGATTTGCCTTTCCAGGTTGCTTGGTTGGCCAAAAAGGGCGTATGCGTTTTTTCCTGAATATATTCAGGAAAAAACGCATACGCCCTTTTTGGCCAAGGGCATCATTGTCGAGGTTTTGCCGCTTTTCCTGTGCTTTAAAGGCGATTCGAATCTGCCTCCTGAAATCTGTTTCCTGCAATTCTGCCTTGCTTTCAAATCCTCTTTGTTGCCTTCCCTCAATATATTTGTAGACGAGAGTTATCATTTATAAGTCTGCAGGTTTGTGAATTGCAGTGCCCCTGAGCTCCATTTTTCAACTCGCTCTCTTGGGAGCTGGCCGCAAAAGCGCAGGATTGCTTTAGGCCCTATTCTGCTTCCGGGCGGCAGACTGAGCCTGTGGTTAATTCTTCTTCCTGATGGGAAAATAGAGTGACCTGTGCCTGTCCCAACACCTAGAGCTAGTCTCTCATTGGTTCCCCCTCTTCCCGTTCACCCTCAGGACAAATTGCCACCTGTATGGAACAGGAGGTTAAAGGTGCTGATTCTCCAAGGAGGGAGATTGCTAGTAAAGCGGCTGGAATGGCGAACCCGAGCACAAGGAGATGAGAAATGAGGTGCGTTTTAGAAACCTTTCCCGATCACTCGGTGGACCATCTTCTGGGATTCTCATGCATGTTTTCGATGTAGGAAGATGCCCTTGAACCTGGAGATTTGGGACCCATGGGATGGGTACCACGCAGTATTACTTTAAAGCGTCTGCGTTTGCTCACCGAACCTCACCAAACCCCTCAGCCCCAAGAGTGTCCACCCTTATGTCTCAATCAGCTGCCGGTCTAGATATGGTCAATCCAGGTGGCATCACAGGGCCTGAACGAATTTTGTAAGAATTTCTCTCCCTTTCACTGTCTTTGTTTCACGGGTTTTTAAAATTAATTGAGTTTTATAATGGGGTTTAGCTGCTTTTCACTGCTGTGTTTATGCAGCTTTACACCCACTTGACTCACTTACAGAGAGATATCATTACATAGGTTTTAAGATTGTTACTAGTCAGATATACTCTTGGGCGGTGAATAGGGGGTGTTGAGTCCAGTTCCCTGAGCAAGGAGTAGGTCTTGTCTATTACGTATTGGGTTTATGGAACGGTATCTGAGGTAATTTGAAACCCTTGTTTTATGCATCACCCCACCTCACCTTTCCCGTTAGGCAGCCATAGTGTGTTTTCTAACCGTGTGACTCTGTTCTGTTTTGTAATTCAGTTCAAGGGTAGCGGTTTTTACATTCCCTCTATAGGTGATATCTTATGATAAGTGTCTTTTTCTGTGTGACTTATTTGACTTAGAATCGTCGTACCTAAATCCACTCATCATGCTGCTACTAGCCTTATGACGTTGATTTCATGGCTGAGTGATATTCCATTGTACATAAGGACCACAACTTCTTTATCCATTTTTCTCTTTCCTGGGATATTTAAGGTGTAACAAAGTGGAGGTTCTTGTCAACAGAGCAGCCCTAAACTTTGGGGTGCTTGTGTCTTGCTGATTTTTAGTTTTCCCAATTTATACGCCCATGAGTGGAAGTGCCCTATGCTCTCTAAGCTGAGTTTTGTAAATGTTTCAGGACACATCGTACACTTCTCCAGAGTGGCTGTTGGCAATTTACATCCCACCCATCAGCGTAGCAAGGCTCCCGTTTCTCCGTGGCCTGTCCTGCATTTCTGGTTTTGACACTTTATTCAGCATGGCCCTTTTGACCGATGGGAAGCGAGACTTCTTTGTAGCGCTGATTTGCCTTTCCAGGTTGCTTGGTTGGCCAAAAAGGGCGTATGCGTTTTTTCCTGAATATATTCAGGAAAAAACGCATACGCCCTTTTTGGCCAAGGGCATCATTGTCGAGGTTTTGCCGCTTTTCCTGTGCTTTAAAGGCGATTCGAATCTGCCTCCTGAAATCTGTTTCCTGCAATTCTGCCTTGCTTTCAAATCCTCTTTGTTGCCTTCCCTCAATATATTTGTAGACGAGAGTTATCATTTATAAGTCTGCAGGTTTGTGAATTGCAGTGCCCCTGAGCTCCATTTTTCAACTCGCTCTCTTGGGAGCTGGCCGCAAAAGCGCAGGATTGCTTTAGGCCCTATTCTGCTTCCGGGCGGCAGACTGAGCCTGTGGTTAATTCTTCTTCCTGATGGGAAAATAGAGTGACCTGTGCCTGTCCCAAAACCTAGAGCTAGTCTCTCATTGGTTCCCCCTCTTCCCGTTCACCCTCAGGACAAATTGCAACCTGTATGGAACAGGAGGTTAAAGGTGCTGATTCTCCAAGGAGGGAGATTGCTAGTAAAGCGGCTGGAATGGCGAACCCGAGCACAAGGAGATGAGAAATGAGGTGCGTTTTAGAAACCTTTCCCGATCACTCGGTGGACCATCTTCTGGGTTTCTCATGCATGTTTTCGATGTAGGAAGATGCCCTTGAACCTGGAGATTTGGGACCCATGGGATGGGTACCACGCAGTATTACTTTAAAGCGTCTGCGTTTGCTCACCCAACCTCACCAAAACTCTCAGCCCCAAGACTGTCCACCCTTATGTCTCAATCAGGTGCAGGTCTAAATATGGTCAATCCAGGTGGCATCACAGCCCCTGAACGAATTTTGTAAGAATTTCTCTCTCTTTCACTGTCTTTGTTTCACGGGTTTTTAAAATTAATTGAGTTTTATAATGGGGTTTAGCTGCTTTTCACTGCTGTGTTTATGCAGCTTTACACCCACTTGACTCACTTACAGAGAGATATCAATACATAAGTTTTAAGATTCTTACTAGTCAGATATATTCTTGGGCGGTGAATAGGGGGTGTTGAGTCCAGTTCCCTGAGTAAGGAGTAGGTCTTGTCTATTACATATTGGGTTTATGGAACGGTATCTGAGCTAATTTGAAACCCTTGCTTTATGCATCACCCCACCTCACCTTTCCCGTTAGGCAGCCATAGTGTGTTTTCTAACCGTGTGACTCTGTTCTGTTTTGTAATTCAGTTCAAGGGTAGCGGTTTTTACATTCCCTCTATAAGTGATATCTTATGATAAGTGTCTTTTTCTGTGTGACTTATTTCACTTAGAATCGTCGTACCTAAATCCACTCATCATGCTGCTACTAGCCTTATGACGTTGATTTCATGGCTGAGTGATATTCCATTGTACATAAGGACCACAACTTCTTTATCCATTTTTCTCTTTCCTGGGATATTTAAGGTGTAACGAAGTGGAGGTTCTTGTCAACAGAGCAGCCCTAAACTTTGGGGTGCTTGTGTCTTGCTGATTTTTAGTTTTCCCAATTTATACGCCCATGAGTGGAAGTGCCCTATGCTCTCTAAGCTGAGTTTTGTAAATGTTTCAGGACACACCGTACACTTCTCCAGAGTGGCTGTTGGCAATTTACATCCCGCCCATCAGCGTAGCAAGGCTCCCGTTTCTCCGTGGCCTGTCCTGCATTTCTGGTTTTGACACTTTATTCAGCATGGCCCTTTTGACCGATGGGAAGCGAAAATTCTTTGTAGCGCTGATTTGCCTTTCCAGGTTGCTTGGTTGGCCAAAAAGGGCGTATGCGTTTTTTCCTGAATATATTCAGGAAAAAACGCATACGCCCTTTTTGGCCAAGGGCATCATTGTCGAGGTTTTGCCGCTTTTCCTGTGCTTTAAAAGCGATGCGAATCTGCCTCCTGAAATCTGTTTCCTGCAATTCTGCCTTGCTTTCAAATCCTCTTTGTTGCCTTCCCTCAATATATTTGTAGACGAGAGTTATCATTTATAAGTCTGCAGGTTTGTGAATTGCAGTGCCCCTGAGCTCCATTTTTCAACTCGCTCTCTTGGGAGCTGGCCACAAAAGCGCAGGATTGCTTTAGGCCCTATTCTGCTTCCGGGCGGCAGACTGAGCCTGTGGTTAATTCTTCTTCCTGATGGGAAAATAGAGTGACCTGTGCCTGTCCCAACACCTAGAGCTAGTCTCTCATTGGTTCCCCCTCTTCCCGTTCACCCTCAGGACAAATTGCAACCTGTATGGAACAGGAGGTTAAAGGTGCTGATTCTCCAAGGAGGGAGATTGCTTGTAAAGCGGCTGGAATGGCGAACCCGAGCACAAGGAGATGAGAAATGAGGTGCGTTTTAGAAACCTTTCCCGATCACTCGGTGGACCATCTTCTGGGTTTCTCATGCATGTTTTCGATGTAGGAAGATGCCCTTGAACCTGGAGATTTGGGACCCATGGGATGGGTACCACACAGTATTACTTTAAAGCGTCTGCGTTTGCTCACCGAACCTCACCAAACCCCTCAGCCCCAAGAGTGTCCACCCTTATGTCTCAATCAGCTGCGGGTCTAGATATGGTCAATCCAGGTGGCATCACAGCGCCTGAACGAATTTTGTAAGAATTTCTCTCCCTTTCACTGTCTTTGTTTCACGGGTTTTTAAAATTAATTGAGTTTTATAATGGGGTTTAGCTGCTTTTCACTGCTGTGTTTATGCAGCTTTACACCCACTTGACTCACTTACAGAGAGATATCAATACATAGGTTTTAAGATTCTTACTAGTCAGATATACTCTTGGGCGGTGAATAGGGGGTGTTGAGTCCAGTTCCCTGAGCAAGGAGTAGGTCTTGTCTATTACGTATTGGGTTTATGGAACGGTATCTGAGCTAATTTGAAACCCTTGTTTTATGCATCACCCCACCTCACCTTTCCCGTTAGGCAGCCATAGTGTGTTTTCTAACCGTGTGACTCTGTTCTGTTTTGTAATTGAGTTCAAGGGTAGCGGTTTTTACATTCCCTCTATAGGTGATATCTTATGATAAGTGTCTTTTTCTGTGTGATTTATTGGACTTAGAATCGTCGTACCTAAATCCACTCATCATGCTGCTACTAGCCTTATGACGTTGATTTCATGGCTGAGTGATATTCCATTGTACATAAGGACCACAACTTCTTTATCCATTTTTCTCTTTCCTGGGATATTTAAGGTGTAACGAAGTGGAGGTTCTTGTCAACAGAGCAGCCCTAAACTTTGGGGTGCTTGTGTCTTGCTGATTTTTAGTTTTCCCAATTTATACGCCCATGAGTGGAAGTGCCCTATGCTCTCTAAGCTGAGTTTTGTAAATGTTTCAGGACACACCGTACACTTCTCCAGAGTGGCTGTTGGCAATTTACATCCCACCCATCAGCGTAGCAAGGCTCCCGTTTCTCCGTGGCCTGTCCTGCATTTCTGGTTTTGACACTTTATTCAGCATGGCCCTTTTGACCGATGGGAAGCGAGACTTCTTTGTAGCGCTGATTTGCCTTTCCAGGTTGCTTGGTTGGCCAAAAAGGGCGTATGCGTTTTTTCCTGAATATATTCAGGAAAAAACGCATACGCCCTTTTTGGCCAAGGGCATCATTGTCGAGGTTTTGCCGCTTTTCCTGTGCTTTAAAGGCGATTCGAATCTGCCTCCTGAAATCTGTTTCCTGCAATTCTGCCTTGCTTTCAAATCCTCTTTGTTGCCTTCCCTCAATATATTTGTAGACGAGAGTTATCATTTATAAGTCTGCAGGTTTGTGAATTGCAGTGCCCCTGAGCTCCATTTTTCAACTCGCTCTCTTGGGAGCTGGCCGCAAAAGCGCAGGATTGCTTTAGGCCCTATTCTGCTTCCGGGCGGCAGACTGAGCCTGTGGTTAATTCTTCTTCCTGATGGGAAAATAGAGTGACCTGTGCCTGTCCCAACACCTAGAGCTAGTCTCTCATTGGTTCCCCCTCTTCCCGTTCACCCTCAGGACAAATTGCAACCTGTATGGAACAGGAGGTTAAAGGTGCTGATTCTCCAAGGAGGGAGATTGCTAGTAAAGCGGCTGGAATGGCGAACCCGAGCACAAGGAGATGAGAAATGAGGTGCGTTTTAGAAACCTTTCCCGATCACTCGGTGGACCATCTTCTGGGTTTCTCATGCATGTTTTCGATGTAGGAAGATGCCCTTGAACCTGGAGATTTGGGACCCATGGGATGGGTACCACGCAGTATTACTTTAAAGCGTCTGCGTTTGCTCACCGAACCTCACCAAACCCCTCAGCCCCAAGAGTGTCCACCCTTATGTCTCAATCAGCTGCGGGTCTAGATATGGTCAATCCAGGTGGCATCACAGGGCCTGAACGAATTTTGTAAGAATTTCTCTCCCTTTCACTGTCTTTGTTTCACGGGTTTTTAAAATTAATTGGGTTTTGTAATGGGGTTTAGCTGCTTTTCACTGCTGTGTTTATGCAGCTTTACACCCACTTGACTCACTTACAGAGAGATATCAATAAATAGGTTTTAAGATTCTTACTAGTCAGATATATTCTTGGGCGGTGAATAGGGGGTGTTGAGTCCAGTTCCCTGAGCAAGGAGTAGGTCTTGTCTATTAAATATTGGGTTTATGGAACGGTATCTGAGCTAATTTGAAATCCTTGTTTTATGCATCACCCCACCTCACCTTTCCCGTTAGGCAGCCATAGTGTGTTTTCTAACCGTGTGACTCTGTTCTGTTTTGTAATTCAGTTCAAGGGTAGCGGTTTTTACATTCCCTCTATAAGTGATATCTTATGATAAGTGTCTTTTTCTGTGTGACTTATTTGACTTAGAATCGTCGTACCTAAATCCACTCATCATGCTGCTACTAGCCTTATGACGTTGATTTCATGGCTGAGTGATGTTCCATTGTACATAAGGACCACAATTTCTTTATCCATTTTTCTCTTTCCTGGGATATTTAAGGTGTAACGAAGTGGAGGTTCTTGTCAACAGAGCAGCCCTAAACTTTGGGGTGCTTGTGTCTTGCTGATTTTTAGTTTTCCCAATTTATACGCCCATGAGTGGAAGTGCCCTATGCTCTGTAAGCTGAGTTTTGTAAATGTTTCAGGACACACCGTACACTTCTCCAGAGTGGCTGTTGGCAATTTACATCCCGCCCATCAGCGTAGCAAGGCTCCCGTTTCTCCGTGGCCTGTCCTGCATTTCTGGTTTTGACACTTTATTCAGCATGGCCCTTTTGACCGATGGGAAGCGAGACTTCTTTGTAGCGCTGATTTGCCTTTCCAGGTTGCTTGGTTGGCCAAAAAGGGCGTATGCGTTTTTTCCTGAATATATTCAGGAAAAAACGCATACGCCCTTTTTGGCCAAGGGCATCATTGTCGAGGTTTTGCCGCTTTTCCTGTGCTTTAAAGGCGATTCGAATCTGCCTCCTGAAATCTGTTTCCTGCAATTCTGCCTTGCTTTCAAATCCTCTTTGTTGCCTTCCCTCAATATATTTGTAGACGAGAGTTATCATTTATAAGTCTGCAGGTTTGTGAATTGCAGTGCCCCTGAGCTCCATTTTTCAACTCGCTCTCTTGGGAGCTGGCCGCAAAAGCGCAGGATTGCTTTAGGCCCTATTCTGCTTCCGGGCGGCAGACTGAGCCTGTGGTTAATTCTTCTTCCTGATGGGAAAATAGAGTGACCTGTGCCTGTCCCAACACCTAGAGCTAGTCTCTCATTGGTTCCCCGTCTTCCCGTTCATCCTCAGTTCAAATTGCCACCTGTATGGAACAGGAGGTTAAAGGTGCTGATTCTCCAAGGAGGGAGATTGCTAGTAAAGCGGCTGGAATGGCGAACCCGAGCACAAGGAGATGAGAAATGAGGTGCGTTTTAGAAACCTTTCCCGATCACTCGGTGGACCATCTTCTGGGTTTCTCATGCATGTTTTCGATGTAGGAAGATGCCCTTGAACCTGGAGATTTGGGACCCATGGGATGGGTACCACGCAGTATTACTTTAAAGCGTCTGCGTTTGCTCACCGAACCTCACCAAACCCCTCAGCCCCAAGAGTGTCCACCCTTATGTCTCAATCAGCTGCGGGTCTAGATATGGTCAATCCAGGTGGCATCACAGCACCTGAACGAATTTTGTAAGAATTTCTCTCCCTTTCACTGTCTTTGTTTCACGGGTTTTTAAAATTAATTGAGTTTTATAATGGGGTTTAGCTGCTTTTCACTGCTGTGTTTATGCAGCTTTACACCCACTTGACTCACTTACAGAGAGATATCAATACATAGGTTTTAAGATTCTTACTAGTCAGATATACTCTTGGGCGGTGAATAGGGGGTGTTGAGTCCAGTTCCCTGAGCAAGGAGTAGGGCTTGTCTATTACGTATTGGGTTTATGGAACGTTATCTGAGCTAATTTGAAACCCTTGTTTTATGCATCACCCCACCTCACCTTTCCCGTTAGGCAGCCATAGTGTGTTTTCTAACCGTGTGACTCTGTTCTGTTTTGTAATTCAGTTCAAGGGTAGCGGTTTTTACATTCCCTCTATAAGTGATATCTTATGATAAGTGTCTTTTTCTGTGTGACTTATTTGACTTAGAATCGTCGTACCTAAATCCACTCATCATGCTGCTACTAGCCTTATGACGTTGATTTCATGGCTGAGTGATATACCATTGTACATAAGGACCACAACTTCTTTATCCATTTTTCTCTTTCCTGGGATATTTAAGGTTTAACGAAGTGGAGGTTCTTGTCAACAGAGCAGCCCTAAGCTTTGGGGTGCTTGTGTCTTGCTGATTTTTAGTTTTCCCAATTTATACGCCCATGAGTGGAAGTGCCCTATGCTCTCTAAGCTGAGTTTTGTAAATGTTTCAGGACACACCGTACACTTCTCCAGAGTGGCTGTTGGCAATTTACATCCCGCCCATCAGCGTAGCAAGGCTCCCGTTTCTCCGTGGCCTGTCCTGCATTTCTGGTTTTGACACTTTATTCAGCATGGCCCTTTTGACCGATGGGAAGCGAGACTTCTTTGTAGCGCTGATTTGCCTTTCCAGGTTGCTTGGTTGGCCAAAAAGGGCGTATGCGTTTTTTCCTGAATATATTCAGGAAAAAACGCATACGCCCTTTTTGGCCAAGGGCATCATTGTCGAGGTTTTGCCGCTTTTCCTGTGCTTTAAAGGCGATTCGAATCTGCCTCCTGAAATCTGTTTCCTGCAATTCTGCCTTGCTTTCAAATCCTCTTTGTTGCCTTCCCTCAATATATTTGTAGACGAGAGTTATCATTTATAAGTCTGCAGGTTTGTGAATTGCAGTGCCCCTGAGCTCCATTTTTCAACTCGCTCTCTTGGGAGCTGGCCACAAAAGCGCAGGATTGCTTTAGGCCCTATTCTGCTTCCGGGCGGCAGACTGAGCCTGTGGTTAATTCTTCTTCCTGATGGGAAAATAGAGTGACCTGTGCCTGTCCCAACACCTAGAGCTAGTCTCTCATTGGTTCCCCGTCTTCCCGTTCACCCTCAGGACAAATTGCAACCTGTATGGAACAGGAGGTTAAAGGTGCTGATTCTCCAAGGAGGGAGATTGCTAGTAAAGCGGCTGGAATGGCGAACCCGAGCACAAGGAGATGAGAAATGAGGTGCGTTTTAGAAACCTTTCCCGATCACTCGGTGGACCATCTTCTGGGTTTCTCATGCATGTTTTCGATGTAGGAAGATGCCCTTGAACCTGGAGATTTGGGACCCATGGGATGGGTACCACACAGTATTACTTTAAAGCGTCTGCGTTTGCTCACCGAACCTCACCAAACCCCTCAGCCCCAAGAGTGTCCACCCTTATGTCTCAATCAGCTGCGTGTCTAGATATGGTCAATCCGGGTGGCATCACAGCGCCTGAACGAATTTTGTAAGAATTTCTCTCCCTTTCACTGTCTTTGTTTCACGGGTTTTTAAAATTAATTGAGTTTTATAATGGGGTTTAGCTGCTTTTCACTGCTGTGTTTATGCAGCTTTACACCCACTTGACTCACTTACAGAGAGATATCAATACATAGGTTTTAAGATTCTTACTAGTCAGATATACTCTTGGGCGGTGAATAGGGGGTGTTGAGTCCAGTTCCCTGAGCAAGGAGTAGGTCTTGTCTATTACGTATTGGGTTTATGGAACGGTATCTGAGCTAATTTGAAACCCTTGTTTTATGCATCACCCCACCTCACCTTTCCCGTTAGGCAGCCATAGTGTGTTTTCTAACCGTGTGACTCTGTTCTGTTTTGTAATTCAGTTCAAGGGTAGCGGTTTTTACATTCCCTCTATAAGTGATATCTTATGATAAGTGTCTTTTTCTGTGTGACTTATTTGACTTAGAATCGTCGTACCTAAATCCACTCATCATGCTGCTACTAGCCTTATGACGTTGATTTCATGGCTGAGTGATATTCCATTGTACATAAGGACCACAACTTCTTTATCCATTTTTCTCTTTCCTGGGATATTTAAGGTGTAACGAAGTGGAGGTTCTTGTCAACAGAGCAGCCCTAAACTTTGGGGTGCTTGTGTCTTGCTGATTTTTAGTTTTCCCAATTTATACGCCCATGAGTGGAAGTGCCCTATGCTCTCTAAGCTGAGTTTTGTAAATGTTTCAGGACACACCGTACACTTCTCCAGAGTGGCTGTTGGCAATTTACATCCCGCCCATCAGCGTAGCAAGGCTCCCGTTTCTCCGTGGCCTGTCCTGCATTTCTGGTTTTGACACTTTATTCAGCATGGCCCTTTTGACCGATGGGAAGCGAGACTTCTTTGTAGCGCTGATTTGCCTTTCCAGGTTGCTTGGTTGGCCAAAAAGGGCGTATGCGTTTTATCCTGAATATATTCAGGAAAAAACCCATACGCCCTTTTTGGCCAAGGGCATCATTGTCGAGGTTTTGCCGCTTTTCCTGTGCTTTAAAGGCGATTCGAATCTGCCTCTTGAAATCTGTTTCCTGCAATTCTGCCTTGCTTTCAAATCCTCTTTGTTGCCTTCCCTCAATATATTTGTAGACGAGAGTTATCATTTATAAGTCTGCAGGTTTGTGAATTGCAGTGCCCCTGAGCTCCATTTTTCAACTCGCTCTCTTGGGAGATGGCCGCAAAAGCGCAGGATTGCTTTAGGCCCTATTCTGCTTCCGGGCGGCAGACTGAGCCTGTGGTTAATTCTTCTTCCTGATGGGAAAATAGAGTGATCTGTGCCTGTCCCAACACCTAGAGCTAGTCTCTCATTGGTTCCCCCTCTTCCCGTTCACCCTCAGGACAAATTGCCACCTGTATGGAACAGGAGGTTAAAGGTGCTGATTCTCCAAGGAGGGAGATTGCTAGTAAAGCGGCTGGAATGGCGAACCCGAGCACAAGGAGATGAGAAATGAGGTGCGTTTTAGAAACCTTTCCCGATCACTCGGTGGACCATCTTCTGGGTTTCTCATGCATGTTTTTGATGTAGGAAGATGCCCTTGAACCTGGAGATTTGGGACCCTTGGGATGGGTACCACGCAGTATTACTTTAAAGCGTCTGCGTTTGCTCACCCAACCTCACCAAACCTCTCAGCCCCAAGAGTGTCCACCCTGATGTCTCAATCAGCTGCAGGTCTAGATATGGTCAATCCAGGAGGCATCACAGCGCCTGAACGAATTTTGTAAGAATTTCTCTCCCTTTCACTGTCTTTGTTTCACGGGTTTTTAAAATTAATTTATTTTTATAATGGGGTTTAGCTGCTTTTCACTGCTGTGTTTATGCAGCTTTACACCCACTTGACTCACTTACAGAGAGATATCAATACATAGGTTTTAAGATTCTTACTAGTCAGGTATACTCTTGGGCGGTGAATAGGGGGTGTTGAGTCCAGTTCCCTGAGCAAGGAGTAGGCCTTGTCTATTACATATTGGGTTTATGGAACGGTATCTGAGCTAATTTGAAACCCTTGTTTTATGCATCACCCCACCTCACCTTTCCCGTTAGGCAGCCATAGTGTGTTTTCTAACCGTGTGACTCTGTTCTGTTTTGTAATTCAGTTCAAGGTTAGCGTTTTTTACATTCCCTCTGTAGGTGATATCTTATGATAAGTGTCTTTTTCTGTGTGACTTATTTGACTTAGAATCGTCGTACCTAAATCCACTCATCATGCTGCTACTAGCCTTATGACGTTGATTTCATGGCTGAGTGATATTCCATTGTACATAAGGACCACAACTTCTTTATCCATTTTTCTCTTTCCTGGGATATTTAAGGTGTAACGAAGTGGAGGTTCTTGTCAACAGAGCAGCCCTAAACTTTGGGGTGCTTGTGTCTTGCTGATTTTTAGTTTTCCCAATTTATACGCCCATGAGTGGAAGTGCCCTATGCTCTCTAAGCTGAGTTTTGTAAATGTTTCAGGACACACCGTACACTTCTCCAGAGTGGCTGTTGGCAATTTACATCCCGCCTATCAGCGTAGCAAGGCTTCCGTTTCTCCGTGGCCTGTCCTGCATTTCTGGTTTTGACACTTTATTCAGCATGGCCCTTTTGACCGATGGGAAGCGAGACTTCTTTGTAGCGCTGATTTGCCTTTCCAGGTTGCTTGGTTGGCCAAAAAGGGCGTATGCGTTTTTTCCTGAATATATTCAGGAAAAAACGCATACGCCCTTTTTGGCCAAGGGCATCATTGTCGAGGTTTTGCCGCTTTTCCTGTGCTTTAAAGGCGATTCGAATCTGCCTCCTGAAATCTGTTTCCTGCAATTCTGCCTTGCTTTCAAATCCTCTTTGTTGCCTTCCCTCAATATATTTGTAGAAGAGAGTTATCATTTATAAGTCTGCAGGTTTGTGAATTGCAGTGCCCCTGAGCTCCATTTTTCAACTCGCTCTCTTGGGAGCTGGCCGCAAAAGCGCAGGATTGCTTTAGGCCCTATTCTGCTTCCGGGCGGCAGACTGAGCCTGTGGTTAATTCTTCTTCCTGATGGGAAAATAGAGTGATCTGTGCCTGTCCCAACACCTAGAGCTAGTCTCTCATTGGTTCCCCCTCTTCCCGTTCACCCTCAGGACAAATTGCCACCTGTATGGAACAGGAGGTTAAAGGTGCTGATTCTCCAAGGAGGGAGATTGCTAGTAAAGCGGCTGGAATGGCGAACCCGAGCACAAGGAGATGAGAAATGAGGTGCGTTTTAGAAACCTTTCCCGATCACTCGGTGGACCATCTTCTGGGTTTCTCATGCATGTTTTTGATGTAGGAAGATGCCCTTGAACCTGGAGATTTGGGACCCTTGGGATGGGTACCACGCAGTATTACTTTAAAGCGTCTGCGTTTGCTCACCCAACCTCACCAAACCTCTCAGCCCCAAGAGTGTCCACCCTGATGTCTCAATCAGCTGCAGGTCTAGATATGGTCAATCCAGGAGGCATCACAGCGCCTGAACGAATTTTGTAAGAATTTCTCTCCCTTTCACTGTCTTTGTTTCACGGGTTTTTAAAATTAATTTATTTTTATAATGGGGTTTAGCTGCTTTTCACTGCTGTGTTTATGCAGCTTTACACCCACTTGACTCACTTACAGAGAGATATCAATACATAGGTTTTAAGATTCTTACTAGTCAGGTATACTCGTGGGCGGTGAATAGGGGGTGTTGAGTCCAGTTCCCTGAGCAAGGAGTAGGCCTTGTCTATTACGTATTGGGTTTATGGAACGGTATCTGAGCTAATTTGAAACCCTTGTTTTATGCATCACCCCACCTCACCTTTCCCGTTAGGCAGCCATAGTGTGTTTTCTAACCGTGTGACTCTGTTCTGTTTTGTAATTCAGTTTAAGTGTAGCGGTTTTTACATTCCCTCTATAGGTGATATCTTATGATAAGTGTCTTTTTCTGTGTGACTTATTTGACTTAGAATCGTCGTACCTAAATCCACTCATCATGCTGCTATTAGCCTTATGACGTTGATTTCATGGCTGAGTGATATTCCATTGTACATAAGGACCACAACTTCTTTATCCATTTTTCTCTTTCCTGGGATATTTAAGGTGTAACGAAGTGGAGGTTCTTGTCAACAGAGCAGCCCTAAACTTTGGGGTGCTTGTGTCTTGCTGATTTTTAGTTTTCCCAATTTATACGCCCATGAGTGGAAGTGCCCTATGCTCTCTAAGCTGAGTTTTGTAAATGTTTCAGGACACACCGTACACTTCTCCAGAGTGGCTGTTGGCAATTTACATCCCGCCCATCAGCGTAGCAAGGCTCCCGTTTCTCCGTGGCCTGTCCTGCATTTCTGGTTTTGACACTTTATTCAGCATGGCCCTTTTGACCGATGGGAAGCGAAACTTCTTTGTAGCGCTGATTTGCCTTTCCAGGTTGCTTGGTTGGCCAAAAAGGGCGTATGCGTTTTTTCCTGAATATATTCAGGAAAAAACGCATACGCCCTTTTTGGCCAAGGGCATCATTGTCGAGGTTTTGCCGCTTTTCCTGTGCTTTAAAGGCGATTCGAATCTGCCTCCTGAAATCTGTTTCCTGCAATTCTGCCTTGCTTTCAAATCCTCTTTGTTGCCTTCCCTCAATATATTTGTAGACGAGAGTTATCATTTATAAGTCTGCAGGATTGTGAATTGCAGTGCCCCTGAGCTCCATTTTTCAACTCGCTGTCTTGGGAGCTGGCCGCAAAAGCGCAGGATTGCTTTAGGCCCTATTCTGCTTCCGGGCGGCAGACTGAGCCTGTGGTTAATTCTTCTTCCTGATGGGAAAATAGAGTGACCTGTGCCTGTCCCAACACCTAGAGCTAGTCTCTCATTGGTTCCCCGTCTTCCCGTTCATCCTCAGTTCAAATTGCCACCTGTATGGAAGAGGAGGTTAAAGGTGCTGATTCTCCAAGGAGGGAGATTGCTAGTAAAGCGGCTGGAATGGCGAACCCGAGCACAAGGAGATGAGAAATGAGGTGCGTTTTAGAAACCTTTCCCGATCACTCGGTGGACCATCTTCTGGGTTTCTCATGCATGTTTTCGATGTAGGAAGATGCCCTTGAACCTGGAGATTTGGGACCCATGGGATGGGTACCACGCAGTATTACTTTAAAGCGTCTGCGTTTGCTCACCGAACCTCACCAAACCCCTCAGCCCCAAGAGTGTCCACCCTTATGTCTCAATCAGCTGCGGGTCTAGATATGGTCAATCCAGGTGGCATCACAGCGCCTGAACGAATTTTGTAAGAATTTCTCTCCCTTTCACTGTCTTTGTTTCACGGGTTTTTAAAATTAATTGAGTTTTATAATGGGGTTTAGCTGCTTTTCACTGCTATGTTTATGCAGCTTTACACCCACTTGACTCACTTACAGAGAGATATCAATACATAGGTTTTAAGATTCTTACTAGTCAGATATACTCTTGGGCGGTGAATAGGGGGTGTTGAGTCCAGTTCCCTGAGCAAGGAGTAGGTCTTGTCTATTACATATTGGGTTTATGGAACGGTATCTGAGCTAATTTGAAACCCTTGTTTTATGCATCACCCCACCCCACCTTTCCCGTTAGGCAGCCATAGTGTGTTTTCTAACCGTGTGACTCTGTTCTGTTTTGTAATTCAGTTCAAGGTTAGCGTTTTTTACATTCCCTCTGTAGGTGATATCTTATGATAAGTGTCTTTTTCTGTGTGACTTATTTGACTTAGAATCGTCGTACCTAAATCCACTCATCATGCTGCTACTAGCCTTATGACGTTGATTTCATGGCTGAGTGATATTCCATTGTACATAAGGACCACAACTTCTTTATCCATTTTTCTCTTTCCTGGGATATTTAAGGTGTAACGAAGTGGAGGTTCTTGTCAACAGAGCAGCCCTAAACTTTGGGGTGCTTGTGTCTTGCTGATTTTTAGTTTTCCCAATTTATACGCCCATGAGTGGAAGTGCCCTATGCTCTCTAAGCTGAGTTTTGTAAATGTTTCAGGACACACCGTACACTTCTCCAGAGTGGCTGTTGGCAATTTACATCCCGCCTATCAGCGTAGCAAGGCTTCCGTTTCTCCGTGGCCTGTCCTGCATTTCTGGTTTTGACACTTTATTCAGCATGGCCCTTTTGACCGATGGGAAGCGAGACTTCTTTGTAGCGCTGATTTGCCTTTCCAGGTTGCTTGGTTGGCCAAAAAGGGCGTATGCGTTTTTTCCTGAATATATTCAGGAAAAAACGCATACGCCCTTTTTGGCCAAGGGCATCATTGTCGAGGTTTTGCCGCTTTTCCTGTGCTTTAAAGGCGATTCGAATCTGCCTCCTGAAATCTGTTTCCTGCAATTCTGCCTTGCTTTCAAATCCTCTTTGTTGCCTTCCCTCAATATATTTGTAGAAGAGAGTTATCATTTATAAGTCTGCAGGTTTGTGAATTGCAGTGCCCCTGAGCTCCATTTTTCAACTCGCTCTCTTGGGAGCTGGCCGCAAAAGCGCAGGATTGCTTTAGGCCCTATTCTGCTTCCGGGCGGCAGACTGAGCCTGTGGTTAATTCTTCTTCCTGATGGGAAAATAGAGTGACCTGTGCCTGTCCCAACACCTAGAGCTAGTCTCTCATTGGTTCCCCCTCTTCCCGTTCACCCTCAGGACAAATTGCAACTTGTATGGAACAGGAGGTTAAAGGTGCTGATTCTCCAAGGAGGGAGATTGCTAGTAAAGCGGCTGGAATGGCGAACCCGAGCACAAGGAGATGAGAAATGAGGTGCGTTTTATAAACCTTTCCCGATCACTCGGTGGACCATCTTCTGGGTTTCTCATGCATGTTTTCGATGTAGGAAGATGCCCTTGAACCTGGAGATTTGGGACCCATGGGATGGGTACCACGCAGTATTACTTTAAAGCGTCTGCGTTTGCTCACCCAACCTCACCAAACCTCTCAGCCCCAAGAGTGTCCACCCTTATGTCTCAATCAGCTGCCGGTCTAGATATGGTCAATTCAGGTGGCATCACAGGGCCTGAACGAATTTTGTAAGAATTTCTCTCCCTTTCACTGTCTTTGTTTCACGGGTTTTTAAAATTAATTGAGTTTTATAATGGGGTTTAGCTGCTTTTCACTGCTGTGTTTATGCAGCTTTACACCCACTTGACTCACTTACAGAGAGATATCATTACATAGGTTTTAAGATTGTTACTAGTCAGATATACTCTTGGGCGGTGAATAGGGGGTGTTGAGTCCAGTTCCCTGAGCAAGGAGTAGGTCTTGTCTATTACGTATTGGGTTTATGGAACGGTATCTGAGCTAATTTGAAACCCTTGTTTTATGCATCACCCCACCTCACCTTTCCCGTTAGGCAGCCA
Source organism: Eschrichtius robustus (assembly GCF_028021215.1). Classification (NCBI taxonomy): domain Eukaryota; kingdom Metazoa; phylum Chordata; class Mammalia; order Artiodactyla; family Eschrichtiidae; genus Eschrichtius; species Eschrichtius robustus. The sequence continues at coordinate 40,801,819 of NC_090830.1, read as the reverse complement.
TAGTGTGTTTTCTAACCGTGTGACTCTGTTCTGTTTTGTAATTCAGTTCAAGGGTAGCGGTTTTTACATTCCCTCTATAGGTGATATCTTATGATAAGTGTCTTTTTCTGTGTGACTTATTTGACTTAGAATCGTCGTACCTAAATCCACTCATCATGCTGCTACTAGCCTTATGACGTTGATTTCATGGCTGAGTGATATTCCATTGTACATAAGGACCACAACTTCTTTATCCATTTTTTCTCTTTCCTGGGATATTTAAGGTGTAACAAAGTGGAGGTTCTTGTCAACAGAGCAGCCCTAAACTTTGGGGTGCTTGTGTCTTGCTGATTTTTAGTTTTCCCAATTTATACGCCCATGAGTGGAAGTGCCCTATGCTCTCTAAGCTGAGTTTTGTAAATGTTTCAGGACACACCGTACACTTCTCCAGAGTGGCTGTTGGCAATTTACATCCCACCCATCAGCGTAGCAAGGCTCCCGTTTCTCCGTGGCCTGTCCTGCATTTCTGGTTTTGACACTTTATTCAGCATGGCCCTTTTGACCGATGGGAAGCGAGACTTCTTTGTAGCGCTGATTTGCCTTTCCAGGTTGCTTGGTTGGCCAAAAAGGGCGTATGCGTTTTTTCCTGAATATATTCAGGAAAAAACGCATACGCCCTTTTTGGCCAAGGGCATCATTGTCGAGGTTTTGCCGCTTTTCCTGTGCTTTAAAGGCGATTCGAATCTGCCTCCTGAAATCTGTTTCCTGCAATTCTGCCTTGCTTTCAAATCCTCTTTGTTGCCTTCCCTCAATATATTTGTAGACGAGAGTTATCATTTATAAGTCTGCAGGTTTGTGAATTGCAGTGCCCCTGAGCTCCATTTTTCAACTCGCTCTCTTGGGAGCTGGCCGCAAAAGCGCAGGGTTGCTTTAGGCCCTATTCTGCTTCCGGGCGGCAGACTGAGCCTGTGGTTAATTCTTCTTCCTGATGGGAAAATAGAGTGACCTGTGCCTGTCCCAACACCTAGAGCTAGTCTCTCATTGGTTCCCCCTCTTCCCGTTCACCCTCAGGACAAATTGCAACCTGTATGGAACAGGAGGTTAAAGGTGCTGATTCTCCAAGGAGGGAGATTTCTAGTAAAGCGGCTGGAATGGCGAACCCGAGCACAAGGAGATGAGAAATGAGGTGCGTTTTAGAAACCTTTCCCGATCACTCGGTGGACCATCTTCTGGGTTTCTCATGCATGTTTTCGATGTAGGAAGATGCCCTTGAACCTGGAGATTTGGGACCCATGGGATGGGTACCACGCAGTATTACTTTAAAGCGTCTGCGTTTGCTCACCCAACCTCACCAAACCTCTCAGCCCCAAGACTGTCCACCCTTATGTCTCAATCAGGTGCAGGTCTAAATATGGTCAATCCAGGTGGCATCACAGCCCCTGAACGAATTTTGTAAGAATTTCTCTCTCTTTCACTGTCTTTGTTTCACGGGTTTTTAAAATTAATTGAGTTTTATAATGGGGTTTAGCTGCTTTTCACTGCTGTGTTTATGCAGCTTTACACCCACTTGACTCACTTACAGAGAGATATCAATACATAGGTTTTAAGATTCTTACTAGTCAGATATACTCTTGGGCGGTGAATAAGGGGTGTTGAGTCCAGTTCCCTGAGTAAGGAGTAGGTCTTGTCTATTACATATTGGGTTTATGGAACGGTATCTGAGCTAATTTGAAACCCTTGCTTTATGCATCACCCCACCTCACCTTTCCCGTTAGGCAGCCATAGTGTGTTTTCTAACCGTGTGACTCTGTTCTGTTTTGTAATTCAGTTCAAGGGTAGCGGTTTTTACATTCCCTCTATAAGTGATATCTTATGATAAGTGTCTTTTTCTGTGTGACTTATTTCACTTAGAATCGTCGTACCTAAATCCACTCATCATGCTGCTACTAGCCTTATGACGTTGATTTCATGGCTGAGTGATATTCCATTGTACATAAGGACCACAACTTCTTTATCCATTTTTCTCTTTCCTGGGATATTTAAGGTGTAACGAAGTGGAGGTTCTTGTCAACAGAGCAGCCCTAAACTTTGGGGTGCTTGTGTCTTGCTGATTTTTAGTTTTCCCAATTTATACGCCCATGAGTGGAAGTGCCCTATGCTCTCTAAGCTGAGTTTTGTAAATGTTTCAGGACACACCGTACACTTCTCCAGAGTGGCTGTTGGCAATTTACATCCCACCCATCAGCGTAGCAAGGCTCCCGTTTCTCCGTGGCCTGTCCTGCATTTCTGGTTTTGACACTTTATTCAGCATGGCCCTTTTGACCGATGGGAAGCGAGACTTCTTTGTAGCGCTGATTTGCCTTTCCAGGTTGCTTGGTTGGCCAAAAAGGGCGTATGCGTTTTTTCCTGAATATATTCAGGAAAAAACGCATACGCCCTTTTTGGCCAAGGGCATCATTGTCGAGGTTTTGCCGCTTTTCCTGTGCTTTAAAGGCGATTCGAATCTGCCTCCTGAAATCTGTTTCCTGCAATTCTGCCTTGCTTTCAAATCCTCTTTGTTGCCTTCCCTCAATATATTTGTAGACGAGAGTTATCATTTATAAGTCTGCAGGTTTGTGAATTGCAGTGCCCCTGAGCTCCATTTTTCAACTCGCTCTCTTGGGAGCTGGCCGCAAAAGCGCAGGATTGCTTTAGGCCCTATTCTGCTTCCGGGCGGCAGACTGAGCCTGTGGTTAATTCTTCTTCCTGATGGGAAAATAGAGTGACCTGTGCCTGTCCCAACACCTAGAGCTAGTCTCTCATTGGTTCCCCCTCTTCCCGTTCACCCTCAGGACAAATTGCAACTTGTATGGAACAGGAGGTTAAAGGTGCTGATTCTCCAAGGAGGGAGATTGCTAGTAAAGCGGCTGGAATGGCGAACCCGAGCACAAGGAGATGAGAAATGAGGTGCGTTTTAGAAACCTTTCCCGATCACTCGGTGGACCATCTTCTGGGTTTCTCATGCATGTTTTCGATGTAGGAAGATGCCCTTGAACCTGGAGATTTGGGACCCATGGGATGGGTACCACGCAGTATTACTTTAAAGCGTCTGCGTTTGCTCACCCAACCTCACCAAACCTCTCAGCCCCAAGAGTGTCCACCCTTATGTCTCAATCAGCTGCCGGTCTAGATATGGTCAATCCAGGTGGCATCACAGGGCCTGAACGAATTTTGTAAGAATTTCTCTCCCTTTCACTGTCTTTGTTTCACGGGTTTTTAAAATTAATTGAGTTTTATAATGGGGTTTAGCTGCTTTTCACTGCTGTGTTTATGCAGCTTTACACCCACTTGACCCACTTACAGAGAGATATCATTACATAGGTTTTAAGATTGTTACTAGTCAGATATACTCTTGGGCGGTGAATAGGGGGTGTTGAGTCCAGTTCCCTGAGCAAGGAGTAGGTCTTGTCTATTACGTATTGGGTTTATGGAACGGTATCTGAGCTAATTTGAAACCCTTGTTTTATGCATCACCCCACCTCACCTTTCCCGTTAGGCAGCCATAGTGTGTTTTCTAACCGTGTGACTCTGTTCTGTTTTGTAATTCAGTTCAAGGGTAGCGGTTTTTACATTCCCTCTATTGGTGATATCTTATGATAAGTGTCTTTTTCTGTGTGACTTATTTGACTTAGAATCGTCGTACCTAAATCCACTCATCATGCTGCTACTAGCCTTATGACGTTGATTTCATGGCTGAGTGATATTCCATTGTACATAAGGACCACAACTTCTTTATCCATTTTTCTCTTTCCTGGGATATTTAAGGTGTAACAAAGTGGAGGTTCTTGTCAACAGAGCAGCCCTAAACTTTGGGGTGCTTGTGTCTTGCTGATTTTTAGTTTTCCCAATTTATACGCCCATGAGTGGAAGTGCCCTATGCTCTCTAAGCTGAGTTTTGTAAATGTTTCAGGACACACCGTACACTTCTCCAGAGTGGCTGTTGGCAATTTACATCCCACAAATCAGCGTAGCAAGGCTCCCGTTTCTCCGTGGCCTGTCCTGCATTTCTGGTTTTGACACTTTATTCAGCATGGCCCTTTTGACCGATGGGAAGCGAGACTTCTTTGTAGCGCTGATTTGCCTTTCCAGGTTGCTTGGTTGGCCAAAAAGGGCGTATGCGTTTTTTCCTGAATATATTCAGGAAAAAACGCATACGCCCTTTTTGGCCAAGGGCATCATTGTCGAGGTTTTGCCGCTTTTCCTGTGCTTTAAAGGCGATTCGAATCTGCCTCCTGAAATCTGTTTCCTGCAATTCTGCCTTGCTTTCAAATCCTCTTTGTTGCCTTCCCTCAATATATTTGTAGACGAGAGTTATCATTTATAAGTCTGCAGGTTTGTGAATTGCAGTGCCCCTGAGCTCCATTTTTCAACTCGCTCTCTTGGGAGCTGGCCGCAAAAGCGCAGGATTGCTTTAGGCCCTATTCTGCTTCCGGGCGGCAGACTGAGCCTGTGGTTAATTCTTCTTCCTGATGGGAAAATAGAGTGACCTGTGCCTGTCCCAACACCTAGAGCTAGTCTCTCATTGGTTCCCCCTCTTCCCGTTCACCCTCAGGACAAATTGCAACCTGTATGGAACAGGAGGTTAAAGGTGCTGATTCTCCAAGGAGGGAGATTGCTAGTAAAGCGGCTGGAATGGCGAACCCGAGCACAAGGAGATGAGAAATGAGGTGCGTTTTAGAAACCTTTCCCGATCACTCGGTGGACCATCTTCTGGGTTTCTCATGCATGTTTTCGATGTAGGAAGATGCCCTTGAACCTGGAGATTTGGGACCCTTGGGATGGGTACCACGCAGTATTACTTTAAAGCGTCTGCGTTTGCTCACCCAACCTCACCAAACCTCTCAGCCCCAAGACTGTCCACCCTTATGTCTCAATCAGGTGCAGGTCTAAATATGGTCAATCCAGGTGGCATCACAGCCCCTGAACGAATTTTGTAAGAATTTCTCTCTCTTTCACTGTCTTTGTTTCACGGGTTTTTAAAATTAATTGAGTTTTATAATGGGGTTTAGCTGTTTTTCACTGCTGTGTTTATGCAGCTTTACACCCACTTGACTCACTTACAGAGAGATATCAATACATAAGTTTTAAGATTCTTACTAGTCAGATATATTCTTGGGCGGTGAATAGGGGGTGTTGAGTCCAGTTCCCTGAGTAAGGAGTAGGTCTTGTCTATTACATATTGGGTTTATGGAACGGTATCTGAGCTAATTTGAAACCCTTGCTTTATGCATCACCCCACCTCACCTTTCCCGTTAGGCAGCCATAGTGTGTTTTCTAACCGTGTGACTCTGTTCTGTTTTGTAATTCAGTTCAAGGGTAGCGGTTTTTACATTCCCTCTATAAGTGATATCTTATGATAAGTGTCTTTTTCTGTGTGACTTATTTCACTTAGAATCGTCGTACCTAAATCCACTCATCATGCTGCTACTAGCCTTATGACGTTGATTTCATGGCTGAGTGATATTCCATTGTACATAAGGACCACAACTTCTTTATCCATTTTTCTCTTTCCTGGGATATTTAAGGTGTAACGAAGTGGAGGTTCTTGTCAACAGAGCAGCCCTAAACTTTGGGGTGCTTGTGTCTTGCTGATTTTTAGTTTTCCCAATTTATACGCCCATGAGTGGAAGTGCCCTATGCTCTCTAAGCTGAGTTTTGTAAATGTTTCAGGACACACCGTACACTTCTCCAGAGTGGCTGTTGGCAATTTACATCCCGCCCATCAGCGTAGCAAGGCTCCCGTTTCTCCGTGGCCTGTCCTGCATTTCTGGTTTTGACACTTTATTCAGCATGGCCCTTTTGACCGATGGGAAGCGAAACTTCTTTGTAGCGCTGATTTGCCTTTCCAGGTTGCTTGGTTGGCCAAAAAGGGCGTATGCGTTTTTTCCTGAATATATTCAGGAAAAAACGCATACGCCCTTTTTGGCCAAGGGCATCATTGTCGAGGTTTTGCCGCTTTTCCTGTGCTTTAAAGGCGATGCGAATCTGCCTCCTGAAATCTGTTTCCTGCAATTCTGCCTTGCTTTCAAATCCTCTTTGTTGCCTTCCCTCAATATATTTGTAGACGAGAGTTATCATTTATAAGTCTGCAGGTTTGTGAATTGCAGTGCCCCTGAGCTCCATTTTTCAACTCGCTCTCTTGGGAGCTGGCCACAAAAGCGCAGGATTGCTTTAGGCCCTATTCTGCTTCCGGGCGGCAGACTGAGCCTGTGGTTAATTCTTCTTCCTGATGGGAAAATAGAGTGACCTGTGCCTGTCCCAACACCTAGAGCTAGTCTCTCATTGGTTCCCCGTCTTCCCGTTCATCCTCAGTTCAAATTGCCACCTGTATGGAACAGGAGCTTAAAGGTGCTGATTCTCCAAGGAGGGAGATTGCTTGTAAAGCGGCTGGAATGGCGAACCCGAGCACAAGGAGATGAGAAATGAGGTGCGTTTTAGAAACCTTTCCCGATCACTCGGTGGACCATCTTCTGGGTTTCTCATGCATGTTTTCGATGTAGGAAGATGCCCTTGAACCTGGAGATTTGGGACCCATGGGATGGGTACCACGCAGTATTACTTTAAAGCGTCTGCGTTTGCTCACCGAACCTCACCAAACCCCTCAGCCCCAAGAGTGTCCACCCTTATGTCTCAATCAGCTGCGGGTCTAGATATGGTCAATCCAGGTGGCATCACAGCGCCTGAACGAATTTTGTAAGAATTTCTCTCCCTTTCACTGTCTTTGTTTCACGGGTTTTTAAAATTAATTGAGTTTTATAATGGGGTTTAGCTGCTTTTCACTGCTGTGTTTATGCAGCTTTACACCCACTTGACTCACTTACAGAGAGATATCAATACATAGGTTTTAAGATTCTTACTAGTCAGATATACTCTTGGGCGGTGAATAGGGGGTGTTGAGTCCAGTTCCCTGAGCAAGGAGTAGGTCTTGTCTATTACGTATTGGGTTTATGGAACGGTATCTGAGCTAATTTGAAACCCTTGTTTTATGCATCACCCCACCTCACCTTTCCCGTTAGGCTGCCATAGTGTGTTTTCTAACCGTGTGACTCTGTTCTGTTTTGTAATTCAGTTCAAGGGTAGCGGTTTTTACATTCCCTCTATAAGTGATATCTTATGATAAGTGTCTTTTTCTGTGTGACTTATTTGACTTAGAATCGTCGTACCTAAATCCACTCATCATGCTGCTACTAGCCTTATGACGTTGATTTCATGGCTGAGTGATATTCCATTGTACATAAGGACCACAACTTCTTTATCCATTTTTCTCTTTCCTGGGATATTTAAGGTGTAACGAAGTGGAGGTTCTTGTCAACAGAGCAGCCCTAAGCTTTGGGGTGCTTGTGTCTTGCTGATTTTTAGTTTTCCCAATTTATACGCCCATGAGTGGAAGTGCCCTATGCTCTCTAAGCTGAGTTTTGTAAATGTTTCAGGACACACCGTACACTTCTCCAGAGTGGCTGTTGGCAATTTACATCCCGCCCATCAGCGTAGCAAGGCTCCCGTTTCTCCGTGGCCTGTCCTGCATTTCTGGTTTTGACACTTTATTCAGCATGGCCCTTTTGACCGATGGGAAGCGAGACTTCTTTGTAGCGCTGATTTGCCTTTCCAGGTTGCTTGGTTGGCCAAAAAGGGCGTATGCGTTTTTTCCTGAATATATTCAGGAAAAAACGCATACGCCCTTTTTGGCCAAGGGCATCATTGTCGAGGTTTTGCCGCTTTTCCTGTGCTTTAAAGGCGATTCGAATCTGCCTCCTGAAATCTGTTTCCTGCAATTCTGCCTTGCTTTCAAATCCTCTTTGTTGCCTTCCCTCAATATATTTGTAGACGAGAGTTATCATTTATAAGTCTGCAGGTTTGTGAATTGCAGTGCCCCTGAGCTCCATTTTTCAACTCGCTCTCTTGGGAGCTGGCCACAAAAGCGCAGGATTGCTTTAGGCCCTATTCTGCTTCCGGGCGGCAGACTGAGCCTGTGGTTAATTCTTCTTCCTGATGGGAAAATAGAGTGACCTGTGCCTGTCCCAACACCTAGAGCTAGTCTCTCATTGGTTCCCCCTCTTCCCGTTCACCCTCAGGACAAATTGCAACCTGTATGGAACAGGAGGTTAAAGGTGCTGATTCTCCAAGGAGGGAGATTGCTAGTAAAGCGGCTGGAATGGCGAACCCGAGCACAAGGAGATGAGAAATGAGGTGCGTTTTAGAAACCTTTCCCGATCACTCGGTGGACCATCTTCTGGGTTTCTCATGCATGTTTTCGATGTAGGAAGATGCCCTTGAACCTGGAGATTTGGGACCCATGGAATGGGTACCACACAGTATTACTTTAAAGCGTCTGCGTTTGCTCACCGAACCTCACCAAACCCCTCAGCCCCAAGAGTGTCCACCCTTATGTCTCAATCAGCTGCGTGTCTAGATATGGTCAATCCAGGTGGCATCACAGTGCCTGAACGAATTTTGTAAGAATTTCTCTCCCTTTCACTGTCTTTGTTTCACGGGTTTTTAAAATTAATTGAGTTTTATAATGGGGTTTAGCTGCTTTTCACTGCTGTGTTTATGCAGCTTTACACCCACTTGACTCACTTACAGAGAGATATCAATACATAGGTTTTAAGATTCTTACTAGTCAGATATACTCTTGGGCGGTGAATAGGGGGTGTTGAGTCCAGTTCCCTGAGCAAAGAGTAGGTCTTGTCTATTACGTATTGGGTTTATGGAACGGTATCTGAGCTAATTTGAAACCCTTGCTTTATGCATCACCCCACCTCACCTTTCCCGTTAGGCAGCCATAGTGTGTTTTCTAACCGTGTGACTCTGTTCTGTTTTGTAATTCAGTTCAAGGGTAGCGGTTTTTACATTCCCTCTATAAGTGATATCTTATGATAAGTGTCTTTTTCTGTGTGACTTATTTCACTTAGAATCGTCGTACCTAAATCCACTCATCATGCTGCTACTAGCCTTATGACGTTGATTTCATGGCTGAGTGATATTCCATTGTACATAAGGACCACAACTTCTTTATCCATTTTTCTCTTTCCTGGGATATTTAAGGTGTAACGAAGTGGAGGTTCTTGTCAACAGAGCAGCCCTAAACTTTGGGGTGCTTGTGTCTTGCTGATTTTTAGTTTTCCCAATTTATACGCCCATGAGTGGAAGTGCCCTATGCTCTCTAAGCTGAGTTTTGTAAATGTTTCAGGACACACCGTACACTTCTCCAGAGTGGCTGTTGGCAATTTACATCCCACCCATCAGCGTAGCAAGGCTCCCGTTTCTCCGTGGCCTGTCCTGCATTTCTGGTTTTGACACTTTATTCAGCATGGCCCTTTTGACCGATGGGAAGCGAGACTTCTTTGTAGCGCTGATTTGCCTTTCCAGGTTGCTTGGTTGGCCAAAAAGGGCGTATGCGTTTTTTCCTGAATATATTCAGGAAAAAACGCATACGCCCTTTTTGGCCAAGGGCATCATTGTCGAGGTTTTGCCGCTTTTCCTGTGCTTTAAAGGCGATTCGAATCTGCCTCCTGAAATCTGTTTCCTGCAATTCTGCCTTGCTTTCAAATCCTCTTTGTTGCCTTCCCTCAATATATTTGTAGACGAGAGTTATCATTTATAAGTCTGCAGGTTTGTGAATTGCAGTGCCCCTGAGCTCCATTTTTCAACTCGCTCTCTTGGGAGCTGGCCGCAAAAGCGCAGGATTGCTTTAGGCCCTATTCTGCTTCCGGGCGGCAGACTGAGCCTGTGGTTAATTCTTCTTCCTGATGGGAAAATAGAGTGACCTGTGCCTGTCCCAACACCTAGAGCTAGTCTCTCATTGGTTCCCCCTCTTCCCGTTCACCCTCAGGACAAATTGCAACCTGTATGGAACAGGAGGTTAAAGGTGCTGATTCTCCAAGGAGGGAGATTTCTAGTAAAGCGGCTGGAATGGCGAACCCGAGCACAAGGAGATGAGAAATGAGGTGCGTTTTAGAAACCTTTCCCGATCACTCGGTGGACCATCTTCTGGGTTTCTCATGCATGTTTTCGATGTAGGAAGATGCCCTTGAACCTGGAGATTTGGGACCCATGGGATGGGTACCACGCAGTATTACTTTAAAGCGTCTGCGTTTGCTCACCCAACCTCACCAAACCTCTCAGCCCCAAGAGTGTCCACCCTTATGTCTCAATCAGCTGCCGGTCTAGATATGGTCAATCCAGGTGGCATCACAGGGCCTGAACGAATTTTGTAAGAATTTCTCTCCCTTTCACTGTCTTTGTTTCACGGGTTTTTAAAATTAATTGAGTTTTATAATGGGGTTTAGCTGCTTTTCACTGCTGTGTTTATGCAGCTTTACACCCACTTGACTCACTTACAGAGAGATATCATTACATAGGTTTTAAGATTGTTACTAGTCAGATATACTCTTGGGCGGTGAATAGGGGGTGTTGAGTCCAGTTCCCTGAGCAAGGAGTAGGTCTTGTCTATTACGTATTGGGTTTATGGAACGGTATCTGAGCTAATTTGAAACCCTTGTTTTATGCATCACCCCACCTCACCTTTCCCGTTAGGCAGCCATAGTGTGTTTTCTAACCGTGTGACTCTGTTCTGTTTTGTAATTCAGTTCAAGGGTAGCGGTTTTTACATTCCCTCTATTGGTGATATCTTATGATAAGTGTCTTTTTCTGTGTGACTTATTTGACTTAGAATCGTCGTACCTAAATCCACTCATCATGCTGCTACTAGCCTTATGACGTTGATTTCATGGCTGAGTGATATTCCATTGTACATAAGGACCACAACTTCTTTATCCATTTTTCTCTTTCCTGGGATATTTAAGGTGTAACAAAGTGGAGGTTCTTGTCAACAGAGCAGCCCTAAACTTTGGGGTGCTTGTGTCTTGCTGATTTTTAGTTTTCCCAATTTATACGCCCATGAGTGGAAGTGCCCTATGCTCTCTAAGCTGAGTTTTGTAAATGTTTCAGGACACACCGTACACTTCTCCAGAGTGGCTGTTGGCAATTTACATCCCACCCATCAGCGTTGCAAGGCTCCCGTTTCTCCGTGGCCTGTCCTGCATTTCTGGTTTTGACACTTTATTCAGCATGGCCCTTTTGACCGATGGGAAGCGAGACTTCTTTGTAGCGCTGATTTGCCTTTCCAGGTTGCTTGGTTGGCCAAAAAGGGCGTATGCGTTTTTTCCTGAATTTATTCAGGAAAAAACGCATACGCCCTTTTTGGCCAAGGGCATCATTGTCGAGGTTTTGCCGCTTTTCCTGTGCTTTAAAGGCGATTCGAATCTGCCTCCTGAAATCTGTTTCCTGCAATTCTGCCTTGCTTTCAAATCCTCTTTGTTGCCTTCCCTCAATATATTTGTAGACGAGAGTTATCATTTATAAGTCTGCAGGTTTGTGAATTGCAGTGCCCCTGAGCTCCATTTTTCAACTCGCTCTCTTGGGAGCTGGCCGCAAAAGCGCAGGATTGCTTTAGGCCCTATTCTGCTTCCGGGCGGCAGACTGAGCCTGTGGTTAATTCTTCTTCCTGATGGGAAAATAGAGTGACCTGTGCCTGTCCCAACACCTAGAGCTAGTCTCTCATTGGTTCCCCCTCTTCCCGTTCACCCTCAGGACAAATTGCAACCTGTATGGAACAGGAGGTTAAAGGTGCTGATTCTCCAAGGAGGGAGATTGCTAGTAAAGCGGCTGGAATGGCGAACCCGAGCACAAGGAGATGAGAAATGAGGTGCGTTTTAGAAACCTTTCCCGATCACTCGGTGGACCATCTTCTGGGTTTCTCATGCATGTTTTCGATGTAGGAAGATGCCCTTGAACCTGGAGATTTGGGACCCTTGGGATGGGTACCACGCAGTATTACTTTAAAGCGTCTGCGTTTGCTCACCCAACCTCACCAAACCTCTCAGCCCCAAGACTGTCCACCCTTATGTCTCAATCAGGTGCAGGTCTAAATATGGTCAATCCAGGTGGCATCACAGCCCCTGAACGAATTTTGTAAGAATTTCTCTCTCTTTCACTGTCTTTGTTTCACGGGTTTTTAAAATTAATTGAGTTTTATAATGGGGTTTAGCTGTTTTTCACTGCTGTGTTTATGCAGCTTTACACTCACTTGACTCACTTACAGAGAGATATCAATACATAAGTTTTAAGATTCTTACTAGTCAGATATATTCTTGGGCGGTGAATAGGGGGTGTTGAGTCCAGTTCCCTGAGTAAGGAGTAGGTCTTGTCTATTACATATTGGGTTTATGGAACGGTATCTGAGCTAATTTGAAACCCTTGCTTTATGCATCACCCCACCTCACCTTTCCCGTTAGGCAGCCATAGTGTGTTTTCTAACCGTGTGACTCTGTTCTGTTTTGTAATTCAGTTCAAGGGTAGCGGTTTTTACATTCCCTCTATAAGTGATATCTTATGATAAGTGTCTTTTTCTGTGTGACTTATTTCACTTAGAATCGTCGTACCTAAATCCACTCATCATGCTGCTACTAGCCTTATGACGTTGATTTCATGGCTGAGTGATATTCCATTGTACATAAGGACCACAACTTCTTTATCCATTTTTCTCTTTCCTGGGATATTTAAGGTGTAACGAAGTGGAGGTTCTTGTCAACAGAGCAGCCCTAAACTTTGGGGTGCTTGTGTCTTGCTGATTTTTAGTTTTCCCAATTTATACGCCCATGAGTGGAAGTGCCCTATGCTCTCTAAGCTGAGTTTTTTAAATGTTTCAGGACACACCGTACACTTCTCCAGAGTGGCTGTTGGCAATTTACATCCCGCCCATCAGCGTAGCAAGGCTCCCGTTTCTCCGTGGCCTGTCCTGCATTTCTGGTTTTGACACTTTATTCAGCATGGCCCTTTTGACCGATGGGAAGCGAAACTTCTTTGTAGCGCTGATTTGCCTTTCCAGGTTGCTTGGTTGGCCAAAAAGGGCGTATGCGTTTTTTCCTGAATATATTCAGGAAAAAACGCATACGCCCTTTTTGGCCAAGGGCATCATTGTCGAGGTTTTGCCGCTTTTCCTGTGCTTTAAAGGCGATGCGAATCTGCCTCCTGAAATCTGTTTCCTGCAATTCTGCCTTGCTTTCAAATCCTCTTTGTTGCCTTCCCTCAATATATTTGTAGACGAGAGTTATCATTTATAAGTCTGCAGGTTTGTGAATTGCAGTGCCCCTGAGCTCCATTTTTCAACTCGCTCTCTTGGGAGCTGGCCACAAAAGCGCAGGATTGCTTTAGGCCCTATTCTGCTTCCGGGCGGCAGACTGAGCCTGTGGTTAATTCTTCTTCCTGATGGGAAAATAGAGTGACCTGTGCCTGTCCCAACACCTAGAGCTAGTCTCTCATTGGTTCCCCGTCTTCCCGTTCATCCTCAGTTCAAATTGCCACCTGTATGGAACAGGAGCTTAAAGGTGCTGATTCTCCAAGGAGGGAGATTGCTTGTAAAGCGGCTGGAATGGCGAACCCGAGCACAAGGAGATGAGAAATGAGGTGCGTTTTAGAAACCTTTCCCGATCACTCGGTGGACCATCTTCTGGGTTTCTCATGCATGTTTTCGATGTAGGAAGATGCCCTTGAACCTGGAGATTTGGGACCCATGGGATGGGTACCACGCAGTATTACTTTAAAGCGTCTGCGTTTGCTCACCGAACCTCACCAAACCCCTCAGCCCCAAGAGTGTCCACCCTTATGTCTCAATCAGCTGCGGGTCTAGATATGGTCAATCCAGGTGGCATCACAGCGCCTGAACGAATTTTGTAAGAATTTCTCTCCCTTTCACTGTCTTTGTTTCACGGGTTTTTAAAATTAATTGAGTTTTATAATGGGGTTTAGCTGCTTTTCACTGCTGTGTTTATGCAGCTTTACACCCACTTGACTCACTTACAGAGAGATATCAATACATAGGTTTTAAGATTCTTACTAGTCAGATATACTCTTGGGCGGTGAATAGGGGGTGTTGAGTCCAGTTCCCTGAGCAAGGAGTAGGTCTTGTCTATTACGTATTGGGTTTATGGAACGGTATCTGAGCTAATTTGAAACCCTTGTTTTATGCATCACCCCACCTCACCTTTCCCGTTAGGCAGCCATAGTGTGTTTTCTAACCGTGTGACTCTGTTCTGTTTTGTAATTCAGTTCAAGGGTAGCGGTTTTTACATTCCCTCTATAAGTGATATCTTATGATAAGTGTCTTTTTCTGTGTGACTTATTTCACTTAGAATCGTCGTACCTAAATCCACTCATCATGCTGCTACTAGCCTTATGACGTTGATTTCATGGCTGAGTGATATTCCATTGTACATAAGGACCACAACTTCTTTATCCATTTTTCTCTTTCCTGGGATATTTAAGGTGTAACGAAGTGGAGGTTCTTGTCAACAGAGCAGCCCTAAACTTTGGGGTGCTTGTGTCTTGCTGATTTTTAGTTTTCCCAATTTATACGCCCATGAGTGGAAGTGCCCTATGCTCTCTAAGCTGAGTTTTGTAAATGTTTCAGGACACACCGTACACTTCTCCAGAGTGGCTGTTGGCAATTTACATCCCACCCATCAGCGTAGCAAGGCTCCCGTTTCTCCGTGGCCTGTCCTGCATTTCTGGTTTTGACACTTTATTCAGCATGGCCCTTTTGACCGATGGGAAGCGAGACTTCTTTGTAGCGCTGATTTGCCTTTCCAGGTTGCTTGGTTGGCCAAAAAGGGCGTATGCGTTTTTTCCTGAATATATTCAGGAAAAAACGCATACGCCCTTTTTGGCCAAGGGCATCATTGTCGAGGTTTTGCCGCTTTTCCTGTGCTTTAAAGGCGATTCGAATCTGCCTCCTGAAATCTGTTTCCTGCAATTCTGCCTTGCTTTCAAATCCTCTTTGTTGCCTTCCCTCAATATATTTGTAGACGAGAGTTATCATTTATAAGTCTGCAGGTTTGTGAATTGCAGTGCCCCTGAGCTCCATTTTTCAACTCGCTCTCTTGGGAGCTGGCCGCAAAAGCGCAGGATTGCTTTAGGCCCTATTCTGCTTCCGGGCGGCAGACTGAGCCTGTGGTTAATTCTTCTTCCTGATGGGAAAATAGAGTGACCTGTGCCTGTCCCAACACCTAGAGCTAGTCTCTCATTGGTTCCCCCTCTTCCCGTTCACCCTCAGGACAAATTGCAACCTGTATGGAACAGGAGGTTAAAGGTGCTGATTCTCCAAGGAGGGAGATTTCTAGTAAAGCGGCTGGAATGGCGAACCCGAGCACAAGGAGATGAGAAATGAGGTGCGTTTTAGAAACCTTTCCCGATCACTCGGTGGACCATCTTCTGGGTTTCTCATGCATGTTTTCGATGTAGGAAGATGCCCTTGAACCTGGAGATTTGGGACCCATGGGATGGGTACCACGCAGTATTACTTTAAAGCGTCTGCGTTTGCTCACCCAACCTCACCAAACCTCTCAGCCCCAAGACTGTCCACCCTTATGTCTCAATCAGGTGCAGGTCTAAATATGGTCAATCCAGGTGGCATCACAGCCCCTGAACGAATTTTGTAAGAATTTCTCTCTCTTTCACTGTCTTTGTTTCACGGGTTTTTAAAATTAATTGAGTTTTATAATGGGGTTTAGCTGCTTTTCACTGCTGTGTTTATGCAGCTTTACACCCACTTGACTCACTTACAGAGAGATATCAATACATAGGTTTTAAGATTCTTACTAGTCAGATATACTCTTGGGCGGTGAATAAGGGGTGTTGAGTCCAGTTCCCTGAGTAAGGAGTAGGTCTTGTCTATTACATATTGGGTTTATGGAACGGTATCTGAGCTAATTTGAAACCCTTGCTTTATGCATCACCCCACCTCACCTTTCCCGTTAGGCAGCCATAGTGTGTTTTCTAACCGTGTGACTCTGTTCTGTTTTGTAATTCAGTTCAAGGGTAGCGGTTTTTACATTCCCTCTATAAGTGATATCTTATGATAAGTGTCTTTTTCTGTGTGACTTATTTCACTTAGAATCGTCGTACCTAAATCCACTCATCATGCTGCTACTAGCCTTATGACGTTGATTTCATGGCTGAGTGATATTCCATTGTACATAAGGACCACAACTTCTTTATCCATTTTTCTCTTTCCTGGGATATTTAAGGTGTAACGAAGTGGAGGTTCTTGTCAACAGAGCAGCCCTAAACTTTGGGGTGCTTGTGTCTTGCTGATTTTTAGTTTTCGCAATTTATACGCCCATGAGTGGAAGTGCCCTATGCTCTCTAAGCTGAGTTTTGTAAATGTTTCAGGACACACCGTACACTTCTCCAGAGTGGCTGTTGGCAATTTACATCCCACCCATCAGCGTAGCAAGGCTCCCGTTTCTCCGTGGCCTGTCCTGCATTTCTGGTTTTGACACTTTATTCAGCATGGCCCTTTTGACCGATGGGAAGCGAGACTTCTTTGTAGCGCTGATTTGCCTTTCCAGGTTGCTTGGTTGGCCAAAAAGGGCGTATGCGTTTTTTCCTGAATATATTCAGGAAAAAACGCATACGCCCTTTTTGGCCAAGGGCATCATTGTCGAGGTTTTGCCGCTTTTCCTGTGCTTTAAAGGCGATTCGAATCTGCCTCCTGAAATCTGTTTCCTGCAATTCTGCCTTGCTTTCAAATCCTCTTTGTTGCCTTCCCTCAATATATTTGTAGACGAGAGTTATCATTTATAAGTCTGCAGGTTTGTGAATTGCAGTGCCCCTGAGCTCCATTTTTCAACTCGCTCTCTTGGGAGCTGGCCGCAAAAGCGCAGGATTGCTTTAGGCCCTATTCTGCTTCCGGGCGGCAGACTGAGCCTGTGGTTAATTCTTCTTCCTGATGGGAAAATAGAGTGACCTGTGCCTGTCCCAACACCTAGAGCTAGTCTCTCATTGGTTCCCCCTCTTCCCGTTCACCCTCAGGACAAATTGCAACTTGTATGGAACAGGAGGTTAAAGGTGCTGATTCTCCAAGGAGGGAGATTGCTAGTAAAGCGGCTGGAATGGCGAACCCGAGCACAAGGAGATGAGAAATGAGGTGCGTTTTATAAACCTTTCCCGATCACTCGGTGGACCATCTTCTGGGTTTCTCATGCATGTTTTCGATGTAGGAAGATGCCCTTGAACCTGGAGATTTGGGACCCATGGGATGGGTACCACGCAGTATTACTTTAAAGCGTCTGCGTTTGCTCACCCAACCTCACCAAACCTCTCAGCCCCAAGAGTGTCCACCCTTATGTCTCAATCAGCTGCCGGTCTAGATATGGTCAATCCAGGTGGCATCACAGGGCCTGAACGAATTTTGTAAGAATTTCTCTCCCTTTCACTGTCTTTGTTTCACGGGTTTTTAAAATTAATTGAGTTTTATAATGGGGTTTAGCTGCTTTTCACTGCTGTGTTTATGCAGCTTTACACCCACTTGACTCACTTACAGAGAGATATCATTACATAGGTTTTAAGATTGTTACTAGTCAGATATACTCTTGGGCGGTGAATAGGGGGTGTTGAGTCCAGTTCCCTGAGCAAGGAGTAGGTCTTGTCTATTACGTATTGGGTTTATGGAACGGTATCTGAGCTAATTTGAAACCCTTGCTTTATGCATCACCCCACCTCACCTTTCCCGTTAGGCAGCCATAGTGTGTTTTCTAACCGTGTGACTCTGTTCTGTTTTGTAATTCAGTTCAAGGGTAGCGGTTTTTACATTCCCTCTATAAGTGATATCTTATGATAAGTGTCTTTTTCTGTGTGACTTATTTCACTTAGAATCGTCGTACCTAAATCCACTCATCATGCTGCTACTAGCCTTATGACGTTGATTTCATGGCTGAGTGATATTCCATTGTACATAAGGACCACAACTTCTTTATCCATTTTTCTCTTTCCTGGGATATTTAAGGTGTAACGAAGTGGAGGTTCTTGTCAACAGAGCAGCCCTAAACTTTGGGGTGCTTGTGTCTTGCTGATTTTTAGTTTTCCCAATTTATACGCCCATGAGTGGAAGTGCCCTATGCTCTCTAAGCTGAGTTTTGTAAATGTTTCAGGACACACCGTACACTTCTCCAGAGTGGCTGTTGGCAATTTACATCCCGCCCATCAGCGTAGCAAGGCTCCCGTTTCTCCGTGGCCTGTCCTGCATTTCTGGTTTTGACACTTTAATCAGCATGGCCCTTTTGACCGATGGGAAGCGAAACTTCTTTGTAGCGCTGATTTGCCTTTCCAGGTTGCTTGGTTGGCCAAAAAGGGCGTATGCGTTTTTTCCTGAATATATTCAGGAAAAAACGCATACGCCCTTTTTGGCCAAGGGCATCATTGTCGAGGTTTTGCCGCTTTTCCTGTGCTTTAAAGGCGATGCGAATCTGCCTCCTGAAATCTGTTTCCTGCAATTCTGCCTTGCTTTCAAATCCTCTTTGTTGCCTTCCCTCAATATATTTGTAGACGAGAGTTATCATTTATAAGTCTGCAGGTTTGTGAATTGCAGTGCCCCTGAGCTCCATTTTTCAACTCGCTCTCTTGGGAGCTGGCCACAAAAGCGCAGGATTGCTTTAGGCCCTATTCTGCTTCCGGGCGGCAGACTGAGCCTGTGGTTAATTCTTCTTCCTGATGGGAAAATAGAGTGACCTGTGCCTGTCCCAACACCTAGAGCTAGTCTCTCATTGGTTCCCCGTCTTCCCGTTCATCCTCAGTTCAAATTGCCACCTGTATGGAACAGGAGCTTAAAGGTGCTGATTCTCCAAGGAGGGAGATTGCTTGTAAAGCGGCTGGAATGGCGAACCCGAGCACAAGGAGATGAGAAATGAGGTGCGTTTTATAAACCTTTCCCGATCACTCGGTGGACCATCTTCTGGGTTTCTCATGCATGTTTTCGATGTAGGAAGATGCCCTTGAACCTGGAGATTTGGGACCCATGGGATGGGTACCACGCAGTATTACTTTAAAGCGTCTGCGTTTGCTCACCGAACCTCACCAAACCCCTCAGCCCCAAGAGTGTCCACCCTTATGTCTCAATCAGCTGCGGGTCTAGATATGGTCAATCCAGGTGGCATCACAGCGCCTGAACGAATTTTGTAAGAATTTCTCTCCCTTTCACTGTCTTTGTTTCACGGGTTTTTAAAATTAATTGAGTTTTATAATGGGGTTTAGCTGCTTTTCACTGCTGTGTTTATGCAGCTTTACACCCACTTGACTCACTTACAGAGAGATATCAATACATAGGTTTTAAGATTCTTACTAGTCAGATATACTCTTGGGCGGTGAATAGGGGGTGTTGAGTCCAGTTCCCTGAGCAAGGAGTAGGTCTTGTCTATTACGTATTGGGTTTATGGAACGGTATCTGAGCTAATTTGAAACCCTTGTTTTATGCATCACCCCACCTCACCTTTCCCGTTAGGCTGCCATAGTGTGTTTTCTAACCGTGTGACTCTGTTCTGTTTTGTAATTCAGTTCAAGGGTAGCGGTTTTTACATTCCCTCTATAAGTGATATCTTATGATAAGTGTCTTTTTCTGTGTGTCTTATTTGACTTAGAATCGTCGTACCTAAATCCACTCATCATGCTGCTACTAGCCTTATGACGTTGATTTCATGGCTGAGTGATATTCCATTGTACATAAGGACCACAACTTCTTTATCCATTTTTCTCTTTCCTGGGATATTTAAGGTGTAACGAAGTGGAGGTTCTTGTCAACAGAGCAGCCCTAAGCTTTGGGGTGCTTGTGTCTTGCTGATTTTTAGTTTTCCCAATTTATACGCCCATGAGTGGAAGTGCCCTATGCTCTCTAAGCTGAGTTTTGTAAATGTTTCAGGACACACCGTACACTTCTCCAGAGTGGCTGTTGGCAATTTACATCCCGCCCATCAGCGTAGCAAGGCTCCCGTTTCTCCGTGGCCTGTCCTGCATTTCTGGTTTTGACACTTTATTCAGCATGGCCCTTTTGACCGATGGGAAGCGAGACTTCTTTGTAGCGCTGATTTGCCTTTCCAGGTTGCTTGGTTGGCCAAAAAGGGCGTATGCGTTTTTTCCTGAATATATTCAGGAAAAAACGCATACGCCCTTTTTGGCCAAGGGCATCATTGTCGAGGTTTTGCCGCTTTTCCTGTGCTTTAAAGGCGATTCGAATCTGCCTCCTGAAATCTGTTTCCTGCAATTCTGCCTTGCTTTCAAATCCTCTTTGTTGCCTTCCCTCAATATATTTGTAGACGAGAGTTATCATTTATAAGTCTGCAGGTTTGTGAATTGCAGTGCCCCTGAGCTCCATTTTTCAACTCGCTCTCTTGGGAGCTGGCCACAAAAGCGCAGGATTGCTTTAGGCCCTATTCTGCTTCCGGGCGGCAGACTGAGCCTGTGGTTAATTCTTCTTCCTGATGGGAAAATAGAGTGACCTGTGCCTGTCCCAACACCTAGAGCTAGTCTCTCATTGGTTCCCCCTCTTCCCGTTCACCCTCAGGACAAATTGCAACCTGTATGGAACAGGAGGTTAAAGGTGCTGATTCTCCAAGGAGGGAGATTGCTAGTAAAGCGGCTGGAATGGCGAACCCGAGCACAAGGAGATGAGAAATGAGGTGCGTTTTAGAAACCTTTCCCGATCACTCGGTGGACCATCTTCTGGGTTTCTCATGCATGTTTTCGATGTAGGAAGATGCCCTTGAACCTGGAGATTTGGGACCCATGGAATGGGTACCACACAGTATTACTTTAAAGCGTCTGCGTTTGCTCACCGAACCTCACCAAACCCCTCAGCCCCAAGAGTGTCCACCCTTATGTCTCAATCAGCTGCGTGTCTAGATATGGTCAATCCAGGTGGCATCACAGTGCCTGAACGAATTTTGTAAGAATTTCTCTCCCTTTCACTGTCTTTGTTTCACGGGTTTTTAAAATTAATTGAGTTTTATAATGGGGTTTAGCTGCTTTTCACTGCTGTGTTTATGCAGCTTTACACCCACTTGACTCACTTACAGAGAGATATCAATACATAGGTTTTAAGATTCTTACTAGTCAGATATACTCTTGGGCGGTGAATAGGGGGTGTTGAGTCCAGTTCCCTGAGCAAGGAGTAGGTCTTGTCTATTACGTATTGGGTTTATGGAACGGTATCTGAGCTAATTTGAAACCCTTGCTTTATGCATCACCCCACCTCACCTTTCCCGTTAGGCAGCCATAGTGTGTTTTCTAACCGTGTGACTCTGTTCTGTTTTGTAATTCAGTTCAAGGGTAGCGGTTTTTACATTCCCTCTATAAGTGATATCTTATGATAAGTGTCTTTTTCTGTGTGACTTATTTCACTTAGAATCGTCGTACCTAAATCCACTCATCATGCTGCTACTAGCCTTATGACGTTGATTTCATGGCTGAGTGATATTCCATTGTACATAAGGACCACAACTTCTTTATCCATTTTTCTCTTTCCTGGGATATTTAAGGTGTAACGAAGTGGAGGTTCTTGTCAACAGAGCAGCCCTAAACTTTGGGGTGCTTGTGTCTTGCTGATTTTTAGTTTTCCCAATTTATACGCCCATGAGTGGAAGTGCCCTATGCTCTCTAAGCTGAGTTTTGTAAATGTTTCAGGACACACCGTACACTTCTCCAGAGTGGCTGTTGGCAATTTACATCCCGCCCATCAGCGTAGCAAGGCTCCCGTTTCTCCGTGGCCTGTCCTGCATTTCTGGTTTTGACACTTTATTCAGCATGGCCCTTTTGACCGATGGGAAGCGAGACTTCTTTGTAGCGCTGATTTGCCTTTCCAGGTTGCTTGGTTGGCCAAAAAGGGCGTATGCGTTTTTTCCTGAATATATTCAGGAAAAAACGCATACGCCCTTTTTGGCCAAGGGCATCATTGTCGAGGTTTTGCCGCTTTTCCTGTGCTTTAAAGGCGATTCGAATCTGCCTCCTGAAATCTGTTTCCTGCAATTCTGCCTTGCTTTCAAATCCTCTTTGTTGCCTTCCCTCAATATATTTGTAGACGAGAGTTATCATTTATAAGTCTGCAGGTTTGTGAATTGCAGTGCCCCTGAGCTCCATTTTTCAACTCGCTCTCTTGGGAGCTGGCCGCAAAAGCGCAGGATTGCTTTAGGCCCTATTCTGCTTCCGGGCGGCAGACTGAGCCTGTGGTTAATTCTTCTTCCTGATGGGAAAATAGAGTGACCTGTGCCTGTCCCAACACCTAGAGCTAGTCTCTCATTGGTTCCCCCTCTTCCCGTTCACCCTCAGGACAAATTGCAACCTGTATGGAACAGGAGGTTAAAGGTGCTGATTCTCCAAGGAGGGAGATTTCTAGTAAAGCGGCTGGAATGGCGAACCCGAGCACAAGGAGATGAGAAATGAGGTGCGTTTTAGAAACCTTTCCCGATCACTCAGTGGACCATCTTCTGGGTTTCTCATGCATGTTTTCGATGTAGGAAGATGCCCTTGAACCTGGAGATTTGGGACCCATGGGATGGGTACCACGCAGTATTACTTTAAAGCGTCTGCGTTTGCTCACCCAACCTCACCAAACCTCTCAGCCCCAAGACTGTCCACCCTTATGTCTCAATCAGGTGCAGGTCTAAATATGGTCAATCCAGGTGGCATCACAGCCCCTGAACGAATTTTGTAAGAATTTCTCTCTCTTTCACTGTCTTTGTTTCACGGGTTTTTAAAATTAATTGAGTTTTATAATGGGGTTTAGCTGCTTTTCACTGCTGTGTTTATGCAGCTTTACACCCACTTGACTCACTTACAGAGAGATATCATTACATAGGTTTTAAGATTGTTACTAGTCAGATATACTCTTGGGCGGTGAATAGGGGGTGTTGAGTCCAGTTCCCTGAGCAAGGAGTAGGTCTTGTCTATTACGTATTGTGTTTATGGAACGGTATCTGAGCTAATTTGAAACCCTTGTTTTATGCATCACCCCACCTCACCTTTCCCGTTAGGCAGCCATAGTGTGTTTTCTAACCGTGTGACTCTGTTCTGTTTTGTAATTCAGTTCAAGGGTAGCGGTTTTTACATTCCCTCTATTGGTGATATCTTATGATAAGTGTCTTTTTCTGTGTGACTTATTTGACTTAGAATCGTCGTACCTAAATCCACTCATCATGCTGCTACTAGCCTTATGACGTTGATTTCATGGCTGAGTGATATTCCATTGTACATAAGGACCAGAACTTCTTTATCCATTTTTCTCTTTCCTGGGATATTTAAGGTGTAACAAAGTGGAGGTTCTTGTCAACAGAGCAGCCCTAAACTTTGGGGTGCTTGTGTCTTGCTGATTTTTAGTTTTCCCAATTTATACGCCCATGAGTGGAAGTGCCCTATGCTCTCTAAGCTGAGTTTTGTAAATGTTTCAGGACACACCGTACACTTCTCCAGAGTGGCTGTTGGCAATTTACATCCCACCCATCAGCGTAGCAAGGCTCCCGTTTCTCCGTGGCCTGTCCTGCATTTCTGGTTTTGACACTTTATTCAGCATGGCCCTTTTGACCGATGGGAAGCGAGACTTCTTTGTAGCGCTGATTTGCCTTTCCAGGTTGCTTGGTTGGCCAAAAAGGGCGTATGCGTTTTTTCCTGAATATATTCAGGAAAAAACGCATACGCCCTTTTTGGCCAAGGGCATCATTGTCGAGGTTTTGCCGCTTTTCCTGTGCTTTAAAGGCGATTCGAATCTGCCTCCTGAAATCTGTTTCCTGCAATTCTGCCTTGCTTTCAAATCCTCTTTGTTGCCTTCCCTCAATATATTTGTAGACGAGAGTTATCATTTATAATTCTGCAGGTTTGTGAATTGCAGTGCCCCTGAGCTCCATTTTTCAACTCGCTCTCTTGGGAGCTGGCCGCAAAAGCGCAGGATTGCTTTAGGCCCTATTCTGCTTCCGGGCGGCAGACTGAGCCTGTGGTTAATTCTTCTTCCTGATGGGAAAATAGAGTGACCTGTGCCTGTCCCAACACCTAGAGCTAGTCTCTCATTGGTTCCCCCTCTTCCCGTTCACCCTCAGGACAAATTGCAACCTGTATGGAACAGGAGGTTAAAGGTGCTGATTCTCCAAGGAGGGAGATTGCTAGTAAAGCGGCTGGAATGGCGAACCCGAGCACAAGGAGATGAGAAATGAGGTGCGTTTTAGAAACCTTTCCCGATCACTCGGTGGACCATCTTCTGGGTTTCTCATGCATGTTTTCGATGTAGGAAGATGCCCTTGAACCTGGAGATTTGGGACCCATGGGATGGGTACCACGCAGTATTACTTTAAAGCGTCTGCGTTTGCTCACCGAACCTCACCAAACCCCTCAGCCCCAAGAGTGTCCACCCTTATGTCTCAATCAGCTGCGGGTCTAGATATGGTCAATCCAGGTGGCATCACAGCGCCTGAACGAATTTTGTAAGAATTTCTCTCCCTTTCACTGTCTTTGTTTCACGGGTTTTTAAAATTAATTGAGTTTTATAATGGGGTTTAGCTGCTTTTCACTGCTGTGTTTATGCAGCTTTACACCCACTTGACTCACTTACAGAGAGATATCAATACATAGGTTTTAAGATTCTTACTAGTCAGATATACTCTTGGGCGGTGAATAGGGGGTGTTGAGTCCAGTTCCCTGAGCAAGGAGTAGGTCTTGTCTATTACGTATTGGGTTTATGGAACGGTATCTGAGCTAATTTGAAACCCTTGTTTTATGCATCACCCCACCTCACCTTTCCCGTTAGGCTGCCATAGTGTGTTTTCTAACCGTGTGACTCTGTTCTGTTTTGTAATTCAGTTCAAGGGTAGCGGTTTTTACATTCCCTCTATAAGTGATATCTTATGATAAGTGTCTTTTTCTGTGTGACTTATTTGACTTAGAATCGTCGTACCTAAATCCACTCATCATGCTGCTACTAGCCTTATGACGTTGATTTCATGGCTGAGTGATATTCCATTGTACATAAGGACCACAACTTCTTTATCCATTTTTCTCTTTCCTGGGATATTTAAGGTGTAACGAAGTGGAGGTTCTTGTCAACAGAGCAGCCCTAAGCTTTGGGGTGCTTGTGTCTTGCTGATTTTTAGTTTTCCCAATTTATACGCCCATGAGTGGAAGTGCCCTATGCTCTCTAAGCTGAGTTTTGTAAATGTTTCAGGACACACCGTACACTTCTCCAGAGTGGCTGTTGGCAATTTACATCCCGCCCATCAGCGTAGCAAGGCTCCCGTTTCTCCGTGGCCTGTCCTGCATTTCTGGTTTTGACACTTTATTCAGCATGGCCCTTTTGACCGATGGGAAGCGAGACTTCTTTGTAGCGCTGATTTGCCTTTCCAGGTTGCTTGGTTGGCCAAAAAGGGCGTATGCGTTTTTTCCTGAATATATTCAGGAAAAAACGCATACGCCCTTTTTGGCCAAGGGCATCATTGTCGAGGTTTTGCCGCTTTTCCTGTGCTTTAAAGGCGATTCGAATCTGCCTCCTGAAATCTGTTTCCTGCAATTCTGCCTTGCTTTCAAATCCTCTTTGTTGCCTTCCCTCAATATATTTGTAGACGAGAGTTATCATTTATAAGTCTGCAGGTTTGTGAATTGCAGTGCCCCTGAGCTCCATTTTTCAACTCGCTCTCTTGGGAGCTGGCCACAAAAGCGCAGGATTGCTTTAGGCCCTATTCTGCTTCCGGGCGGCAGACTGAGCCTGTGGTTAATTCTTCTTCCTGATGGGAAAATAGAGTGACCTGTGCCTGTCCCAACACCTAGAGCTAGTCTCTCATTGGTTCCCCCTCTTCCTGTTCACCCTCAGGACAAATTGCCACCTGTATGGAACAGGAGGTTAAAGGTGCTGATTCTCCAAGGAGGGAGATTGCTAGTAAAGCGGCTGGAATGGCGAACCCGAGCACAAGGAGATGAGAAATGAGGTGCGTTTTAGAAACCTTTCCCGATCACTCGGTGGACCATCTTCTGGGTTTCTCATGCATGTTTTCGATGTAGGAAGATGCCCTTGAACCTGGAGATTTGGGACCCATGGGATGGGTACCACGCAGTATTACTTTAAAGCGTCTGCGTTTGCTCACCCAACCTCACCAAACCTCTCAGCCCCAAGAGTGTCCACCCTTATGTCTCAATCAGCTGCAGGTCTAGATATGGTCAATCCAGGTGGCATCACAGCTCCTGAATGAATTTTGTAAGAATTTCTCTCCCTTTCACTGTCTTTGTTTCACGGGTTTTTAAAATTAATTGAGTTTTATAATGGGGTTTAGCTGCTTTTCACTGCTGTGTTTATGCAGCTTTACACCCACTTGACTCACTTACAGAGAGATATCAATACATAGGTTTTAAGATTCTTACTAGTCAGATATACTCTTGGGCGGTGAATAGGGGGTGTTGAGTCCAGTTCCCTGAGCAAGGAGTAGGTCTTGTCTATTACGTATTGGGTTTATGGAACGGTATCTGAGCTAATTTGAAACCCTTGTTTTATGCATCACCCCACCTCACCTTTCCCGTTAGGCAGCCATAGTGTGTTTTCTAACCGTGTGACTCTGTTCTGTTTTGTAATTGAGTTCAAGGGTAGCGGTTTTTACATTCCCTCTATAGGTGATATCTTATGATAAGTGTCTTTTTCTGTGTGACTTATTTGACTTAGAATCGTCGTACCTAAATCCACTCATCATGCTGCTACTAGCCTTATGACGTTGATTTCATGGCTGAGTGATATTCCATTGTACATAAGGACCACAACTTCTTTATCCATTTTTCTCTTTCCTGGGATATTTAAGGTGTAACGAAGTGGAGGTTCTTGTCAACAGAGCAGCCCTAAACTTTGGGGTGCTTGTGTCTTGCTGATTTTTAGTTTTCCCAATTTATACGCCCATGAGTGGAAGTGCCCTATGCTCTCTAAGCTGAGTTTTGTAAATGTTTCAGGACACACCGTACACTTCTCCAGAGTGGCTGTTGGCAATTTACATCCCACAAATCAGCGTAGCAAGGCTCCCGTTTCTCCGTGGCCTGTCCTGCATTTCTGGTTTTGACACTTTATTCAGCATGGCCCATTTGACCGATGGGAAGCGAGACTTCTTTGTAGCGCTGATTTGCCTTTCCAGGTTGCTTGGTTGGCCAAAAAGGGCGTATGCGTTTTTTCCTGAATATATTCAAGAAAAAACGCATACGCCCTTTTTGGCCAAGGGCATCATTGTCGAGGTTTTGCCGCTTTTCCTGTGCTTTAAAGGCGATTCGAATCTGCCTCCTGAAATCTGTTTCCTGCAATTCTGCCTTGCTTTCAAATCCTCTTGGTTGCCTTCCCTCAATATATTTGTAGACGAGAGTTATCATTTATAAGTCTGCAGGTTTGTGAATTGCAGTGCCCCTGAGCTCCATTTTTCAACTCGCTCTCTTGGGAGCTGGCCGCAAAAGCGCAGGATTGCTTTAGGCCCTATTCTGCTTCCGGGCGGCAGACTGAGCCTGTGGTTAATTCTTCTTCCTGATGGGAAAATAGAGTGACCTGTGCCTGTCCCAACACCTAGAGCTAGTCTCTCATTGGTTCCCCCTCTTCCCTTTCACCCTCAGGACAAATTGCAACCTGTATGGAACAGGAGGTTAAAGGTGCTGATTCTCCAAGGAGGGAGATTGCTAGTAAAGCGGCTGGAATGGCGAACCCGAGCACAAGGAGATGAGAAATGAGGTGCGTTTTAGAAACCTTTCCCGATCACTCGGTGGACCATCTTCTGGGTTTCTCATGCATGTTTTCGATGTAGGAAGATGCCCTTGAACCTGGAGATTTGGGACCCATGGGATGGGTACCACGCAGTATTACTTTAAAGCGTCTGCGTTTGCTCACCGAACCTCACCAAACCCCTCAGCCCCAAGAGTGTCCACCCTTATGTCTCAATCAGCTGCGGGTCTAGATATGGTCAATCCAGGTGGCATCACAGCGCCTGAACGAATTTTGTAAGAATTTCTCTCCCTTTCACTGTCTTTGTTTCACGGGTTTTTAAAATTAATTGAGTTTTATAATGGGGTTTAGCTGCTTTTCACTGCTGTGTTTATGCAGCTTTACACCCACTTGACTCACTTACAGAGAGATATCAATACATAGGTTTTAAGATTCTTACTAGTCAGATATACTCTTGGGCGGTGAATAGGGGGTGTTGTGTCCAGTTCCCTGAGCAAGGAGTAGGTCTTGTCTATTACGTACTGGGTTTATGGAACGGTATCAGAGCTAATTTGAAACCCTTGTTTTATGCATCACCCCACCTCACCTTTCCCGTTAGGCAGCCATAGTGTGTTTTCTAACCGTGTGACTCTGTTCTGTTTTGTAATTCAGTTCAAGGGTAGCGGTTTTTACATTCCCTCTATAGGTGATATCTTATGATAAGTGACTTTTTCTGTGTGACTTATTTGACTTAGAATCGTCGTACCTAAATCCACTCATCATGCTGCTACTAGCCTTATGACGTTGATTTCATGGCTGAGTGATATTCCATTGTACATAAGGACCACAACTTCTTTATCCATTTTTCTCTTTCCTGGGATATTTAAGGTGTAACGAAGTGGAGGTTCTTGTCAACAGAGCAGCCCTAAACTTTGGGGTGCTTGTGTCTTGCTGATTTTTAGTTTTCGCAATTTATACGCCCATGAGTGGAAGTGCCCTATGCTCTCTAAGCTGAGTTTTGTAAATGTTTCAGGACACACCGTACACTTCTCCAGAGTGGCTGTTGGCAATTTACATCCCGCCCATCAGCGTAGCAAGGCTTCCGTTTCTCCGTGGCCTGTCCTGCATTTCTGGTTTTGACACTTTATTCAGCATGGCCCTTTTGACCGATGGGAAGCGAGACTTCTTTGTAGCGCTGATTTGCCTTTCCAGGTTGCTTGGTTGGCCAAAAAGGGCGTATGCGTTTTTTCCTGAATATATTCAGGAAAAAACGCATACGCCCTTTTTGGCCAAGGGCATCATTGTCGAGGTTTTGCCGCTTTTCCTGTGCTTTAAATGCGATTCGAATCTGCCTCCTGAAATCTGTTTCCTGCAATTCTGCCTTGCTTTCAAATCCTCTTTGTTGCCTTCCCTCAATATATTTGTAGACGAGAGTTATCATTTATAAGTCTGCAGGTTTGTGAATTGCAGTGCCCCTGAGCTCCATTTTTCAACTCGCTCTCTTGGGAGCTGGCCGCAAAAGCGCAGGATTGCTTTAGGCCCTATTCTGCTTCCGGGCGGCAGACTGAGCCTGTGGTTAATTCTTCTTCCTGATGGGAAAATAGAGTGACCTGTGCCTGTCCCAACACCTAGAGCTAGTCTCTCATTGGTTCCCCCTCTTCCCGTTCACCCTCAGGACAAATTGCAACTTGTATGGAACAGGAGGTTAAAGGTGCTGATTCTCCAAGGAGGGAGATTGCTAGTAAAGCGGCTGGAATGGCGAACCCGAGCACAAGGAGATGAGAAATGAGGTGCGTTTTATAAACCTTTCCCGATCACTCGGTGGACCATCTTCTGGGTTTCTCATGCATGTTTTCGATGTAGGAAGATGCCCTTGAACCTGGAGATTTGGGACCCATGGGATGGGTACCACGCAGTATTACTTTAAAGCGTCTGCGTTTGCTCACCCAACCTCACCAAACTTCTCAGCCCCAAGAGTGTCCACCCTTATGTCTCAATCAGCTGCCGGTCTAGATATGGTCAATCCAGGTGGCATCACAGGGCCTGAACGAATTTTGTAAGAATTTCTCTCCCTTTCACTGTCTTTGTTTCACGGGTTTTTAAAATTAATTGAGTTTTATAATGGGGTTTAGCTGCTTTTCACTGCTGTGTTTATGCAGCTTTACACCCACTTGACTCACTTACAGAGAGATATCAATACATAAGTTTTAAGATTCTTACTAGTCAGATATATTCTTGGGCGGTGAATAGGGGGTGTTGAGTCCAGTTCCCTGAGTAAGGAGTAGGTCTTGTCTATTACATATTGGGTTTATGGAACGGTATCTGAGCTAATTTGAAACCCTTGCTTTATGCATCACCCCACCTCACCTTTCCCGTTAGGCAGCCATAGTGTGTTTTCTAACCGTGTGACTCTGTTCTGTTTTGTAATTCAGTTCAAGGGTAGCGGTTTTTACATTCCCTCTATAAGTGATATCTTATGATAAGTGTCTTTTTCTGTGTGACTTATTTCACTTAGAATCGTCGTACCTAAATCCACTCATCATGCTGCTACTAGCCTTATGACGTTGATTTCATGGCTGAGTGATATTCCATTGTACATAAAGACCACAACTTCTTTATCCATTTTTCTCTTTCCTGGGATATTTAAGGTGTAACGAAGTGGAGGTTCTTGTCAACAGAGCAGCCCTAAACTTTGGGGTGCTTGTGTCTTGCTGATTTTTAGTTTTCCCAATTTATACGCCCATGAGTGGAAGTGCCCTATGCTCTCTAAGCTGAGTTTTGTAAATGTTTCAGGACACACCGTACACTTCTCCAGAGTGGCTGTTGGCAATTTACATCCCACAAATCAGCGTAGCAAGGCTCCCGTTTCTCCGTGGCCTGTCCTGCATTTCTGGTTTTGACACTTTATTCAGCATGGCCCATTTGACCGATGGGAAGCGAGACTTCTTTGTAGCGCTGATTTGCCTTTCCAGGTTGCTTGGTTGGCCAAAAAGGGCGTATGCGTTTTTTCCTGAATATATTCAAGAAAAAACGCATACGCCCTTTTTGGCCAAGGGCATCATTGTCGAGGTTTTGCCGCTTTTCCTGTGCTTTAAAGGCGATTCGAATCTGCCTCCTGAAATCTGTTTCCTGCAATTCTGCCTTGCTTTCAAATCCTCTTGGTTGCCTTCCCTCAATATATTTGTAGACGAGAGTTATCATTTATAAGTCTGCAGGTTTGTGAATTGCAGTGCCCCTGAGCTCCATTTTTCAACTCGCTCTCTTGGGAGCTGGCCGCAAAAGCGCAGGATTGCTTTAGGCCCTATTCTGCTTCCGGGCGGCAGACTGAGCCTGTGGTTAATTCTTCTTCCTGATGGGAAAATAGAGTGACCTGTGCCTGTCCCAACACCTAGAGCTAGTCTCTCATTGGTTCCCCCTCTTCCCTTTCACCCTCAGGACAAATTGCAACCTGTATGGAACAGGAGGTTAAAGGTGCTGATTCTCCAAGGAGGGAGATTGCTAGTAAAGCGGCTGGAATGGCGAACCCGAGCACAAGGAGATGAGAAATGAGGTGCGTTTTAGAAACCTTTCCCGATCACTCGGTGGACCATCTTCTGGGTTTCTCATGCATGTTTTCGATGTAGGAAGATGCCCTTGAACCTGGAGATTTGGGACCCATGGGATGGGTACCACGCAGTATTACTTTAAAGCGTCTGCGTTTGCTCACCGAACCTCACCAAACCCCTCAGCCCCAAGAGTGTCCACCCTTATGTCTCAATCAGCTGCGGGTCTAGATATGGTCAATCCAGGTGGCATCACAGCGCCTGAACGAATTTTGTAAGAATTTCTCTCCCTTTCACTGTCTTTGTTTCACGGGTTTTTAAAATTAATTGAGTTTTATAATGGGGTTTAGCTGCTTTTCACTGCTGTGTTTATGCAGCTTTACACCCACTTGACTCACTTACAGAGAGATATCAATACATAGGTTTTAAGATTCTTACTAGTCAGATATACTCTTGGGCGGTGAATAGGGGGTGTTGTGTCCAGTTCCCTGAGCAAGGAGTAGGTCTTGTCTATTACGTACTGGGTTTATGGAACGGTATCAGAGCTAATTTGAAACCCTTGTTTTATGCATCACCCCACCTCACCTTTCCCGTTAGGCAGCCATAGTGTGTTTTCTAACCGTGTGACTCTGTTCTGTTTTGTAATTCAGTTCAAGGGTAGCGGTTTTTACATTCCCTCTATAGGTGATATCTTATGATAAGTGTCTTTTTCTGTGTGACTTATTTGACTTAGAATCGTCGTACCTAAATCCACTCATCATGCTGCTACTAGCCTTATGACGTTGATTTCATGGCTGAGTGATATTCCATTGTACATAAGGACCACAACTTCTTTATCCATTTTTCTCTTTCCTGGGATATTTAAGGTGTAACGAAGTGGAGGTTCTTGTCAACAGAGCAGCCCTAAACTTTGGGGTGCTTGTGTCTTGCTGATTTTTAGTTTTCGCAATTTATACGCCCATGAGTGGAAGTGCCCTATGCTCTCTAAGCTGAGTTTTGTAAATGTTTCAGGACACACCGTACACTTCTCCAGAGTGGCTGTTGGCAATTTACATCCCGCCCATCAGCGTAGCAAGGCTTCCGTTTCTCCGTGGCCTGTCCTGCATTTCTGGTTTTGACACTTTATTCAGCATGGCCCTTTTGACCGATGGGAAGCGAGACTTCTTTGTAGCGCTGATTTGCCTTTCCAGGTTGCTTGGTTGGCCAAAAAGGGCGTATGCGTTTTTTCCTGAATATATTCAGGAAAAAACGCATACGCCCTTTTTGGCCAAGGGCATCATTGTCGAGGTTTTGCCGCTTTTCCTGTGCTTTAAAGGCGATTCGAATCTGCCTCCTGAAATCTGTTTCCTGCAATTCTGCCTTGCTTTCAAATCCTCTTTGTTGCCTTCCCTCAATATATTTGTAGACGAGAGTTATCATTTATAAGTCTGCAGGTTTGTGAATTGCAGTGCCCCTGAGCTCCATTTTTCAACTCGCTCTCTTGGGAGCTGGCCGCAAAAGCGCAGGATTGCTTTAGGCCCTATTCTGCTTCCGGGCGGCAGACTGAGCCTGTGGTTAATTCTTCTTCCTGATGGGAAAATAGAGTGACCTGTGCCTGTCCCAACACCTAGAGCTAGTCTCTCATTGGTTCCCCCTCTTCCCGTTCACCCTCAGGACAAATTGCAACTTGTATGGAACAGGAGGTTAAAGGTGCTGATTCTCCAAGGAGGGAGATTGCTAGTAAAGCGGCTGGAATGGCGAACCCGAGCACAAGGAGATGAGAAATGAGGTGCGTTTTATAAACCTTTCCCGATCACTCGGTGGACCATCTTCTGGGATTCTCATGCATGTTTTCGATGTAGGAAGATGCCCTTGAACCTGGAGATTTGGGACCCATGGGATGGGTACCACGCAGTATTACTTTAAAGCGTCTGCGTTTGCTCACCCAACCTCACCAAACTTCTCAGCCCCAAGAGTGTCCACCCTTATGTCTCAATCAGCTGCCGGTCTAGATATGGTCAATCCAGGTGGCATCACAGGGCCTGAACGAATTTTGTAAGAATTTCTCTCCCTTTCACTGTCTTTGTTTCACGGGTTTTTAAAATTAATTGAGTTTTATAATGGGGTTTAGCTGCTTTTCACTGCTGTGTTTATGCAGCTTTACACCCACTTGACTCACTTACAGAGAGATATCAATACATAAGTTTTAAGATTCTTACTAGTCAGATATATTCTTGGGCGGTGAATAGGGGGTGTTGAGTCCAGTTCCCTGAGTAAGGAGTAGGTCTTGTCTATTACATATTGGGTTTATGGAACGGTATCTGAGCTAATTTGAAACCCTTGCTTTATGCATCACCCCACCTCACCTTTCCCGTTAGGCAGCCATAGTGTGTTTTCTAACCGTGTGACTCTGTTCTGTTTTGTAATTCAGTTCAAGGGTAGCGGTTTTTACATTCCCTCTATAAGTGATATCTTATGATAAGTGTCTTTTTCTGTGTGACTTATTTCACTTAGAATCGTCGTACCTAAATCCACTCATCATGCTGCTACTAGCCTTATGACGTTGATTTCATGGCTGAGTGATATTCCATTGTACATAAGGACCACAACTTCTTTATCCATTTTTCTCTTTCCTGGGATATTTAAGGTGTAACGAAGTGGAGGTTCTTGTCAACAGAGCAGCCCTAAACTTTGGGGTGCTTGTGTCTTGCTGATTTTTAGTTTTCGCAATTTATACGCCCATGAGTGGAAGTGCCCTATGCTCTCTAAGCTGAGTTTTGTAAATGTTTCAGGACACACCGTACACTTCTCCAGAGTGGCTGTTGGCAATTTACATCCCGCCCATCAGCGTAGCAAGGCTCCCGTTTCTCCGTGGCCTGTCCTGCATTTCTGGTTTTGACACTTTATTCAGCATGGCCCTTTTGACCGATGGGAAGCGAAAATTCTTTGTAGCGCTGATTTGCCTTTCCAGGTTGCTTGGTTGGCCAAAAAGGGCGTATGCGTTTTTTCCTGAATATATTCAGGAAAAAACGCATACGCCCTTTTTGGCCAAGGGCATCATTGTCGAGGTTTTGCCGCTTTTCCTGTGCTTTAAAGGCGATGCGAATCTGCCTCCTGAAATCTGTTTCCTGCAATTCTGCCTTGCTTTCAAATCCTCTTTGTTGCCTTCCCTCAATATATTTGTAGACGAGAGTTATCATTTATAAGTCTGCAGGTTTGTGAATTGCAGTGCCCCTGAGCTCCATTTTTCAACTCGCTCTCTTGGGAGCTGGCCACAAAAGCGCAGGATTGCTTTAGGCCCTATTCAGCTTCCGGGCGGCAGACTGAGCCTGTGGTTAATTCTTCTTCCTGATGGGAAAATAGAGTGACCTGTGCCTGTCCCAACACCTAGAGCTAGTCTCTCATTGGTTCCCCGTCTTCCCGTTCATCCTCAGTTCAAATTGCCACCTGTATGGAACAGGAGGTTAAAGGTGCTGATTCTCCAAGGAGGGAGATTGCTTGTAAAGCGGCTGGAATGGCGAACCCGAGCACAAGGAGATGAGAAATGAGATGCGTTTTAGAAACCTTTCCCGATCACTCGGTGGACCATCTTCTGGGATTCTCATGCATGTTTTCGAAGTAGGAAGATGCCCTTGAACCTGGAGATTTGGGACCCATGGGATGGGTACCACACAGTATTACTTTAAAGCGTCTGCGTTTGCTCACCGAACCTCACCAAACCCCTCAGCC
The DNA here is from genome assembly GCF_028021215.1 of Eschrichtius robustus. Lineage (NCBI taxonomy): Eukaryota > Metazoa > Chordata > Mammalia > Artiodactyla > Eschrichtiidae > Eschrichtius > Eschrichtius robustus. The sequence continues at coordinate 40,767,034 of NC_090830.1, read as the reverse complement.
CCAAGAGTGTCCACCCTTATGTCTCAATCAGCTGCGGGTCTAGATATGGTCAATCCAGGTGGCATCACAGCGCCTGAACGAATTTTGTAAGAATTTCTCTCCCTTTCACTGTCTTTGTTTCACGGGTTTTTAAAATTAATTGAGTTTTATAATGGGGTTTAGCTGCTTTTCACTGCTGTGTTTATGCAGCTTTACACCCACTTGACTCACTTACAGAGAGATATCAATACATAGGTTTTAAGATTCTTACTAGTCAGATATACTCTTGGGCGGTGAATAGGGGGTGTTGTGTCCAGTTCCCTGAGCAAGGAGTAGGTCTTGTCTATTACGTACTGGGTTTATGGAACGGTATCAGAGCTAATTTGAAACCCTTGTTTTATGCATCACCCCACCTCACCTTTCCCGTTAGGCAGCCATAGTGTGTTTTCTAACCGTGTGACTCTGTTCTGTTTTGTAATTCAGTTCAAGGGTAGCGGTTTTTACATTCCCTCTATAGGTGATATCTTATGATAAGTGTCTTTTTCTGTGTGACTTATTTGACTTAGAATCGTCGTACCTAAATCCACTCATCATGCTGCTACTAGCCTTATGACGTTGATTTCATGGCTGAGTGATATTCCATTGTACATAAGGACCACAACTTCTTTATCCATTTTTCTCTTTCCTGGGATATTTAAGGTGTAACGAAGTGGAGGTTCTTGTCAACAGAGCAGCCCTAAACTTTGGGGTGCTTGTGTCTTGCTGATTTTTAGTTTTCGCAATTTATACGCCCATGAGTGGAAGTGCCCTATGCTCTCTAAGCTGAGTTTTGTAAATGTTTCAGGACACACCTTACACTTCTCCAGAGTGGCTGTTGGCAATTTACATCCCGCCCATCAGCGTAGCAAGGCTTCCGTTTCTCCGTGGCCTGTCCTGCATTTTTGGTTTTGACACTTTATTCAGCATGGCCCTTTTGACCGATGGGAAGCGAGACTTCTTTGTAGCGCTGATTTACCTTTCCAGGTTGCTTGGTTGGCCAAAAAGGGCGTATGCGTTTTTTCCTGAATATATTCAGGAAAAAACGCATACGCCCTTTTTGGCCAAGGGCATCATTGTCGAGGTTTTGCCGCTTTTCCTGTGCTTTAAATGCGATTCGAATCTGCCTCCTGAAATCTGTTTCCTGCAATTCTGCCTTGCTTTCAAATCCTCTTTGTTGCCTTCCCTCAATATATTTGTAGACGAGAGTTATCATTTATAAGTCTGCAGGTTTGTGAATTGCAGTGCCCCTGAGCTCCATTTTTCAACTCGCTCTCTTGGGAGCTGGCCGCAAAAGCGCAGGATTGCTTTAGGCCCTATTCTGCTTCCGGGCGGCAGACTGAGCCTGTGGTTAATTCTTCTTCCTGATGGGAAAATAGAGTGACCTGTGCCTGTCCCAACACCTAGAGCTAGTCTCTCATTGGTTCCCCCTCTTCCCGTTCACCCTCAGGACAAATTGCAACTTGTATGGAACAGGAGGTTAAAGGTGCTGATTCTCCAAGGAGGGAGATTGCTAGTAAAGCGGCTGGAATGGCGAACCCGAGCACAAGGAGATGAGAAATGAGGTGCGTTTTATAAACCTTTCCCGATCACTCGGTGGACCATCTTCTGGGTTTCTCATGCATGTTTTCGATGTAGGAAGATGCCCTTGAACCTGGAGATTTGGGACCCATGGGATGGGTACCACGCAGTATTACTTTAAAGCGTCTGCGTTTGCTCACCCAACTTCACCAAACCTCTCAGCCCCAAGAGTGTCCACCCTTATGTCTCAATCAGCTGCCGGTCTAGATATGGTCAATCCAGGTGGCATCACAGGGCCTGAACGAATTTTGTAAGAATTTCTCTCCCTTTCACTGTCTTTGTTTCACGGGTTTTTAAAATTAATTGAGTTTTATAATGGGGTTTAGCTGCTTTTCACTGCTGTGTTTATGCAGCTTTACACCCACTTGACTCACTTACAGAGAGATATCATTACATAGGTTTTAAGATTGTTACTAGTCAGATATACTCTTGGGCGGTGAATAGGGGGTGTTGAGTCCAGTTCCCTGAGCAAGGAGTAGGTCTTGTCTATTACGTATTGGGTTTATGGAACGGTATCTGAGCTAATTTGAAACCCTTGTTTTATGCATCACCCCACCTCACCTTTCCCGTTAGGCAGCCATAGTGTGTTTTCTAACCGTGTGACTCTGTTCTGTTTTGTAATTCAGTTCAAGGGTAGCGGTTTTTACATTCCCTCTATAGGTGATATCTTATGATAAGTGTCTTTTTCTGTGTGACTTATTTGACTTAGAATCGTCGTACCTAAATCCACTCATCATGCTGCTACTAGCCTTATGACGTTGATTTCATGGCTGAGTGATATTCCATTGTACATAAGGACCACAACTTCTTTATCCATTTTTCTCTTTCCTGGGATATTTAAGGTGTAACAAAGTGGAGGTTCTTGTCAACAGAGCAGCCCTAAACTTTGGGGTGCTTGTGTCTTGCTGATTTTTAGTTTTCCCAATTTATACGCCCATGAGTGGAAGTGCCCTATGCTCTCTAAGCTGAGTTTTGTAAATGTTTCAGGACACAACGTACACTTCTCCAGAGTGGCTGTTGGCAATTTACATCCCACCCATCAGCGTAGCAAGGCTCCCGTTTCTCCGTGGCCTATCCTGCATTTCTGGTTTTGACACTTTATTCAGCATGGCCCTTTTGACCGATGGGAAGCGAGACTTCTTTGTAGCGCTGATTTGCCTTTCCAGGTTGCTTGGTTGGCCAAAAAGGGCGTATGCGTTTTTTCCTGAATATATTCAGGAAAAAACGCATACGCCCTTTTTGGCCAAGGGCATCATTGTCGAGGTTTTGCCGCTTTTCCTGTGCTTTAAAGGCGATTCGAATCTGCCTCCTGAAATCTGTTTCCTGCAATTCTGCCTTGCTTTCAAATCCTCTTGGTTGCCTTCCCTCAATATATTTGTAGACGAGAGTTATCATTTATAAGTCTGCAGGTTTGTGAATTGCAGTGCCCCTGAGCTCCATTTTTCAACTCGCTCTCTTGGGAGCTGGCCGCAAAAGCGCAGGATTGCTTTAGGCCCTATTCTGCTTCCGGGCGGCAGACTGAGCCTGTGGTTAATTCTTCTTCCTGATGGGAAAATAGAGTGACCTGTGCCTGTCCCAACACCTAGAGCTAGTCTCTCATTGGTTCCCCCTCTTCCCTTTCACCCTCAGGACAAATTGCAACCTGTATGGAACAGGAGGTTAAAGGTGCTGATTCTCCAAGGAGGGAGATTGCTAGTAAAGCGGCTGGAATGGCGAACCCGAGCACAAGGAGATGAGAAATGAGGTGCGTTTTAGAAACCTTTCCCGATCACTCGGTGGACCATCTTCTGGGTTTCTCATGCATGTTTTCGATGTAGGAAGATGCCCTTGAACCTGGAGATTTGGGACCCATGGGATGGGTACCACGCAGTATTACTTTAAAGCGTCTGCGTTTGCTCACCGAACCTCACCAAACCCCTCAGCCCCAAGAGTGTCCACCCTTATGTCTCAATCAGCTGCGGGTCTAGATATGGTCAATCCAGGTGGCATCACAGCGCCTGAACGAATTTTGTAAGAATTTCTCTCCCTTTCACTGTCTTTGTTTCACGGGTTTTTAAAATTAATTGAGTTTTATAATGGGGTTTAGCTGCTTTTCACTGCTGTGTTTATGCAGCTTTACACCCACTTGACTCACTTACAGAGAGATATCAATACATAGGTTTTAAGATTCTTACTAGTCAGATATACTCTTGGGCGGTGAATAGGGGGTGTTGTGTCCAGTTCCCTGAGCAAGGAGTAGGTCTTGTCTATTACGTACTGGGTTTATGGAACGGTATCAGAGCTAATTTGAAACCCTTGTTTTATGCATCACCCCACCTCACCTTTCCCGTTAGGCAGCCATAGTGTGTTTTCTAACCGTGTGACTCTGTTCTGTTTTGTAATTCAGTTCAAGGGTAGCGGTTTTTACATTCCCTCTATAGGTGATATCTTATGATAAGTGTCTTTTTCTGTGTGACTTATTTGACTTAGAATCGTCGTACCTAAATCCACTCATCATGCTGCTACTAGCCTTATGACGTTGATTTCATGGCTGAGTGATATTCCATTGTACATAAGGACCACAACTTCTTTATCCATTTTTCTCTTTCCTGGGATATTTAAGGTGTAACGAAGTGGAGGTTCTTGTCAACAGAGCAGCCCTAAACTTTGGGGTGCTTGTGTCTTGCTGATTTTTAGTTTTCGCAATTTATACGCCCATGAGTGGAAGTGCCCTATGCTCTCTAAGCTGAGTTTTGTAAATGTTTCAGGACACACCGTACACTTCTCCAGAGTGGCTGTTGGCAATTTACATCCCGCCCATCAGCGTAGCAAGGCTTCCGTTTCTCCGTGGCCTGTCCTGCATTTCTGGTTTTGACACTTTATTCAGCATGGCCCTTTTGACCGATGGGAAGCGAGACTTCTTTGTAGCGCTGATTTGCCTTTCCAGGTTGCTTGGTTGGCCAAAAAGGGCGTATGCGTTTTTTCCTGAATATATTCAGGAAAAAACGCATACGCCCTTTTTGGCCAAGGGCATCATTGTCGAGGTTTTGCCGCTTTTCCTGTGCTTTAAATGCGATTCGAATCTGCCTCCTGAAATCTGTTTCCTGCAATTCTGCCTTGCTTTCAAATCCTCTTTGTTGCCTTCCCTCAATATATTTGTAGACGAGAGTTATCATTTATAAGTCTGCAGGTTTGTGAATTGCAGTGCCCCTGAGCTCCATTTTTCAACTCGCTCTCTTGGGAGCTGGCCGCAAAAGCGCAGGATTGCTTTAGGCCCTATTCTGCTTCCGGGCGGCAGACTGAGCCTGTGGTTAATTCTTCTTCCTGATGGGAAAATAGAGTGACCTGTGCCTGTCCCAACACCTAGAGCTAGTCTCTCATTGGTTCCCCCTCTTCCCGTTCACCCTCAGGACAAATTGCAACTTGTATGGAACAGGAGGTTAAAGGTGCTGATTCTCCAAGGAGGGAGATTGCTAGTAAAGCGGCTGGAATGGCGAACCCGAGCACAAGGAGATGAGAAATGAGGTGCGTTTTATAAACCTTTCCCGATCACTCGGTGGACCATCTTCTGGGTTTCTCATGCATGTTTTCGATGTAGGAAGATGCCCTTGAACCTGGAGATTTGGGACCCATGGGATGGGTACCACGCAGTATTACTTTAAAGCGTCTGCGTTTGCTCACCCAACCTCACCAAACTTCTCAGCCCCAAGAGTGTCCACCCTTATGTCTCAATCAGCTGCCGGTCTAGATATGGTCAATCCAGGTGGCATCACAGGGCCTGAACGAATTTTGTAAGAATTTCTCTCCCTTTCACTGTCTTTGTTTCACGGGTTTTTAAAATTAATTGAGTTTTATAATGGGGTTTAGCTGCTTTTCACTGCTGTGTTTATGCAGCTTTACACCCACTTGACTCACTTACAGAGAGATATCAATACATAAGTTTTAAGATTCTTACTAGTCAGATATATTCTTGGGCGGTGAATAGGGGGTGTTGAGTCCAGTTCCCTGAGTAAGGAGTAGGTCTTGTCTATTACATATTGGGTTTATGGAACGGTATCTGAGCTAATTTGAAACCCTTGCTTTATGCATCACCCCACCTCACCTTTCCCGTTAGGCAGCCATAGTGTGTTTTCTAACCGTGTGACTCTGTTCTGTTTTGTAATTCAGTTCAAGGGTAGCGGTTTTTACATTCCCTCTATAAGTGATATCTTATGATAAGTGTCTTTTTCTGTGTGACTTATTTCACTTAGAATCGTCGTACCTAAATCCACTCATCATGCTGCTACTAGCCTTATGACGTTGATTTCATGGCTGAGTGATATTCCATTGTACATAAGGACCACAACTTCTTTATCCATTTTTCTCTTTCCTGGGATATTTAAGGTGTAACGAAGTGGAGGTTCTTGTCAACAGAGCAGCCCTAAACTTTGGGGTGCTTGTGTCTTGCTGATTTTTAGTTTTCGCAATTTATACGCCCATGAGTGGAAGTGCCCTATGCTCTCTAAGCTGAGTTTTGTAAATGTTTCAGGACACACCGTACACTTCTCCAGAGTGGCTGTTGGCAATTTACATCCCGCCCATCAGCGTAGCAAGGCTCCCGTTTCTCCGTGGCCTGTCCTGCATTTCTGGTTTTGACACTTTATTCAGCATGGCCCTTTTGACCGATGGGAAGCGAAAATTCTTTGTAGCGCTGATTTGCCTTTCCAGGTTGCTTGGTTGGCCAAAAAGGGCGTATGCGTTTTTTCCTGAATATATTCAGGAAAAAACGCATACGCCCTTTTTGGCCAAGGGCATCATTGTCGAGGTTTTGCCGCTTTTCCTGTGCTTTAAAGGCGATGCGAATCTGCCTCCTGAAATCTGTTTCCTGCAATTCTGCCTTGCTTTCAAATCCTCTTTGTTGCCTTCCCTCAATATATTTGTAGACGAGAGTTATCATTTATAAGTCTGCAGGTTTGTGAATTGCAGTGCCCCTGAGCTCCATTTTTCAACTCGCTCTCTTGGGAGCTGGCCACAAAAGCGCAGGATTGCTTTAGGCCCTATTCAGCTTCCGGGCGGCAGACTGAGCCTGTGGTTAATTCTTCTTCCTGATGGGAAAATAGAGTGACCTGTGCCTGTCCCAACACCTAGAGCTAGTCTCTCATTGGTTCCCCGTCTTCCCGTTCATCCTCAGTTCAAATTGCCACCTGTATGGAACAGGAGGTTAAAGGTGCTGATTCTCCAAGGAGGGAGATTGCTTGTAAAGCGGCTGGAATGGCGAACCCGAGCACAAGGAGATGAGAAATGAGATGCGTTTTAGAAACCTTTCCCGATCACTCGGTGGACCATCTTCTGGGATTCTCATGCATGTTTTCGAAGTAGGAAGATGCCCTTGAACCTGGAGATTTGGGACCCATGGGATGGGTACCACACAGTATTACTTTAAAGCGTCTGCGTTTGCTCACCGAACCTCACCAAACCCCTCAGCCCCAAGAGTGTCCACCCTTATGTCTCAATCAGCTGCGGGTCTAGATATGGTCAATCCAGGTGGCATCACAGCGCCTGAACGAATTTTGTAAGAATTTCTCTCCCTTTCACTGTCTTTGTTTCACGGGTTTTTAAAATTAATTGAGTTTTATAATGGGGTTTAGCTGCTTTTCACTGCTGTGTTTATGCAGCTTTACACCCACTTGACTCACTTACAGAGAGATATCAATACATAGGTTTTAAGATTCTTACTAGTCAGATATACTCTTGGGCGGTGAATAGGGGGTGTTGTGTCCAGTTCCCTGAGCAAGGAGTAGGTCTTGTCTATTACGTACTGGGTTTATGGAACGGTATCAGAGCTAATTTGAAACCCTTGTTTTATGCATCACCCCACCTCACCTTTCCCGTTAGGCAGCCATAGTGTGTTTTCTAACCGTGTGACTCTGTTCTGTTTTGTAATTCAGTTCAAGGGTAGCGGTTTTTACATTCCCTCTATAGGTGATATCTTATGATAAGTGTCTTTTTCTGTGTGACTTATTTGACTTAGAATCGTCGTACCTAAATCCACTCATCATGCTGCTACTAGCCTTATGACGTTGATTTCATGGCTGAGTGATATTCCATTGTACATAAGGACCACAACTTCTTTATCCATTTTTCTCTTTCCTGGGATATTTAAGGTGTAACGAAGTGGAGGTTCTTGTCAACAGAGCAGCCCTAAACTTTGGGGTGCTTGTGTCTTGCTGATTTTTAGTTTTCGCAATTTATACGCCCATGAGTGGAAGTGCCCTATGCTCTCTAAGCTGAGTTTTGTAAATGTTTCAGGACACACCTTACACTTCTCCAGAGTGGCTGTTGGCAATTTACATCCCGCCCATCAGCGTAGCAAGGCTTCCGTTTCTCCGTGGCCTGTCCTGCATTTTTGGTTTTGACACTTTATTCAGCATGGCCCTTTTGACCGATGGGAAGCGAGACTTCTTTGTAGCGCTGATTTACCTTTCCAGGTTGCTTGGTTGGCCAAAAAGGGCGTATGCGTTTTTTCCTGAATATATTCAGGAAAAAACGCATACGCCCTTTTTGGCCAAGGGCATCATTGTCGAGGTTTTGCCGCTTTTCCTGTGCTTTAAATGCGATTCGAATCTGCCTCCTGAAATCTGTTTCCTGCAATTCTGCCTTGCTTTCAAATCCTCTTTGTTGCCTTCCCTCAATATATTTGTAGACGAGAGTTATCATTTATAAGTCTGCAGGTTTGTGAATTGCAGTGCCCCTGAGCTCCATTTTTCAACTCGCTCTCTTGGGAGCTGGCCGCAAAAGCGCAGGATTGCTTTAGGCCCTATTCTGCTTCCGGGCGGCAGACTGAGCCTGTGGTTAATTCTTCTTCCTGATGGGAAAATAGAGTGACCTGTGCCTGTCCCAACACCTAGAGCTAGTCTCTCATTGGTTCCCCCTCTTCCCGTTCACCCTCAGGACAAATTGCAACTTGTATGGAACAGGAGGTTAAAGGTGCTGATTCTCCAAGGAGGGAGATTGCTAGTAAAGCGGCTGGAATGGCGAACCCGAGCACAAGGAGATGAGAAATGAGGTGCGTTTTATAAACCTTTCCCGATCACTCGGTGGACCATCTTCTGGGTTTCTCATGCATGTTTTCGATGTAGGAAGATGCCCTTGAACCTGGAGATTTGGGACCCATGGGATGGGTACCACGCAGTATTACTTTAAAGCGTCTGCGTTTGCTCACCCAACTTCACCAAACCTCTCAGCCCCAAGAGTGTCCACCCTTATGTCTCAATCAGCTGCCGGTCTAGATATGGTCAATCCAGGTGGCATCACAGGGCCTGAACGAATTTTGTAAGAATTTCTCTCCCTTTCACTGTCTTTGTTTCACGGGTTTTTAAAATTAATTGAGTTTTATAATGGGGTTTAGCTGCTTTTCACTGCTGTGTTTATGCAGCTTTACACCCACTTGACTCACTTACAGAGAGATATCATTACATAGGTTTTAAGATTGTTACTAGTCAGATATACTCTTGGGCGGTGAATAGGGGGTGTTGAGTCCAGTTCCCTGAGCAAGGAGTAGGTCTTGTCTATTACGTATTGGGTTTATGGAACGGTATCTGAGCTAATTTGAAACCCTTGTTTTATGCATCACCCCACCTCACCTTTCCCGTTAGGCAGCCATAGTGTGTTTTCTAACCGTGTGACTCTGTTCTGTTTTGTAATTCAGTTCAAGGGTAGCGGTTTTTACATTCCCTCTATAGGTGATATCTTATGATAAGTGTCTTTTTCTGTGTGACTTATTTGACTTAGAATCGTCGTACCTAAATCCACTCATCATGCTGCTACTAGCCTTATGACGTTGATTTCATGGCTGAGTGATATTCCATTGTACATAAGGACCACAACTTCTTTATCCATTTTTCTCTTTCCTGGGATATTTAAGGTGTAACAAAGTGGAGGTTCTTGTCAACAGAGCAGCCCTAAACTTTGGGGTGCTTGTGTCTTGCTGATTTTTAGTTTTCCCAATTTATACGCCCATGAGTGGAAGTGCCCTATGCTCTCTAAGCTGAGTTTTGTAAATGTTTCAGGACACAACGTACACTTCTCCAGAGTGGCTGTTGGCAATTTACATCCCACCCATCAGCGTAGCAAGGCTCCCGTTTCTCCGTGGCCTATCCTGCATTTCTGGTTTTGACACTTTATTCAGCATGGCCCTTTTGACCGATGGGAAGCGAGACTTCTTTGTAGCGCTGATTTGCCTTTCCAGGTTGCTTGGTTGGCCAAAAAGGGCGTATGCGTTTTTTCCTGAATATATTCAGGAAAAAACGCATACGCCCTTTTTGGCCAAGGGCATCATTGTCGAGGTTTTGCCGCTTTTCCTGTGCTTTAAAGGCGATTCGAATCTGCCTCCTGAAATCTGTTTCCTGCAATTCTGCCTTGCTTTCAAATCCTCTTTGTTGCCTTCCCTCAATATATTTGTAGACGAGAGTTATCATTTATAAGTCTGCAGGTTTGTGAATTGCAGTGCCCCTGAGCTCCATTTTTCAACTCGCTCTCTTGGGAGCTGGCCGCAAAAGCGCAGGATTGCTTTAGGCCCTATTCTGCTTCCGGGCGGCAGACTGAGCCTGTGGTTAATTCTTCTTCCTGATGGGAAAATAGAGTGACCTGTGCCTGTCCCAACACCTAGAGCTAGTCTCTCATTGGTTCCCCCTCTTCCCGTTCACCCTCAGGACAAATTGCAACCTGTATGGAACAGGAGGTTAAAGGTGCTGATTCTCCAAGGAGGGAGATTGCTAGTAAAGCGGCTGGAATGGCGAACCCGAGCACAAGGAGATGAGAAATGAGGTGCGTTTTAGAAACCTTTCCCGATCACTCGGTGGACCATCTTCTGGGTTTCTCATGCATGTTTTCGATGTAGGAAGATGCCCTTGAACCTGGAGATTTGGGACCCATGGGATGGGTACCACGCAGTATTACTTTAAAGCGTCTGCGTTTGCTCACCCAACCTCACCAAACCTCTCAGCCCCAAGACTGTCCACCCTTATGTCTCAATCAGGTGCAGGTCTAAATATGGTCAATCCAGGTGGCATCACAGCCCCTGAACGAATTTTGTAAGAATTTCTCTCTCTTTCACTGTCTTTGTTTCACGGGTTTTTAAAATTAATTGAGTTTTATAATGGGGTTTAGCTGTTTTTCACTGCTGTGTTTATGCAGCTTTACACCCACTTGACTCACTTACAGAGAGATATCAATACATAAGTTTTAAGATTCTTACTAGTCAGATATATTCTTGGGCGGTGAATAGGGGGTGTTGAGTCCAGTTCCCTGAGTAAGGAGTAGGTCTTGTCTATTACATATTGGGTTTATGGAACGGTATCTGAGCTAATTTGAAACCCTTGCTTTATGCATCACCCCACCTCACCTTTCCCGTTAGGCAGCCATAGTGTGTTTTCTAACCGTGTGACTCTGTTCTGTTTTGTAATTCAGTTCAAGGGTAGCGGTTTTTACATTCCCTCTATAAGTGATATCTTATGATAAGTGTCTTTTTCTGTGTGACTTATTTCACTTAGAATCGTCGTACCTAAATCCACTCATCATGCTGCTACTAGCCTTATGACGTTGATTTCATGGCTGAGTGATATTCCATTGTACATAAGGACCACAACTTCTTTATCCATTTTTCTCTTTCCTGGGATATTTAAGGTGTAACGAAGTGGAGGTTCTTGTCAACAGAGCAGCCCTAAACTTTGGGGTGCTTGTGTCTTGCTTATTTTTAGTTTTCCCAATTTATACGCCCATGAGTGGAAGTGCCCTATGCTCTCTAAGCTGAGTTTTGTAAATGTTTCAGGACACACCGTACACTTCTCCAGAGTGGCTGTTGGCAATTTACATCCCGCCCATCAGCGTAGCAAGGCTCCCGTTTCTCCGTGGCCTGTCCTGCATTTCTGGTTTTGACACTTTATTCAGCATGGCCCTTTTGACCGATGGGAAGCGAAAATTCTTTGTAGCGCTGATTTGCCTTTCCAGGTTGCTTGGTTGGCCAAAAAGGGCGTATGCGTTTTTTCCTGAATATATTCAGGAAAAAACGCATACGCCCTTTTTGGCCAAGGGCATCATTGTCGAGGTTTTGCCGCTTTTCCTGTGCTTTAAAGGCGATGCGAATCTGCCTCCTGAAATCTGTTTCCTGCAATTCTGCCTTGCTTTCAAATCCTCTTTGTTGCCTTCCCTCAATATATTTGTAGACGAGAGTTATCATTTATAAGTCTGCAGGTTTGTGAATTGCAGTGCCCCTGAGCTCCATTTTTCAACTCGCTCTCTTGGGAGCTGGCCACAAAAGCGCAGGATTGCTTTAGGCCCTATTCAGCTTCCGGGCGGCAGACTGAGCCTGTGGTTAATTCTTCTTCCTGATGGGAAAATAGAGTGACCTGTGCCTGTCCCAACACCTAGAGCTAGTCTCTCATTGGTTCCCCGTCTTCCCGTTCATCCTCAGTTCAAATTGCCACCTGTATGGAACAGGAGGTTAAAGGTGCTGATTCTCCAAGGAGGGAGATTGCTTGTAAAGCGGCTGGAATGGCGAACCCGAGCACAAGGAGATGAGAAATGAGGTGCGTTTTAGAAACCTTTCCCGATCACTCGGTGGACCATCTTCTGGGATTCTCATGTATGTTTTCGATGTAGGAAGATGCCCTTGAACCTGGAGATTTGGGACCCATGGGATGGGTACCACACAGTATTACTTTAAAGCGTCTGCGTTTGCTCACCGAACCTCACCAAACCCCTCAGCCCCAAGAGTGTCCACCCTTATGTCTCAATCAGCTGCGGGTCTAGATATGGTCAATCCAGGTGGCATCACAGCGCCTGAACGAATTTTGTAAGAATTTCTCTCCCTTTCACTGTCTTTGTTTCACGGGTTTTTAAAATTAATTGAGTTTTATAATGGGGTTTAGCTGCTTTTCACTGCTGTGTTTATGCAGCTTTACACCCACTTGACTCACTTACAGAGAGATATCAATACATAGGTTTTAAGATTCTTACTAGTCAGATATACTCTTGGGCGGTGAATAGGGGGTGTTGAGTCCAGTTCCCTGAGCAAGGAGTAGGTCTTGTCTATTACGTATTGGGTTTATGGAACGGTATCTGAGCTAATTTGAAACCCTTGTTTTATGCATCACCCCACCTCACCTTTCCCGTTAGGCAGCCATAGTGTGTTTTCTAACCGTGTGACTCTGTTCTGTTTTGTAATTGAGTTCAAGGGTAGCGGTTTTTACATTCCCTCTATAGGTGATATCTTATGATAAGTGTCTTTTTCTGTGTGACTTATTTGACTTAGAATCGTCGTACCTAAATCCACTCATCATGCTGCTACTAGCCTTATGACGTTGATTTCATGGCTGAGTGATATTCCATTGTACATAAGGACCACAACTTCTTTATCCATTTTTCTCTTTCCTGGGATATTTAAGGTGTAACGAAGTGGAGGTTCTTGTCAACAGAGCAGCCCTAAACTTTGGGGTGCTTGTGTCTTGCTGATTTTTAGTTTTCCCAATTTATACGCCCATGAGTGGAAGTGCCCTATGCTCTCTAAGCTGAGTTTTGTAAATGTTTCAGGACACACCGTACACTTCTCCAGAGTGGCTGTTGGCAATTTACATCCCGCCCATCAGCGTAGCAAGGCTCCCGTTTCTCCGTGGCCTGTCCTGCATTTCTGGTTTTGACACTTTATTCAGCATGGCCCTTTTGACCGATGGGAAGCGAGACTTCTTTGTAGCGCTGATTTGCCTTTCCAGGTTGCTTGGTTGGCCAAAAAGGGCGTATGCGTTTTTTCCTGAATATATTCAGGAAAAAACGCATACGCCCTTTTTGGCCAAGGGCATCATTGTCGAGGTTTTGCCGCTTTTCCTGTGCTTTAAAGGCGATTCGAATCTGCCTCCTGAAATCTGTTTCCTGCAATTCTGCCTTGCTTTCAAATCCTCTTTGTTGCCTTCCCTCAATATATTTGTAGACGAGAGTTATCATTTATAAGTCTGCAGGTTTGTGAATTGCAGTGCCCCTGAGCTCCATTTTTCAACTCGCTCTCTTGGGAGCTGGCCGCAAAAGCGCAGGATTGCTTTAGGCCCTATTCTGCTTCCGGGCGGCAGACTGAGCCTGTGGTTAATTCTTCTTCCTGATGGGAAAATAGAGTGACCTGTGCCTGTCCCAACACCTAGAGCTAGTCTCTCATTGGTTCCCCCTCTTCCCGTTCACCCTCAGGACAAATTGCAACCTGTATGGAACAGGAGGTTAAAGGTGCTGATTCTCCAAGGAGGGAGATTGCTAGTAAAGCGGCTGGAATGGCGAACACGAGCACAAGGAGATGAGAAATGAGGTGCGTTTTAGAAACCTTTCCCGATCACTCGGTGGACCATCTTCTGGGATTCTCATGCATGTTTTCGATGTAGGAAGATGCCCTTGAACCTGGAGATTTGGGACCCATGGGATGGGTACCACACAGTATTACTTTAAAGCGTCTGCGTTTGCTCACCGAACCTCACCAAACCCCTCAGCCCCAAGAGTGTCCACCCTTATGTCTCAATCAGCTGCGGGTCTAGATATGGTCAATCCAGGTGGCATCACAGCGCCTGAACGAATTTTGTAAGAATTTCTCTCCCTTTCACTGTCTTTGTTTCACGGGTTTTTAAAATTAATTGAGTTTTATAATGGGGTTTAGCTGCTTTTCACTGCTGTGTTTATGCAGCTTTACACCCACTTGACTCACTTACAGAGAGATATCAATACATAGGTTTTAAGATTCTTACTAGTCAGATATACTCTTGGGCGGTGAATAGGGGGTGTTGAGTCCAGTTCCCTGAGCAAGGAGTAGGTCTTGTCTATTACGTATTGGGTTTATGGAACGGTATCTGAGCTAATTTGAAACCCTTGTTTTATGCATCACCCCACCTCACCTTTCCCGTTAGGCAGCCATAGTGTGTTTTCTAACCGTGTGACTCTGTTCTGTTTTGTAATTGAGTTCAAGGGTAGCGGTTTTTACATTCCCTCTATAGGTGATATCTTATGATAAGTGTCTTTTTCTGTGTGACTTATTTGACTTAGAATCGTCGTACCTAAATCCACTCATCATGCTGCTACTAGCCTTATGACGTTGATTTCATGGCTGAGTGATATTCCATTGTACATAAGGACCACAACTTCTTTATCCATTTTTCTCTTTCCTGGGATATTTAAGGTGTAACGAAGTGGAGGTTCTTGTCAACAGAGCAGCCCTAAACTTTGGGGTGCTTGTGTCTTGCTGATTTTTAGTTTTCCCAATTTATACGCCCATGAGTGGAAGTGCCCTATGCTCTCTAAGCTGAGTTTTGTAAATGTTTCAGGACACACCGTACACTTCTCCAAGGTGGCTGTTGGCAATTTACATCCCGCCCATCAGCGTAGCAAGGCTTCCGTTTCTCCGTGGCCTGTCCTGCATTTCTGGTTTTGACACTTTATTCAGCATAGCCCTTTTGACCGATGGGAAGCGAGACTTTTTTGTAGCGCTGATTTGCCTTTCCAGGTTGCTTGGTTGGCCAAAAAGGGCGTATGCGTTTTTTCCTGAATATATTCAGGAAAAAACGCATACGCCCTTTTTGGCCAAGGGCATCATTGTCGAGGTTTTGCCGCTTTTCCTGTGCTTTAAAGGCGATTCGAATCTGCCTCCTGAAATCTGTTTCCTGCAATTCTGCCTTGCTTTCAAATCCTCTTTGTTGCCTTCCCTCAATATATTTGTAGACGAGAGTTATCATTTATAAGTCTGCAGGTTTGTGAATTGCAGTGCCCCTGAGCTCCATTTTTCAACTCGCTCTCTTGGGAGCTGGCCGCAAAAGCGCAGGATTGCTTTAGGCCCTATTCTGCTTCCGGGCGGCAGACTGAGCCTGTGGTTAATTCTTCTTCCTGATGGGAAAATAGAGTGACCTGTGCCTGTCCCAACACCTAGAGCTAGTCTCTCATTGGTTCCCCCTCTTCCTGTTCACCCTCAGGACAAATTGCCACCTGTATGGAACAGGAGGTTAAAGGTGCTGATTCTCCAAGGAGGGAGATTGCTAGTAAAGCGGCTGGAATGGCGAACCCGAGCACAAGGAGATGAGAAATGAGGTGCGTTTTAGAAACCTTTCCCGATCACTCGGTGGACCATCTTCTGGGTTTCTCATGCATGTTTTCGATGTAGGAAGATGCCCTTGAACCTGGAGATTTGGGACCCATGGGATGGGTACCACGCAGTATTACTTTAAAGCGTCTGCGTTTGCTCACCCAACCTCACCAAACCTCTCAACCCCAAGAGTGTCCACCCTTATGTCTCAATCAGGTGCAGGTCTAGATATGGTCAATCCAGGTGGCATCACAGCGCCTGAATGAATTTTGTAAGAATTTCTCTCCCTTTCACTGTCTTTGTTTCACGGGTTTTTAAAATTAATTGAGTTTTATAATGGGGTTTAGCTGCTTTTCACTGCTGTGTTTATGCAGCTTTACACCCACTTGACTCACTTACAGAGAGATATCAATACATAGGTTTTAAGATTCTTACTAGTCAGATATACTCTTGGGTGGTGAATAGGGGGTGTTGAGTCCAGTTCCCTGAGCAAGGAGTAGGTCTTGTCTATTACGTATTGGGTTTATGGAACGGTATCTGAGCTAATTTGAAACCCTTGTTTTATGCATCACCCCACCTCACCTTTCCCGTTAGGCAGCCATAGTGTGTTTTCTAACCGTGTGACTCTGTTCTGTTTTGTAATTGAGTTCAAGGGTAGCGGTTTTTACATTCCCTCTATAGGTGATATCTTATGATAAGTGTCTTTTTCTGTGTGACTTATTTGACTTAGAATCGTCGTACCTAAATCCACTCATCATGCTGCTACTAGCCTTATGACGTTGATTTCATGGCTGAGTGATATTCCATTGTACATAAGGACCACAACTTCTTTATCCATTTTTCTCTTTCCTGGGATATTTAAGGTGTAACGAAGTGGAGGTTCTTGTCAACAGAGCAGCCCTAAACTTTGGGGTGCTTGTGTCTTGCTGATTTTTAGTTTTCCCAATTTATACGCCCATGAGTGGAAGTGCCCTATGCTCTCTAAGCTGAGTTTTGTAAATGTTTCAGGACACACCGTACACTTCTCCAGAGTGGCTGTTGGCAATTTACATCCCACCCATCAGCGTAGCAAGGCTCCCGTTTCTCCGTGGCCTGTCCTGCATTTCTGGTTTTGACATTTTATTCAGCATGGACCATTTGACCGATGGGAAGCGAGACTTCTTTGTAGCGCTGATTTGCCTTTCCAGGTTGCTTGGTTGGCCAAAAAGGGCGTATGCGTTTTTTCCTGAATATATTCAGGAAAAAACGCATACGCCCTTTTTGGCCAAGGGCATCATTGTCGAGGTTTTGCCGCTTTTCCTGTGCTTTAAAGGCGATTCGAATCTGCCTCCTGAAATCTGTTTCCTGCAATTCTGCCTTGCTTTCAAATCCTCTTTGTTGCCTTCCCTCAATATATTTGTAGACGAGAGTTATCATTTATAAGTCTGCAGGTTTGTGAATTGCAGTGCCCCTGAGCTCCATTTTTCAACTCGCTCTCTTGGGAGCTGGCCGCAAAAGCGCAGGATTGCTTTAGGCCCTATTCTGCTTCCGGGCGGCAGACTGAGCCTGTGGTTAATTCTTCTTCCTGATGGGAAAATAGAGTGACCTGTGCCTGTCCCAACACCTAGAGCTAGTCTCTCATTGGTTCCCCCTCTTCCCGTTCACCCTCAGGACAAATTGCAACCTGTATGGAACAGGAGGTTAAAGGTGCTGATTCTCCAAGGAGGGAGATTGCTAGTAAAGCGGCTGGAATGGCGAACCCGAGCACAAGGAGATGAGAAATGAGGTGCGTTTTAGAAACCTTTCCCGATCACTCGGTGGACCATCTTCTGGGATTCTCATGCATGTTTTCGATGTAGGAAGATGCCCTTGAACCTGGAGATTTGGGACCCATGGGATGGGTACCACACAGTATTACTTTAAAGCGTCTGCGTTTGCTCACCGAACCTCACCAAACCCCTCAGCCCCAAGAGTGTCCACCCTTATGTCTCAATCAGCTGCGGGTCTAGATATGGTCAATCCAGGTGGCATCACAGCGCCTGAACGAATTTTGTAAGAATTTCTCTCCCTTTCACTGTCTTTGTTTCACGGGTTTTTAAAATTAATTGAGTTTTATAATGGGGTTTAGCTGCTTTTCACTGCTGTGTTTATGCAGCTTTACACCCACTTGACTCACTTACAGAGAGATATCAATACATAGGTTTTAAGATTCTTACTAGTCAGATATACTCTTGGGCGGTGAATAGGGGGTGTTGAGTCCAGTTCCCTGAGCAAGGAGTAGGTCTTGTCTATTACGTATTGGGTTTATGGAACGGTATCTGAGCTAATTTGAAACCCTTGTTTTATGCATCACCCCACCTCACCTTTCCCGTTAGGCAGCCATAGTGTGTTTTCTAACCGTGTGACTCTGTTCTGTTTTGTAATTGAGTTCAAGGGTAGCGGTTTTTACATTCCCTCTATAGGTGATATCTTATGATAAGTGTCTTTTTCTGTGTGACTTATTTGACTTAGAATCGTCGTACCTAAATCCACTCATCATGCTGCTACTAGCCTTATGACGTTGATTTCATGGCTGAGTGATATTCCATTGTACATAAGGACCACAACTTCTTTATCCATTTTTCTCTTTCCTGGGATATTTAAGGTGTAACGAAGTGGAGGTTCTTGTCAACAGAGCAGCCCTAAACTTTGGGGTGCTTGTGTCTTGCTGATTTTTAGTTTTCCCAATTTATACGCCCATGAGTGGAAGTGCCCTATGCTCTCTAAGCTGAGTTTTGTAAATGTTTCAGGACACACCGTACACTTCTCCAAGGTGGCTGTTGGCAATTTACATCCCGCCCATCAGCGTAGCAAGGCTTCCGTTTCTCCGTGGCCTGTCCTGCATTTCTGGTTTTGACACTTTATTCAGCATAGCCCTTTTGACCGATGGGAAGCGAGACTTTTTTGTAGCGCTGATTTGCCTTTCCAGGTTGCTTGGTTTGCCAAAAAGGGCGTATGCGTTTTTTCCTGAATATATTCAGGAAAAAACGCATACGCCCTTTTTGGCCAAGGGCATCATTGTCGAGGTTTTGCCGCTTTTCCTGTGCTTTAAAGGCGATTCGAATCTGCCTCCTGAAATCTGTTTCCTGCAATTCTGCCTTGCTTTCAAATCCTCTTTGTTGCCTTCCCTCAATATATTTGTAGACGAGAGTTATCATTTATAAGTCTGCAGGTTTGTGAATTGCAGTGCCCCTGAGCTCCATTTTTCAACTCGCTCTCTTGGGAGCTGGCCGCAAAAGCGCAGGATTGCTTTAGGCCCTATTCTGCTTCCGGGCGGCAGACTGAGCCTGTGGTTAATTCTTCTTCCTGATGGGAAAATAGAGTGACCTGTGCCTGTCCCAACACCTAGAGCTAGTCTCTCATTGGTTCCCCCTCTTCCTGTTCACCCTCAGGACAAATTGCCACCTGTATGGAACAGGAGGTTAAAGGTGCTGATTCTCCAAGGAGGGAGATTGCTAGTAAAGCGGCTGGAATGGCGAACCCGAGCACAAGGAGATGAGAAATGAGGTGCGTTTTAGAAACCTTTCCCGATCACTCGGTGGACCATCTTCTGGGTTTCTCATGCATGTTTTCGATGTAGGAAGATGCCCTTGAACCTGGAGATTTGGGACCCATGGGATGGGTACCACGCAGTATTACTTTAAAGCGTCTGCGTTTGCTCACCCAACCTCACCAAACCTCTCAACCCCAAGAGTGTCCACCCTTATGTCTCAATCAGGTGCAGGTCTAGATATGGTCAATCCAGGTGGCATCACAGCGCCTGAATGAATTTTGTAAGAATTTCTCTCCCTTTCACTGTCTTTGTTTCACGGGTTTTTAAAATTAATTGAGTTTTATAATGGGGTTTAGCTGCTTTTCACTGCTGTGTTTATGCAGCTTTACACCCACTTGACTCACTTACAGAGAGATATCAATACATAGGTTTTAAGATTCTTACTAGTCAGATATACTCTTGGGTGGTGAATAGGGGGTGTTGAGTCCAGTTCCCTGAGCAAGGAGTAGGTCTTGTCTATTACGTATTGGGTTTATGGAACGGTATCTGAGCTAATTTGAAACCCTTGTTTTATGCATCACCCCACCTCACCTTTCCCGTTAGGCAGCCATAGTGTGTTTTCTAACCGTGTGACTCTGTTCTGTTTTGTAATTGAGTTCAAGGGTAGCGGTTTTTACATTCCCTCTATAGGTGATATCTTATGATAAGTGTCTTTTTCTGTGTGACTTATTTGACTTAGAATCGTCGTACCTAAATCCACTCATCATGCTGCTACTAGCCTTATGACGTTGATTTCATGGCTGAGTGATATTCCATTGTACATAAGGACCACAACTTCTTTATCCATTTTTCTCTTTCCTGGGATATTTAAGGTGTAACGAAGTGGAGGTTCTTGTCAACAGAGCAGCCCTAAACTTTGGGGTGCTTGTGTCTTGCTGATTTTTAGTTTTCCCAATTTATACGCCCATGAGTGGAAGTGCCCTATGCTCTCTAAGCTGAGTTTTGTAAATGTTTCAGGACACACCGTACACTTCTCCAGAGTGGCTGTTGGCAATTTACATCCCACCCATCAGCGTAGCAAGGCTCCCGTTTCTCCGTGGCCTGTCCTGCATTTCTGGTTTTGACATTTTATTCAGCATGGACCATTTGACCGATGGGAAGCGAGACTTCTTTGTAGCGCTGATTTGCCTTTCCAGGTTGCTTGGTTGGCCAAAAAGGGCGTATGCGTTTTTTCCTGAATATATTCAGGAAAAAACGCATACGCCCTTTTTGGCCAAGGGCATCATTGTCGAGGTTTTGCCGCTTTTCCTGTGCTTTAAAGGCGATTCGAATCTGCCTCCTGAAATCTGTTTCCTGCAATTCTGCCTTGCTTTCAAATCCTCTTTGTTGCCTTCCCTCAATATATTTGTAGACGAGAGTTATCATTTATAAGTCTGCAGGTTTGTGAATTGCAGTGCCCCTGAGCTCCATTTTTCAACTCGCTCTCTTGGGAGCTGGCCGCAAAAGCGCAGGATTGCTTTAGGCCCTATTCTGCTTCCGGGCGGCAGACTGAGCCTGTGGTTAATTCTTCTTCCTGATGGGAAAATAGAGTGACCTGTGCCTGTCCCAACACCTAGAGCTAGTCTCTCATTGGTTCCCCCTCTTCCCGTTCACCCTCAGGACAAATTGCAACCTGTATGGAACAGGAGGTTAAAGGTGCTGATTCTCCAAGGAGGGAGATTGCTAGTAAAGCGGCTGGAATGGCGAACCCGAGCACAAGGAGATGAGAAATGAGGTGCGTTTTAGAAACCTTTCCCGATCACTCGGTGGACCATCTTCTGGGATTCTCATGCATGTTTTCGATGTAGGAAGATGCCCTTGAACCTGGAGATTTGGGACCCATGGGATGGGTACCACACAGTATTACTTTAAAGCGTCTGCGTTTGCTCACCGAACCTCACCAAACCCCTCAGCCCCAAGAGTGTCCACCCTTATGTCTCAATCAGCTGCGGGTCTAGATATGGTCAATCCAGGTGGCATCACAGCGCCTGAACGAATTTTGTAAGAATTTCTCTCCCTTTCACTGTCTTTGTTTCACGGGTTTTTAAAATTAATTGAGTTTTATAATGGGGTTTAGCTGCTTTTCACTGCTGTGTTTATGCAGCTTTACACCCACTTGACTCACTTACAGAGAGATATCAATACATAGGTTTTAAGATTCTTACTAGTCAGATATACTCTTGGGCGGTGAATAGGGGGTGTTGAGTCCAGTTCCCTGAGCAAGGAGTAGGTCTTGTCTATTACGTATTGGGTTTATGGAACGGTATCTGAGCTAATTTGAAACCCTTGTTTTATGCATCACCCCACCTCACCTTTCCCGTTAGGCAGCCATAGTGTGTTTTCTAACCGTGTGACTCTGTTCTGTTTTGTAATTGAGTTCAAGGGTAGCGGTTTTTACATTCCCTCTATAGGTGATATCTTATGATAAGTGTCTTTTTCTGTGTGACTTATTTGACTTAGAATCGTCGTACCTAAATCCACTCATCATGCTGCTACTAGCCTTATGACGTTGATTTCATGGCTGAGTGATATTCCATTGTACATAAGGACCACAACTTCTTTATCCATTTTTCTCTTTCCTGGGATATTTAAGGTGTAACGAAGTGGAGGTTCTTGTCAACAGAGCAGCCCTAAACTTTGGGGTGCTTGTGTCTTGCTGATTTTTAGTTTTCCCAATTTATACGCCCATGAGTGGAAGTGCCCTATGCTCTCTAAGCTGAGATTTGTAAATGTTTCAGGACACACCGTACACTTCTCCAAGGTGGCTGTTGGCAATTTACATCCCGCCCATCAGCGTAGCAAGGCTTCCGTTTCTCCGTGGCCTGTCCTGCATTTCTGGTTTTGACACTTTATTCAGCATAGCCCTTTTGACCGATGGGAAGCGAGACTTTTTTGTAGCGCTGATTTGCCTTTCCAGGTTGCTTGGTTGGCCAAAAAGGGCGTATGCGTTTTTTCCTGAATATATTCAGGAAAAAACGCATACGCCCTTTTTGGCCAAGGGCATCATTGTCGAGGTTTTGCCGCTTTTCCTGTGCTTTAAAGGCGATTCGAATCTGCCTCCTGAAATCTGTTTCCTGCAATTCTGCCTTGCTTTCAAATCCTCTTTGTTGCCTTCCCTCAATATATTTGTAGACGAGAGTTATCATTTATAAGTCTGCAGGTTTGTGAATTGCAGTGCCCCTGAGCTCCATTTTTCAACTCGCTCTCTTGGGAGCTGGCCGCAAAAGCGCAGGATTGCTTTAGGCCCTATTCTGCTTCCGGGCGGCAGACTGAGCCTGTGGTTAATTCTTCTTCCTGATGGGAAAATAGAGTGACCTGTGCCTGTCCCAACACCTAGAGCTAGTCTCTCATTGGTTCCCCCTCTTCCTGTTCACCCTCAGGACAAATTGCCACCTGTATGGAACAGGAGGTTAAAGGTGCTGATTCTCCAAGGAGGGAGATTGCTAGTAAAGCGGCTGGAATGGCGAACCCGAACACAAGGAGATGAGAAATGAGGTGCGTTTTAGAAACCTTTCCCGATCACTCGGTGGACCATCTTCTGGGTTTCTCATGCATGTTTTCGATGTAGGAAGATGCCCTTGAACCTGGAGATTTGGGACCCATGGGATGGGTACCACGCAGTATTACTTTAAAGCGTCTGCGTTTGCTCACCCAACCTCACCAAACCTCTCAGCCCCAAGAGTGTCCACCCTTATGTCTCAATCAGCTGCAGGTCTAGATATGGTCAATCCAGGTGGCATCACAGCGCCTGAATGAATTTTGTAAGAATTTCTCTCCCTTTCACTGTCTTTGTTTCACGGGTTTTTAAAATTAATTGAGTTTTATAATGGGGTTTAGCTGCTTTTCACTGCTGTGTTTATGCAGCTTTACACCCACTTGACTCACTTACAGAGAGATATCAATACATAGGTTTTAAGATTCTTACTAGTCAGATATACTCTTGGGCGGTGAATAGGGGGTGTTGAGTCCAGTTCCCTGAGCAAGGAGTAGGTCTTGTCTATTACGTATTGGGTTTATGGAACGGTATCTGAGCTAATTTGAAACCCTTGTTTTATGCATCACCCCACCTCACCTTTCCCGTTAGGCAGCCATAGTGTGTTTTCTAACCGTGTGACTCTGTTCTGTTTTGTAATTGAGTTCAAGGGTAGCGGTTTTTACATTCCCTCTATAGGTGATATCTTATGATAAGTGTCTTTTTCTGTGTGACTTATTTGACTTAGAATCGTCGTACCTAAATCCACTCATCATGCTGCTACTAGCCTTATGACGTTGATTTCATGGCTGAGTGATATTCCATTGTACATAAGGACCACAACTTCTTTATCCATTTTTCTCTTTCCTGGGATATTTAAGGTGTAACGAAGTGGAGGTTCTTGTCAACAGAGCAGCCCTAAACTTTGGGGTGCTTGTGTCTTGCTGATTTTTAGTTTTCCCAATTTATACGCCCATGAGTGGAAGTGCCCTATGCTCTCTAAGCTGAGTTTTGTAAATGTTTCAGGACACACCGTACACTTCTCCAGAGTGGCTGTTGGCAATTTACATCCCACCCATCAGCGTAGCAAGGCTCCCGTTTCTCCGTGGCCTGTCCTGCCTTTCTGGTTTTGACACTTTATTCAGCATGGCCCATTTGACCGATGGGAAGCGAGACTTCTTTGTAGCGCTGATTTGCCTTTCCAGGTTGCTTGGTTGGCCAAAAAGGGCGTATGCGTTTTTTCCTGAATATATTCAGGAAAAAACGCATACGCCCTTTTTGGCCAAGGGCATCATTGTCGAGGTTTTGCCGCTTTTCCTGTGCTTTAAAGGCGATTCGAATCTGCCTCCTGAAATCTGTTTCCTGCAATTCTGCCTTGCTTTCAAATCCTCTTGGTTGCCTTCCCTCAATATATTTGTAGACGAGAGTTATCATTTATAAGTCTGCAGGTTTGTGAATTGCAGTGCCCCTGAGCTCCATTTTTCAACTCGCTCTCTTGGGAGCTGGCCGCAAAAGCGCAGGATTGCTTTAGGCCCTATTCTGCTTCCGGGCGGCAGACTGAGCCTGTGGTTAATTCTTCTTCCTGATGGGAAAATAGAGTGACCTGTGCCTGTCCCAACACCTAGAGCTAGTCTCTCATTGGTTCCCCCTCTTCCCTTTCACCCTCAGGACAAATTGCAACCTGTATGGAACAGGAGGTTAAAGGTGCTGATTCTCCAAGGAGGGAGATTGCTAGTAAAGCGGCTGGAATGGCGAACCCGAGCACAAGGAGATGAGAAATGAGGTGCGTTTTAGAAACCTTTCCCGATCACTCGGTGGACCATCTTCTGGGTTTCTCATGCATGTTTTCGATGTAGGAAGATGCCCTTGAACCTGGAGATTTGGGACCCATGGGATGGGTACCACGCAGTATTACTTTAAAGCGTCTGCGTTTGCTCACCGAACCTCACCAAACCCCTCAGCCCCAAGAGTGTCCACCCTTATGTCTCAATCAGCTGCGGGTCTAGATATGGTCAATCCAGGTGGCATCACAGCGCCTGAACGAATTTTGTAAGAATTTCTCTCCCTTTCACTGTCTTTGTTTCACGGGTTTTTAAAATTAATTGAGTTTTATAATGGGGTTTAGCTGCTTTTCACTGCTGTGTTTATGCAGCTTTACACCCACTTGACTCACTTACAGAGAGATATCAATACATAGGTTTTAAGATTCTTACTAGTCAGATATACTCTTGGGCGGTGAATAGGGGGTGTTGTGTCCAGTTCCCTGAGCAAGGAGTAGGTCTTGTCTATTACGTACTGGGTTTATGGAACGGTATCAGAGCTAATTTGAAACCCTTGTTTTATGCATCACCCCACCTCACCTTTCCCGTTAGGCAGCCATAGTGTGTTTTCTAACCGTGTGACTCTGTTCTGTTTTGTAATTCAGTTCAAGGGTAGCGGTTTTTACATTCCCTCTATAGGTGATATCTTATGATAAGTGTCTTTTTCTGTGTGACTTATTTGACTTAGAATCGTCGTACCTAAATCCACTCATCATGCTGCTACTAGCCTTATGACGTTGATTTCATGGCTGAGTGATATTCCATTGTACATAAGGACCACAACTTCTTTATCCATTTTTCTCTTTCCTGGGATATTTAAGGTGTAACGAAGTGGAGGTTCTTGTCAACAGAGCAGCCCTAAACTTTGGGGTGCTTGTGTCTTGCTGATTTTTAGTTTTCCCAATTTATACGCCCATGAGTGGAAGTGCCCTATGCTCTCTAAGCTGAATTTTGTAAATGTTTCAGGACACACCGTACACTTCTCCAGAGTGGCTGTTGGCAATTTACATCCCGCCCATCAGCGTAGCAAGGCTCCCGTTTCTCCATGGCCTGTCCTGCATTTCTGGTTTTGACACTTTATTCAGCATGGCCCTTTTGACCGATGGGAAGCGAGACTTCTTTGTAGCGCTGAAAATGCCTTTCCAGGTTGCTTGGTTGGCCAAAAAGGGCGTATGCGTTTTTTCCTGAATATATTCAGGAAAAAACGCATACGCCCTTTTTGGCCAAGGGCATCATTGTCGAGGTTTTGCCGCTTTTCCTGTGCTTTAAAGGCGATTCGAATCTGCCTCCTGAAATCTGTTTCCTGCAATTCTGCCTTGCTTTCAAATCCTCTTTGTTGCCTTCCCTCAATATATTTGTAGACGAGAGTTATCATTTATAAGTCTGCAGGTTTGTGAATTGCAGTGCCCCTGAGCTCCATTTTTCAACTCGCTCTCTTGGGAGCTGGCCGCAAAAGCGCAGGATTGCTTTAGGCCCTATTCTGCTTCCGGGCGGCAGACTGAGCCTGTGGTTAATTCTTCTTCCTGATGGGAAAATAGAGTGACCTGTGCCTGTCCCAACACCTAGAGCTAGTCTCTCATTGGTTCCCCCTCTTCCCGTTCACCCTCAGGACAAATTGCAACCTGTATGGAACAGGAGGTTAAAGGTGCTGATTCTCCAAGGAGGGAGATTGCTAGTAAAGCGGCTGGAATGGCGAACCCGAGCACAAGGAGATGAGAAATGAGGTGCGTTTTAGAAACCTTTCCCGATCACTCGGTGGACCATCTTCTGGGATTCTCATGCATGTTTTCGATGTAGGAAGATGCCCTTGAACCTGGAGATTTGGGACCCATGGGATGGGTACCACGCAGTATTACTTTAAAGCGTCTGCGTTTGCTCACCGAACCTCACCAAACCCCTCAGCCCCAAGAGTGTCCACCCTTATGTCTCAATCAGCTGCCGGTCTAGATATGGTCAATCCAGGTGGCATCACAGGGCCTGAACGAATTTTGTAAGAATTTCTCTCCCTTTCACTGTCTTTGTTTCACGGGTTTTTAAAATTAATTGAATTTTATAATGGGGTTTAGCTGCTTTTCACTGCTGTGTTTATGCAGCTTTACACCCACTTGACTCACTTACAGAGAGATATCATTACATAGGTTTTAAGATTGTTACTAGTCAGATATACTCTTGGGCGGTGAATAGGGGGTGTTGAGTCCAGTTCCCTGAGCAAGGAGTAGGTCTTGTCTATTACGTATTGGGTTTATGGAACGGTATCTGAGCTAATTTGAAACCCTTGTTTTATGCATCACCCCACCTCACCTTTCCCGTTAGGCAGCCATAGTGTGTTTTCTAACCGTGTGACTCTGTTCTGTTTTGTAATTGAGTTCAAGGGTAGCGGTTTTTACATTCCCTCTATAGGTGATATCTTATGATAAGTGTCTTTTTCTGTGTGACTTATTTGACTTAGAATCGTCGTACCTAAATCCACTCATCATGCTGCTACTAGCCTTATGACGTTGATTTCATGGCTGAGTGATATTCCATTGTACATAAGGACCACAACTTCTTTATCCATTTTTCTCTTTCCTGGGATATTTAAGGTGTAACGAAGTGGAGGTTCTTGTCAACAGAGCAGCCCTAAACTTTGGGGTGCTTGTGTCTTGCTGATTTTTAGTTTTCCCAATTTATACGCCCATGAGTGGAAGTGCCCTATGCTCTCTAAGATGAGTTTTGTAAATGTTTCAGGACACACCGTACACTTCTCCAGAGTGGCTGTTGGCAATTTACATCCCGCCCATCAGCGTAGCAAGGCTCCCGTTTCTCCGTGGCCTGTCCTGCATTTCTGGTTTTGACACTTTATTCAGCATGGCCCTTTTGACCGATGGGAAGCGAGACTTCTTTGTAGCGCTGATTTGCCTTTCCAGGTTGCTTGGTTGGCCAAAAAGGGCGTATGCGTTTTTTCCTGAATATATTCAGGAAAAAACGCATACGCCCTTTTTGGCCAAGGGCATCATTGTCGAGGTTTTGCCGCTTTTCCTGTGCTTTAAAGGCGATTCGAATCTGCCTCCTGAAATCTGTTTCCTGCAATTCTGCCTTGCTTTCAAATCCTCTTTGTTGCCTTCCCTCAATATATTTGTAGACGAGAGTTATCATTTATAAGTCTGCAGGTTTGTGAATTGCAGTGCCCCTGAGCTCCATTTTTCAACTCGCTCTCTTGGGAGCTGGCCGCAAAAGCGCAGGATTGCTTTAGGCCCTATTCTGCTTCCGGGCGGCAGACTGAGCCTGTGGTTAATTCTTCTTCCTGATGGGAAAATAGAGTGACCTGTGCCTGTCCCAACACCTAGAGCTAGTCTCTCATTGGTTCCCCCTCTTCCCGTTCACCCTCAGGACAAATTGCAACCTGTATGGAACAGGAGGTTAAAGGTGCTGATTCTCCAAGGAGGGAGATTGCTAGTAAAGCGGCTGGAATGGCGAACCCGAGCACAAGGAGATGAGAAATGAGGTGCGTTTTAGAAACCTTTCCCGATCACTCGGTGGACCATCTTCTGGGATTCTCATGCATGTTTTCGATGTAGGAAGATGCCCTTGAACCTGGAGATTTGGGACCCATGGGATGGGTACCACGCAGTATTACTTTAAAGCGTCTGCGTTTGCTCACCGAACCTCACCAAACCCCTCAGCCCCAAGAGTGTCCACCCTTATGTCTCAATCAGCTGCGGGTCTAGATATGGTCAATCCAGGTGGCATCACAGCGCCTGAACGAATTTTGTAAGAATTTCTCTCCCTTTCACTGTCTTTGTTTCACGGGTTTTTAAAATTAATTGAGTTTTATAATGGGGTTTAGCTGCTTTTCACTGCTGTGTTTATGCAGCTTTACACCCACTTGACTCACTTACAGAGAGATATCAATACATAGGTTTTAAGATTCTTACTAGTCAGATATACTCTTGGGCGGTGAATAGGGGGTGTTGAGTCCAGTTCCCTGAGCAAGGAGTAGGTCTTGTCTATTACGTATTGGGTTTATGGAACGGTATCTGAGCTAATTTGAAACCCTTGTTTTATGCATCACCCCACCTCACCTTTCCCGTTAGGCTGCCATAGTGTGTTTTCTAACCGTGTGACTCTGTTCTGTTTTGTAATTCAGTTCAAGGGTAGCGGTTTTTACATTCCCTCTATAAGTGATATCTTATGATAAGTGTCTTTTTCTGTGTGACTTATTTGACTTAGAATCGTCGTACCTAAATCCACTCATCATGCTGCTACTAGCCTTATGACGTTGATTTCATGGCTGAGTGATATTCCATTGTACATAAGGACCACAACTTCTTTATCCATTTTTCTCTTTCCTGGGATATTTAAGGTGTAACGAAGTGGAGGTTCTTGTCAACAGAGCAGCCCTAAACTTTGGGGTGCTTGTGTCTTGCTGATTTTTAGTTTTCCCAATTTATACGCCCATGAGTGGAAGTGCCCTATGCTCTCTAAGCTGAGTTTTGTAAATGTTTCAGGACACACCGTACACTTCTCCAGAGTGGCTGTTGGCAATTTACATCCCACCCATCAGCGTAGCAAGGCTCCCGTTTCTCCGTGGCCTGTCCTGCATTTCTGGTTTTGACATTTTATTCAGCATGGCCCATTTGACCGATGGGAAGCGAGACTTCTTTGTAGCGCTGATTTGCCTTTCCAGGTTGCTTGGTTGGCCAAAAAGGGCGTATGCGTTTTTTCCTGAATATATTCAGGAAAAAACGCATACGCCCTTTTTGGCCAAGGGCATCATTGTCGAGGTTTTGCCGCTTTTCCTGTGCTTTAAAGGCGATTCGAATCTGCCTCCTGAAATCTGTTTCCTGCAATTCTGCCTTGCTTTCAAATCCTCTTTGTTGCCTTCCCTCAATATATTTGTAGACGAGAGTTATCATTTATAAGTCTGCAGGTTTGTGAATTGCAGTGCCCCTGAGCTCCATTTTTCAACTCGCTCTCTTGGGAGCTGGCCGCAAAAGCGCAGGATTGCTTTAGGCCCTATTCTGCTTCCGGGCGGCAGACTGAGCCTGTGGTTAATTCTTCTTCCTGATGGGAAAATAGAGTGACCTGTGCCTGTCCCAACACCTAGAGCTAGTCTCTCATTGGTTCCCCCTCTTCCCGTTCACCCTCAGGACAAATTGCAACCTGTATGGAACAGGAGGTTAAAGGTGCTGATTCTCCAAGGAGGGAGATTGCTAGTAAAGCGGCTGGAATGGCGAACCCGAGCACAAGGAGATGAGAAATGAGGTGCGTTTTAGAAACCTTTCCCGATCACTCGGTGGACCATCTTCTGGGATTCTCATGCATGTTTTCGATGTAGGAAGATGCCCTTGAACCTGGAGATTTGGGACCCATGGGATGGGTACCACACAGTATTACTTTAAAGCGTCTGCGTTTGCTCACCGAACCTCACCAAACCCCTCAGCCCCAAGAGTGTCCACCCTTATGTCTCAATCAGCTGCGGGTCTAGATATGGTCAATCCAGGTGGCATCACAGCGCCTGAACGAATTTTGTAAGAATTTCTCTCCCTTTCACTGTCTTTGTTTCACGGGTTTTTAAAATTAATTGAGTTTTATAATGGGGTTTAGCTGCTTTTCACTGCTGTGTTTATGCAGCTTTACACCCACTTGACTCACTTACAGAGAGATATCAATACATAGGTTTTAAGATTCTTACTAGTCAGATATACTCTTGGGCGGTGAATAGGGGGTGTTGAGTCCAGTTCCCTGAGCAAGGAGTAGGTCTTGTCTATTACGTATTGGGTTTATGGAACGGTATCTGAGCTAATTTGAAACCCTTGTTTTATGCATCACCCCACCTCACCTTTCCCGTTAGGCAGCCATAGTGTGTTTTCTAACCGTGTGACTCTGTTCTGTTTTGTAATTGAGTTCAAGGGTAGCGGTTTTTACATTCCCTCTATAGGTGATATCTTATGATAAGTGTCTTTTTCTGTGTGACTTATTTGACTTAGAATCGTCGTACCTAAATCCACTCATCATGCTGCTACTAGCCTTATGACGTTGATTTCATGGCTGAGTGATATTCCATTGTACATAAGGACCACAACTTCTTTATCCATTTTTCTCTTTCCTGGGATATTTAAGGTGTAACGAAGTGGAGGTTCTTGTCAACAGAGCAGCCCTAAACTTTGGGGTGCTTGTGTCTTGCTGATTTTTAGTTTTCCCAATTTATACGCCCATGAGTGGAAGTGCCCTATGCTCTCTAAGCTGAGATTTGTAAATGTTTCAGGACACACCGTACACTTCTCCAAGGTGGCTGTTGGCAATTTACATCCCGCCCATCAGCGTAGCAAGGCTTCCGTTTCTCCGTGGCCTGTCCTGCATTTCTGGTTTTGACACTTTATTCAGCATAGCCCTTTTGACCGATGGGAAGCGAGACTTTTTTGTAGCGCTGATTTGCCTTTCCAGGTTGCTTGGTTGGCCAAAAAGGGCGTATGCGTTTTTTCCTGAATATATTCAGGAAAAAACGCATACGCCCTTTTTGGCCAAGGGCATCATTGTCGAGGTTTTGCCGCTTTTCCTGTGCTTTAAAGGCGATTCGAATCTGCCTCCTGAAATCTGTTTCCTGCAATTCTGCCTTGCTTTCAAATCCTCTTTGTTGCCTTCCCTCAATATATTTGTAGACGAGAGTTATCATTTATAAGTCTGCAGGTTTGTGAATTGCAGTGCCCCTGAGCTCCATTTTTCAACTCGCTCTCTTGGGAGCTGGCCGCAAAAGCGCAGGATTGCTTTAGGCCCTATTCTGCTTCCGGGCGGCAGACTGAGCCTGTGGTTAATTCTTCTTCCTGATGGGAAAATAGAGTGACCTGTGCCTGTCCCAACACCTAGAGCTAGTCTCTCATTGGTTCCCCCTCTTCCTGTTCACCCTCAGGACAAATTGCCACCTGTATGGAACAGGAGGTTAAAGGTGCTGATTCTCCAAGGAGGGAGATTGCTAGTAAAGCGGCTGGAATGGCGAACCCGAGCACAAGGAGATGAGAAATGAGGTGCGTTTTAGAAACCTTTCCCGATCACTCGGTGGACCATCTTCTGGGTTTCTCATGCATGTTTTCGATGTAGGAAGATGCCCTTGAACCTGGAGATTTGGGACCCATGGGATGGGTACCACGCAGTATTACTTTAAAGCGTCTGCGTTTGCTCACCCAACCTCACCAAACCTCTCAGCCCCAAGAGTGTCCACCCTTATGTCTCAATCAGCTGCAGGTCTAGATATGGTCAATCCAGGTGGCATCACAGCGCCTGAATGAATTTTGTAAGAATTTCTCTCCCTTTCACTGTCTTTGTTTCACGGGTTTTTAAAATTAATTGAGTTTTATAATGGGGTTTAGCTGCTTTTCACTGCTGTGTTTATGCAGCTTTACACCCACTTGACTCACTTACAGAGAGATATCAATACATAGGTTTTAAGATTCTTACTAGTCAGATATACTCTTGGGCGGTGAATAGGGGGTGTTGAGTCCAGTTCCCTGAGCAAGGAGTAGGTCTTGTCTATTACGTATTGGGTTTATGGAACGGTATCTGAGCTAATTTGAAACCCTTGTTTTATGCATCACCCCACCTCACCTTTCCCGTTAGGCAGCCATAGTGTGTTTTCTAACCGTGTGACTCTGTTCTGTTTTGTAATTGAGTTCAAGGGTAGCGGTTTTTACATTCCCTCTATAGGTGATATCTTATGATAAGTGTCTTTTTCTGTGTGACTTATTTGACTTAGAATCGTCGTACCTAAATCCACTCATCATGCTGCTACTAGCCTTATGACGTTGATTTCATGGCTGAGTGATATTCCATTGTACATAAGGACCACAACTTCTTTATCCATTTTTCTCTTTCCTGGGATATTTAAGGTGTAACGAAGTGGAGGTTCTTGTCAACAGAGCAGCCCTAAACTTTGGGGTGCTTGTGTCTTGCTGATTTTTAGTTTTCCCAATTTATACGCCCATGAGTGGAAGTGCCCTATGCTCTCTAAGCTGAGTTTTGTAAATGTTTCAGGACACACCGTACACTTCTCCAGAGTGGCTGTTGGCAATTACATCCCACCCATCAGCGTAGCAAGGCTCCCGTTTCTCCGTGGCCTGTCCTGCCTTTCTGGTTTTGACACTTTATTCAGCATGGCCCATTTGACCGATGGGAAGCGAGACTTCTTTGTAGCGCTGATTTGCCTTTCCAGGTTGCTTGGTTGGCCAAAAAGGGCGTATGCGTTTTTTCCTGAATATATTCAGGAAAAAACGCATACGCCCTTTTTGGCCAAGGGCATCATTGTCGAGGTTTTGCCGCTTTTCCTGTGCTTTAAAGGCGATTCGAATCTGCCTCCTGAAATCTGTTTCCTGCAATTCTGCCTTGCTTTCAAATCCTCTTGGTTGCCTTCCCTCAATATATTTGTAGACGAGAGTTATCATTTATAAGTCTGCAGGTTTGTGAATTGCAGTGCCCCTGAGCTCCATTTTTCAACTCGCTCTCTTGGGAGCTGGCCGCAAAAGCGCAGGATTGCTTTAGGCCCTATTCTTCTTCCGGGCGGCAGACTGAGCCTGTGGTTAATTCTTCTTCCTGATGGGAAAATAGAGTGACCTGTGCCTGTCCCAACACCTAGAGCTAGTCTCTCATTGGTTCCCCCTCTTCCCTTTCACCCTCAGGACAAATTGCAACCTGTATGGAACAGGAGGTTAAAGGTGCTGATTCTCCAAGGAGGGAGATTGCTAGTAAAGCGGCTGGAATGGCGAACCCGAGCACAAGGAGATGAGAAATGAGGTGCGTTTTAGAAACCTTTCCCGATCACTCGGTGGACCATCTTCTGGGTTTCTCATGCATGTTTTCGATGTAGGAAGATGCCCTTGAACCTGGAGATTTGGGACCCATGGGATGGGTACCACGCAGTATTACTTTAAAGCGTCTGCGTTTGCTCACCGAACCTCACCAAACCCCTCAGCCCCAAGAGTGTCCACCCTTATGTCTCAATCAGCTGCGGGTCTAGATATGGTCAATCCAGGTGGCATCACAGCGCCTGAACGAATTTTGTAAGAATTTCTCTCCCTTTCACTGTCTTTGTTTCACGGGTTTTTAAAATTAATTGAGTTTTATAATGGGGTTTAGCTGCTTTTCACTGCTGTGTTTATGCAGCTTTACACCCACTTGACTCACTTACAGAGAGATATCAATACATAGGTTTTAAGATTCTTACTAGTCAGATATACTCTTGGGCGGTGAATAGGGGGTGTTGTGTCAAGTTCCCTGAGCAAGGAGTAGGTCTTGTCTATTACGTACTGGGTTTATGGAACGGTATCAGAGCTAATTTGAAACCCTTGTTTTATGCATCACCCCACCTCACCTTTCCCGTTAGGCAGCCATAGTGTGTTTTCTAAC
Organism: Eschrichtius robustus; assembly: GCF_028021215.1. Classification (NCBI taxonomy): domain Eukaryota; kingdom Metazoa; phylum Chordata; class Mammalia; order Artiodactyla; family Eschrichtiidae; genus Eschrichtius; species Eschrichtius robustus. The sequence goes on along the minus strand of NC_090830.1, from coordinate 40,733,162 downwards.
CGTGTGACTCTGTTCTGTTTTGTAATTCAGTTCAAGGGTAGCGGTTTTTACATTCCCTCTATAGGTGATATCTTATGATAAGTGTCTTTTTCTGTGTGACTTATTTGACTTAGAATCGTCGTACCTAAATCCACTCATCATGCTGCTACTAGCCTTATGACGTTGATTTCATGGCTGAGTGATATTCCATTGTACATAAGGACCACAACTTCTTTATCCATTTTTCTCTTTCCTGGGATATTTAAGGTGTAACGAAGTGGAGGTTCTTGTCAACAGAGCAGCCCTAAACTTTGGGGTGCTTGTGTCTTGCTGATTTTTAGTTTTCCCAATTTATACGCCCATGAGTGGAAGTGCCCTATGCTCTCTAAGCTGAATTTTGTAAATGTTTCAGGACACACCGTACACTTCTCCAGAGTGGCTGTTGGCAATTTACATCCCGCCCATCAGCGTAGCAAGGCTCCCGTTTCTCCGTGGCCTGTCCTGCATTTCTGGTTTTGACACTTTATTCAGCATGGCCCTTTTGACCGATGGGAAGCGAGACTTCTTTGTAGCGCTGAAAATGCCTTTCCAGGTTGCTTGGTTGGCCAAAAAGGGCGTATGCGTTTTTTCCTGAATATATTCAGGAAAAAACGCATACGCCCTTTTTGGCCAAGGGCATCATTGTCGAGGTTTTGCCGCTTTTCCTGTGCTTTAAAGGCGATTCGAATCTGCCTCCTGAAATCTGTTTCCTGCAATTCTGCCTTGCTTTCAAATCCTCTTTGTTGCCTTCCCTCAATATATTTGTAGACGAGAGTTATCATTTATAAGTCTGCAGGTTTGTGAATTGCAGTGCCCCTGAGCTCCATTTTTCAACTCGCTCTCTTGGGAGCTGGCCGCAAAAGCGCAGGATTGCTTTAGGCCCTATTCTGCTTCCGGGCGGCAGACTGAGCCTGTGGTTAATTCTTCTTCCTGATGGGAAAATAGAGTGACCTGTGCCTGTCCCAACACCTAGAGCTAGTCTCTCATTGGTTCCCCCTCTTCCCGTTCACCCTCAGGACAAATTGCAACCTGTATGGAACAGGAGGTTAAAGGTGCTGATTCTCCAAGGAGGGAGATTGCTAGTAAAGCGGCTGGAATGGCGAACCCGAGCACAAGGAGATGAGAAATGAGGTGCGTTTTAGAAACCTTTCCCGATCACTCGGTGGACCATCTTCTGGGATTCTCATGCATGTTTTCGATGTAGGAAGATGCCCTTGAACCTGGAGATTTGGGACCCATGGGATGGGTACCACGCAGTATTACTTTAAAGCGTCTGCGTTTGCTCACCGAACCTCACCAAACCCCTCAGCCCCAAGAGTGTCCACCCTTATGTCTCAATCAGCTGCCGGTCTAGATATGGTCAATCCAGGTGGCATCACAGGGCCTGAACGAATTTTGTAAGAATTTCTCTCCCTTTCACTGTCTTTGTTTCACGGGTTTTTAAAATTAATTGAATTTTATAATGGGGTTTAGCTGCTTTTCACTGCTGTGTTTATGCAGCTTTACACCCACTTGACTCACTTACAGAGAGATATCATTACATAGGTTTTAAGATTGTTACTAGTCAGATATACTCTTGGGCGGTGAATAGGGGGTGTTGAGTCCAGTTCCCTGAGCAAGGAGTAGGTCTTGTCTATTACGTATTGGGTTTATGGAACGGTATCTGAGCTAATTTGAAACCCTTGTTTTATGCATCACCCCACCTCACCTTTCCCGTTAGGCAGCCATAGTGTGTTTTCTAACCGTGTGACTCTGTTCTGTTTTGTAATTGAGTTCAAGGGTAGCGGTTTTTACATTCCCTCTATAGGTGATATCTTATGATAAGTGTCTTTTTCTGTGTGACTTATTTGACTTAGAATCGTCGTACCTAAATCCACTCATCATGCTGCTACTAGCCTTATGACGTTGATTTCATGGCTGAGTGATATTCCATTGTACATAAGGACCACAACTTCTTTATCCATTTTTCTCTTTCCTGGGATATTTAAGGTGTAACGAAGTGGAGGTTCTTGTCAACAGAGCAGCCCTAAACTTTGGGGTGCTTGTGTCTTGCTGATTTTTAGTTTTCCCAATTTATACGCCCATGAGTGGAAGTGCCCTATGCTCTCTAAGATGAGTTTTGTAAATGTTTCAGGACACACCGTACACTTCTCCAGAGTGGCTGTTGGCAATTTACATCCCGCCCATCAGCGTAGCAAGGCTCCCGTTTCTCCGTGGCCTGTCCTGCATTTCTGGTTTTGACACTTTATTCAGCATGGCCCTTTTGACCGATGGGAAGCGAGACTTCTTTGTAGCGCTGATTTGCCTTTCCAGGTTGCTTGGTTGGCCAAAAAGGGCGTATGCGTTTTTTCCTGAATATATTCAGGAAAAAACGCATACGCCCTTTTTGGCCAAGGGCATCATTGTCGAGGTTTTGCCGCTTTTCCTGTGCTTTAAAGGCGATTCGAATCTGCCTCCTGAAATCTGTTTCCTGCAATTCTGCCTTGCTTTCAAATCCTCTTTGTTGCCTTCCCTCAATATATTTGTAGACGAGAGTTATCATTTATAAGTCTGCAGGTTTGTGAATTGCAGTGCCCCTGAGCTCCATTTTTCAACTCGCTCTCTTGGGAGCTGGCCGCAAAAGCGCAGGATTGCTTTAGGCCCTATTCTGCTTCCGGGCGGCAGACTGAGCCTGTGGTTAATTCTTCTTCCTGATGGGAAAATAGAGTGACCTGTGCCTGTCCCAACACCTAGAGCTAGTCTCTCATTGGTTCCCCCTCTTCCCGTTCACCCTCAGGACAAATTGCAACCTGTATGGAACAGGAGGTTAAAGGTGCTGATTCTCCAAGGAGGGAGATTGCTAGTAAAGCGGCTGGAATGGCGAACCCGAGCACAAGGAGATGAGAAATGAGGTGCGTTTTAGAAACCTTTCCCGATCACTCGGTGGACCATCTTCTGGGATTCTCATGCATGTTTTCGATGTAGGAAGATGCCCTTGAACCTGGAGATTTGGGACCCATGGGATGGGTACCACGCAGTATTACTTTAAAGCGTCTGCGTTTGCTCACCGAACCTCACCAAACCCCTCAGCCCCAAGAGTGTCCACCCTTATGTCTCAATCAGCTGCGGGTCTAGATATGGTCAATCCAGGTGGCATCACAGCGCCTGAACGAATTTTGTAAGAATTTCTCTCCCTTTCACTGTCTTTGTTTCACGGGTTTTTAAAATTAATTGAGTTTTATAATGGGGTTTAGCTGCTTTTCACTGCTGTGTTTATGCAGCTTTACACCCACTTGACTCACTTACAGAGAGATATCAATACATAGGTTTTAAGATTCTTACTAGTCAGATATACTCTTGGGCGGTGAATAGGGGGTGTTGAGTCCAGTTCCCTGAGCAAGGAGTAGGTCTTGTCTATTACGTATTGGGTTTATGGAACGGTATCTGAGCTAATTTGAAACCCTTGTTTTATGCATCACCCCACCTCACCTTTCCCGTTAGGCAGCCATAGTGTGTTTTCTAACCGTGTGACTCTGTTCTGTTTTGTAATTGAGTTCAAGGGTAGCGGTTTTTACATTCCCTCTATAGGTGATATCTTATGATAAGTGTCTTTTTCTGTGTGACTTATTTGACTTAGAATCGTCGTACCTAAATCCACTCATCATGCTGCTACTAGCCTTATGACGTTGATTTCATGGCTGAGTGATATTCCATTGTACATAAGGACCACAACTTCTTTATCCATTTTTCTCTTTCCTGGGATATTTAAGGTGTAACGAAGTGGAGGTTCTTGTCAACAGAGCAGCCCTAAACTTTGGGGTGCTTGTGTCTTGCTGATTTTTAGTTTTCCCAATTTATACGCCCATGAGTGGAAGTGCCCTATGCTCTCTAAGCTGAGTTTTGTAAATGTTTCAGGACACACCGTACACTTCTCCAGAGTGGCTGTTGGCAATTTACATCCCGCCCATCAGCGTAGCAAGGCTCCCGTTTCTCCGTGGCCTGTCCTGCATTTCTGGTTTTGACACTTTATTCAGCATGGCCCTTTTGACCGATGGGAAGCGAGACTTCTTTGTAGCGCTGATTTGCCTTTCCAGGTTGCTTGGTTGGCCAAAAAGGGCGTATGCGTTTTTTCCTGAATATATTCAGGAAAAAACGCATACGCCCTTTTTGGCCAAGGGCATCATTGTCGAGGTTTTGCCGCTTTTCCTGTGCTTTAAAGGCGATTCGAATCTGCCTCCTGAAATCTGTTTCCTGAAATTCTGCCTTGCTTTCAAATCCTCTTTGTTGCCTTCCCTCAATATATTTGTAGACGAGAGTTATCATTTATAAGTCTGCAGGTTTGTGAATTGCAGTGCCCCTGAGCTCCATTTTTCAACTCGCTGTCTTGGGAGCTGGCCGCAAAAGCGCAGGATTGCTTTAGGCCCTATTCTGCTTCCGGGCGGCAGACTGAGCCTGTGGTTAATTCTTCTTCCTGATGGGAAAATAGAGTGACCTGTGCCTGTCCCAACACCTAGAGCTAGTCTCTCATTGGTTCCCCGTCTTCCCGTTCATCCTCAGTTCAAATTGCCACCTGTATGGAACAGGAGGTTAAAGGTGCTGATTCTCCAAGGAGGGAGATTGCTAGTAAAGCGGCTGGAATGGCGAACCCGAGCACAAGGAGATGAGAAATGAGGTGCGTTTTAGAAACCTTTCCCGATCACTCGGTGGACCATCTTCTGGGTTTCTCATGCATGTTTTCGATGTAGGAAGATGCCCTTGAACCTGGAGATTTGGGACCCATGGGATGGGTACCACGCAGTATTACTTTAAAGCGTCTGCGTTTGCTCACCGAACCTCACCAAACCCCTTAGCCCCAAGAGTGTCCACCCTTATGTCTCAATCAATTGCGGGTCTAGATATGGTCAATCCAGGTGGCATCACAGCGCCTGAACGAATTTTGTAAGAATTTCTCTCCCTTTCACTGTCTTTGTTTCACGGGTTTTTAAAATTAATTGAGTTTTATAATAGGGTTTAGCTGCTTTTCACTGCTGTGTTTATGCAGCTTTACACCCACTTGACTCACTTACAGAGAGATATCAATACATAGGTTTTAAGATTCTTACTAGTCAGATATACTCTTGGGCGGTGAATAGGGGGTGTTGAGTCCAGTTCCCTGAGCAAGGAGTAGGTCTTGTCTATTACGTATTGGGTTTATGGAACGGTATCTGAGCTAATTTGAAACCCTTGTTTTATGCATCACCCCACCTCACCTTTCCCGTTAGGCAGCCATAGTGTGTTTTCTAACCGTGTGACTCTGTTCTGTTTTGTAATTCAGTTCAAGGGTAGCGGTTTTTACATTCCCTCTATAGGTGATATCTTATGATAAGTGTCTTTTTCTGTGTGACTTATTTGACTTAGAATCATCGTACCTAAATCCACTCATCATGCTGCTACTAGCCTTATGACGTTGATTTCATGGCTGAGTGATATTCCATTGTACATAAGGACCACAACTTCCTTATCCATTTTTCTCTTTCCTGGGATATTTAAGGTGTAACGAAGTGGAGGTTCTTGTCAACAGAGCAGCCCTAAACTTTGGGGTGCTTGTGTCTTGCTGATTTTTAGTTTTCCCAATTTATACGCCCATGAGTGGAAGTGCCCTATGCTCTCTAAGCTGAGTTTTGTAAATGTTTCAGGACACACCGTACACTTCTCCAGAGTGGCTGTTGGCAATTTACATCCCGCCCATCAGCGTAGCAAGGCTCCCGTTTCTCCGTGGCCTGTCCTGCATTTCTGGTTTTGACACTTTATTCAGCATGGCCCTTTTGACCGATGGGAAGCGAGACTTCTTTGTAGCGCTGAAAATGCCTTTCCAGGTTGCTTGGTTGGCCAAAAAGGGCGTATGCGTTTTTTCCTGAATATATTCAGGAAAAAACGCATACGCCCTTTTTGGCCAAGGGCATCATTGTCGAGGTTTTGCCGCTTTTCCTGTGCTTTAAAGGCGATTCGAATCTGCCTCCTGAAATCTGTTTCCTGAAATTCTGCCTTGCTTTCAAATCCTCTTTGTTGCCTTCCCTCAATATATTTGTAGACGAGAGTTATCATTTATAAGTCTGCAGGTTTGTGAATTGCAGTGCCCCTGAGCTCCATTTTTCAACTCGCTCTCTTGGGAGCTGGCCGCAAAAGCGCAGGATTGCTTTAGGCCCTATTCTGCTTCCGGGCGGCAGACTGAGCCTGTGGTTAATTCTTCTTCCTGATGGGAAAATAGAGTGACCTGTGCCTGTCCCAACACCTAGAGCTAGTCTCTCATTGGTTCCCCGTCTTCCCGTTCATCCTCAGTTCAAATTGCCACCTGTATGGAACAGGAGGTTAAAGGTGCTGATTCTCCAAGGAGGGAGATTGCTAGTAAAGCGGCTGGAATGGCGAACCCGAGCACAAGGAGATGAGAAATGAGGTGCGTTTTAGAAACCTTTCCCGATCACTCGGTGGACCATCTTCTGGGTTTCTCATGCATGTTTTCGATGTAGGAAGATGCCCTTGAACCTGGAGATTTGGGACCCATGGGATGGGTACCACGCAGTATTACTTTAAAGCGTCTGCGTTTGCTCACCGAACCTCACCAAACCCCTCAGCCCCAAGAGTGTCCACCCTTATGTCTCAATCAATTGCGGGTCTAGATATGGTCAATCCAGGTGGCATCACAGCGCCTGAACGAATTTTGTAAGAATTTCTCTCCCTTTCACTGTCTTTGTTTCACGGGTTTTTAAAATTAATTGAGTTTTATAATAGGGTTTAGCTGCTTTTCACTGCTGTGTTTATGCAGCTTTACACCCACTTGACTCACTTACAGAGAGATATCAATACATAGGTTTTAAGATTCTTACTAGTCAGATATACTCTTGGGCGGTGAATAGGGGGTGTTGAGTCCAGTTCCATGAGCAAGGAGTAGGTCTTGTCTATTACGTATTGGGTTTATGGAACGGTATCTGAGCTAATTTGAAACCCTTGTTTTATGCATCACCCCACCTCACCTTTCCCGTTAGGCAGCCATAGTGTGTTTTCTAACCGTGTGACTCTGTTCTGTTTTGTAATTCAGTTCAAGGGTAGCGGTTTTTACATTCCCTCTATAGGTGATATCTTATGATAAGTGTCTTTTTCTGTGTGACTTATTTGACTTAGAATCATCGTACCTAAATCCACTCATCATGCTGCTACTAGCCTTATGACGTTGATTTCATGGCTGAGTGATATTCCATTGTACATAAGGACCACAACTTCCTTATCCATTTTTCTCTTTCCTGGGATATTTAAGGTGTAACGAAGTGGAGGTTCTTGTCAACAGAGCAGCCCTAAACTTTGGGGTGCTTGTGTCTTGCTGATTTTTAGTTTTCCCAATTTATACGCCCATGAGTGGAAGTGCCCTATGCTCTCTAAGCTGAGTTTTGTAAATGTTTCAGGACACACCGTACACTTCTCCAAGGTGGCTGTTGGCAATTTACATCCCGCCCATCAGCGTAGCAAGGCTTCCGTTTCTCCGTGGCCTGTCCTGCATTTCTGGTTTTGACACTTTATTCAGCATAGCCCTTTTGACCGATGGGAAGCGAGACTTCTTTGTAGCGCTGATTTGCCTTTCCAGGTTGCTTGGTTGGCCAAAAAGGGCGTATGCGTTTTTTCCTGAATATATTCAGGAAAAAACGCATACGCCCTTTTTGGCCAAGGGCATCATTGTCGAGGTTTTGCCGCTTTTCCTGTGCTTTAAAGGCGATTCGAATCTGCCTCCTGAAATCTGTTTCCTGAAATTCTGCCTTGCTTTCAAATCCTCTTTGTTGCCTTCCCTCAATATATTTGTAGACGAGAGTTATCATTTATAAGTCTGCAGGTTTGTGAATTGCAGTGCCCCTGAGCTCCATTTTTCAACTCGCTCTCTTGGGAGCTGGCCGCAAAAGCGCAGGATTGCTTTAGGCCCTATTCTGCCTCCGGGCGGCAGACTGAGCCTGTGGTTAATTCTTCTTCCTGATGGGAAAATAGAGTGACCTGTGCCTGTCCCAACACCTAGAGCTAGTCTCTCATTGGTTCCCCGTCTTCCCGTTCATCCTCAGTTCAAATTGCCACCTGTATGGAACAGGAGGTTAAAGGTGCTGATTCTCCAAGGAGGGAGATTGCTAGTAAAGCGGCTGGAATGGCGAACCCGAGCACAAGGAGATGAGAAATGAGGTGCGTTTTAGAAACCTTTCCCGATCACTCGGTGGACCATCTTCTGGGTTTCTCATGCATGTTTTCGATGTAGGAAGATGCCCTTGAACCTGGAGATTTGGGACCCATGGGATGGGTACCACGCAGTATTACTTTAAAGCGTCTGCGTTTGCTCACCGAACCTCACCAAACCCCTCAGCCCCAAGAGTGTCCACCCTTATGTCTCAATCAATTGCGGGTCTAGATATGGTCAATCCAGGTGGCATCACAGCGCCTGAACGAATTGTGTAAGAATTTCTCTCCCTTTCACTGTCTTTGTTTCACGGGTTTTTTAAATTAATTGAGTTTTATAATAGGGTTTAGCTGCTTTTCACTGCTGTGTTTATGCAGCTTTACACCCACTTGACTCACTTACAGAGAGATATCAATACATAGGTTTTAAGATTCTTACTAGTCAGATATACTCTTGGGCGGTGAATAGGGGGTGTTGAGTCCAGTTCCCTGAGCAAGGAGTAGGTCTTGTCTATTACGTATTGGGTTTATGGAACGGTATCTGAGCTAATTTGAAACCCTTGTTTTATGCATCACCCCACCTCACCTTTCCCGTTAGGCAGCCATAGTGTGTTTTCTAACCGTGTGACTCTGTTCTGTTTTGTAATTCAGTTCAAGGGTAGCGGTTTTTACATTCCCTCTATAGGTGATATCTTATGATAAGTGTCTTTTTCTGTGTGACTTATTTGACTTAGAATCATCGTACCTAAATCCACTCATCATGCTGCTACTAGCCTTATGACGTTGATTTCATGGCTGAGTGATATTCCATTGTACATAAGGACCACAACTTCCTTATCCATTTTTCTCTTTCCTGGGATATTTAAGGTGTAACGAAGTGGAGGTTCTTGTCAACAGAGCAGCCCTAAACTTTGGGGTGCTTGTGTCTTGCTGATTTTTAGTTTTCCCAATTTATACGCCCATGAGTGGAAGTGCCCTATGCTCTCTAAGCTGAGTTTTGTAAATGTTTCAGGACACACCGTACACTTCTCCAGAGTGGCTGTTGGCAATTTACATCCCGCCCATCAGCGTAGCAAGGCTCCCGTTTCTCCGTGGCCTGTCCTGCATTTCTGGTTTTGACACTTTATTCAGCATGGCCCTTTTGACCGATGGGAAGCGAGACTTCTTTGTAGCGCTGATTTGCCTTTCCAGGTTGCTTGGTTGGCCAAAAAGGGCGTATGCGTTTTTTCCTGAATATATTCAGGAAAAAACGCATACGCCCTTTTTGGCCAAGGGCATCATTGTCGAGGTTTTGCCGCTTTTCCTGTGCTTTAAAGGCGATTCGAATCTGCCTCCTGAAATCTGTTTCCTGCAATTCTGCCTTGCTTTCAAATCCTCTTTGTTGCCTTCCCTCAATATATTTGTAGACGAGAGTTATCATTTATAAGTCTGCAGGTTTGTGAATTGCAGTGCCCCTGAGCTCCATTTTTCAACTCGCTCTCTTGGGAGCTGGCCGCAAAAGCGCAGGATTGCTTTAGGCCCTATTCTGCTTCCGGGCGGCAGACTGAGCCTGTGGTTAATTCTTCTTCCTGATGGGAAAATAGAGTGACCTGTGCCTGTCCCAACACCTAGAGCTAGTCTCTCATTGGTTCCCCGTCTTCCCGTTCATCCTCAGTTCAAATTGCCACCTGTATGGAACAGGAGGTTAAAGGTGCTGATTCTCCAAGGAGGGAGATTGCTAGTAAAGCGGCTGGAATGGCGAACCCGAGCACAAGGAGATGAGAAATGAGGTGCGTTTTAGAAACCTTTCCCGATCACTCGGTGGACCATCTTCTGGGTTTCTCATGCATGTTTTCGATGTAGGAAGATGCCCTTGAACCTGGAGATTTGGGACCCATGGGATGGGTACCACGCAGTATTACTTTAAAGCGTCTGCGTTTGCTCACCGAACCTCACCAAACCCCTCAGCCCCAAGAGTGTCCACCCTTATGTCTCAATCAATTGCGGGTCTAGATATGGTCAATCCAGGTGGCATCACAGCGCCTGAACGAATTTTGTAAGAATTTCTCTCCCTTTCACTGTCTTTGTTTCACGGGTTTTTAAAATTAATTGAGTTTTATAATAGGGTTTAGCTGCTTTTCACTGCTGTGTTTATGCAGCTTTACACCCACTTGACTCACTTACAGAGAGATATCAATACATAGGTTTTAAGATTCTTACTAGTCAGATATACTCTTGGGCGGTGAATAGGGGGTGTTGAGTCCAGTTCCATGAGCAAGGAGTAGGTCTTGTCTATTACGTATTGGGTTTATGGAACGGTATCTGAGCTAATTTGAAACCCTTGTTTTATGCATCACCCCACCTCACCTTTCCCGTTAGGCAGCCATAGTGTGTTTTCTAACCGTGTGACTCTGTTCTGTTTTGTAATTCAGTTCAAGGGTAGCGGTTTTTACATTCCCTCTATAGGTGATATCTTATGATAAGTGTCTTTTTCTGTGTGACTTATTTGACTTAGAATCATCGTACCTAAATCCACTCATCATGCTGCTACTAGCCTTATGACGTTGATTTCATGGCTGAGTGATATTCCATTGTACATAAGGACCACAACTTCCTTATCCATTTTTCTCTTTCCTGGGATATTTAAGGTGTAACGAAGTGGAGGTTCTTGTCAACAGAGCAGCCCTAAACTTTGGGGTGCTTGTGTCTTGCTGATTTTTAGTTTTCCCAATTTATACGCCCATGAGTGGAAGTGCCCTATGCTCTCTAAGCTGAGTTTTGTAAATGTTTCAGGACACACCGTACACTTCTCCAAGGTGGCTGTTGGCAATTTACATCCCGCCCATCAGCGTAGCAAGGCTTCCGTTTCTCCGTGGCCTGTCCTGCATTTCTGGTTTTGACACTTTATTCAGCATAGCCCTTTTGACCGATGGGAAGCGAGACTTTTTTGTAGCGCTGATTTGCCTTTCCAGGTTGCTTGGTTGGCCAAAAAGGGCGTATGCGTTTTTTCCTGAATATATTCAGGAAAAAACGCATACGCCCTTTTTGGCCAAGGGCATCATTGTCGAGGTTTTGCCGCTTTTCCTGTGCTTTAAAGGCGATTCGAATCTGCCTCCTGAAATCTGTTTCCTGCAATTCTGCCTTGCTTTCAAATCCTCTTTGTTGCCTTCCCTCAATATATTTGTAGACGAGAGTTATCATTTATAAGTCTGCAGGTTTGTGAATTGCAGTGCCCCTGAGCTCCATTTTTCAACTCGCTCTCTTGGGAGCTCGCCGCAAAATCGCAGGATTGCTTTAGGCCCTATTCTGCTTCCGGGCAGCACACTGAGCCTGTGGTTAATTCTTCTTCCTGATGGGAAAATAGAGTGACCTGTGCCTGTCCCAAAACCTAGAGCTAGTCTCTCATTGGTTCCCCCTCTTCCTGTTCACCCTCAGGACAAATTGCCACCTGTATGGAACAGGAGGTTAAAGGTGCTGATTCTCCAAGGAGGGAGATTGCTAGTAAAGCGGCTGGAATGGCGAACCCGAGCACAAGGAGATGAGAAATGAGGTGCGTTTTAGAAACCTTTCCCGATCACTCGGTGGACCATCTTCTGGGTTTCTCATGCATGTTTTCGATGTAGGAAGATGCCCTTGAACCTGGAGATTTGGGACCCATGGGATGGGTACCACGCAGTATTACTTTAAAGCGTCTGCGTTTGCTCACCCAACCTCACCAAACCTCTCAGCCCCAAGAGTGTCCACCCTTATGTCTCAATCAGCTGCAGGTCTAGATATGGTCAATCCAGGTGGCATCACAGCGCCTGAATGAATTTTGTAAGAATTTCTCTCCCTTTCACTGTCTTTGTTTCACGGGTTTTTAAAATTAATTGAGTTTTATAATGGGGTTTAGCTGCTTTTCACTGCTGTGTTTATGCAGCTTTACACCCACTTGACTCACTTACAGAGAGATATCAATACATAGGTTTTAAGATTCTTACTAGTCAGATATACTCTTGGGCGGTGAATAGGGGGTGTTGAGTCCAGTTCCCTGAGCAAGGAGTAGGTCTTGTCTATTACGTATTGGGTTTATGGAACGGTATCTGAGCTAATTTGAAACCCTTGTTTTATGCATCACCCCACCTCACCTTTCCCGTTAGGCAGCCATAGTGTGTTTTCTAACCGTGTGACTCTGTTCTGTTTTGTAATTGAGTTCAAGGGTAGCGGTTTTTACATTCCCTCTATAGGTGATATCTTATGATAAGTGTCTTTTTCTGTGTGACTTATTTGACTTAGAATCGTCGTACCTAAATCCACTCATCATGCTGCTACTAGCCTTATGACGTTGATTTCATGGCTGAGTGATATTCCATTGTACATAAGGACCACAACTTCTTTATCCATTTTTCTCTTTCCTGGGATATTTAAGGTGTAACGAAGTGGAGGTTCTTGTCAACAGAGCAGCCCTAAACTTTGGGGTGCTTGTGTCTTGCTGATTTTTAGTTTTCCCAATTTATAAGCCCATGAGTGGAAGTGCCCTATGCTCTCTAAGCTGAGTTTTGTAAATGTTTCAGGACACACCGTACACTTCTCCAGAGTGGCTGTTGGCAATTTACATCCCACCCATCTGCGTAGCAAGGCTCCCGTTTCTCCGTGGCCTGTCCTGCATTTCTGGTTTTGACACTTTATTCAGCATGGCCCATTTGACCGATGGGAAGCGAGACTTCTTTGTAGCGCTGATTTGCCTTTCCAGGTTGCTTGGTTGGCCAAAAAGGGCGTATGCGTTTTTTCCTGAATATATTCAGGAAAAAACGCATACGCCCTTTTTGGCCAAGGGCATCATTGTCGAGGTTTTGCCGCTTTTCCTGTGCTTTAAAGGCGATTCGAATCTGCCTCCTGAAATCTGTTTCCTGCAATTCTGCCTTGCTTTCAAATCCTCTTCGTTGCCTTTCCTCAATCTATTTTTGGACGAGAGTTAACATTTATAACTCTGCAGGTTTGTGAATTGCAGTGCCCCTGAGCTCCATTTTTCAACTCTCTGTTTTGGGAGCTAGCCGCAAAAGCGCAGGATTGCTTCAGGCCCTATTCTGGTTCCGGTCAGCAGACTGAGCCTGCGGTTAATTCTTCTTCCTGATGGGAAAATAGAGTGACCTGTGCCTGTCCCAAAACCTAGAGCTAGTCTATCATTGCTTCCCCCTCTTCCCGTACATCCTCAGGACAAATTGCAACCTGTATGGAACAGGAGGTTAAAGGTGCTGATTCTCCAAGGTGGGAGAATGCTAGTAAAGCGGCTGGAATGGCGTACCCGAGCACAAGGAGATGAGAAATGAGGTGCGGTTTAGAAACCTTTCCCGTTCACACGGTGTAACTTCTTCTGGGTTTCTCATGCATGGTTTCGATGTAGGAAGATGCCCTTGAACCTGGAGATTTGGGACCCATGGGATGGGTACCACGCAGTATTACTTTAAAGCGTCTGCGTTTGCTCACCGAACCTCACCAAACCCCTCAGCCCCAAGAGTGTCCACCCTTATGTCTCAATCAGCTGCGGGTCTAGATATGGTCAATCCAGGTGGCATCACAGCGCCTGAACGAATTTTGTAAGAATTTCTCTCCCTTTCACTGTCTTTGTTTCACGGGTTTTTAAAATTAATTGAGTTTTATAATGGGGTTTATCTGCTTTTCACTGCTGTGTTTATGCAGCTTTACACCCACTTGACTCACTTACAGAGAGATATCAATACATAGGTTTTAAGATTCTTACTAGTCAGATATACTCTTGGGCGGTGAATAGGGGGTGTTGAGTCCAGTTCCCTGAGCAAGTAGTAGGTCTTTTCTATTACGTATTGGGTTTATGGAACGGTATCTGAGCTAATTTGAAACCCTTGTTTTAGGCATCACCTCACCTCACCTTTCCCGTTAAGCAGCTATAGTGTGTTTTCTAAACGTGTGACTCTGTTCTGTTTTGTAATTCAGTTCCAGTGTAGCGGTTTTTCCATTCCCTCTATAAGTGATATCTTATGGCAAGTGTCTTTTTCTGTGTGACTTATTTCAATTAGAATCGTCGTACCTAAATCCACTCATCATGCTGCTACTAGCCTTATGACGTTGATTTCATGGCTGAGTGATATTCCTTTGTACATAAGGACCACAACTTCTTTATCCATTTTTCTCTTTCCTGGGATATTTAAGGTGTAACGAAGTGGAGGTTCTTGTCAACAGAGCAGCCCTAAACTTTGGGGTGCCTGTGACTTGCTGATTTTTAGTTTTCCCAATGTATACGCCCATGAGTGGAAGTGCCCTATGCTCTCTAAGCTGTGTTTTTTAGATGTTTCAGGACACACCGTACACTTCTCCAGAGTGGCTGTTGGCAATTTACATCCCGCCCATCAGCGTAGCAAGGCTCCCGTTTCTCCATGGCCTGTCCTGCATTTCTGGTTTTGACACTTTATTCAGCATGGCCCTTTTGACCGATGCGAAGCGAGACTTCTTTGTAGCGCTGATTTGCCTTTCCAGGTTGCTTGGTTGGCCAAAAAGGGCGTATGCGTTTTTTCCTGAATATATTCAGGAAAAAACGCATACGCCCTTTTTGGCCAAGGGCATCATTGTCGAGGTTTTGCCGCTTTTCCTGTGCTTTAAAGGCGATTCGAATCTACCTCCTGAAATCTGTTTCCTGCAATTCTGCCTTGCTTTCACATCCTCTTCGTTGCCTTCCCTGAATATATTTGTGGACGAGAGTTATCATTTATAACTCTCCAGGTTTGTGAATTGCAGTGCCCCTGAGCTCCATTTTTCAACTCGCTTTCTTGGGAGCTGGCCGCAAAAGCGCAGGATTGCTTCAGGCCCTATTCGGGTTCCGGGCGGCAGGATGAGCCTGTGGTTAATTCTTCTTCCTGATGGGAAAATAGAGTGACCTGTGCCTGTCCCAACACCTAGAGCTAGTCTCCCATTGGTTCCCCCTCTTCCCGTTCATCCTCAGGACAAATTGCAACCTGTACGGAACAGGAGGTTAAAGCTGCTGATTCTCCAAGGAGGGAGATTGCTAGTAAAGCGGCTGGAATGGCGAACCCGAGCACCATCAGACGAGAAATGAGGTGCGTTTTAGCAACCTTTCCCGATCACACGGTGTACCATCTTCTGGGGTTCTCATGCATGTTTTCGATGTAGGAAGATGCCCTTGAACCTGGAGATTTGGTACCCATGGGATGGGTACCACGCAGTATGACTTTAAAGGGTCTGCGTTTGCTCACCCAACCTCACCAAACCTCTCAGCCCCAAGAGTGTCCACCCTTATGTCGCAATCAGCTGTGGGTCTAGATATGGTCAATCCAGGTGGCATCACAGCCCCTGAACGAATTTTGTAAGAATTTCTCTCTCTTTCACTGTCTTTGTTTCTCGGGTTTTTAAAAGTTATTGATTTTTATAATGGGGTTTAGCTGCTTTTCACTGCTGTCTTTATGCCGCTTTACACGCACTTGACTCACTTACAGAGAGATATCAATACATAGGTTTTAAGATTCTTACTAGTCAGATATATTCTTGGGCGGTGAATAGGGGGTGTTGAGTCCAGTTCACTGAGCAAGGAGTAGGTCTTGTCTATTACATATTGGGTTTGTGGAACGGTATCTGAGCTAATTTGAAACCCTTGTTTTAGGCATCACCCCACCTCACCTTTCCCGTTAAGCAGCTATAGTGTGTTTTCTAAACGTGTGACTCTGTTCTGTTTTGTAATTCAGTTCAAGTGTAGCGGTTTTTACATTCCCTCTATAAGTGATATCTTATGGCAAGTGTCTTTTTCTGTGTGACTTATTTCACTTAGAATTGTCGTACCTAAATCCACTCATCATGCTGCTACGAGCCTTATGACGTTGATTTCATGGCTGAGTGATATTCCTTTGTACATAAGGACCACAACTTCTTTATCCATTTTTCTCTTTCCTGGGATATTTAAGGTGTAACGAAGTGGAGGTTCTTGTCAACAGAGCAGCCCTAAACTTTGGGGTGCCTGTGTCTTGCTGATTTTTAGTTTTCCCAATGTATACGCCCATGAGTGGAAGTGCCCTATGCTCTCTAAGCTGTGTTTTTTAGATGTTTCAGGACACACCGTACACTTCTCCAGAGTGGCTGTTGGCAATTTACATCCCGCCCATCAGCGTAGCAAGGCTCCCGTTTCTCCATGGCCTGTCCTGCATTTCTGGTTTTGACCCTTTATTCAGCATGGCCCTTTTAACCGATGCGAAGCGAGACTTCTTTGTAGCGCTGATTTGCCTTTCCAGGTTGCTTGGTTGGCCAAAAAGGGCGTATGCGTTTTTTCCTGAATATATTCAGGAAAAAACGCATACGCCCTTTTTGGCCAAGGGCGTCATTGCCGAGGTTTTGCCGCTTTTCCTGTGCTTTAAAGGCGATTCGAATCTACCTCCTGAAATCTGTTTCCTGCAATTCTGCCTTGCTTTCAAATCCTCTTCGTTGCCTTCCCTGAATATATTTGTGGACGAGAGTTATCATTTATAACTCTGCAGGTTTGTGAATTGCAGTGCCCCTGAGCTCCATTTTTCAACTCGCTTTCTTGGGAGCTGGCCGCAAAAGCGCAGGATTGCTTCAGGCCCTATTCGGGTTCCGGGCGGCAGGATGAGCCTGTGGTTAATTCTTCTTCCTGATGGGAAAATAGAGTGACCTGTGCCTGTCCCAACACCTAGAGCTAGTCTCCCATTGGTTCCCCCTCTTCCCGTTCATCCTCAGGACAAATTGCAACCTGTACGGAACAGGAGGTTAAAGCTGCTGATTCTCCAAGGAGGAAGATTGCTAGTAAAGCGGCTAGAATGGCGAACCCGAGCACCATCAGACGAGAAATGAGGTGCGTTTTAGCAACCTTTCCCGATCACACGGTGTACCATCTTCTGGGTTTCTCATGCATGTTTTCGATGTAGGAAGATGCCCTTGAACCTGGAGATTTGGGACCCATGGGATGGGTACCAAGCAGTATGACTTTAAAGGGTCTGCGTTTGCTCACCCAACCTCACCAAACCTCTCAGCCCCAAGAGTGTCCACCCTTATGTCGCAATCAACTGTGGGTCTAGATATGGTCAATCCAGGTGGCATCACAGCCCCTGAACGAATTTTGTAAGAATTTCTCTCTCTTTCACTGTCTTTGTTTCACGGGTTTTTAAAAGTTATTGATTTTTATAATGGGGTTTAGCTGCTTTTCACTGCTGTCTTTATGCCGCTTTACACGCACTTGACTCACTTACAGAGAGATATCAATACATAGGTTTTAAGATTCTTACTAGTCAGATATATTCTTGGGTGGTGAATAGGGGGTGTTGAGTCCAGTTCACTGAGCAAGGAGTAGGTCTTGTCTATTACATATTGGGTTTATGGAACGGTATCTGAGCTAATTTGAAACCCTTGTTTTAGGCATCACCCCAGCTCACCTTTCCCGTTAAGCAGCTATAGTGTGTTTTCTAAACGTGTGACTCTGTTCTGTTTTGTAATTCAGTTCCAGTGTAGCGGTTTTTCCATTCCCTCTATAAGTGATATCTTATGGCAAGTGTCTTTTTCTGTGTGACTTATTTCACTTAGAATCGTCGTACCTAAATCCACTCATCATGCTGCTACTAGCCTTATGACGTTGATTTCATGGCTGAGTGATATTCCTTTGTACATAAGGACCACAACTTCTTTATCCATTTTTCTCTTTCCTGGGATATTTAAGGTGTAACGAAGTGGAGGTTCTTGTCAACAGAGCAGCCCTAAACTTTGGGGTGCTTGTGTCTTGCTGATTTTTAGTTTTCCCAATTTATACGCCCATGAGTGGAAGTGCCCTATGCTCTCTAAGCTGAGTTTTGTAAATGTTTCAGGACACACCGTACACTTCTCCAGAGTGGCTGTTGGCAATTTACATCCCGCCCATCAGCGTAGCAAGGCTCCCGTTTCTCCGTGGCCTGTCCTGCATTTCTGGTTTTGACACTTTATTCAGCATGGCCCTTTTGACCGATGGGAAGCGAGACTTCTTTGTAGCGCTGATTTGCCTTTCCAGGTTGCTTGGTTGGCCAAAAAGGGCGTATGCGTTTTTTCCTGAATATATTCAGGAAAAAACGCATACGCCCTTTTTGGCCAAGGGCATCATTGTCGAGGTTTTGCCGCTTTTCCTGTGCTTTAAAGGCGATTCGAATCTGCCTCCTGAAATCTGTTTCCTGCAATTCTGCCTTGCTTTCAAATCCTCTTTGTTGCCTTCCCTCAATATATTTGTAGACGAGAGTTATCATTTATAAGTCTGCAGGTTTGTGAATTGCAGTGCCCCTGAGCTCCATTTTTCAACTCGCTCTCTTGGGAGCTGGCCGCAAAAGCGCAGGATTGCTTTAGGCCCTATTCTGCTTCCGGGCGGCAGACTGAGCCTGTGGTTAATTCTTCTTCCTGATGGGAAAATAGAGTGACCTGTGCCTGTCCCAACACCTAGAGCTAGTCTCTCATTGGTTCCCCCTCTTCCCTTTCACCCTCAGGACAAATTGCAACCTGTATGGAACAGGAGGTTAAAGGTGCTGATTCTCCAAGGAGGGAGATTGCTAGTAAAGCGGCTGGAATGGCGAACCCGAGCACAAGGAGATGAGAAATGAGGTGCGTTTTAGAAACCTTTCCCGATCACTCGGTGGACCATCTTCTGGGATTCTCATGCATGTTTTCGATGTAGGAAGATGCCCTTGAACCTGGAGATTTGGGACCCATGGGATGGGTACCACGCAGTATTACTTTAAAGCGTCTGCGTTTGCTCACCCAACCTCACCAAACCCCTCAGCCCCAAGAGTGTCCACCCTTATGTCTCAATCAGCTGCGGGTCTAGATATGGTCAATCCAGGTGGCATCACAGCGCCTGAACGAATTTTGTAAGAATTTTTCTCCCTTTCACTGTCTTTGTTTCACGGGTTTTTAAAATTAATTGAGTTTTATAATGGGGTTTAGCTGCTTTTCACTGCTGTGTTTATGCAGCTTTACACCCACTTGACTCACTTACAGAGAGATATCAATACATAGGTTTTAAGATTCTTACTAGTCAGATATACTCTTGGGCGGTGAATAGGGGGTGTTGAGTCCAGTTCCCTGAGCAAGGAGTAGGTCTTGTCTATTACGTATTGGGTTTATGGAACGGTATATGAGCTAATTTGAAACCCTTGTTTTATGCATCACCCCACCTCACCTTTCCCGTTAGGCAGCCATAGTGTGTTTTCTAACCGTGTGACTCTGTTCTGTTTTGTAATTGAGTTCAAGGGTAGCGGTTTTTACATTCCCTCTATAGGTGATATCTTATGATAAGTGTCTTTGTCTGTGTGACTTATTTGACTTAGAATCGTCGTACCTAAATCCACTCATCATGCTGCTACTAGCCTTATGACGTTGATTTCATGGCTGAGTGATATTCCATTGTACATAAGGACCACAACTTCTTTATCCATTTTTCTCTTTCCTGGGATATTTAAGGTGTAACGAAGTGGAGGTTCTTGTCAACAGAGCAGCCCTAAACTTTGGGGTGCTTGTGTCTTGCTGATTTTTAGTTTTCCCAATTTATACGCCCATGAGTGGAAGTGCCCTATGCTCTCTAAGCTGAGTTTTGTAAATGTTTCAGGACACACCGTACACTTCTCCAGAGTGGCTGTTGGCAATTTACATCCCGCCCATCAGCGTAGCAAGGCTCCCGTTTCTCCGTGGCCTGTCCTGCATTTCTGGTTTTGACACTTTATTCAGCATGGCCCTTTTGACCGATGGGAAGCGAGACTTCTTTGTAGCGCTGATTTGCCTTTCCAGGTTGCTTGGTTGGCCAAAAAGGGCGTATGCGTTTTTTCCTGATTATATTCAGGAAAAAACGCATACGCCCTTTATGGCCAAGGGCATCATTGTCGAGGTTTTGCCGCTTTTCCTGTGCTTTAAAGGCGATTCGAATCTGCCTCCTGAAATCTGTTTCCTGCAATTCTGCCTTGCTTTCAAATCCTCTTTGTTGCCTTCCCTCAATATATTTGTAGACGAGAGTTATCATTTATAAGTCTGCAGGTTTGTGAATTGCAGTGCCCCTGAGCTCCATTTTTCAACTCGCTCTCTTGGGAGCTGGCCGCAAAAGCGCAGGATTGCTTTAGGCCCTATTCTGCTTCCGGGCGGCAGACTGAGCCTGTGGTTAATTCTTCTTCCTGATGGGAAAATAGAGTGACCTGTGCCTGTCCCAACACCTAGAGCTAGTCTCTCATTGGTTCCCCGTCTTCCCGTTCATCCTCAGTTCAAATTGCCACCTGTATGGAACAGGAGGTTAAAGGTGCTGATTCTCCAAGGAGGGAGATTGCTAGTAAAGCGGCTGGAATGGCGAACCCGAGCACAAGGAGATGAGAAATGAGGTGCGTTTTAGAAACCTTTCCCGATCACTCGGTGGACCATCTTCTGGGTTTCTCATGCATGTTTTCGATGTAGGAAGATGCCCTTGAACCTGGAGATTTGGGACCCATGGGATGGGTACCACGCAGTATTACTTTAAAGCGTCTGCGTTTGCTCACCGAACCTCACCAAACCCCTCAGCCCCAAGAGTGTCCACCCTTATGTCTCAATCAATTGCGGGTCTAGATATGGTCAATCCAGGTGGCATCACAGCGCCTGAACGAATTTTGTAAGAATTTCTCTCCCTTTCACTGTCTTTGTTTCACGGGTTTTTAAAATTAATTGAGTTTTATAATAGGGTTTAGCTGCTTTTCACTGCTGTGTTTATGCAGCTTTACACCCACTTGACTCACTTACAGAGAGATATCAATACATAGGTTTTAAGATTCTTACTAGTCAGATATACTCTTGGGCGGTGAATAGGGGGTGTTGAGTCCAGTTCCCTGAGCAAGGAGTAGGTCTTGTCTATTACGTATTGGGTTTATGGAACGGTATCTGAGCTAATTTGAAACCCTTGTTTTATGCATCACCCCACCTCACCTTTCCCGTTAGGCAGCCATAGTGTGTTTTCTAACCGTGTGACTCTGTTCTGTTTTGTAATTCAGTTCAAGGGTAGCGGTTTTTACATTCCCTCTATAGGTGATATCTTATGATAAGTGTCTTTTTCTGTGTGACTTATTTGACTTAGAATCATCGTACCTAAATCCACTCATCATGCTGCTACTAGCCTTATGACGTTGATTTCATGGCTGAGTGATATTCCATTGTACATAAGGACCACAACTTCCTTATCCATTTTTCTCTTTCCTGGGATATTTAAGGTGTAACGAAGTGGAGGTTCTTGTCAACAGAGCAGCCCTAAACTTTGGGGTGCTTGTGTCTTGCTGATTATTAGTTTTCCCAATTTATACGCCCATGAGTGGAAGTGCCCTATGCTCTCTAAGCTGAGTTTTGTAAATGTTTCAGGACACACCGTACACTTCTCCAAGGTGGCTGTTGGCAATTTACATCCCGCCCATCAGCGTAGCAAGGCTTCCGTTTCTCCGTGGCCTGTCCTGCATTTCTGGTTTTGACACTTTATTCAGCATAGCCCTTTTGACCGATGGGAAGCGAGACTTTTTTGTAGCGCTGATTTGCCTTTCCAGGTTGCTTGGTTGGCCAAAAAGGGCGTATGCGTTTTTTCCTGAATATATTCAGGAAAAAACGCATACGCCCTTTTTGGCCAAGGGCATCATTGTCGAGGTTTTGCCGCTTTTCCTGTGCTTTAAAGGCGATTCGAATCTGCCTCCTGAAATCTGTTTCCTGCAATTCTGCCTTGCTTTCAAATCCTCTTTGTTGCCTTCCCTCAATATATTTGTAGACGAGAGTTATCATTTATAAGTCTGCAGGTTTGTGAATTGCAGTGCCCCTGAGCTCCATTTTTCAACTCGCTCTCTTGGGAGCTCGCCGCAAAATCGCAGGATTGCTTTAGGCCCTATTCTGCTTCCGGGCAGCACACTGAGCCTGTGGTTAATTCTTCTTCCTGATGGGAAAATAGAGTGACCTGTGCCTGTCCCAACACCTAGAGCTAGTCTCTCATTGGTTCCCCCTCTTCCTGTTCACCCTCAGGACAAATTGCCACCTGTATGGAACAGGAGGTTAAAGGTGCTGATTCTCCAAGGAGGGAGATTGCTAGTAAAGCGGCTGGAATGGCAAACCCGAGCACAAGGAGATGAGAAATGAGGTGCGTTTTAGAAACCTTTCCCGATCACTCGGTGGACCATCTTCTGGGATTCTCATGCATGTTTTCGATGTAGGAAGATGCCCTTGAACCTGGAGATTTGGGACCCATGGGATGGGTACCACGCAGTATTACTTTAAAGCGTCTGCGTTTGCTCACCCAACCTCACCAAACCTCTCAGCCCCAAGAGTGTCCACCCTTATGTCTCAATCAGCTGCAGGTCTAGATATGGTCAATCCAGGTGGCATCACAGCGCCTGAATGAATTTTGTAAGAATTTCTCTCCCTTTCACTGTCTTTGTTTCACGGGTTTTTAAAATTAATTGAGTTTTATAATGGGGTTTAGCTGCTTTTCACTGCTGTGTTTATGCAGCTTTACACCCACTTGACTCACTTACAGAGAGATATCAATACATAGGTTTTAAGATTCTTACTAGTCAGATATACTCTTGGGCGGTGAATAGGGGGTGTTGAGTCCAGTTCCCTGAGCAAGGAGTAGGTCTTGTCTATTACGTATTGGGTTTATGGAACGGTATCTGAGCTAATTTGAAACCCTTGTTTTATGCATCACCCCACCTCACCTTTCCCGTTAGGCAGCCATAGTGTGTTTTCTAACCGTGTGACTCTGTTCTGTTTTGTAATTCAGTTCCAGTGTAGCGGTTTTTCCATTCCCTCTATAAGTGATATCTTATGGCAAGTGTCTTTTTCTGTGTGACTTATTTCAATTAGAATCGTCGTACCTAAATCCACTCATCATGCTGCTACTAGCCTTATGACGTTGATTTCATGGCTGAGTGATATTCCTTTGTACATAAGGACCACAACTTCTTTATCCATTTTTCTCTTTCCTGGGATATTTAAGGTGTAACGAAGTGGAGGTTCTTGTCAACAGAGCAGCCCTAAACTTTGGGGTGCCTGTGACTTGCTGATTTTTAGTTTTCCCAATGTATACGCCCATGAGTGGAAGTGCCCTATGCTCTCTAAGCTGTGTTTTTTAGATGTTTCAGGACACACCGTACACTTCTCCAGAGTGGCTGTTGGCAATTTACATCCCGCCCATCAGCGTAGCAAGGCTCCCGTTTCTCCATGGCCTGTCCTGCATTTCTGGTTTTGACACTTTATTCAGCATGGCCCTTTTGACCGATGCGAAGCGAGACTTCTTTGTAGCGCTGATTTGCCTTTCCAGGTTGCTTGGTTGGCCAAAAAGGGCGTATGCGTTTTTTCCTGAATATATTCAGGAAAAAACGCATACGCCCTTTTTGGCCAAGGGCATCATTGTCGAGGTTTTGCCGCTTTTCCTGTGCTTTAAAGGCGATTCGAATCTACCTCCTGAAATCTGTTTCCTGCAATTCTGCCTTGCTTTCACATCCTCTTCGTTGCCTTCCCTGAATATATTTGTGGACGAGAGTTATCATTTATAACTCTCCAGGTTTGTGAATTGCAGTGCCCCTGAGCTCCATTTTTCAACTCGCTTTCTTGGGAGCTGGCCGCAAAAGCGCAGGATTGCTTCAGGCCCTATTCGGGTTCCGGGCGGCAGGATGAGCCTGTGGTTAATTCTTCTTCCTGATGGGAAAATAGAGTGACCTGTGCCTGTCCCAACACCTAGAGCTAGTCTCCCATTGGTTCCCCCTCTTCCCGTTCATCCTCAGGACAAATTGCAACCTGTACGGAACAGGAGGTTAAAGCTGCTGATTCTCCAAGGAGGGAGATTGCTAGTAAAGCGGCTGGAATGGCGAACCCGAGCACCATCAGACGAGAAATGAGGTGCGTTTTAGCAACCTTTCCCGATCACACGGTGTACCATCTTCTGGGGTTCTCATGCATGTTTTCGATGTAGGAAGATGCCCTTGAACCTGGAGATTTGGTACCCATGGGATGGGTACCACGCAGTATGACTTTAAAGGGTCTGCGTTTGCTCACCCAACCTCACCAAACCTCTCAGCCCCAAGAGTGTCCACCCTTATGTCGCAATCAGCTGTGGGTCTAGATATGGTCCATCCAGGTGGCATCACAGCCCCTGAACGAATTTTGTAAGAATTTCTCTCTCTTTCACTGTCTTTGTTTCTCGGGTTTTTAAAAGTTATTGATTTTTATAATGGGGTTTAGCTGCTTTTCACTGCTGTCTTTATGCCGCTTTACACGCACTTGACTCACTTACAGAGAGATATCAATACATAGGTTTTAAGATTCTTACTAGTCAGATATATTCTTGGGCGGTGAATAGGGGGTGTTGAGTCCAGTTCACTGAGCAAGGAGTAGGTCTTGTCTATTACATATTGGGTTTATGGAACGGTATCTGAGCTAATTTGAAACCCTTGTTTTAGGCATCACTCCAGCTCACCTTTCCCGTTAAGCAGCTATAGTGTGTTTTCTAAACGTGTGACTCTGTTCTGTTTTGTAATTCAGTTCAAGTGTAGCGGTTTTTACATTCCCTCTATAAGTGATATCTTATGGCAAGTGTCTTTTTCTGTGTGACTTATTTCACTTAGAATTGTCGTACCTAAATCCACTCATCATGCTGCTACGAGCCTTATGACGTTGATTTCATGGCTGAGTGATATTCCTTTGTACATAAGGACCACAACTTCTTTATCCATTTTTCTCTTTCCTGGGATATTTAAGGTGTAACGAAGTGGAGGTTCTTGTCAACAGAGCAGCCCTAAACTTTGGGGTGCCTGTGTCTTGCTGATTTTTAGTTTTCCCAATGTACACGCCCATGAGTGGAAGTGCCCTATGCTCTCTAAGCTGTGTTTTTTAGATGTTTCAGGACACACCGTACACTTCTCCAGAGTGGCTGTTGGCAATTTACATCCCGCCCATCAGCGTAGCAAGGCTCCCGTTTCTCCATGGCCTGTCCTGCATTTCTGGTTTTGACCCTTTATTCAGCATGGCCCTTTTAACCGATGCGAAGCGAGACTTCTTTGTAGCGCTGATTTGCCTTTCCAGGTTGCTTGGTTGGCCAAAAAGGGCGTATGCGTTTTTTCCTGAATATATTCAGGAAAAAACGCATACGCCCTTTTTGGCCAAGGGCGTCATTGCCGAGGTTTTGCCGCTTTTCCTGTGCTTTAAAGGCGATTCGAATCTACCTCCTGAAATCTGTTTCCTGCAATTCTGCCTTGCTTTCAAATCCTCTTCGTTGCCTTCCCTGAATATATTTGTGGACGAGAGTTATCATTTATAACTCTGCAGGTTTGTGAATTGCAGTGCCCCTGAGCTCCATTTTTCAACTCGCTTTCTTGGGAGCTGGCCGCAAAAGCGCAGGATTGCTTCAGGCCCTATTCGGGTTCCGGGCGGCAGGATGAGCCTGTGGTTAATTCTTCTTCCTGATGGGAAAATAGAGTGACCTGTGCCTGTCCCAACACCTAGAGCTAGTCTCCCATTGGTTCCCCCTCTTCCCGTTCATCCTCAGGACAAATTGCAACCTGTACGGAACAGGAGGTTAAAGCTGCTGATTCTCCAAGGAGGAAGATTGCTAGTAAAGCGGCTAGAATGGCGAACCCGAGCACCATCAGACGAGAAATGAGGTGCGTTTTAGCAACCTTTCCCGATCACACGGTGTACCATCTTCTGGGTTTCTCATGCATGTTTTCGATGTAGGAAGATGCCCTTGAACCTGGAGATTTGGGACCCATGGGATGGGTACCAAGCAGTATGACTTTAAAGGGTCTGCGTTTGCTCACCCAACCTCACCAAACCTCTCAGCCCCAAGAGTGTCCACCCTTATGTCGCAATCAACTGTGGGTCTAGATATGGTCAATCCAGGTGGCATCACAGCCCCTGAACGAATTTTGTAAGAATTTCTCTCTCTTTCACTGTCTTTGTTTCACGGGTTTTTAAAAGTTATTGATTTTTATAATGGGGTTTAGCTGCTTTTCACTGCTGTCTTTATGCCGCTTTACACGCACTTGACTCACTTACAGAGAGATATCAATACATAGGTTTTAAGATTCTTACTAGTCAGATATATTCTTGGGTGGTGAATAGGGGGTGTTGAGTCCAGTTCACTGAGCAAGGAGTAGGTCTTGTCTATTACATATTGGGTTTATGGAACGGTATCTGAGCTAATTTGAAACCCTTGTTTTAGGCATCACCCCAGCTCACCTTTCCCGTTAAGCAGCTATAGTGTGTTTTCTAAACGTGTGACTCTGTTCTGTTTTGTAATTCAGTTCCAGTGTAGCGGTTTTTCCATTCCCTCTATAAGTGATATCTTATGGCAAGTGTCTTTTTCTGTGTGACTTATTTCACTTAGAATCGTCGTACCTAAATCCACTCATCATGCTGCTACTAGCCTTATGACGTTGATTTCATGGCTGAGTGATATTCCTTTGTACATAAGGACCACAACTTCTTTATCCATTTTTCTCTTTCCTGGGATATTTAAGGTGTAACGAAGTGGAGGTTCTTGTCAACAGAGCAGCCCTAAACTTTGGGGTGCTTGTGTCTTGCTGATTTTTAGTTTTCCCAATTTATACGCCCATGAGTGGAAGTGCCCTATGCTCTCTAAGCTGAGTTTTGTAAATGTTTCAGGACACACCGTACACTTCTCCAGAGTGGCTGTTGGCAATTTACATCCCGCCCATCAGCGTAGCAAGGCTCCCGTTTCTCCGTGGCCTGTCCTGCATTTCTGGTTTTGACACTTTATTCAGCATGGCCCTTTTGACCGATGGGAAGCGAGACTTCTTTGTAGCGCTGATTTGCCTTTCCAGGTTGCTTGGTTGGCCAAAAAGGGCGTATGCGTTTTTTCCTGAATATATTCAGGAAAAAACGCATACGCCCTTTTTGGCCAAGGGCATCATTGTCGAGGTTTTGCCGCTTTTCCTGTGCTTTAAAGGCGATTCGAATCTGCCTCCTGAAATCTGTTTCCTGCAATTCTGCCTTGCTTTCAAATCCTCTTTGTTGCCTTCCCTCAATATATTTGTAGACGAGAGTTATCATTTATAAGTCTGCAGGTTTGTGAATTGCAGTGCCCCTGAGCTCCATTTTTCAACTCGCTCTCTTGGGAGCTGGCCGCAAAAGCGCAGGATTGCTTTAGGCCCTATTCTGCTTCCGGGCGGCAGACTGAGCCTGTGGTTAATTCTTCTTCCTGATGGGAAAATAGAGTGACCTGTGCCTGTCCCAACACCTAGAGCTAGTCTCTCATTGGTTCCCCCTCTTCCCTTTCACCCTCAGGACAAATTGCAACCTGTATGGAACAGGAGGTTAAAGGTGCTGATTCTCCAAGGAGGGAGATTGCTAGTAAAGCGGCTGGAATGGCGAACCCGAGCACAAGGAGATGAGAAATGAGGTGCGTTTTAGAAACCTTTCCCGATCACTCGGTGGACCATCTTCTGGGATTCTCATGCATGTTTTCGATGTAGGAAGATGCCCTTGAACCTGGAGATTTGGGACCCATGGGATGGGTACCACGCAGTATTACTTTAAAGCGTCTGCGTTTGCTCACCCAACCTCACCAAACCCCTCAGCCCCAAGAGTGTCCACCCTTATGTCTCAATCAGCTGCGGGTCTAGATATGGTCAATCCAGGTGGCATCACAGCGCCTGAACGAATTTTGTAAGAATTTTTCTCCCTTTCACTGTCTTTGTTTCACGGGTTTTTAAAATTAATTGAGTTTTATAATGGGGTTTAGCTGCTTTTCACTGCTGTGTTTATGCAGCTTTACACCCACTTGACTCACTTACAGAGAGATATCAATACATAGGTTTTAAGATTCTTACTAGTCAGATATACTCTTGGGCGGTGAATAGGGGGTGTTGAGTCCAGTTCCCTGAGCAAGGAGTAGGTCTTGTCTATTACGTATTGGGTTTATGGAACGGTATATGAGCTAATTTGAAACCCTTGTTTTATGCATCACCCCACCTCAACTTTCCCGTTAGGCAGCCATAGTGTGTTTTCTAACCGTGTGACTCTGTTCTGTTTTGTAATTGAGTTCAAGGGTAGCGGTTTTTACATTCCCTCTATAGGTGATATCTTATGATAAGTGTCTTTGTCTGTGTGACTTATTTGACTTAGAATCGTCGTACCTAAATCCACTCATCATGCTGCTACTAGCCTTATGACGTTGATTTCATGGCTGAGTGATATTCCATTGTACATAAGGACCACAACTTCTTTATCCATTTTTCTCTTTCCTGGGATATTTAAGGTGTAACGAAGTGGAGGTTGTTGTCAACAGAGCAGCCCTAAACTTTGGGGTGCTTGTGTCTTGCTGATTTTTAGTTTTCCCAATTTATACGCCCATGAGTGGAAGTGCCCTATGCTCTCTAAGCTGAGTTTTGTAAATGTTTCAGGACACACCGTACACTTCTCCAGAGTGGCTGTTGGCAATTTACATCCCGCCCATCAGCGTAGCAAGGCTCCCGTTTCTCCGTGGCCTGTCCTGCATTTCTGGTTTTGACACTTTATTCAGCATGGCCCTTTTGACCGATGGGAAGCGAGACTTCTTTGTAGCGCTGATTTGCCTTTCCAGGTTGCTTGGTTGGCCAAAAAGGGCGTATGCGTTTTTTCCTGATTATATTCAGGAAAAAACGCATACGCCCTTTATGGCCAAGGGCATCATTGTCGAGGTTTTGCCGCTTTTCCTGTGCTTTAAAGGCGATTCGAATCTGCCTCCTGAAATCTGTTTCCTGCAATTCTGCCTTGCTTTCAAATCCTCTTTGTTGCCTTCCCTCAATATATTTGTAGACGAGAGTTATCATTTATAAGTCTGCAGGTTTGTGAATTGCAGTGCCCCTGAGCTCCATTTTTCAACTCGCTCTCTTGGGAGCTGGCCGCAAAAGCGCAGGATTGCTTTAGGCCCTATTCTGCTTCCGGGCGGCAGACTGAGCCTGTGGTTAATTCTTCTTCCTGATGGGAAAATAGAGTGACCTGTGCCTGTCCCAACACCTAGAGCTAGTCTCTCATTGGTTCCCCGTCTTCCCGTTCATCCTCAGTTCAAATTGCCACCTGTATGGAACAGGAGGTTAAAGGTGCTGATTCTCCAAGGAGGGAGATTGCTAGTAAAGCGGCTGGAATGGCGAACCCGAGCACAAGGAGATGAGAAATGAGGTGCGTTTTAGAAACCTTTCCCGATCACTCGGTGGACCATCTTCTGGGTTTCTCATGCATGTTTTCGATGTAGGAAGATGCCCTTGAACCTGGAGATTTGGGACCCATGGGATGGGTACCACGCAGTATTACTTTAAAGCGTCTGCGTTTGCTCACCGAACCTCACCAAACCCCTCAGCCCCAAGAGTGTCCACCCTTATGTCTCAATCAATTGCGGGTCTAGATATGGTCAATCCAGGTGGCATCACAGCGCCTGAACGAATTTTGTAAGAATTTCTCTCCCTTTCACTGTCTTTGTTTCACGGGTTTTTAAAATTAATTGAGTTTTATAATAGGGTTTAGCTGCTTTTCACTGCTGTGTTTATGCAGCTTTACACCCACTTGACTCACTTACAGAGAGATATCAATACATAGGTTTTAAGATTCTTACTAGTCAGATATACTCTTGGGCGGTGAATAGGGGGTGTTGAGTCCAGTTCCCTGAGCAAGGAGTAGGTCTTGTCTATTACGTATTGGGTTTATGGAACGGTATCTGAGCTAATTTGAAACCCTTGTTTTATGCATCACCCCACCTCACCTTTCCCGTTAGGCAGCCATAGTGTGTTTTCTAACCGTGTGACTCTGTTCTGTTTTGTAATTCAGTTCAAGGGTAGCGGTTTTTACATTCCCTCTATAGGTGATATCTTATGATAAGTGTCTTTTTCTGTGTGACTTATTTGACTTAGAATCATCGTACCTAAATCCACTCATCATGCTGCTACTAGCCTTATGACGTTGATTTCATGGCTGAGTGATATTCCATTGTACATAAGGACCACAACTTCCTTATCCATTTTTCTCTTTCCTGGGATATTTAAGGTGTAACGAAGTGGAGGTTCTTGTCAACAGAGCAGCCCTAAACTTTGGGGTGCTTGTGTCTTGCTGATTATTAGTTTTCCCAATTTATACGCCCATGAGTGGAAGTGCCCTATGCTCTCTAAGCTGAGTTTTGTAAATGTTTCAGGACACACCGTACACTTCTCCAAGGTGGCTGTTGGCAATTTACATCCCGCCCATCAGCGTAGCAAGGCTTCCGTTTCTCCGTGGCCTGTCCTGCATTTCTGGTTTTGACACTTTATTCAGCATAGCCCTTTTGACCGATGGGAAGCGAGACTTTTTTGTAGCGCTGATTTGCCTTTCCAGGTTGCTTGGTTGGCCAAAAAGGGCGTATGCGTTTTTTCCTGAATATATTCAGGAAAAAACGCATACGCCCTTTTTGGCCAAGGGCATCATTGTCGAGGTTTTGCCGCTTTTCCTGTGCTTTAAAGGCGATTCGAATCTGCCTCCTGAAATCTGTTTCCTGCAATTCTGCCTTGCTTTCAAATCCTCTTTGTTGCCTTCCCTCAATATATTTGTAGACGAGAGTTATCATTTATAAGTCTGCAGGTTTGTGAATTGCAGTGCCCCTGAGCTCCATTTTTCAACTCGCTCTCTTGGGAGCTCGCCGCAAAATCGCAGGATTGCTTTAGGCCCTATTCTGCTTCCGGGCAGCACACTGAGCCTGTGGTTAATTCTTCTTCCTGATGGGAAAATAGAGTGACCTGTGCCTGTCCCAACACCTAGAGCTAGTCTCTCATTGGTTCCCCCTCTTCCTGTTCACCCTCAGGACAAATTGCCACCTGTATGGAACAGGAGGTTAAAGGTGCTGATTCTCCAAGGAGGGAGATTGCTAGTAAAGCGGCTGGAATGGCAAACCCGAGCACAAGGAGATGAGAAATGAGGTGCGTTTTAGAAACCTTTCCCGATCACTCGGTGGACCATCTTCTGGGATTCTCATGCATGTTTTCGATGTAGGAAGATGCCCTTGAACCTGGAGATTTGGGACCCATGGGATGGGTACCACGCAGTATTACTTTAAAGCGTCTGCGTTTGCTCACCCAACCTCACCAAACCTCTCAGCCCCAAGAGTGTCCACCCTTATGTCTCAATCAGCTGCAGGTCTAGATATGGTCAATCCAGGTGGCATCACAGCGCCTGAATGAATTTTGTAAGAATTTCTCTCCCTTTCACTGTCTTTGTTTCACGGGTTTTTAAAATTAATTGAGTTTTATAATGGGGTTTAGCTGCTTTTCACTGCTGTGTTTATGCAGCTTTACACCCACTTGACTCACTTACAGAGAGATATCAATACATAGGTTTTAAGATTCTTACTAGTCAGATATACTCTTGGGCGGTGAATAGGGGGTGTTGAGTCCAGTTCCCTGAGCAAGGAGTAGGTCTTGTCTATTACGTATTGGGTTTATGGAACGGTATCTGAGCTAATTTGAAACCCTTGTTTTATGCATCACCCCACCTCACCTTTCCCGTTAGGCAGCCATAGTGTGTTTTCTAACCGTGTGACTCTGTTCTGTTTTGTAATTGAGTTCAAGGGTAGCGGTTTTTACATTCCCTCTATAGGTGATATCTTATGATAAGTGTCTTTTTCTGTGTGACTTATTTGACTTAGAATCGTCGTACCTAAATCCACTCATCATGCTGCTACTAGCCTTATGACGTTGATTTCATGGCTGAGTGATATTCCATTGTACATAAGGACCACAACTTCTTTATCCATTTTTCTCTTTCCTGGGATATTTAAGGTGTAACGAAGTGGAGGTTCTTGTCAACAGAGCAGCCCTAAACTTTGGGGTGCTTGTGTCTTGCTGATTTTTAGTTTTCCCAATTTATACGCCCATGAGTGGAAGTGCCCTATGCTCTCTAAGCTGAGTTTTGTAAATGTTTCAGGACACACCGTACACTTCTCCAGAGTGGCTGTTGGCAATTTACATCCCACCCATCAGCGTAGCAAGGCTCCCGTTTCTCCGTGGCCTGTCCTGCATTTCTGGTTTTGACACTTTATTCAGCATGGCCCATTTGACCGATGGGAAGCGAGACTTCTTTGTAGCGCTGATTTGCCTTTCCAGGTTGCTTGGTTGGCGAAAAAGGGCGTATGCGTTTTGTCCTGAATATATTCAGGAAAAAACGCATACGCCCTTTTTGGCCAAGGGCATCATTGTCGAGGTTTTGCCGCTTTTCCTGTGCTTTAAAGGCGATTCGAATCTGCCTCCTGAAATCTGTTTCCTGCAATTCTGCCTTGCTTTCAAATCCTCTTGGTTGCCTTCCCTCAATATATTTGTAGACGAGAGTTATCATTTATAAGTCTGCAGGTTTGTGAATTGCAGTGCCCCTGAGC
Organism: Eschrichtius robustus; assembly: GCF_028021215.1. NCBI lineage: Eukaryota > Metazoa > Chordata > Mammalia > Artiodactyla > Eschrichtiidae > Eschrichtius > Eschrichtius robustus. The sequence continues at coordinate 40,700,641 of NC_090830.1, read as the reverse complement.
TCCATTTTTCAACTCGCTCTCTTGGGAGCTGGAAGCAAAAGCGCAGGATTGCTTTAGGCCCTATTCTGCTTCCGGGCGGCAGACTGAGCCTGTGGTTAATTCTTCTTCCTGATGGGAAAATAGAGTGACCTGTGCCTGTCCCAACACCTAGAGCTAGTCTCTCATTGGTTCCCCCTCTTCCCGTTCACCCTCAGGACAAATTGCAACCTGTATGGAACAGGAGGTTAAAGGTGCTGATTCTCCAAGGAGGGAGATTGCTAGTAAAGCGGCTGGAATGGCGAACCCGAGCACAAGGAGATGAGAAATGAGGTGCGTTTTAGAAACCTTTCCCGATCACTCGGTGGACCATCTTCTGGGTTTCTCATGCATGTTTTCGATGTAGGAAGATGCCCTTGAACCTGGAGATTTGGGACCCATGGGATGGGTACCACGCAGTATTACTTTAAAGCGTCTGCGTTTGCTCACCGAACCTCACCAAACCCCTCAGCCCCAAGAGTGTCCACCCTTATGTCTCAATCAGCTGCGGGTCTAGATATGGTCAATCCAGGTGGCATCACAGCGCCTGAACGAATTTTGTAAGAATTTCTCTCCCTTTCACTGTCTTTGTTTCACGGGTTTTTAAAATTAATTGAGTTTTATAATGGGGTTTAGCTGCTTTTCACTGCTGTGTTTATGCAGCTTTACACCCACTTGACTCACTTACAGAGAGATATCAATACATAGGTTTTAAGATTCTTACTAGTCAGATATACTCTTGGGCGGTGAATAGGGGGTGTTGTGTCCAGTTCCCTGAGCAAGGAGTAGGTCTTGTCTATTACGTACTGGGTTTATGGAACGGTATCTGAGCTAATTTGAAACCCTTGTTTTATGCATCACCCCACCTCACCTTTCCCGTTAGGCAGCCATAGTGTGTTTTCTAACCGTGTGACTCTGTTCTGTTTTGTAATTCAGTTCAAGGGTAGCGGTTTTTACATTCCCTCTATAGGTGATATCTTATGATAAGTGTCTTTTTCTGTGTGACTTATTTGACTTAGAATCGTCGTACCTAAATCCACTCATCATGCTGCTACTAGCCTTATGACGTTGATTTCATGGCTGAGTGATATTCCATTGTACATAAGGACCACAACTTCTTTATCCATTTTTCTCTTTCCTGGGATATTTAAGGTGTAACAAAGTGGAGGTTCTTGTCAACAGAGCAGCCCTAAACTTTGGGGTGCTTGTGTCTTGCTGATTTTTAATTTTCCCAATTTATACGCCCATGAGTGGAAGTGCCCTATGCTCTCTAAGCTGAGTTTTGTAAATGTTTCAGGACACACCGTACACTTCTCCAGAGTGGCTGTTGGCAATTTACATCCCGCCCATCAGCGTAGCAAGGCTTCCGTTTCTCCGTGGCCTGTCCTGCATTTCTGGTTTTGACACTTTATTCAGCATGGCCCTTTTGACCGATGGGAAGCGAGACTTCTTTGTAGCGCTGATTTGCCTTTCCAGGTTGCTTGGTTGGCCAAAAAGGGCGTATGCGTTTTTTCCTGAATATATTCAGGAAAAAACGCATACGCCCTTTTTGGCCAAGGGCATCATTGTCGAGGTTTTGCCGCTTTTCCTGTGCTTTAAAGGCGATTCGAATCTGCCTCCTGAAATCTGTTTTCTGCAATTCTGCCTTGCTTTCAAATCCTCTTTGTTGCCTTCCCTCAATATATTTGTAGACGAGAGTTATCATTTATAAGTCTGCAGGTTTGTGAATTGCAGTGCCCCTGAGCTCCATTTTTCAACTCGCTCTCTTGGGAGCTGGCCGCAAAAGCGCAGGATTGCTTTAGGCCCTATTCTGCTTCCGGGCGGCAGACTGAGCCTGTGGTTAATTCTTCTTCCTGATGGGAAAATAGAGTGACCTGTGCCTGTCCCAACACCTAGAGCTAGTCTCTCATTGGTTCCCCCTCTTCCCGTTCACCCTCAGGACAAATTGCAACCTGTATGGAACAGGAGGTTAAAGGTGCTGATTCTCCAAGGAGGGAGATTGCTAGTAAAGCGGCTGGAATGGCGAACCCGAGCACAAGGAGATGAGAAATGAGGTGCGTTTTAGAAACCTTTCCCGATCACTCGGTGGACCATCTTCTGGGATTCTCATGCATGTTTTCGATGTAGGAAGATGCCCTTGAACCTGGAGATTTGGGACCCATGGGATGGGTACCACGCAGTATTACTTTAAAGCGTCTGCGTTTGCTCACCCAACCTCACCAAACCCCTCAGCCCCAAGAGTGTCCACCCTTATGTCTCAATCAGCTGCGGGTCTAGATATGGTCAATCCAGGTGGCATCACAGCGCCTGAACGAATTTTGTAAGAATTTCTCTCCCTTTCACTGTCTTTGTTTCACGGGTTTTTAAAATTAATTGAGTTTTATAATGGGGTTTAGCTGCTTTTCACTGCTGTGTTTATGCAGCTTTACACCCACTTGACTCACTTACAGAGAGATATCAATACATAGGTTTTAAGATTCTTACTAGTCAGATATACTCTTGGGCGGTGAATAGGGGGTGTTGAGTCCAGTTCCCTGAGCAAGTAGTAGGTCTTTTCTATTACGTATTGGGTTTATGGAACGGTATCTGAGCTAATTTGAAACCCTTGTTTTAGGCATCACCTCACCTCACCTTTCCCGTTAAGCAGCTATAGTGTGTTTTCTAAACGTGTGACTCTGTTCTGTTTTGTAATTCAGTTCCAGTGTAGCGGTTTTTCCATTCCCTCTATAAGTGATATCTTATGGCAAGTGTCTTTTTCTGTGTGACTTATTTCAATTAGAATCGTCGTACCTAAATCCACTCATCATGCTGCTACTAGCCTTATGACGTTGATTTCATGGCTGAGTGATATTCCTTTGTACATAAGGACCACAACTTCTTTATCCATTTTTCTCTTTCCTGGGATATTTAAGGTGTAACGAAGTGGAGGTTCTTGTCAACAGAGCAGCCCTAAACTTTGGGGTGCCTGTGACTTGCTGATTTTTAGTTTTCCCAATGTATACGCCCATGAGTGGAAGTGCCCTATGCTCTCTAAGCTGTGTTTTTTAGATGTTTCAGGACACACCGTACACTTCTCCAGAGTGGCTGTTGGCAATTTACATCCCGCCCATCAGCGTAGCAAGGCTCCCGTTTCTCCATGGCCTGTCCTGCATTTCTGGTTTTGACCCTTTATTCAGCATGGCCCTTTTGACCGATGCGAAGCGAGACTTCTTTGTAGCGCTGATTTGCCTTTCCAGGTTGCTTGGTTGGCCAAAAAGGGCGTATGCGTTTTTTCCTGAATATATTCAGGAAAAAACGCATACGCCCTTTTTGGCCAAGGGCATCATTGTCGAGGTTTTGCCGCTTTTCCTGTGCTTTAAAGGCGATTCGTATCTACCTCCTGAAATCTGTTTCCTGCAATTCTGCCTTGCTTTCACATCCTCTTCGTTGCCTTCCCTGAATATATTTGTGGACGAGAGTTATCATTTATAACTCTCCAGGTTTGTGAATTGCAGTGCCCCTGAGCTCCATTTTTCAACTCGCTTTCTTGGGAGCTGGCCGCAAAAGCGCAGGATTGCTTCAGGCCCTATTCGGGTTCCGGGCGGCAGGATGAGCCTGTGGTTAATTCTTCTTCCTGATGGGAAAATAGAGTGACCTGTGCCTGTCCCAACACCTAGAGCTAGTCTCCCATTGGTTCCCCCTCTTCCTGTTCATCCTCAGGACAAATTGCAACCTGTACGGAACAGGAGGTTAAAGCTGCTGATTCTCCAAGGAGGGAGATTGCTAGTAAAGCGGCTGGAATGGCGAACCCGAGCACCATCAGACGAGAAATGAGGTGCGTTTTAGCAACCTTTCCCGATCACACGGTGTACCATCTTCTGGGTTTCTCATGCATGTTTTCGATGTAGGAAGATGCCCTTGAACCTGGAGATTTGGGACCCATGGGATGGGTACCACGCAGTATGACTTTAAAGGGTCTGCGTTTGCTCACCCAACCTCACCAAACCTCTCAGCCCCAAGAGTGTCCACCCTTATGTCGCAATCAGCTGTGGGTCTAGATATGGTCAATCCAGGTGGCATCACAGCCCCTGAACGAATTTTGTAAGAATTTCTCTCTCTTTCACTGTCTTTGTTTCTCGGGTTTTTAAAAGTTATTGATTTTTATAATGGGGTTTAGCTGCTTTTCACTGCTGTCTTTATGCCGCTTTACACGCACTTGACTCACTTACAGAGAGATATCAATACATAGGTTTTAAGATTCTTACTACTCAGATATATTCTTGGGCGGTGAATAGGGGGTGTTGAGTCCAGTTCACTGAGCAAGGAGTAGGTCTTGTCTATTAAATATTGGGTTTATGGAACGGTATCTGAGCTAATTTGAAACCCTTGTTTTAGGCATCACCTCACCTCACCTTTCCCGTTAAGCAGCTATAGTGTGTTTTCTAAACGTGTGACTCTGTTCTGTTTTGTAATTCAGTTCCAGTGTAGCGGTTTTTCCATTCCCTCTATAAGTGATATCTTATGGCAAGTGTCTTTTTCTGTGTGACTTATTTCAATTAGAATCGTCGTACCTAAATCCACTCATCATGCTGCTACTAGCCTTATGACGTTGATTTCATGGCTGAGTGATATTCCTTTGTACATAAGGACCACAACTTCTTTATCCATTTTTCTCTTTCCTGGGATATTTAAGGTGTAACGAAGTGGAGGTTCTTGTCAACAGAGCAGCCCTAAACTTTGGGGTGCCTGTGACTTGCTGATTTTTAGTTTTCCCAATGTATACGCCCGTGAGTGGAAGTGCCCTATGCTCTCTAAGCTGTGTTTTTTAGATGTTTCAGGACACACCGTACACTTCTCCAGAGTGGCTGTTGGCAATTTACATCCCGCCCATCAGCGTAGCAAGGCTCCCGTTTCTCCATGGCCTGTCCTGCATTTCTGGTTTTGACCCTTTATTCAGCATGGCCCTTTTGACCGATGCGAAGCGAGACTTCTTTGTAGCGCTGATTTGCCTTTCCAGGTTGCTTGGTTGGCCAAAAAGGGCGTATGCGTTTTTTCCTGAATATATTCAGGAAAAAACGCATACGCCCTTTTTGGCCAAGGGCATCATTGTCGAGGTTTTGCCGCTTTTCCTGTGCTTTAAATGCGATTCGAATCTACCTCCTGAAATCTGTTTCCTGCAATTCTGCCTTGCTTTCAAATCCTCTTCGTTGCCTTCCCTGAATATATTTGTGGACGACAGTTATCATTTATAACTCTGCAGATTTGTGAATTGCAGTGCCCCTGAGCTCCATTTTTCAACTCGTTTTCTTGGGAGCTGGCCGCAAAAGCGCAGGATTGCTTCAGGCCCTATTCGGGTTCCGGGCGGCAGGATGAGCCTGTGGTTAATTCTTCTTCCTGATGGGAAAATAGAGTGACCTGTGCCTGTCCCAACACCTAGAGCTAGTCTCCCATTGGTTCCCCCTCTTCCCGTTCATCCTCAGGACAAATTGCAACCTGTACGGAACAGGAGGTTAAAGCTGCTGATTCTCCAAGGAGGGAGATTGCTAGTAAAGCGGCTAGAATGGCGAACCCGAGCACCATCAGACGAGAAATGAGGTGCGTTTTAGCAACCTTTCCCGATCACACGGTGTACCATCTTCTGGGTTTCTCATGCATGTTTTCGATGTAGGAAGATGCCCTTGAACCTGGAGATTTGGGACCCATGGAATGGGTACCAAGCAGTATGACTTTAAAGGGTCTGCGTTTGCTCACCCAACCTCACCAAACCTCTCAGCCCCAAGAGTGTCCACCCTTATGTCGCAATCAGCTGTGGGTCTAGATATGGTCAATCCAGGTGGCATCACAGCCCCTGAACGAATTTGTAAGAATTTCTCTCTCTTTCACTGTCTTTGTTTCACGGGTTTTTAAAAGTTATTGATTTTTATAATGGGGTTTAGCTGCTTTTCACTGCTGTCTTTATGCCGCTTTACACGCACTTGACTCACTTACAGAGAGATATCAATACATTGGTTTTAAGATTCTTACTAGTCAGATATATTCTTGGGCGGTGAATAGGGGGTGTTGAGTCCAGTTCACTGAGCAAGGAGTAGGTCTTGTCTATTACATATTGGGTTTATGGAACGGTATCTGAGCTAATTTGAAACCCTTGTTTTAGGCATCACCCCACCTCACCTTTCCCGTTAAGCAGCTATAGTGTGTTTTCTAAACGTGTGACTCTGTTCTGTTTTGTAATTCAGTTCAAGTGTAGCGGTTTTTACATTCCCTCTATAAGTGATATCTTATGGCAAGTGTCTTTTTCTGTGTGACTTATTTCACTTAGAATCGTCGTACCTAAATCCACTCATCATGCTGCTACTAGCCTTATGACGTTGATTTCATGGCTGAGTGATATTCCTTTGTACATAAGGACCACAACTTCTTTATCCATTTTTCTCTTTCCTGGGATATTTAAGGTGTAACGAAGTGGAGGTTCTTGTCAACAGAGCAGCCCTAAACTTTGGGGTGCCTGTGTCTTGCTGATTTTTAGTTTTCCCAATGTATACGCCCATGAGTGGAAATCCCCTATGCTCTCTAAGCTGTGTTTTTTAGATGTTTCAGGACACACCGTACACTTCTCCAGAGTGGCTGTTGGCAATTTACATCCCGCCCATCAGCGTAGCAAGGCTCCCGTTTCTCCGTGGCCTGTCCTGCATTTCTGGTTTTGACACTTTATTCAGCATGGCCCTTTTGACCGATGGGAAGCGAGACTTCTTTGTAGCGCTGATTTGCCTTTCCAGGTTGCTTGGTTGGCCAAAAAGGGCGTATGCGTTTTTTCCTGAATATATTCAGGAAAAAACGCATACGCCCTTTTTGGCCAAGGGCATCATTGTCGAGGTTTTGCCGCTTTTCCTGTGCTTTAAAGGCGATTCGAATCTGCCTCCTGAAATCTGTTTCCTGCAATTCTGCCTTGCTTTCAAATCCTCTTGGTTGCCTTCCCTCAATATATTTGTAGACGAGAGTTATCATTTATAAGTCTGCAGGTTTGTGAATTGCAGTGCCCCTGAGCTCCATTTTTCAACTCGCTCTCTTGGGAGCTGGCCGCAAAAGCGCAGGATTGCTTTAGGCCCTATTCTGCTTCCGGGCGGCAGACTGAGCTTGTGGTTAATTCTTCTTCCTGATGGGAAAAAAGAGTGACCTGTGCCTGTCCCAACACCTAGAGCTAGTCTCTCATTGGTTCCCCCTCTTCCCGTTCATCCTCAGTTCAAATTGCCACCTGTATGGAACAGGAGGTTAAAGGTGCTGATTCTCCAAGGAGGGAGATTGCTAGTAAAGTGGCTGGAATGGCGAACCCGAGCACAAGGAGATGAGAAATGAGGTGCGTTTTAGAAACCTTTCCCGATCACTCGATGTACCATCTTCTGGGTTTCTCATGCATGTTTTCGATGTAGGCAGATGCCCTTGAACCTGGAGATTTGGGACCCATGGGATGGGTACCACGCAGTATTACTTTAAAGCGTCTGCGTTTGCTCACCCAACCTCACCAAACCTCTCAGCCCCAAGAGTGTCCACCCTTATGTCGCAATCAGCTGTGGGTCTAGATATGGTCCATCCAGGTGGCATCACAGCCCCTGAACGAATTTTGTAAGAATTTCTCTCTCTTTCACTGTCTTTGTTTCTCGGGTTTTTAAAAGTTATTGATTTTTATAATGGGGTTTAGCTGCTTTTCACTGCTGTCTTTATGCCGCTTTACACGCACTTGACTCACTTACAGAGAGATATCAATACATAGGTTTTAAGATTCTTACTAGTCAGATATATTCTTGGGCGGTGAATAGGGGGTGTTGAGTCCAGTTCACTGAGCAAGGAGTAGGTCTTGTCTATTACATATTGGGTTTATGGAACGGTATCTGAGCTAATTTGAAACCCTTGTTTTAGGCATCACTCCAGCTCACCTTTCCCGTTAAGCAGCTATAGTGTGTTTTCTAAACGTGTGACTCTGTTCTGTTTTGTAATTCAGTTCAAGTGTAGCGGTTTTTACATTCCCTCTATAAGTGATATCTTATGGCAAGTGTCTTTTTCTGTGTGACTTATTTCACTTAGAATTGTCGTACCTAAATCCACTCATCATGCTGCTACGAGCCTTATGACGTTGATTTCATGGCTGAGTGATATTCCTTTGTACATAAGGACCACAACTTCTTTATCCATTTTTCTCTTTCCTGGGATATTTAAGGTGTAACGAAGTGGAGGTTCTTGTCAACAGAGCAGCCCTAAACTTTGGGGTGCCTGTGTCTTGCTGATTTTTAGTTTTCCCAATGTACACGCCCATGAGTGGAAGTGCCCTATGCTCTCTAAGCTGTGTTTTTTAGATGTTTCAGGACACACCGTACACTTCTCCAGAGTGGCTGTTGGCAATTTACATCCCGCCCATCAGCGTAGCAAGGCTCCCGTTTCTCCATGGCCTGTCCTGCATTTCTGGTTTTGACCCTTTATTCAGCATGGCCCTTTTAACCGATGCGAAGCGAGACTTCTTTGTAGCGCTGATTTGCCTTTCCAGGTTGCTTGGTTGGCCAAAAAGGGCGTATGCGTTTTTTCCTGAATATATTCAGGAAAAAACGCATACGCCCTTTTTGGCCAAGGGCGTCATTGCCGAGGTTTTGCCGCTTTTCCTGTGCTTTAAAGGCGATTCGAATCTACCTCCTGAAATCTGTTTCCTGCAATTCTGCCTTGCTTTCAAATCCTCTTCGTTGCCTTCCCTGAATATATTTGTGGACGAGAGTTATCATTTATAACTCTGCAGGTTTGTGAATTGCAGTGCCCCTGAGCTCCATTTTTCAACTCGCTTTCTTGGGAGCTGGCCGCAAAAGCGCAGGATTGCTTCAGGCCCTATTCGGGTTCCGGGCGGCAGGATGAGCCTGTGGTTAATTCTTCTTCCTGATGGGAAAATAGAGTGACCTGTGCCTGTCCCAACACCTAGAGCTAGTCTCCCATTGGTTCCCCCTCTTCCCGTTCATCCTCAGGACAAATTGCAACCTGTACGGAACAGGAGGTTAAAGCTGCTGATTCTCCAAGGAGGAAGATTGCTAGTAAAGCGGCTAGAATGGCGAACCCGAGCACCATCAGACGAGAAATGAGGTGCGTTTTAGCAACCTTTCCCGATCACACGGTGTACCATCTTCTGGGTTTCTCATGCATGTTTTCGATGTAGGAAGATGCCCTTGAACCTGGAGATTTGGGACCCATGGGATGGGTACCAAGCAGTATGACTTTAAAGGGTCTGCGTTTGCTCACCCAACCTCACCAAACCTCTCAGCCCCAAGAGTGTCCACCCTTATGTCGCAATCAACTGTGGGTCTAGATATGGTCAATCCAGGTGGCATCACAGCCCCTGAACGAATTTTGTAAGAATTTCTCTCTCTTTCACTGTCTTTGTTTCACGGGTTTTTAAAAGTTATTGATTTTTATAATGGGGTTTAGCTGCTTTTCACTGCTGTCTTTATGCCGCTTTACACGCACTTGACTCACTTACAGAGAGATATCAATACATAGGTTTTAAGATTCTTACTAGTCAGATATATTCTTGGGTGGTGAATAGGGGGTGTTGAGTCCAGTTCACTGAGCAAGGAGTAGGTCTTGTCTATTACATATTGGGTTTATGGAACGGTATCTGAGCTAATTTGAAACCCTTGTTTTAGGCATCACCCCAGCTCACCTTTCCCGTTAAGCAGCTATAGTGTGTTTTCTAAACGTGTGACTCTGTTCTGTTTTGTAATTCAGTTCCAGTGTAGCGGTTTTTCCATTCCCTCTATAAGTGATATCTTATGGCAAGTGTCTTTTTCTGTGTGACTTATTTCACTTAGAATCGTCGTACCTAAATCCACTCATCATGCTGCTACTAGCCTTATGACGTTGATTTCATGGCTGAGTGATATTCCTTTGTACATAAGGACCACAACTTCTTTATCCATTTTTCTCTTTCCTGGGATATTTAAGGTGTAACGAAGTGGAGGTTCTTGTCAACAGAGCAGCCCTAAACTTTGGGGTGCTTGTGTCTTGCTGATTTTTAGTTTTCCCAATTTATACGCCCATGAGTGGAAGTGCCCTATGCTCTCTAAGCTGAGTTTTGTAAATGTTTCAGGACACACCGTACACTTCTCCAGAGTGGCTGTTGGCAATTTACATCCCGCCCATCAGCGTAGCAAGGCTCCCGTTTCTCCGTGGCCTGTCCTGCATTTCTGGTTTTGACACTTTATTCAGCATGGCCCTTTTGACCGATGGGAAGCGAGACTTCTTTGTAGCGCTGATGTGCCTTTCCAGGTTGCTTGGTTGGCCAAAAAGGGCGTATGCGTTTTTTCCTGAATATATTCAGGAAAAAACGCATACGCCCTTTTTGGCCAAGGGCATCATTGTCGAGGTTTTGCCGCTTTTCCTGTGCTTTAAAGGCGATTCGAATCTGCCTCCTGAAATCTGTTTCCTGCAATTCTGCCTTGCTTTCAAATCCTCTTTGTTGCCTTCCCTCAATATATTTGTAGACGAGAGTTATCATTTATAAGTCTGCAGGTTTGTGAATTGCAGTGCCCCTGAGCTCCATTTTTCAACTCGCTCTCTTGGGAGCTGGCCGCAAAAGCGCAGGATTGCTTTAGGCCCTATTCTGCTTCCGGGCGGCAGACTGAGCCTGTGGTTAATTCTTCTTCCTGATGGGAAAATAGAGTGACCTGTGCCTGTCCCAACACCTAGAGCTAGTCTCTCATTGGTTCCCCCTCTTCCCTTTCACCCTCAGGACAAATTGCAACCTGTATGGAACAGGAGGTTAAAGGTGCTGATTCTCCAAGGAGGGAGATTGCTAGTAAAGCGGCTGGAATGGCGAACCCGAGCACAAGGAGATGAGAAATGAGGTGCGTTTTAGAAACCTTTCCCGATCACTCGGTGGACCATCTTCTGGGATTCTCATGCATGTTTTCGATGTAGGAAGATGCCCTTGAACCTGGAGATTTGGGACCCATGGGATGGGTACCACGCAGTATTACTTTAAAGCGTCTGCGTTTGCTCACCCAACCTCACCAAACCCCTCAGCCCCAAGAGTGTCCACCCTTATGTCTCAATCAGCTGCGGGTCTAGATATGGTCAATCCAGGTGGCATCACAGCGCCTGAACGAATTTTGTAAGAATTTTTCTCCCTTTCACTGTCTTTGTTTCACGGGTTTTTAAAATTAATTGAGTTTTATAATGGGGTTTAGCTGCTTTTCACTGCTGTGTTTATGCAGCTTTACACCCACTTGACTCACTTACAGAGAGATATCAATACATAGGTTTTAAGATTCTTACTAGTCAGATATACTCTTGGGCGGTGAATAGGGGGTGTTGAGTCCAGTTCCCTGAGCAAGGAGTAGGTCTTGTCTATTACGTATTGGGTTTATGGAACGGTATATGAGCTAATTTGAAACCCTTGTTTTATGCATCACCCCACCTCAACTTTCCCGTTAGGCAGCCATAGTGTGTTTTCTAACCGTGTGACTCTGTTCTGTTTTGTAATTGAGTTCAAGGGTAGCGGTTTTTACATTCCCTCTATAGGTGATATCTTATGATAAGTGTCTTTGTCTGTGTGACTTATTTGACTTAGAATCGTCGTACCTAAATCCACTCATCATGCTGCTACTAGCCTTATGACGTTGATTTCATGGCTGAGTGATATTCCATTGTACATAAGGACCACAACTTCTTTATCCATTTTTCTCTTTCCTGGGATATTTAAGGTGTAACGAAGTGGAGGTTGTTGTCAACAGAGCAGCCCTAAACTTTGGGGTGCTTGTGTCTTGCTGATTTTTAGTTTTCCCAATTTATACGCCCATGAGTGGAAGTGCCCTATGCTCTCTAAGCTGAGTTTTGTAAATGTTTCAGGACACACCGTACACTTCTCCAGAGTGGCTGTTGGCAATTTACATCCCGCCCATCAGCGTAGCAAGGCTCCCGTTTCTCCGTGGCCTGTCCTGCATTTCTGGTTTTGACACTTTATTCAGCATGGCCCTTTTGACCGATGGGAAGCGAGACTTCTTTGTAGCGCTGATTTGCCTTTCCAGGTTGCTTGGTTGGCCAAAAAGGGCGTATGCGTTTTTTCCTGATTATATTCAGGAAAAAACGCATACGCCCTTTATGGCCAAGGGCATCATTGTCGAGGTTTTGCCGCTTTTCCTGTGCTTTAAAGGCGATTCGAATCTGCCTCCTGAAATCTGTTTCCTGCAATTCTGCCTTGCTTTCAAATCCTCTTTGTTGCCTTCCCTCAATATATTTGTAGACGAGAGTTATCATTTATAAGTCTGCAGGTTTGTGAATTGCAGTGCCCCTGAGCTCCATTTTTCAACTCGCTCTCTTGGGAGCTGGCCGCAAAAGCGCAGGATTGCTTTAGGCCCTATTCTGCTTCCGGGCGGCAGACTGAGCCTGTGGTTAATTCTTCTTCCTGATGGGAAAATAGAGTGACCTGTGCCTGTCCCAACACCTAGAGCTAGTCTCTCATTGGTTCCCCGTCTTCCCGTTCATCCTCAGTTCAAATTGCCACCTGTATGGAACAGGAGGTTAAAGGTGCTGATTCTCCAAGGAGGGAGATTGCTAGTAAAGCGGCTGGAATGGCGAACCCGAGCACAAGGAGATGAGAAATGAGGTGCGTTTTAGAAACCTTTCCCGATCACTCGGTGGACCATCTTCTGGGTTTCTCATGCATGTTTTCGATGTAGGAAGATGCCCTTGAACCTGGAGATTTGGGACCCATGGGATGGGTACCACGCAGTATTACTTTAAAGCGTCTGCGTTTGCTCACCGAACCTCACCAAACCCCTCAGCCCCAAGAGTGTCCACCCTTATGTCTCAATCAATTGCGGGTCTAGATATGGTCAATCCAGGTGGCATCACAGCGCCTGAACGAATTTTGTAAGAATTTCTCTCCCTTTCACTGTCTTTGTTTCACGGGTTTTTAAAATTAATTGAGTTTTATAATAGGGTTTAGCTGCTTTTCACTGCTGTGTTTATGCAGCTTTACACCCACTTGACTCACTTACAGAGAGATATCAATACATAGGTTTTAAGATTCTTACTAGTCAGATATACTCTTGGGCGGTGAATAGGGGGTGTTGAGTCCAGTTCCCTGAGCAAGGAGTAGGTCTTGTCTATTACGTATTGGGTTTATGGAACGGTATCTGAGCTAATTTGAAACCCTTGTTTTATGCATCACCCCACCTCACCTTTCCCGTTAGGCAGCCATAGTGTGTTTTCTAACCGTGTGACTCTGTTCTGTTTTGTAATTCAGTTCAAGGGTAGCGGTTTTTACATTCCCTCTATAGGTGATATCTTATGATAAGTGTCTTTTTCTGTGTGACTTATTTGACTTAGAATCATCGTACCTAAATCCACTCATCATGCTGCTACTAGCCTTATGACGTTGATTTCATGGCTGAGTGATATTCCATTGTACATAAGGACCACAACTTCCTTATCCATTTTTCTCTTTCCTGGGATATTTAAGGTGTAACGAAGTGGAGGTTCTTGTCAACAGAGCAGCCCTAAACTTTGGGGTGCTTGTGTCTTGCTGATTATTAGTTTTCCCAATTTATACGCCCATGAGTGGAAGTGCCCTATGCTCTCTAAGCTGAGTTTTGTAAATGTTTCAGGACACACCGTACACTTCTCCAAGGTGGCTGTTGGCAATTTACATCCCGCCCATCAGCGTAGCAAGGCTTCCGTTTCTCCGTGGCCTGTCCTGCATTTCTGGTTTTGACACTTTATTCAGCATAGCCCTTTTGACCGATGGGAAGCGAGACTTTTTTGTAGCGCTGATTTGCCTTTCCAGGTTGCTTGGTTGGCCAAAAAGGGCGTATGCGTTTTTTCCTGAATATATTCAGGAAAAAACGCATACGCCCTTTTTGGCCAAGGGCATCATTGTCGAGGTTTTGCCGCTTTTCCTGTGCTTTAAAGGCGATTCGAATCTGCCTCCTGAAATCTGTTTCCTGCAATTCTGCCTTGCTTTCAAATCCTCTTTGTTGCCTTCCCTCAATATATTTGTAGACGAGAGTTATCATTTATAAGTCTGCAGGTTTGTGAATTGCAGTGCCCCTGAGCTCCATTTTTCAACTCGCTCTCTTGGGAGCTCGCCGCAAAATCGCAGGATTGCTTTAGGCCCTATTCTGCTTCCGGGCAGCACACTGAGCCTGTGGTTAATTCTTCTTCCTGATGGGAAAATAGAGTGACCTGTGCCTGTCCCAACACCTAGAGCTAGTCTCTCATTGGTTCCCCCTCTTCCTGTTCACCCTCAGGACAAATTGCCACCTGTATGGAACAGGAGGTTAAAGGTGCTGATTCTCCAAGGAGGGAGATTGCTAGTAAAGCGGCTGGAATGGCAAACCCGAGCACAAGGAGATGAGAAATGAGGTGCGTTTTAGAAACCTTTCCCGATCACTCGGTGGACCATCTTCTGGGATTCTCATGCATGTTTTCGATGTAGGAAGATGCCCTTGAACCTGGAGATTTGGGACCCATGGGATGGGTACCACGCAGTATTACTTTAAAGCGTCTGCGTTTGCTCACCCAACCTCACCAAACCTCTCAGCCCCAAGAGTGTCCACCCTTATGTCTCAATCAGCTGCAGGTCTAGATATGGTCAATCCAGGTGGCATCACAGCGCCTGAATGAATTTTGTAAGAATTTCTCTCCCTTTCACTGTCTTTGTTTCACGGGTTTTTAAAATTAATTGAGTTTTATAATGGGGTTTAGCTGCTTTTCACTGCTGTGTTTATGCAGCTTTACACCCACTTGACTCACTTACAGAGAGATATCAATACATAGGTTTTAAGATTCTTACTAGTCAGATATACTCTTGGGCGGTGAATAGGGGGTGTTGAGTCCAGTTCCCTGAGCAAGGAGTAGGTCTTGTCTATTACGTATTGGGTTTATGGAACGGTATCTGAGCTAATTTGAAACCCTTGTTTTATGCATCACCCCACCTCACCTTTCCCGTTAGGCAGCCATAGTGTGTTTTCTAACCGTGTGACTCTGTTCTGTTTTGTAATTGAGTTCAAGGGTAGCGGTTTTTACATTCCCTCTATAGGTGATATCTTATGATAAGTGTCTTTTTCTGTGTGACTTATTTGACTTAGAATCGTCGTACCTAAATCCACTCATCATGCTGCTACTAGCCTTATGACGTTGATTTCATGGCTGAGTGATATTCCATTGTACATAAGGACCACAACTTCTTTATCCATTTTTCTCTTTCCTGGGATATTTAAGGTGTAACGAAGTGGAGGTTCTTGTCAACAGAGCAGCCCTAAACTTTGGGGTGCTTGTGTCTTGCTGATTTTTAGTTTTCCCAATTTATACGCCCATGAGTGGAAGTGCCCTATGCTCTCTAAGCTGAGTTTTGTAAATGTTTCAGGACACACCGTACACTTCTCCAGAGTGGCTGTTGGCAATTTACATCCCACCCATCAGCGTAGCAAGGCTCCCGTTTCTCCGTGGCCTGTCCTGCATTTCTGGTTTTGACACTTTATTCAGCATGGCCCATTTGACCGATGGGAAGCGAGACTTCTTTGTAGCGCTGATTTGCCTTTCCAGGTTGCTTGGTTGGCGAAAAAGGGCGTATGCGTTTTGTCCTGAATATATTCAGGAAAAAACGCATACGCCCTTTTTGGCCAAGGGCATCATTGTCGAGGTTTTGCCGCTTTTCCTGTGCTTTAAAGGCGATTCGAATCTGCCTCCTGAAATCTGTTTCCTGCAATTCTGCCTTGCTTTCAAATCCTCTTGGTTGCCTTCCCTCAATATATTTGTAGACGAGAGTTATCATTTATAAGTCTGCAGGTTTGTGAATTGCAGTGCCCCTGAGCTCCATTTTTCAACTCGCTCTCTTGGGAGCTGGAAGCAAAAGCGCAGGATTGCTTTAGGCCCTATTCTGCTTCCGGGCGGCAGACTGAGCCTGTGGTTAATTCTTCTTCCTGATGGGAAAATAGAGTGACCTGTGCCTGTCCCAACACCTAGAGCTAGTCTCTCATTGGTTCCCCCTCTTCCCGTTCACCCTCAGGACAAATTGCAACCTGTATGGAACAGGAGGTTAAAGGTGCTGATTCTCCAAGGAGGGAGATTGCTAGTAAAGCGGCTGGAATGGCGAACCCGAGCACAAGGAGATGAGAAATGAGGTGCGTTTTAGAAACCTTTCCCGATCACTCGGTGGACCATCTTCTGGGTTTCTCATGCATGTTTTCGATGTAGGAAGATGCCCTTGAACCTGGAGATTTGGGACCCATGGGATGGGTACCACGCAGTATTACTTTAAAGCGTCTGCGTTTGCTCACCGAACCTCACCAAACCCCTCAGCCCCAAGAGTGTCCACCCTTATGTCTCAATCAGCTGCGGGTCTAGATATGGTCAATCCAGGTGGCATCACAGCGCCTGAACGAATTTTGTAAGAATTTCTCTCCCTTTCACTGTCTTTGTTTCACGGGTTTTTAAAATTAATTGAGTTTTATAATGGGGTTTAGCTGCTTTTCACTGCTGTGTTTATGCAGCTTTACACCCACTTGACTCACTTACAGAGAGATATCAATACATAGGTTTTAAGATTCTTACTAGTCAGATATACTCTTGGGCGGTGAATAGGGGGTGTTGTGTCCAGTTCCCTGAGCAAGGAGTAGGTCTTGTCTATTACGTACTGGGTTTATGGAACGGTATCTGAGCTAATTTGAAACCCTTGTTTTATGCATCACCCCACCTCACCTTTCCCGTTAGGCAGCCATAGTGTGTTTTCTAACCGTGTGACTCTGTTCTGTTTTGTAATTCAGTTCAAGGGTAGCGGTTTTTACATTCCCTCTATAGGTGATATCTTATGATAAGTGTCTTTTTCTGTGTGACTTATTTGACTTAGAATCGTCGTACCTAAATCCACTCATCATGCTGCTACTAGCCTTATGACGTTGATTTCATGGCTGAGTGATATTCCATTGTACATAAGGACCACAACTTCTTTATCCATTTTTCTCTTTCCTGGGATATTTAAGGTGTAACAAAGTGGAGGTTCTTGTCAACAGAGCAGCCCTAAACTTTGGGGTGCTTGTGTCTTGCTGATTTTTAATTTTCCCAATTTATACGCCCATGAGTGGAAGTGCCCTATGCTCTCTAAGCTGAGTTTTGTAAATGTTTCAGGACACACCGTACACTTCTCCAGAGTGGCTGTTGGCAATTTACATCCCGCCCATCAGCGTAGCAAGGCTTCCGTTTCTCCGTGGCCTGTCCTGCATTTCTGGTTTTGACACTTTATTCAGCATGGCCCTTTTGACCGATGGGAAGCGAGACTTCTTTGTAGCGCTGATTTGCCTTTCCAGGTTGCTTGGTTGGCCAAAAAGGGCGTATGCGTTTTTTCCTGAATATATTCAGGAAAAAACGCATACGCCCTTTTTGGCCAAGGGCATCATTGTCGAGGTTTTGCCGCTTTTCCTGTGCTTTAAAGGCGATTCGAATCTGCCTCCTGAAATCTGTTTTCTGCAATTCTGCCTTGCTTTCAAATCCTCTTTGTTGCCTTCCCTCAATATATTTGTAGACGAGAGTTATCATTTATAAGTCTGCAGGTTTGTGAATTGCAGTGCCCCTGAGCTCCATTTTTCAACTCGCTCTCTTGGGAGCTGGCCGCAAAAGCGCAGGATTGCTTTAGGCCCTATTCTGCTTCCGGGCGGCAGACTGAGCCTGTGGTTAATTCTTCTTCCTGATGGGAAAATAGAGTGACCTGTGCCTGTCCCAACACCTAGAGCTAGTCTCTCATTGGTTCCCCCTCTTCCCGTTCACCCTCAGGACAAATTGCAACCTGTATGGAACAGGAGGTTAAAGGTGCTGATTCTCCAAGGAGGGAGATTGCTAGTAAAGCGGCTGGAATGGCGAACCCGAGCACAAGGAGATGAGAAATGAGGTGCGTTTTAGAAACCTTTCCCGATCACTCGGTGGACCATCTTCTGGGATTCTCATGCATGTTTTCGATGTAGGAAGATGCCCTTGAACCTGGAGATTTGGGACCCATGGGATGGGTACCACGCAGTATTACTTTAAAGCGTCTGCGTTTGCTCACCCAACCTCACCAAACCCCTCAGCCCCAAGAGTGTCCACCCTTATGTCTCAATCAGCTGCGGGTCTAGATATGGTCAATCCAGGTGGCATCACAGCGCCTGAACGAATTTTGTAAGAATTTCTCTCCCTTTCACTGTCTTTGTTTCACGGGTTTTTAAAATTAATTGAGTTTTATAATGGGGTTTAGCTGCTTTTCACTGCTGTGTTTATGCAGCTTTACACCCACTTGACTCACTTACAGAGAGATATCAATACATAGGTTTTAAGATTCTTACTAGTCAGATATACTCTTGGGCGGTGAATAGGGGGTGTTGAGTCCAGTTCCCTGAGCAAGTAGTAGGTCTTTTCTATTACGTATTGGGTTTATGGAACGGTATCTGAGCTAATTTGAAACCCTTGTTTTAGGCATCACCTCACCTCACCTTTCCCGTTAAGCAGCTATAGTGTGTTTTCTAAACGTGTGACTCTGTTCTGTTTTGTAATTCAGTTCCAGTGTAGCGGTTTTTCCATTCCCTCTATAAGTGATATCTTATGGCAAGTGTCTTTTTCTGTGTGACTTATTTCAATTAGAATCGTCGTACCTAAATCCACTCATCATGCTGCTACTAGCCTTATGACGTTGATTTCATGGCTGAGTGATATTCCTTTGTACATAAGGACCACAACTTCTTTATCCATTTTTCTCTTTCCTGGGATATTTAAGGTGTAACGAAGTGGAGGTTCTTGTCAACAGAGCAGCCCTAAACTTTGGGGTGCCTGTGACTTGCTGATTTTTAGTTTTCCCAATGTATACGCCCATGAGTGGAAGTGCCCTATGCTCTCTAAGCTGTGTTTTTTAGATGTTTCAGGACACACCGTACACTTCTCCAGAGTGGCTGTTGGCAATTTACATCCCGCCCATCAGCGTAGCAAGGCTCCCGTTTCTCCATGGCCTGTCCTGCATTTCTGGTTTTGACCCTTTATTCAGCATGGCCCTTTTGACCGATGCGAAGCGAGACTTCTTTGTAGCGCTGATTTGCCTTTCCAGGTTGCTTGGTTGGCCAAAAAGGGCGTATGCGTTTTTTCCTGAATATATTCAGGAAAAAACGCATACGCCCTTTTTGGCCAAGGGCATCATTGTCGAGGTTTTGCCGCTTTTCCTGTGCTTTAAAGGCGATTCGTATCTACCTCCTGAAATCTGTTTCCTGCAATTCTGCCTTGCTTTCACATCCTCTTCGTTGCCTTCCCTGAATATATTTGTGGACGAGAGTTATCATTTATAACTCTCCAGGTTTGTGAATTGCAGTGCCCCTGAGCTCCATTTTTCAACTCGCTTTCTTGGGAGCTGGCCGCAAAAGCGCAGGATTGCTTCAGGCCCTATTCGGGTTCCGGGCGGCAGGATGAGCCTGTGGTTAATTCTTCTTCCTGATGGGAAAATAGAGTGACCTGTGCCTGTCCCAACACCTAGAGCTAGTCTCCCATTGGTTCCCCCTCTTCCTGTTCATCCTCAGGACAAATTGCAACCTGTACGGAACAGGAGGTTAAAGCTGCTGATTCTCCAAGGAGGGAGATTGCTAGTAAAGCGGCTGGAATGGCGAACCCGAGCACCATCAGACGAGAAATGAGGTGCGTTTTAGCAACCTTTCCCGATCACACGGTGTACCATCTTCTGGGTTTCTCATGCATGTTTTCGATGTAGGAAGATGCCCTTGAACCTGGAGATTTGGGACCCATGGGATGGGTACCACGCAGTATGACTTTAAAGGGTCTGCGTTTGCTCACCCAACCTCACCAAACCTCTCAGCCCCAAGAGTGTCCACCCTTATGTCGCAATCAGCTGTGGGTCTAGATATGGTCAATCCAGGTGGCATCACAGCCCCTGAACGAATTTTGTAAGAATTTCTCTCTCTTTCACTGTCTTTGTTTCTCGGGTTTTTAAAAGTTATTGATTTTTATAATGGGGTTTAGCTGCTTTTCACTGCTGTCTTTATGCCGCTTTACACGCACTTGACTCACTTACAGAGAGATATCAATACATAGGTTTTAAGATTCTTACTACTCAGATATATTCTTGGGCGGTGAATAGGGGGTGTTGAGTCCAGTTCACTGAGCAAGGAGTAGGTCTTGTCTATTAAATATTGGGTTTATGGAACGGTATCTGAGCTAATTTGAAACCCTTGTTTTAGGCATCACCTCACCTCACCTTTCCCGTTAAGCAGCTATAGTGTGTTTTCTAAACGTGTGACTCTGTTCTGTTTTGTAATTCAGTTCCAGTGTAGCGGTTTTTCCATTCCCTCTATAAGTGATATCTTATGGCAAGTGTCTTTTTCTGTGTGACTTATTTCAATTAGAATCGTCGTACCTAAATCCACTCATCATGCTGCTACTAGCCTTATGACGTTGATTTCATGGCTGAGTGATATTCCTTTGTACATAAGGACCACAACTTCTTTATCCATTTTTCTCTTTCCTGGGATATTTAAGGTGTAACGAAGTGGAGGTTCTTGTCAACAGAGCAGCCCTAAACTTTGGGGTGCCTGTGACTTGCTGATTTTTAGTTTTCCCAATGTATACGCCCGTGAGTGGAAGTGCCCTATGCTCTCTAAGCTGTGTTTTTTAGATGTTTCAGGACACACCGTACACTTCTCCAGAGTGGCTGTTGGCAATTTACATCCCGCCCATCAGCGTAGCAAGGCTCCCGTTTCTCCATGGCCTGTCCTGCATTTCTGGTTTTGACCCTTTATTCAGCATGGCCCTTTTGACCGATGCGAAGCGAGACTTCTTTGTAGCGCTGATTTGCCTTTCCAGGTTGCTTGGTTGGCCAAAAAGGGCGTATGCGTTTTTTCCTGAATATATTCAGGAAAAAACGCATACGCCCTTTTTGGCCAAGGGCATCATTGTCGAGGTTTTGCCGCTTTTCCTGTGCTTTAAATGCGATTCGAATCTACCTCCTGAAATCTGTTTCCTGCAATTCTGCCTTGCTTTCAAATCCTCTTCGTTGCCTTCCCTGAATATATTTGTGGACGACAGTTATCATTTATAACTCTGCAGATTTGTGAATTGCAGTGCCCCTGAGCTCCATTTTTCAACTCGTTTTCTTGGGAGCTGGCCGCAAAAGCGCAGGATTGCTTCAGGCCCTATTCGGGTTCCGGGCGGCAGGATGAGCCTGTGGTTAATTCTTCTTCCTGATGGGAAAATAGAGTGACCTGTGCCTGTCCCAACACCTAGAGCTAGTCTCCCATTGGTTCCCCCTCTTCCCGTTCATCCTCAGGACAAATTGCAACCTGTACGGAACAGGAGGTTAAAGCTGCTGATTCTCCAAGGAGGGAGATTGCTAGTAAAGCGGCTAGAATGGCGAACCCGAGCACCATCAGACGAGAAATGAGGTGCGTTTTAGCAACCTTTCCCGATCACACGGTGTACCATCTTCTGGGTTTCTCATGCATGTTTTCGATGTAGGAAGATGCCCTTGAACCTGGAGATTTGGGACCCATGGAATGGGTACCAAGCAGTATGACTTTAAAGGGTCTGCGTTTGCTCACCCAACCTCACCAAACCTCTCAGCCCCAAGAGTGTCCACCCTTATGTCGCAATCAGCTGTGGGTCTAGATATGGTCAATCCAGGTGGCATCACAGCCCCTGAACGAATTTGTAAGAATTTCTCTCTCTTTCACTGTCTTTGTTTCACGGGTTTTTAAAAGTTATTGATTTTTATAATGGGGTTTAGCTGCTTTTCACTGCTGTCTTTATGCCGCTTTACACGCACTTGACTCACTTACAGAGAGATATCAATACATTGGTTTTAAGATTCTTACTAGTCAGATATATTCTTGGGCGGTGAATAGGGGGTGTTGAGTCCAGTTCACTGAGCAAGGAGTAGGTCTTGTCTATTACATATTGGGTTTATGGAACGGTATCTGAGCTAATTTGAAACCCTTGTTTTAGGCATCACCCCACCTCACCTTTCCCGTTAAGCAGCTATAGTGTGTTTTCTAAACGTGTGACTCTGTTCTGTTTTGTAATTCAGTTCAAGTGTAGCGGTTTTTACATTCCCTCTATAAGTGATATCTTATGGCAAGTGTCTTTTTCTGTGTGACTTATTTCACTTAGAATTGTCGTACCTAAATCCACTCATCATGCTGCTACGAGCCTTATGACGTTGATTTCATGGCTGAGTGATATTCCTTTGTACATAAGGACCACAACTTCTTTATCCATTTTTCTCTTTCCTGGGATATTTAAGGTGTAACGAAGTGGAGGTTCTTGTCAACAGAGCAGCCCTAAACTTTGGGGTGCCTGTGTCTTGCTGATTTTTAGTTTTCCCAATGTATACGCCCATGAGTGGAAGTGCCCTATGCTCTCTAAGCTGTGTTTTTTAGATGTTTCAGGACACACCGTACACTTCTCCAGAGTGGCTGTTGGCAATTTACATCCCGCCCATCAGCGTAGCAAGGCTCCCGTTTCTCCATGGCCTGTCCTGCATTTCTGGTTTTGACCCTTTATTCAGCATGGCCCTTTTGACCGATGCGAAGCGAGACTTCTTTGTAGCGCTGATTTGCCTTTCCAGGTTGCTTGGTTGGCCAAAAAGGGCGTATGCGTTTTTTCCTGAATATATTCAGGAAAAAACGCATACGCCCTTTTTGGCCAAGGGCGTCATTGTCGAGGTTTTGCCGCTTTTCCTGTGCTTTAAAGGCGATTCGAATCTGCCTCCTGAAATCTGTTTCCTGCAATTCTGCCTTGCTTTCAAATCCTCTTCGTTGCCTTCCCTGAATATATTTGTGGACGAGAGTTATCATTTATAACTCTGCAGGTTTGTGAATTGCAGTGCCCCTGAGCTCCATTTTTCAACTCGCTTTCTTGGGAGCTGGCCGCAAAAGCGCAGGATTGCTTCAGGCCCTATTCGGGTTCCGGGCGGCAGGATGAGCCTGTGGTTAATTCTTCTTCCTGATGGGAAAATAGAGTGACCTGTGCCTGTCCCAACACCTAGAGCTAGTCTCCCATTGGTTCCCCCTCTTCCCGTTCATCCTCAGGACAAATTGCAACCTGTACGGAACAGGAGGTTAAAGCTGCTGATTCTCCAAGGAGGAAGATTGCTAGTAAAGCGGCTAGAATGGCGAACCCGAGCACCATCAGACGAGAAATGAGGTGCGTTTTAGCAACCTTTCCCGATCACACGGTGTACCATCTTCTGGGTTTCTCATGCATGTTTTCGATGTAGGAAGATGCCCTTGAACCTGGAGATTTGGGACCCATGGGATGGGTACCAAGCAGTATGACTTTAAAGGGTCTGCGTTTGCTCACCCAACCTCACCAAACCTCTCAGCCCCAAGAGTGTCCACCCTTATGTCGCAATCATCTGTGGGTCTAGATATGGTCAATCCAGGTGGCATCACAGCCCCTGAACGAATTTTGTAAGAATTTCTCTCTCTTTCACTGTCTTTGTTTCACGGGTTTTTAAAAGTTATTGATTTTTATAATGGGGTTTAGCTGCTTTTCACTGCTGTCTTTATGCCGCTTTACACGCACTTGACTCACTTACAGAGAGATATCAATACATAGGTTTTAAGATTCTTACTAGTCAGATATATTCTTGGGTGGTGAATAGGGTGTGTTGAGTCCAGTTCACTGAGCAAGGAGTAGGTCTTGTCTATTACATATTGGGTTTATGGAACGGTATCTGAGCTAATTTGAAACCCTTGTTTTAGGCATCACCCCAGCTCACCTTTCCCGTTAAGCAGCTATAGTGTGTTTTCTAAACGTGTGACTCTGTTCTGTTTTGTAATTCAGTTCCAGTGTAGCGGTTTTTCCATTCCCTCTATAAGTGATATCTTATGGCAAGTGTCTTTTTCTGTGTGACTTATTTCACTTAGAATCGTCGTACCTAAATCCACTCATCATGCTGCTACTAGCCTTATGACGTTGATTTCATGGCTGAGTGATATTCCTTTGTACATAAGGACCACAACTTCTTTATCCATTTTTCTCTTTCCTGGGATATTTAAGGTGTAACGAAGTGGAGGTTCTTGTCAACAGAGCAGCCCTAAACTTTGGGGTGCTTGTGTCTTGCTGATTTTTAGTTTTCCCAATTTATACGCCCATGAGTGGAAGTGCCCTATGCTCTCTAAGCTGAGTTTTGTAAATGTTTCAGGACACACCGTACACTTCTCCAGAGTGGCTGTTGGCAATTTACATCCCGCCCATCAGCGTAGCAAGGCTCCCGTTTCTCCGTGGCCTGTCCTGCATTTCTGGTTTTGAAACTTTATTCAGCATGGCCCTTTTGACCGATGGGAAGCGAGACTTCTTTGTAGCGCTGATTTGCCTTTCCAGGTTGCTTGCTTGGCCAAAAAGGGCGTATGCGTTTTTTCCTGAATATATTCAGGAAAAAACGCATACGCCCTTTTTGGCCAAGGGCATCATTGTCGAGGTTTTGCCGCTTTTCCTGTGCTTTAAAGGCGATTCGAATCTGCCTCCTGAAATCTGTTTCCTGCAATTCTGCCTTGCTTTCAAATCCTCTTGGTTGCCTTCCCTCAATATATTTGTAGACGAGAGTTATCATTTATAAGTCTGCAGGTTTGTGAATTGCAGTGCCCCTGAGCTCCATTTTTCAACTCGCTCTCTTGGGAGCTGGCCGCAAAAGCACAGGATTGCTTTAGGCCCTATTCTGCTTCCGGGCGGCAGAATGAGCCTGTGGTTAATTCTTCTTCCTGATGGGAAAATAGAGTGACCTGTGCCTGTCCCAACACCTAGAGCTAGTCTCTCATTGGTTCCCCGTCTTCCCGTTCATCCTCAGTTCAAATTGCCACCTGTATGGAACAGGAGGTTAAAGGTGCTGATTCTCCAAGGAGGGAGATTGCTAGTAAAGCGGCTGGAATGGCGAACCCGAGCACAAGGAGATGAGAAATGAGGTGCGTTTTAGAAACCTTTCCCGATCACTCGGTGGACCGTCTTCTGGGTTTCTCATGCATGTTTTCGATGTAGGAAGATGCCCTTGAACCTGGAGATTTGGGACCCATGGGATGGGTACCACGCAGTATTACTTTAAAGCGTCTGCGTTTGCTCAGCCAACCTCACCAAACCTCTCAGCCCCAAGAGTGTCCACCCTTATGTCTCAATCAGCTGCGGGTCTAGATATGGTCAATCCAGGTGGCATCACAGCGCCTGAACGAATTTTGTAAGAATTTCTCTCCCTTTCACTGTCTTTGTTTCACGGGTTTTTAAAATTAATTGAGTTTTATAATGGGGTTTAGCTGCTTTTCACTGCTGTGTTTATGCAGCTTTACACCCACTTGACTCACTTACAGAGAGATATCAATACATAGGTTTTAAGATTCTTACTAGTCAGATATATTCATGGGCGGTGAATAGGGGGTGTTGAGTCCAGTTCCCTGAGCAAGGAGTAGGTCTTGTCTATTACGTATTGGGTTTATGGAACGGTATCTGAGCTAATTTGAAACCCTTGTTTTATGCATCACCCCACCTCACCTTTCCCGTTAGGCAGCCATAGTGTGTTTTCTAACCGTGTGACTCTGTTCTGTTTTGTAATTCAGTTCAAGGGTAGCGGTTTTTACATTCCCTCTATAAGTGATATCTTATGATAAGTGTCTTTTTCTGTGTGACTTATTTGACTTAGAATCGTCGTACCTAAATCCACTCATCATGCTGCTACTAGCCTTATGACGTTGATTTCATGGCTGAGTGATATTCCATTGTACATAAGGACCACAACTTCTTTATCCATTTTTCTCTTTCCTGGGATATTTAAGGTGTAACGAAGTGGAGGTTCTTGTCAACAGAGCAGCCCTAAACTTTGGGGTGCTTGTGTCTTGCTGATTTTTAGTTTTCCCAATTTATACGCCCATGAGTGGAAGTGCCCTATGCTCTCTAAGCTGAGTTTTGTAAATGTTTCAGGACACACCGTACACTTCTCCAGAGTGGCTGTTGGCAATTTACATCCCGCCCATCAGCGTAGCAAGGCTATCGTTTCTCCGTGGCCTGTCCTGCATTTCTGGTTTTGACACTTTATTCAGCATGGCCCTTTTGACCGATGGGAAGCGAGACTTCTTTGTAGCGCTGATTTGCCTTTCCAGGTTGCTTGGTTGGCCAAAAAGGGCGTATGCGTTTTTTCCTGAATATATTCAGGAAAAAACGCATACGCCCTTTTTGGCCAAGGGCATCATTGTCGAGGTTTTGCCGCTTTTCCTGTGCTTTAAAGGCGATTCGAATCTGCCTCCTGAAATCTGTTTCCTGCAATTCTGCCTTGCTTTCAAATCCTCTTGGTTGCCTTCCCTCAATATATTTGTAGACGAGAGTTATCATTTATAAGTCTGCAGGTTTGTGAATTGCAATGCCCCTGAGCTCCATTTTTCAACTCGCTCTCTTGGGAGCTGGCCGCAAAAGCGCAGGATTGCTTTAGGCCCTATTCTGCTTCCGGGCGGCAGACTGAGCCTGTGGTTAATTCTTCTTCCTGATGGGAAAATAGAGTGACCTGTGCCTGTCCCAACACCTAGAGCTAGTCTCTCATTGGTTCCCCGTCTTCCCGTTCATCCTCAGTTCAAATTGCCACCTGTATGGAACAGGAGGTTAAAGGTGCTGATTCTCCTAGGAGGGAGATTGCTAGTAAAGCGGCTGGAATGGCGAACCCGAGCACAAGGAGATGAGAAATGAGGTGCGTATTAGAAACCTTTCCCGATCACTCGGTGGACCATCTTCTGGGTTTCTCATGCATGTTTTCGATGTACGAAGATGCCCTTGAACCTGGAGATTTGGGACCCATGGGATGGGTACCACGCAGTATTACTTTAAAGCGTCTGCGTTTGCTCACCCAACCTCACCAAACCTCTCAGCCCCCAGAGTGTCCACCCTTATGTCTCAATCAGCTGCGGGTCTAGATATGGTCAATCCAGGTGGCATCACAGCGCCTGAACGAATTTTGTAAGAATTTCTCTCCCTTTCACTGTCTTTGTTTCACGGGTTTTTAAAATTAATTGAGTTTTATAATGGGGTTTAGCTGCTTTTCACTGCTGTGTTTATGCAGCTTTACACCCACTTGACTCACTTACAGAGAGATATCAATACATAGGTTTTAAGATTCTTACTAGTCAGATATATTCTTGGGCGGTGAATAGGGGGTGTTGAGTCCAGTTCCCTGAGCAAGGAGTAGGTCTTGTCTATTACGTATTGGGTTTATGGAACGGTATCTGAGCTAATTTGAAACCCTTGTTTTATGCATCACCCCACCTCACCTTTCCCGTTAAGCAGCCATAGTGTGTTTTCTAACCGTGTGACTCTGTTCTGTTTTGTAATTCAGTTCAAGGGTAGCGGTTTTTACATTCCCTCTATAAGTGATATCTTATGATAAGTGTCTTTTTCTGTGTGACTTATTTGACTTAGAATCGTCGTACCTAAATCCACTCATCATGCTGCTACTAGCCTTATGATGTTGATTTCATGGCTGAGTGATATTCCATTGTACATAAGGACCACAACTTCTTTATACATTTTTCTCTTTCCTGGGATATTTAAGGTGTAACGAAGTGGAGGTTCTTGTCAACAGAGCAGCCCTAAACTTTGGGGTGCTTGTGTCTTGCTGATTTTTAGTTTTCCCAATTTATACGCCCATGAGTGGAAGTGCCCTATGCTCTCTAAGCTGAGTTTTGTAAATGTTTCAGGACACACCGTACACTTCTCCAGAGTGGCTGTTGGCAATTTACATCCCGCCCATCAGCGTAGCAAGGCTCCCGTTTCTCCGTGGCCTGTCCTGCATTTCTGGTTTTGACACATTATTCAGCATGGCCCTTTTGACCGATGGGAAGCGAGACTTCTTTGTAGCGCTGATTTGCCTTTCCAGGTTGCTTGGTTGGCCAAAAAGGGCGTATGCGTTTTTTCCTGAATATATTCAGGAAAAAACGCATACGCCCTTTTTGGCCAAGGGCATCATTGTCGAGGTTTTGCCGCTTTTCCTGTGCTTTAAAGGCGATTCGTATCTGCCTCCTGAAATCTGTTTCCTGCAATTCTGCCTTGCTTTCAAATCCTCTTGGTTGCCTACCCTCAATATATTTGTAGACGAGAGTTATCATTTATAAGTCTGCAGGTTTGTGAATTGCAGTGCCCCTGAGCTCCATTTTTCAACTCGCTCTCTTGGGAGCTGGCCACAAAAGCGCAGGATTGCTTTAGGCCCTATTCTGCTTCCGGGCGGCAGACTGAGCCTGTGGTTAATTCTTCTTCCTGATGGGAAAATAGAGTGACCTGTGCCTGTCCCAACACCTAGAGCTAGTCTCTCATTGGTTCCCCGTCTTCCCGTTCATCCTCAGTTCAAATTGCCACCTGTATGGAACAGGAGGTTAAAGGTGCTGATTCTCCAAGGAGGGAGATTGCTAGTAAAGTGGCTGGAATGGCGAACCCGAGCACAAGGAGATAAGAAATGAGGTGCGTTTTAGAAACCTTTCCCGATCACTCGGTGGACCGTCTTCTGGGTTTCTCATGCATGTTTTCGATGTAGGAAGATGCCCTTGAACCTGGAGATTTGGGACCCATGGGATGGGTACCACGCAGTATTACTTTAAAGCGTCTGCGTTTGCTCAGCCAACCTCACCAAACCTCTCAGCCCCAAGAGTGTCCACCCTTATGTCTCAATCAGCTGCGGGTCTAGATATGGTCAATCCAGGTGGCATCACAGCGCCTGAACGAATTTTGTAAGAATTTCTCTCCCTTTCACTGTCTTTGTTTCACGGGTTTTTAAAATTAATTGAGTTTTATAATGAGGTTTAGCTGCTTTTCACTGCTGTGTTTATGCAGCTTTACACCCACTTGACTCACTTACAGAGAGATATCAATACATAGGTTTTAAGATTCTTACTAGTCAGATATATTCATGGGCGGTGAATAGGGGGTGTTGAGTCCAGTTCCCTGAGCAAGGAGTAGGTCTTGTCTATTACGTATTGGGTTTATGGAACGGTATCTGAGCTAATTTGAAACCCTTGTTTTATGCATCACCCCACCCCACCTTTCCCGTTAGGCAGCCATAGTGTGTTTTCTAACCGTGTGACTCTGTTCTGTTTTGTAATTCAGTTCAAGGGTAGCGGTTTTTACATTCCCTCTATAAGTGATATCTTATGATAAGTGTCTTTTTCTGTGTGACTTATTTGACTTAGAATCGTCATACCTAAATCCACTCATCATGCTGCTACTAGCCTTATGACGTTGATTTCATGGCTGAGTGATATTCCATTGTACATAAGGACCACAACTTCTTTATCCATTTTTCTCTTTCCTGGGATATTTAAGGTGTAACGAAGTGGAGGTTCTTGTCAACAGAGCAGCCCTAAACTTTGGGGTGCTTGTGTCTTGCTGATTTTTAGTTTTCCCAATTTATACGCCCATGAGTGGAAGTGCCCTATGCTCTCTAAGCTGAGTTTTGTAAATGTTTCAGGACACACCGTACACTTCTCCAGAGTGGCTGTTGGCAATTTACATCCCGCCCATCAGCGTAGCAAGGCTCCCGTTTCTCCGTGGCCTGTCCTGCATTTCTGGTTTTGACACTTTATTCAGCATGGCCCTTTTGACCGATGGGAAGCGAGACTTCTTTGTAGCGCTGATTTGCCTTTCCAGGTTGCTTGGTTGGCCAAAAAGGGCGTATGCGTTTTTTCCTGAATATATTCAGGAAAAAACGCATACGCCCTTTTTGGCCAAGGGCATCATTGTCGAGGTTTTGCCGCTTTTCCTGTGCTTTAAAGGCGATTCGAATCTACCTCCTGAAATCTGTTTCCTGCAATTCTGCCTTGCTTTCACATCCTCTTCGTTGCCTTCCCTGAATATATTTGTGGACGAGAGTTATCATTTATAACTCTCCAAGTTTGTGAATTGCAGTGCCCCTGAGCTCCATTTTTCAACACGCTTTCTTGGGAGCTGGCCGCAAAAGCGCAGGATTGCTTCAGGCCCTATTCGGGTTCCGGGCGGCAGGATGAGCCTGTGGTTAATTCTTCTTCCTGATGGGAAAATAGAGTGACCTGTGCCTGTCCCAACACCTAGAGCTAGTCTCCCATTGGTTCCCCCTCTTCCCGTTCATCCTCAGGACAAATTGCAACCTGTACGGAACAGGAGGTTAAAGCTGCTGATTCTCCAAGGAGGGAGATTGCTAGTAAAGCGGCTGGAATGGCGAACCCGAGCACCATCAGACGAGAAAAGAGGTGCGTTTTAGCAACCTTTCCCTATCACACGGTGTACCATCTTCTGGGTTTCTCATGCATGTTTTCGATGTAGGAAGATGCCCTTGAACCTGGAGATTTGGGACCCATGGGATGGGTACCACGCAGTATGACTTTAAAGGGTCTGCGTTTGCTCACCCAACCTCACCAAACCTCTCAGCCCCAAGAGTGTCCACCCTTATGTCGCAATCAGCTGTGGGTCTAGATATGGTCAATCCAGGTGGCATCACAGCCCCTGAACGAATTTTGTAAGAATTTCTCTCTCTTTCACTGTCTTTGTTTCTCGGGTTTTTAAAAGTTATTGATTTTTATAATGGGGTTTAGCTGCTTTTCACTGCTGTCTTTATGCCGCTTTACACGCACTTGACTCACTTACAGAGAGATATCAATACATAGTTTTTAAGATTCTTACTACTCAGATATATTCTTGGGCGGTGAATAGGGGGTGTTGAGTCCAGTTCACTGAGCAAGGAGTAGGTCTTGTCTATTAAATATTGGGTTTATGGAACGGTATCTGAGCTAATTTGAAACCCTTGTTTTAGGCATCACCTCACCTCACCTTTCCCGTTAAGCAGCTATAGTGTGTTTTCTAAACGTGTGACTCTGTTCTGTTTTGTAATTCAGTTCCAGTGTAGCGGTTTTTCCATTCCCTCTATAAGTGATATCTTATGGCAAGTGTCTTTTTCTGTGTGACTTATTTCACTTAGAATCGTCGTACCTAAATCCACTCATCATGCTGCTACTAGCCTTATGACGTTGATTTCATGGCTGAGTGATATTCCTTTGTACATAAGGACCACAACTTCTTTATCCATTTTTCTCTTTCCTGGGATATTTAAGGTGTAACGAAGTGGAGGTTCTTGTCAACAGAGCAGCCCTAAACTTTGGGGTGCCTGTGACTTGCTGATTTTTAGTTTTCCCAATGTATACGCCCATGAGTGGAAGTGCCCTATGCTCTCTAAGCTGTGTTTTTTAGATGTTTCAGGACACACCGTACACTTCTCCAGAGTGGCTGTTGGCAATTTACATCCCGCCCATCAGCGTAGCATGGCTCCCGTTTCTCCATGGCCTGTCCTGCATTTCTGGTTTTGACCCTTTATTCAGCATGGCCCTTTTGACCGATGGGAAGCGAGACTTCTTTATAGCGCTGATTTGCCTTTCCAGGTTGCTTGGTTGGCCAAAAAGGGCGTATGCGTTTTTTCCTGAATATATTCAGGAAAAAACGCATACGCCCTTTTTGGCCAAGGGCATCATTGTCGAGGTTTTGCCGCTTTTCCTGTGCTTTAAATGCGATTCGAATCTACCTCCTGAAATCTGTTTCCTGCAATTCTGCCTTGCTTTCAAATCCTCTTCGTTGCCTTCCCTGAATATATTTGTGGACGACAGTTATCATTTATAACTCTGCAGATTTGTGAATTGCAGTGCCCCTGAGCTCCATTTTTCAACTCGCTTTCTTGGGAGCTGGCTGCAAAAGCGCAGGATTGCTTCAGGCAATATTCGGGTTCCGGGCGGCAGGATGAGCCTGTGGTTAATTCTTCTTCCTGATGGGAAAATAGAGTTTCCTGTGCCTGTCCCAACACCTAGAGCTAGTCTCCCATTGGTTCCCCCTCTTCCCGTTCATCCTCAGGACAAATTGCAACCTGTACGGAACAGGAGGTTAAAGCTGCTGATTCTCCAAGGAGGGAGATTTCTAGTAAAGCGGCTGGAATGGCGAACCCGAGCACCATCAGACGAGAAATGAGGTGCGTTTTAGCAACCTTTCCCGATCACACGGTGTACCATCTTCTGGGTTTCTCATGCATGTTTTCGATGTAGGAAGATGCCCTTGAACCTGGAGATTTGGGACCCATGGGATGGGTACCACGCAGTATGACTTTAAAGGGTCTGCGTTTGCTCACCCAACCTCACCAAACCTCTCAGCCCCAAGAGTGTCCACCCTTATGTCGCAATCAGCTGTGGGTCTAGATATGGTCAATCCAGGTGGCATCACAGCCCCTGAACGAATTTTGTAAGAATTTCTCTCTCTTTCACTGTCTTTGTTTCTCGGGTTTTTAAAAGTTATTGATTTTTATAATGGGGTTTAGCTGCTTTTCACTGCTGTCTTTATGCCGCTTTACACGCACTTGACTCACTTACAGAGAGATATCAATACATAGGTTTTAAGATTCTTACTACTCAGATATATTCTTGGGCGGTGAATAGGGGGTGTTGAGTCCAGTTCACTGAGCAAGGAGTAGGTCTTGTCTATTAAATATTGGGTTTATGGAACGGTATCTGAGCTAATTTGAAACCCTTGTTTTAGGCATCACCTCACCTCACCTTTCCCGTTAAGCAGCTACAGTGTGTTTTCTAAACGTGTGACTCTGTTCTGTTTTGTAATTCAGTTCCAGTGTAGCGGTTTTTCCATTCCCTCTATAAGTGATATCTTATGGCAAGTGTCTTTTTCTGTGTGACTTATTTCACTTAGAATCGTCGTACCTAAATCCACTCATCATGCTGCTACTAGCCTTATGACGTTGATTTCATGGCTGAGTGATATTCCTTTGTACATAAGGACCACAACTTCTTTATCCATTTTTCTCTTTCCTGGGATATTTAAGGTGTAACGAAGTGGAGGTTCTTGTCAACAGAGCAGCCCTAAACTTTGGGGTGCCTGTGACTTGCTGATTTTTAGTTTTCCCAATGTATACGCCCATGAGTGGAAGTGCCCTATGCTCTCTAAGCTGTGTTTTTTAGATGTTTCAGGACACACCGTACACTTCTCCAGAGTGGCTGTTGGCAATTTACATCCCGCCCATCAGCGTAGCAAGGCTCCCGTTTCTCCATGGCCTGTCCTGCATTTCTGGTTTTGACCCTTTATTCAGCATGGCCCTTTTGACCGATGCGAAGCGAGACTTCTTTGTAGCGCTGATTTGCCTTTCCAGGTTGCTTGGTTGGCCAAAAAGGGCGTATGCGTTTTTTCCTGAATATATTCAGGAAAAAACGCATACGCCCTTTTTGGCCAAGGGCATCATTGTCGAGGTTTTGCCGCTTTTCCCGTGCTTTAAATGCGATTCGAATCTACCTCCTGAAATCTGTTTCCTGCAATTCTGCCTTGCTTTCAAATCCTCTTCGTTGCCTTCCCTGAATATATTTGTGGACGACAGTTATCATTTATAACTCTGCAGATTTGTGAATTGCAGTGCCCCTGAGCTCCATTTTTCAACTCGCTTTCTTGGGAGCTGGCCGCAAAAGCGCAGGATTGCTTCAGGCCCTATTCGGGTTCCGGGCGGCAGGATGAGCCTGTGGTTAATTCTTCTTCCTGATGGGAAAATAGAGTGACCTGTTCCTGTCCCAACACCTAGAGCTAGTCTCCCATTGGTTCCCCCTCTTCCCGTTCATCCTCAGGACAAATTGCAACCTGTACGGAACAGGAGGTTAAAGCTGCTGATTCTCCAAGGAGGAAGATTGCTAGTAAAGCGGCTAGAATGGCGAACCCGAGCACCATCAGACGAGAAATGAGGTGCGTTTTAGCAACCTTTCCCGATCACACGGTGTACCATCTTCTGGGTTTCTCATGCATGTTTTCGATGTAGGAAGATGCCCTTGAACCTGGAGATTTGGGACCCATGGAATGGGTACCAAGCAGTATGACTTTAAAGGGTCTGCGTTTGCTCACCCAACCTCACCAAACCTCTCAGCCCCAAGAGTGTCCACCCTTATGTCGCAATCAGCTGTGGGTCTAGATATGGTCAATCCAGGTGGCATCACAGCCCCTGAACGAATTTTGTAAGAATTTCTCTCTCTTTCACTGTCTTTGTTTCACGGGTTTTTAAAAGTTATTGATTTTTATAATGGGGTTTAGCTGCTTTTCACTGCTGTCTTTATGCCGCTTTACACGCACTTGACTCACTTACAGAGAGATATCAATACATAGGTTTTAAGATTCTTACTAGTCAGATATATTCTTGGGCGGTGAATAGGGGGTGTTGAGTCCAGTTCCCTGAGCAAGGAGTAGGTCTTGTCTATTACATATTGGGTTTATGGAACGGTATCTGAGCTAATTTGAAACCCTTGTTTTAGGCATCACCCCACCTCACCTTTCCCGTTAAGCAGCTATAGTGTGTTTTCTAAACGTGTGACTCTGTTCTGTTTTGTAATTCAGTTCAAGTGTAGCGGTTTTTACATTCCCTCTATAAGTGATATCTTATGGCAAGTGTCTTTTTCTGTGTGACTTAGTTCACTTAGAATTGTCGTACCTAAATCCACTCATCATGCTGCTACGAGCCTTATGACGTTGATTTCATGGCTGAGTGATATTCCTTTGTACATAAGGACCACAACTTCTTTATCCATTTTTCTCTTTCCTGGGATATTTAAGGTGTAATGAAGTGGAGGTTCTTGTCAACAGAGCAGCCCTAAACTTTGGGGTGCCTGTGTCTTGCTGATTTTTAGTTTTCCCAATGTATATGCCCATGAGTGGAAGTGCCCTATGCTCTCTAAGCTGTGTTTTTTAGATGTTTCAGGACACACCGTACACTTCTCCAGAGTGGCTGTTGGCAATTTACATCCCGCCCATCAGCGTAGCAAGGCTCCCGTTTCTCCATGGCCTGTCCTGCATTTCTGGTTTTGACCCTTTATTCAGCATGGCCCTTTTGACCGATGCGAAGCGAGACTTCTTTGTAGCGCTGATTTGCCTTTCCAGGTTGCTTGGTTGGCCAAAAAGGGCGTATGCGTTTTTTCCTGAATATATTCAGGAAAAAACGCATACGCCCTTTTTGGCCAAGGGCGTCATTGTCGAGGTTTTGCCGCTTTTCCTGTGCTTTAAAGGCGATTCGAATCTGCCTCCTGAAATCTGTTTCCTGCAATTCTGCCTTGCTTTCAAATCCTCTTTGTTGCCTTCCCTGAATATATTTGTAGACGAGAGTTATCATTTATAAGTCTGCAGGTTTGTGAATTGCAGTGCCCCTGAGCTCCATTTTTCAACTCGCTTTCTTGGGAGCTGGCCGCAAAAGTGCAGGATTGCTTCAGGCCCTATTCGGGTTCCGGGCGGCAGGATGAGCCTGTGGTTAATTCTTCTTCCTGATGGGAAAATAGAGTGACCTGTGCCTGTCCCAACACCTAGAGCTAGTCTCCCATTGGTTCCCCCTCTTCCCGTTCACCCTCAGGACAAATTGCAACCTGTTCGGAACAGGAGGTTAAAGCTGCTGATTCTCCAAGGAGGAAGATTGCTAGTAAAGCGGCTAGAATGGCGAAGCCGAGCACCATCAGACGAGAAATGAGGTGCGTTTTAGCAACCTTTCCCGATCACACGGTGTACCATCTTCTGGGTTTCTCATGCATGTTTTCGATGTAGGAAGATGCCCTTGAACCTGGAGATTTGGGACCCATGGGATGGGTACCAAGCAGTATGACTTTAAAGGGTCTGCGTTTGCTCACCCAACCTCACCAAACCTCTCAGCCCCAAGAGTGTCCACCCTTATGTCGCAATCAACTGTGGGTCTAGATATGGTCAATGCAGGTGGCATCACAGCCCCTGAACGAATTTTGTAAGAATTTCTCTCTCTTTCACTGTCTTTGTTTCTCGGGTTTTTAAAAGTTATTGATTTTTATAATGGGGTTTAGCTGCTTTTCACTGCTGTCTTTATGCCGCTTTACACGCACTTGACTCACTTACAGAGAGATATCAATACATAGGTTTTAAGATTCTTACTAGTCAGATATATTCTTGGGTGGTGAATAGGGGGTGTTGAGTCCAGTTCACTGAGCAAGGAGTAGGTCTTGTCTATTACATATTGGGTTTATGGAACGGTATCTGAGCTAATTTGAAACCCTTGTTTTAGGCATCACCCCAGCTCACCTTTCCCGTTAAGCAGCTATAGTGTGTTTTCTAAACGTGTGACTCTGTTCTGTTTTGTAATTCAGTTCCAGTGTAGCGGTTTTTCCATTCCCTCTATAAGTGATATCTTATGGCAAGTGTCTTTTTCTGTGTGACTTATTTCACTTAGAATCGTCGTACCTAAATCCACTCATCATGCTGCTACTAGCCTTATGACGTTGATTTCATGGCTGAGTGATATTCCTTTGTACATAAGGACCACAACTTCTTTATCCATTTTTCTCTTTCCTGGGATATTTAAGGTGTAACGAAGTGGAGGTTCTTGTCAACAGAGCAGCCCTAAACTTTGGGGTGCCTGTGACTTGCTGATTTTTAGTTTTCCCAATGTATATACCCATGAGTGGAAGTGCCCTATGCTCTCTAAGCTGTGTTTTTTAGATGTTTCAGGACACACCGTACACTTCTCCAGAGTGGCTGTTGGCAATTTACATCCCGCCCATCAGCGTAGCAAGGCTCCCGTTTCTCCATGGCCTGTCCTGCATTTCTGGTTTTGACCCTTTATTCAGCATGGCCCTTTTGACCGATGCGAAGCGAGACTTCTTTGTAGCGCTGATTTGCCTTTCCAGGTTGCTTGGTTGGCCAAAAAGGGCGTATGCGTTTTTTCCTGAATATATTCAGGAAAAAACGCATACGCCCTTTTTGGCCAAGGGCATCATTGTCGAGGTTTTGCCGCTTTTCCTGTGCTTTAAAGGCGATTCGAATCTACCTCCTGAAATCTGTTTCCTGCAATTCTGCCTTGCTTTCAAATCCTCTTCGTTGCCTTCCCTGAATATATTTGTGGACGAGAGTTATCATTTATAACTCTGCAGGTTTGTGAATTGCAGTGCCCCTGAGCTCCATTTTTCAACTCGCTTTCTTGGGAGCTGGCCGCAAAAGCGCAGGATTGCTTCAGGCCCTATTCGGGTTCCGGGCGGCAGGATGAGCCTGTGGTTAATTCTTCTTCCTGATGGGAAAATAGAGTGACCTGTGCCTGTCCCAAAACCTAGAGCTAGTCTCCCATTGGTTCCCCCTCTTCCCGTTCATCCTCAGGACAAATTGCAACCTGTACGGAACAGGAGGTTAAAGCTGCTGATTCTCCAAGGAGGGAGATTGCTAGTAAAGAGGCTGGAATGGCGAACCCCAGCACCATCAGACGAGAAATGAGGTGCGTTTTAGCAACCTTTCCCGATCACACGGTGTACCATCTTCTGGGTTTCTCATGCATGTTTTCGATGTAGGAAGATGCCCTTGAACCTGGAGATTTGGGACCCATGGGATGGGTACCACGCAGTATGACTTTAAAGGGTCTGCGTTTGCTCACCCAACCTCACCAAACCTCTCAGCCCCAAGAGTGTCCACCCTTATGTCGCAATCAGCTGTGGGTCTAGATATGGTCAATCCAGGTGGCATCACAGCCCCTGAACGAATTTTGTAAGAATTTCTCTCTCTTTCACTGTCTTTGTTTCACGGGTTTTTAAAAGTTATTGATTTTTATAATGGGGTTTAGCTGCTTTTCACTGCTGTCTTTATGCCGCTTTACACGCACTTGACTCACTTACAGAGAGATATCAATACATAGGTTTTTAGATTCTTACTAGTCAGATATATTCTTGGGCGGTGAATAGGGGGTGTTGAGTCCAGTTCACTGAGCAAGGAGTAGGTCTTGTCTATTACATATTGGGTTTATGGAACGGTATCTGAGCTAATTTGAAACCCTTGTTTTAGGCATCACCTCACCTCACCTTTCCCGTTAAGCAGCTACAGTGTGTTTTCTAAACGTGTGACTCTGTTCTGTTTTGTAATTCAGTTCCAGTGTAGCGGTTTTTCCATTCCCTCTATAAGTGATATCTTATGGCAAGTGTCTTTTTCTGTGTGACTTATTTCACTTAGAATCGTCGTACCTAAATCCACTCATCATGCTGCTACTAGCCTTATGACGTTGATTTCATGGCTGAGTGATATTCCTTTGTACATAAGGACCACAACTTCTTTATCCATTTTTTCTCTTTCCTGGGATATTTAAGGTGTAACGAAGTGGAGGTTCTTGTCAACAGAGCAGCCCTAAACTTTGGGGTGCCTGTGACTTGCTGATTTTTAGTTTTCCCAATGTATACGCCCATGAGTGGAAGTGCCCTATGCTCTCTAAGCTGTGTTTTTTAGATGTTTCAGGACACACCGTACACTTCTCCAGAGTGGCTGTTGGCAATTTACATCCCGCCCATCAGCGTAGCAAGGCTCCCGTTTCTCCATGGCCTGTCCTGCATTTCTGGTTTTGACCCTTTATTCAGCATGGCCCTTTTGACCGATGCGAAGCGAGACTTCTTTGTAGCGCTGATTTGCCTTTCCAGGTTGCTTGGTTGGCCAAAAAGGGCGTATGCGTTTTTTCCTGAATATATTCAGGAAAAAACGCATACGCCCTTTTTGGCCAAGGGCATCATTGTCGAGGTTTTGCCGCTTTTCCTGTGCTTTAAAGGCGATTCGAATCTACCTCCTGAAATCTGTTTCCTGCAATTCTGCCTTGCTTTCAAATCCTCTTCGTTGCCTTCCCTGAATATATTTGTGGACGACAGTTATCATTTATAACTCTGCAGATTTGTGAATTGCAGTGCCCCTGAGCTCCATTTTTCAACTCGCTTTCTTGGGAGCTGGCCGCAAAAGCGCAGGATTGCTTCAGGCCCTATTCGGGTTCCGGGCGGCAGGATGAGCCTGTGGTTAATTCTTCTTCCTGATGGGAAAATAGAGTGACCTGTGCCTGTCCCAACACCTAGAGCTAGTCTCCCATTGGTTCCCCCTCTTCCCGTTCATCCTCAGGACAAATTGCAACCTGTACGGAACAGGAGGTTAAAGCTGCTGATTCTCCAATGAGGAAGATTGCTAGTAAAGCGGCTAGAATGGCGAACCCGAGCACCATCAGACGAGAAATGAGGTGCGTTTTAGCAACCTTTCCCGATCACACGGTGTACCATCTTCTGGGTTTCTCATGCATGTTTTCGATGTAGGAAGATGCCCTTGAACCTGGAGATTTGGGACCCATGGAATGGGTACCAAGCAGTATGACTTTAAAGGGTCTGCGTTTGCTCACCCAACCTCACCAAACCTCTCAGCCCCAAGAGTGTCCACCCTTATGTCGCAATCAGCTGTGGGTCTAGATATGGTCAATCCAGGTGGCATCACAGCCCCTGAACGAATTTTGTAAGAATTTCTCTCTCTTTCACTGTCTTTGTTTCACGGGTTTTTAAAAGTTATTGATTTTTATAATGGGGTTTAGCTGCTTTTCACTGCTGTCTTTATGCCGCTTTACACGCACTTGACTCACTTACAGAGAGATATCAATACATAGGTTTTAAGATTCTTACTAGTCAGATATATTCTTGGGCGGTGAATAGGGGGTGTTGAGTCCAGTTCACTGAGCAAGGAGTAGGTCTTGTCTATTACATATTGGGTTGATGGAACGGTATCTGAGCTAATTTGAAACCCTTGTTTTAGGCATCACCCCACCTCACCTTTCCCGTTAAGCAGCTATAGTGTGTTTTCTAAACGTGTGACTCTGTTCTGTTTTGTAATTCAGTTCCAGTGTAGCGGTTTTTCCATTCCCTCTATAAGTGATATCTTATGGCAAGTGTCTTTTTCTGTGTGACTTATTTCACTTAGAATCGTCGTACCTAAATCCACTCATCATGCTGCTACTAGCCTTATGACGTTGATTTCATGGCTGAGTGATATTCCTTTGTACATAAGGACCACAACTTCTTTATCCATTTTTCTCTTTCCTGGGATATTTAAGGTGTAACGAAGTGGAGGTTCTTGTCAACAGAGCAGCCCTAAACTTTGGGGTGCCTGTGTCTTGCTGATTTTTAGTTTTCCCAATGTATACGCCCATGAGTGGAAGTGCCCTATGCTCTCTAAGCTGTGTTTTTTAGATGTTTCAGGACACACCGTACACTTCTCCAGAGTGGCTGTTGGCAATTTACATCCCGCCCATCAGCGTAGCAAGGCTCCCGTTTCTCCATGGCCTGTCCTGCATTTCTGGTTTTGACCCTTTATTCAGCATGGCCCTTTTGACCGATGCGAAGCGAGACTTCTTTGTAGCGCTGATTTGCCTTTCCAGGTTGCTTGGTTGGCCAAAAAGGGCGTATGCGTTTTTTCCTGAATATATTCAGGAAAAAACGCATACGCCCTTTTTGGCCAAGGGCATCATTGTCGAGGTTTTGCCGCTTTTCCTGTGCTTTAAAGGCGATTCGAATCTACCTCCTGAAATCTGTTTCCTGCAATTCTGCCTTGCTTTCACATCCTCTTCGTTGCCTTCCCTGAATATATTTGTGGACGAGAGTTATCATTTATAACTCTCCAGGTTTGTGAATTGCAGTGCCCCTGAGCTCCATTTTTCAACTCGCTTTCTTGGGAGCTGGCCGCAAAAGCGCAGGATTGCTTCAGGCCCTATTCGGGTTCCGGGCGGCAGGATGAGCCTGTGGTTAATTCTTCTTCCTGATGGGAAAATAGAGTGACCTGTGCCTGTCCCAACACCTAGAGCTAGTCTCCCATTGGTTCTCCCTCTTCCCGTTCATCCTCAGGACAAATTGCAACCTGTACGGAACAGGAGGTTAAAGCTGCTGATTCTCCAAGGAGGGAGATTGCTAGTAAAGCGGCTGGAATGGCGAACCCGAGCACCATCAGACGAGAAATGAGGTGCGTTTTAGCAACCTTTCCCGATCACACGGTGTACCATCTTCTGGGTTTCTCATGCATGTTTTCGATGTAGGAAGATGCCGTTGAACCTGGAGATTTGGGACCCATGGGATGGGTACCACGCAGTATGACTTTAAAGGGTCTGCGTTTGCTCACCCAACCTCACCAAACCTCTCAGCCCCAAGAGTGTCCACCCTTATGTCGCAATCAGCTGTGGGTCTAGATATGGTCAATCCAGGTGGCATCACAGCCCCTGAACGAATTTTGTAAGAATTTCTCTCTCTTTCACTGTCTTTGTTTCTCGGGTTTTTAAAAGTTATTGATTTTTATAATGGGGTTTAGCTGCTTTTCACTGCTGTCTTTATGCCGCTTTACACGCACTTGACTCACTTACAGAGAGATATCAATACATAGGTTTTAAGATTCTTACTACTCAGATATATTCCTGGGCGGTGAATAGGGGGTGTTGAGTCCAGTTCACTGAGCAAGGAGTAGGTCTTGTCTATTAAATATTGGGTTTATGGAACGGTATCTGAGCTAATTTGAAACCCTTGTTTTAGGCATCACCTCACCTCACCTTTCCCGTTAAGCAGCTATAGTGTGTTTTCTAAACGTGTGACTCTGTTCTGTTTTGTAATTCAGTTCCAGTGTAGCGGTTTTTCCATTCCCTCTATAAGTGATATCTTATGGCAAGTGTCTTTTTCTGTGTGACTTATTTCAATTAGAATCGTCGTACCTAAATCCACTCATCATGCTGCTACTAGCCTTATGACGTTGATTTCATGGCTGAGTGATATTCCTTTGTACATAAGGACCACAACTTCTTTATCCATTTTTCTCTTTCCTGGGATATTTAAGGTGTAACGAAGTGGAGGTTCTTGTCAACAGAGCAGCCCTAAACTTTGGGGTGCCTGTGACTTGCTGATTTTTAGTTTTCCCAATGTATACGCCCATGAGTGGAAGTGCCCTATGCTCTCTAAGCTGTGTTTTTTAGATGTTTCAGGACACACCGTACACTTCTCCAGAGTGGCTGTTGGCAATTTACATCCCGCCCATCAGCGTAGCAAGGCTCCCGTTTCTCCATGGCCTGTCCTGCATTTCTGGTTTTGACCCTTTATTCAGCATGGCCCTTTTGACCGATGCGAAGCGAGACTTCTTTGTAGCGCTGATTTGCCTTTCCAGGTTGCTTGGTTGGCCAAAAAGGGCGTATGCGTTTTTTCCTGAATATATTCAGGAAAAAACGCATACGCCCTTTTTGGCCAAGGGCATCATTGTCGAGGTTTTGCCGCTTTTCCTGTGCTTTAAATGCGATTCGAATCTACCTCCTGAAATCTGTTTCCTGCAATTCTGCCTTGCTTTCAAATCCTCTTCGTTGCCTTCCCTGAATATATTTGTGGACGACAGTTATCATTTATAACTCTGCAGATTTGTGAATTGCAGTGCCCCTGAGCTCCATTTTTCAACTCGCTTTCTTGGGAGCTGGCCGCAAAAGCGCAGGATTGCTTCAGGCCCTATTCGGGTTCCGGGCGGCAGGATGAGCCTGTGGTTAATTCTTCTTCCTGATGGGAAAATAGAGTGACCTGTGCCTGTCCCAACACCTAGAGCTAGTCTCCCATTGGTTCCCCCTCTTCCCGTTCATCCTCAGGACAAATTGCAACCTGTACGGAACAGGAGGTTAAAGCTGCTGATTCTCCAAGGAGGGAGATTGCTAGTAAAGCGGCTAGAATGGCGAACCCGAGCACCATCAGACGAGAAATGAGGTGCGTTTTAGCAACCTTTCCCGATCACACGGTGTACCATCTTCTGGGTTTCTCATGCATGTTTTCGATGTAGGAAGATGCCCTTGAACCTGGAGATTTGGGACCCATGGGATGGGTACCACGCAGTATGACTTTAAAGGGTCTGCGTTTGCTCACCCAACCTCACCAAACCTCTCAGCCCCAAGAGTGTCCACCCTTATGTCGCAATCAGCTGTGGGTCTAGATATGGTCAATCCAGGTGGCATCACAGCCCCTGAACGAATTTTGTAAGAATTTCTCTCTCTTTCACTGTCTTTGTTTCTCGGGTTTTTAAAAGTTATTGATTTTTATAATGGGGTTTAGCTGCTTTTCACTGCTGTCTTTATGCCGCTTTACACGCACTTGACTCACTTACAGAGAGATATCAATACATAGGTTTTAAGATTCTTACTACTCAGATATATTCTTGGGCGGTGAATAGGGGGTGTTGAGTCCAGTTCACTGAGCAAGGAGTAGGTCTTGTCTATTAAATATTGGGTTTATGGAACGGTATCTGAGCTAATTTGAAACCCTTGTTTTAGGCATCACCTCACCTCACCTTTCCCGTTAAGCAGCTATAGTGTGTTTTCTAAACGTGTGACTCTGTTCTGTTTTGTAATTCAGTTCCAGTGTAGCGGTTTTTCCATTCCCTCTATAAGTGATATCTTATGGCAAGTGTCTTTTTCTGTGTGACTTATTTCAATTAGAATCGTCGTAACTAAATCCACTCATCATGCTGCTACTAGCCTTATGACGTTGATTTCATGGCTGAGTGATATTCCTTTGTACATAAGGACCACAACTTCTTTATCCATTTTTCTCTTTCCTGGGATATTTAAGGTGTAACGAAGTGGAGGTTCTTGTCAACAGAGCAGCCCTAAACTTTGGGGTGCCTGTGACTTGCTGATTTTTAGTTTTCCCAATGTATACGCCCATGAGTGGAAGTGCCCTATGCTCTCTAAGCTGTGTTTTTTAGATGTTTCAGGACACACCGTACACTTCTCCAGAGTGGCTGTTGGCAATTTACATCCCGCCCATCAGCGTAGCAAGGCTCCCGTTTCTCCATGGCCTGTCCTGCATTTCTGGTTTTGACCCTTTATTCAGCATGGCCCTTTTGACCGATGCGAAGCGAGACTTCTTTGTAGCGCTGATTTGCCTTTCCAGGTTGCTTGGTTGGCCAAAAAGGGCGTATGCGTTTTTTCCTGAATATATTCAGGAAAAAACGCATACGCCCTTTTTGGCCAAGGGCATCATTGTCGAGGTTTTGCCGCTTTTCCTGTGTTTAAATGCGATTCGAATCTACCTCCTGAAATCTGTTTCCTGCAATTCTGCCTTGCTTTCAAATCCTCTTCGTTGCCTTCCCTGAATATATTTGTGGACGAGAGTTATCATTTATAACTCTGCAGGTTTGTGAATTGCAGTGCCCCTGAGCTCCATTTTTCAACTCGCTTTCTTGGGAGCTGCCCGCAAAAGCGCAGGATTGCTTCAGGCCCTATTCGGGTTCCGGGCGGCAGGCTGAGCCTGTGGTTAATTCTTCTTCCTGATGGGAAAATAGAGTGACCTGTTCCTGTCCCAACACCTAGAGCTAGTCTTCCATTGGTTCCCCCTCCTCCCGTTCATCCTCAGGACAAATTGCAACCTGTACGGAACAGGAGGTTAAAGCTGCTGATTCTCCAAGGAGGGAGAGTGCTAGTAAAGCGGCTGGAATGGCGAACCCGAGCACCATCAGTTGAGAAATGAGGTGCGTTTTAGAAACCTTTCCCGATCACACGGTGTACCATCTTCTGGGTTTCTCATGCATGTTTTCGATGTAGGAAGATGCCCTTTAACCTGGAGATTTGGGACCCATGGAATGGGTACCAAGCAGTATGACTTTAAAGGGTCTGCGTTTGCTCACCCAACCTCACCAAACCTCTCAGCCCCAAGAGTGTCCACCCTTATGTCGCAATCAGCTGTGGGTCTAGATATGGTCAATCCAGGTGGCATCACAGCCCCTGAACGAATTTTGTAAGAATTTCTCTCTCTTTCACTGTCTTTGTTTCACGGGTTTTTAAAAGTTATTGATTTTTATAATGGGGTTTAGCTGCTTTTCACTGCTGTCTTTATGCCGCTTTACACGCAGTTGACTCACAGAGAGATATCAATACATAGGTTTTAAGATTCTTACTAGTCAGATATATTCTTGGGCGGTGAATAGGGGGTGTTGAGTCCAGTTCACTGAGCAAGGAGTAGGTATTGTCTATTACATATTGGGTTTATGGAACGGTATCTGAGCTAATTTGAAACCCTTGTTTTAGGCATCACCCCAGCTCACCTTTCCCGTTAAGCAGCTGTAGTGTGTTTTCTAAACGTGTGACTCTGTTCTGTTTTGTAATTCAGTTCAAGTGTAGCGGTTTTTACATTCCCTCT
Organism: Eschrichtius robustus; assembly: GCF_028021215.1. Taxonomy (NCBI): domain Eukaryota; kingdom Metazoa; phylum Chordata; class Mammalia; order Artiodactyla; family Eschrichtiidae; genus Eschrichtius; species Eschrichtius robustus. The sequence continues at coordinate 40,655,666 of NC_090830.1, read as the reverse complement.
ATAAGTGATATCTTATGGCAAGTGTCTTTTTCTGTGTGACTTATTTCACTTAGAATCGTCGTACCTAAATCCACTCATCATGCTGCTACTAGCCTTATGACGTTGATTTCATGGCTGAGTGATATTCCTTTGTACATAAGGACCACAATTTCTTTATCCATTTTTCTCTTTCCTGGGATATTTAAGGTGTAACGAAGTGGAGGTTCTTGTCAACAGAGCAGCCCTAAACTTTGGGGTGCGTGTGTCTTGCTGATTTTTAGTTTTCCCAATGTATACGCCCATGAGTGGAAGTGCCCTATGCTCTCTAAGCTGTGTTTTTTAGATGTTTCAGGACACACCGTACACTTCTCCAGAGTGGCTGTTGGCAATTTACATCCCGCCCATCAGCGTAGCAAGGCTCCCGTTTCTCCATGGCCTGTCCTGCATTTCTGGTTTTGACCCTTTATTCAGCATGGCCCTTTTGACCGATGCGAAGCGAGACTTCTTTGTAGTGCTGATTTGCCTTTCCAGGTTGCTTGGTTGGCCAAAAAGGGCGTATGCGTTTTTTCCTGAATATATTCAGGAAAAAACGCATACGCCCTTTTTGGCCAAGGGCATCATTGTCGAGGTTTTGCCGCTTTTCCTGTGCTTTAAAGGTGTTTCGAATCTACCTCCTGAAATCAGTTTCCTGCAATTCTGCCTTGCTTTCAAATCCTCTTCGTTGCCTTCCCTGAATATATTTGTGGACGAGAGTTATCATTTATAACTCTGCAGGTTTGTGAATTGCAGTGCCCCTGAGCTCCATTTTTCAACTCGCTTTCTTGGGAGCTGGCCGCAAAAGCGCAGGATTGCTTCAGGCCCTATTCGGGTTCCGGGCGGCAGGCTGAGCCTGTGGTTAATTCTTCTTCCTGATGGGAAAATAGAGTGACCTGTTCCTGTCCCAACACCTAGAGCTAGTCTTCCATTGGTTCCCCCTCCTCCCGTTCATCCTCAGGACAAATTGCAACCTGTACGGAACAGGAGGTTAAAGCTGCTGATTCTCCAAGGAGGGAGAGTGCTAGTAAAGCGGCTGGAATGGCGAACCCGAGCACCATCAGTTGAGAAATGAGGTGCGTTTTAGAAACCTTTCCCGATCACACGGTGTACCATCTTCTGGGTTTCTCATGCATGTTTTCGATGTAGGAAGATGCCCTTGAACCTGGAGATTTGGGACCCATGGGATGGGTACCACGCAGTATGACTTTAAAGGGTCTGCGTTTGCTCACCCAACCTCACCAAACCTCTCAGCCCCAAGAGTGTCCACCCTTATGTCGCAATCAGCTGTGGGTCTAGATATGGTCAATCCAGGTGGCATCACAGCCCCTGAACGAATTTTGTAAGAATTTCTCTCTCTTTCACTGTCTTTGTTTCACGGGTTTTTAAAAGTTATTGATTTTTATAATGGGGTTTAGCTGCTTTTCACTGCTATCTTTATGCCGCTTTACACGCAGTTGACTCACTTACAGAGAGATATCAATACATGGGTTTTAAGATTCTTACTACTCAGATATATTCTTGTGCGGTGAATAGGGGGTGTTGAGTCCAGATCACTGAGCAATGAGTAGGTCTTGTCTATTACATATTGGGTTTATGGAACGTTATCTGAGCTAATTTGAAACCCTTGTTTTAGGCATCACCCCACCTCACCTTTCCCGTTAAGCAGCTATAGTGTGTTTTCTAAACGTGTGACTCTGTTCTGTTTTGTAATTCAGTTCAAGGGTAGCGGTTTTTACATTCCCTCTATAAGTGATATCTTATGATAAGTGTCTTTTTCTGTGTGACTTATTTCACTTAGAATCGTCGTACCTAAATCCACTCATCATGCTGCTACTAGCCTTATGACGTTGATTCCATGGCTGAGTGATATTCCTTTGTACATAAGGATCACAACTTCTTTATCCATTTTTCTCTTTCCTGGGATATTTAAGGTGTAACGAAGTGGAGGTTCTTGTCAACAGAGCAGCCCTAAACTTTGGGGTGCCTGTGTCTTGCTGATTTTTAGTTTTCCCAATGTATACGCCCATGAGTGGAAGTGCCCTATGCTCTCTAAGCTGTGTTTTGTAGATGTTTCAGGACACACCGTACACTTCTCCAGAGTGGCTGTTGGCAATATACATCCCGGCCCATCAGCATAGCAAGGTTCCCGTTTCTCCATGGCCTGTCCTGCATTTCTGGTTTTGACCCTTTATTCAGCATGGCCCTTTTGACCGATGCGAAGAGAGACTTCTTTGTAGCGCTGATTTGCCTTTCCAGGTTGCTTGGTTGGCCAAAAAGGGCGTATGCGTTTTTTCCTGAATATATTCAGGAAAAAACGCATACGCCCTTTTTGGCCAAGGGCATCATTGTCGAGGTTTTGCCGCTTTTCCTGTGCTTTAAATGCGATTCGAATCTACCTCCTGAAATCTGTTTCCTGTAATTCTGCCTTGCTTTCAAATCCTCTTCGTTGCCTTCCCTGAATATATTTGTGGACGAGAGTTATCATTTATAACTCTGCAGGTTTGTGAATTGCAGTGCCCCTGAGCTCCATTTTTCAACTCGCTTTCTTGGGAGCTGGCCGCAAAAGCGCAGGATTGCTTCAGGCCCTATTCGGGTTCCGGGCGGCAGGATGAGCCTGTGGTTAATTTTTCTTCCTGATGGGAAAATAGAGTGACCTGTGCCTGTCCCAACACCTAGAGCTAGTCTCCCATTGGTTCCCCCTCTTCCCGTTCATCCTCAGGACAATTTGCAACCTGTACGGAACAGGAGGTTAAAGCTGCTGATTCTCCAAGGAGGGAGATTGCTAGTAAAGCGGCTGGAATGGCGAACCCGAGCACCATCAGATGAGAAATGAGGTGTGTTTTAGAAACCTTTCCCGATCACTCGGTGTACCATCTTCTGGGTTTCTCATGCATGTTTTCGATGTAGGAAGATGCGCTTGAACCTGGAGATTTGGGACCCATGGGATGGGTACCACGCAATATTACTTTAAAGGGTCTGCGTTTGCTCACCCAACCTCACCAAACCTCTCAGCCCCAAGAGTGTCCACCCTTATGTCGCAATCAGCTGTGGGTCTATATATGGTCAATCCAGGTGGCATCACAGCCCCTGAAAGAATTTTTTAAGAATTTCTCTCTCTTTCACTTTCTTTGTTTCACGGGTTTTTAAAAGTAATTGATTTTTATAATGGGGTTTAGCTGCTTTTCACTGCTGTCTTTATGCCGCTTTACACACACTTGACTCACTTACAGAGAGATATCAATACATAGGTTTTAAGATTCTTACTAGTCAGATATATTCTTGGGCGGTGAATAGGGGGTGTTGAGTCCAGTTCAGTGAGCAAGGAGTAGGTATTGTCTATTACATATTGGGTTTATGGAACGGTATCTGAGCTAATTTGAAACCCTTGTTTTAGGCAGCACCCCAGCTCACCTTTCCCGTTAAGCAGCTGTAGTGTGTTTTCTAAACGTGTGACTCTGTTCTGTTTTGTAATTCAGTTCAAGTGTAGCGGTTTTTACATTCCCTCTATAAGTGATATCTTATGGCAAGTGTCTTTTTCTGTGTGACTTATTTCACTTAGAATCGTCGTACCTAAATCCACTCATCATGCTGCTACTAGCCTTATGACGTTGATTTCATGGCTGAGTGATATTCCTTTGTACATAAGGACCACAACTTCTTTATCCATTTTTCTCTTTCCTGGGATATTTAAGGTGTAACGAAGTGGAGGTTCTTGTCAACAGAGCAGCCCTGAACTTTGGGGTGCCTGTGTCTTGCTGATTTTTAGTTTTCCCAATGTATACGCCCATGAGTGGAAGTGCCCTATGCTCTCAAAGCTGTGTTTGTTAGATGTTTCAGGACACACCGTACACTTCTCCAGAGTGGCTGTTGGCAATTTACATCTCGCCCAACAGCGTAGCAAGGCTCCCGTTTCTCCATGGCCTGTCCTGCATTTCTGGTTTTGACCCTTTATTCAGCATGGCCCTTTTGACCGATGCGAAGCGAGACTTCCTTGTAGTGCTGATTTGCCTTTCCAGGTTGCTTGGTTGGCCAAAAAGGGCGTATGCGTTTTTTCCTGAATATATTCAGGAAAAAACGCATACGCCCTTTTTGGCCAAGGGCATCATTGTCGAGGTTTTGCCGCTTTTCCTGTGCTTTAAATGCGATTCGAATCTACCTCCTGAAATCAGTTTCCTGCAATTCTGCCTTGCTTTCAAATCCTCTTCGTTGCCTTCCCTGAATATATTTGTGGACGAGAGTTATCATTTATAACTCTGCACTTTTGTGAATTGCAGTGCCCCTGAGCTCCATTTTTCAACTCGCTTTCTTGGGAGCTGGCCGCAAAATCGCAGGATTGCTTCAGGCCCTATTCGGGTTCCGGGCGGCAGGATGAGCCTGTGGTTAATTCTTCTACCTGATGGGAAAATAGAGTGACCTGTGCCTGTCCCAACACCTAGAGCTAGTCTCCCATTGGTTCCCCCTCTTCCCGTTCATCCTCAGGACAAATTGCAACCTGTACGGAACAGGAGGTTAAAGCTGCTGATTCTCCAAGGAGGGAGATTGCTAGTAAAGCGGCCGGAATGGCGAACCCGAGCACCATCAGACGAGAAATGAGGTGCGTTTTAGCAACCTTTCCCGATCACACGGTGTACCATCTTCTGGGTTTCTCATGCATGTTTTCGATGTAGGAAGATGCCCTTGAACCTGGAGATTTGGGACCCATGGGATGGGTACCACGCAGTATGACTTTAAAGGGTCTGCGTTTGCTCACCCAACCTCACCAAACCTCTCAGCCCCAAGAGTGTCCACCCTTATGTCGCAATCAGCTGTGGGTCTAGATATGGTCAATCCAGGTGGCATCACAGCCCCTGAACGAATTTTGTAAGAATTTCTCTCTCTTTCACTGTCTTTGTTTCTCGGGTTTTTAAAAGTTATTGATTTTTATAATGGGGTTTAGCTGCTTTTCACTGCTGTCTTTATGCCGCTTTACACGCACTAGAGTCACTTACAGAGAGATATCAATACATAGGTTTTAAGATTCTTACTACTCAGATATATTCTTGGGCGGTGAATAGGGGGTGTTGAGTCCAGATCACTGAGCAATGAGTAGGTCTTGTCTATTACATATTGGGTTTATGGAACGTTATCTGAGCTAATTTGAAACCCTTGTTTTAGGCATCACCCCACCTCACCTTTCCCGTTAAGCAGCTATAGTGTGTTTTCTAAACGTGTGACTCTGTTCTGTTTTGTAATTCAGTTCAAGGGTAGCGGTTTTTACATTCCCTCTATAACTGATATCTTATGATAAGTGTCTTTTTCTGTGTGACTTATTTCACTTAGAATCGTCGTACCTAAATCCACTCATCATGCTGCTACTAGCCTTATGACGTTGATTCCATGGCTGAGTGATATTCCTTTGTACATAAGGATCACAACTTCTTTATCCATTTTTCTCTTTCCTGGGATATTTAAGGTGTAACGAAGTGGAGGTTCTTGTCAACAGAGCAGCCCTAAACTTTGGGGTGCCTGTGCCTTGCTGATTTTTAGTTTTCCCAATGTATACGCCCATGAGTGGAAGTGCCCTATGCTCTCTAAGCTGTGTTTTTTAGATGTTTCAGGACACACCGTACACTTCTCCAGAGTGGCTGTTGGCAATTTACATCCCGCCCATCAGCGTAGCATGGCTCCCGTTTCTCCATGGCCTGTCCTGCATTTCTGGTTTTGACCCTTTATTCAGCATGGCCCTTTTGACCGATGCGAAGCAAGACTTCTTTGTAGCGCTGATTTGCCTTTCCAGGTTGCTTGTTTGGCCAAAAAGGGCGTATGCGTGTTTTCCTGAATATATTCAGGAAAACACGCATACGCCCTTTTTGGCCAAGGGCATCATTGTCGAGGTTTTGCCGCTTTTCCTGTGCTTTAAAGGCGATTCGAATCTACCTCCTGAAATCTGTTTCCTGCAATTCTGCCTTGCTTTCAAATCCTCTTCGTTGCCTTCCCTGAATATATTTGTGGACGAGAGTTATCCTTTATAACTCTGCAGGTTTGTGAATTGCAGTGCCTCTGAGCTCCATTTTTCAACTCGCTTTCTTGGGAGCTGGCCGCAAAAGCGCAGGATTGCTTCAGGCCCTATTCGGGTTCCGGGCGGCAGGATGAGCCTGTGGTTAATTCTTCTTCCTGATGGGAAAATAGAGTGACCTGTGCCTGTCCCAACACCTAGAGCTAGTCTCCCATTGGTTCCCCCTCTGCCGGTTCATCCTCAGGACAAATTGCAACCTGTACGGAACAGGAGGTTAAAGCTGCTGATTCTCCAAGGAGGGAGATTGCTAGTAAAGCGGCTGGAATGGCGAACCCGAGCACAAGCAGATGAGAAATGAGGTGCGTTTTAGCAACCTTTCCCGATCACACGGTGTACCATCTTCTGGGTTTCTCATGCATGTTTTCGATGTAGGAAGATGCCCTTGAACCTGGAGATTTGGGACCCATGGGATGGGTACCACGCAATATTACTTTAAAGGGTCTGCGTTTGCTCACCCAACCTCACCAAACCTCTCAGCCCCAAGAGTGTCCACCCTTATGTTGCAATCAGCTGTGGGTCTAGATATGGTCAATCCAGGTGGCATCACACACCTGAACGAATTTTGTCAGAATTTCTCTCTCTTTCACTGTCTTTGTTTCACGGGTTTTTAAAAGTAATTGATTTTTATAATGGGGTTTAGCTGCTTTTCACTGCTGTCTTTATGCCACTTTACACGCACTTGACTCACAGAGAGATATCAGTACATAGGTTTTAAGATTCTTTCTAGTCAGATATATTCTTGGGCGGTGAATAGGGGGTGTTGAGTCCAGTTCACTGAGCAAGGAGTAGGTCTTGTCTATAACATATTGGGTTTATGGAACGGTATCTGAGCTCATTTGAAACCCTTGTTTTAGGCATCACCCCACCTCACCTTTCCCGTTAAGCAGCTATAGTGTGTTTTCTAAACTTGTGATTCTGTTCTGTTTTGTAATTCAGTTCAAGGGTAGCGGTTTTTCCATTCCCTCTATAAGTGATATCTTATGACAAGTGTCTTTTTCTGTGTGACTTATTTCACTTACAATCGTCGTACCTAGATCCACTCATCATGCTGCTACTAGCCTTATGACGTTGATTTCATGGCTGAGTGATATTCCATTGTACATAAGTACCACAACTTATTTATCCATTTTTCTCTTTCCTGGGATATTTAAGATTTACTGAAGTGTAGGTTCTTGTAAACAGAGCAGCCCTAAACTTTGGGGTGCCCGTGTCTTGTTGATTTTTAGATTTCCCATTGTATATACCTATGATTGGAAGTGCCCTATGCTCTCTAGCTCTGTTTTTTAGATGTTTCATGAAACACCATACCCGAGTGACCATTGGCAGTTTTCATCCCTCCCATCAGCATAACAAGGCTCCCTTTTCTCCCTGACCTGTCCTGCCTGCATGTCTTGTTTTTACACTTTTTTAGGATGGCCCTTTTGAACTATGGGAAGTGAGACTTCTTTGTAGTGCTGATTTTCCTTTCCGGGTTGCTTGCTTGGCCAAAAAGGGCGTATGCGTTTTTTCCTAAATATATTCAGGAAAAAATGCATACGCCCTTTTTGGCCAGGTGCATCATTTTCGACGTTTTCCCGCTTTTCATGTGCTTTAAAGACGATTCGTATCTTCCTTCTGATATCTGTTTCCTGCAATTCTGCCTTGCTTTTAAGTACTGTTCGTTGCCACCCCTTAGTATATTTTTGGATGAGAGTTATAATTTATAACCCTGCAAGTTTGTGAATTACAGTGCCCCTGAGCTACATTTTTCAAATGGCTTTTTTGGGAGCTGGCTGCAAAACCGCAGGATTGCTTCAGGCACTATTCTGGTTCCATGGGGCAGGCTGAGCCTGTCGTTAATTCTTCTTCCTGATGGGAAATTAGAGTGACATGTGCCTGTCCCAATACCTAGAGCTAGTCTCTCATGGGTTCCCCCTCATCCCGTTCATCCTCAGGACAAACTGCAACCTGTATGAAACAATAGGTTAAAGGTACTGATTCTCTACGTGGGGAGACTGTTAGTATAGCAGCTGGATGGCGGGAACCCGAGCACCGGGAGATGTGAAATGAGGTGCATTTTAGAAACCTTTCCAGATCACACGGTGTATCATCATCTGGGTTTCCCATGCATGTTTTCGCTGTAGGATGATTCCCTTGAACCTGGAGATTTGCAACAAATGGAATGGGTACCACGCAGTATTACTTTAAAGTGTCTTCGTTTGCTCACCCAATCTCACCAATCCTCTCAGCCCCAACAGTTTCCAGCCTTATATCTAGTCCAGCTGTGTGTCTAGATATGGTCAATCCAGGTTGCTTCAAATCCCCTTAACGATCTCTGTAAGAATTTCTCTCTCTTTTAATGTCTTTGTTGTTTTTTATTTTTTTTTTGAAATTTAGTTTTATACTGGGGTTTAGCTGATTTTCACTGCTGTGTTTATACCATTTTACACCCACTTGATTCACTTACAGAGAGATATCAATATATAGGTTTTAAGATTCCTACTTAGTCAGATATATTTTTTGTGTGTTGAAAAGTGGGTTTGGAGTCCAGTTCACTGAGCAAGGAATAGGGCTTTTCTGTTACATATGTGGTTTATGGAACGCTATCTGTGCTAATTGCAAACCCTTGTTTTATGCCTCACCCCACCTCACCTTTCCGTTAAGCAGCCATGGTGTGTTCTCTAAATGTGTGGCTCTATTCTGTTTTGTAGTGCATGTCCTGTGAAGCGATTTTTACATTCCCTCTATAAGTGATTTCTTATGATAAGTGTCTTTTTCTGTGTGACTTATTTCACTTCTAAACTTCGTACGTAAATCCAGTCAGCATGCTGCTACTAGCCTTATAACATTTTTTTACATGGCTGAGTGATATTCCATTGTACATAAGTACCACAACTTCTTTATCCATTTTTCTCTTTCCTGGGATATTTAAGGTGTACCGAATTGGAGTTTCTTGTAAACAGAGCAGCCCTAAACTTTGGGGTGCCCGTGTCTTGTTTATTTTTAGATTTCCCATTTTATATGCCCATGAGTGTAAGTGCCCTATGCTCTCTAGCTCTGTTTTTTAGATGTTTTAGGAAACACCATACACTTCTACAGAGTGGCCTTTGGCAGTTTACATCCCCCCCATCAGCCTAACAAGGCTCCCTTTTCTCCATGGCCTGTCCTGCATTTCTGGTTTTTACACTTTTTTCAGCATGGTCCCCTTTGACCGATGGGAAGTGAGACTTCTTTGTATTGCTGATTTGCATTTCCGGCTTGCTTGGAGAGTCATAATTTATAATTCTGCAGATTTGTGAATTGAAGTTTCCTGAGCTTCATTTGTCAACTCGCTTTTTTGGGAGCTGGCCACAAAACCGGTGGTGTGCTTCTGCCCCTACTGTGTTTTCGGGCGGCAGGCTAAGCCTTTGCTTAATTCTTCTTCCTGATTGGAAATTAGAGTGAATTTTGCCTGTCCGAACATCTAGGGCTTGTCTCTCATTGTTTCTCCTCCTTCCCCTTCATCCTGTGGACAAATTCCCAACTCTGTGCAACAGGACATAGAAGGTGCTGACATCCTCAAGTGGGGAGATTGTTAGGAAAGAGGCTGGTGGGGTGAACTCGACCACCATGAGATTGAGAGATGAGGTGCCTTTTCCAAAATCTTCCTGATCCAACCGTGTACCATCTTCTGGGTGTCACAGGCATGTTTTAGCTCTAGGAAAGTTCCCATGTATGTAAGGAGAACACCAGGGATTTTTCCAAATCAGTGTCTCCCCGAACCCCAATCTGGCGAATTTTTAAGCCACTGGTACGTTTATGTTCATTAAGGGACTTGGGCCGTAAGCAGAGTCCGAAATTTAGGTGAGTGAAGTCTTCAGGGTCAGAAATGCTCGCCATCGGCCTCCTTTATGTTCCTTTTTATCTGTAGTTGATACATGATGTCGATATAGATATCTATTGTTTTTCAGATTATTTCCCCTTAGGGGTTATTACAAAATATTGAGTATAGATCCCTGTGCTATACAGTAGTTCCTTGTTGATAATATATTTTATACATAGAAGTGTGTATATGTTAATCCGAAACTGTTAATTTATCTCTCCTCCCACCTTTACCCTTTGGTAATAAAATATATAAGATTTTATACTTCGCAGAAATCCAGGAGCTGAAAGAGAGGTATCATTTTCAATAGAAAATCATTCAAAATAAGATTAAACCTTCAGCCAAGATTAGTAGATCCACATCCTTGGAAAGAAATCACTGCATTTCTCTAATGTTGACCTGACAAATACGACAAACCCCTCCACTGAACTTGCTTATAATAAAGTGATGGAAATATCAAGTGGAAGTGTTAGAAACATCTTATATTACACGAGCCTTATACACTGCTCTATGTTAATAACAGTTTGGCTCACGCATCTATTCTTTGAAGTTACAATGTTCTCAAATTCTGTTACTGATCCTGCAGAGTGGGCCCAAACAAGGGTCCCCCTGCCCAGTGTCATTGGAGCCAAAAGATCGGACTGAGTTTGCTTCAGAAGCAAAGGAAAACTTTATATTTTGATCAGAGAATGGAGAGGTGAGAGTGTGCGCTCCCCCGCAGGCTGTGGGCCGGGCTGCTGTGTAGGGATCCCGTCAGCGTCAGCGGGAGGGACGGGGCGGAGCTCTCGAGGGCCGGGTTGGCTGGAGCTCAGGCTCTATGTGGCGGAGTCTGCACGGGGCCCGGAGAGCTGAGGTGTCGGCCCAGCCATCTTGCACTAGGAAATCGGGTCTGAAGTGCCGGGTGTGGGACCTCTGCCTGCGGAAACCTAGGAACAAGTGAAATTAGAAAAAGCACAAAGGAAAAAAAGGTTAGACTTTATTTTATTGCCCAGATTCTATTTTTATCTCCCAGGAATTTTTAATGGGCTTTGCCGGTGACAAACCCCTCCTCTGCCTCTTGTCCCATTCCACATTCTTGGGGCGCTGAGGGTGCAGACACCTCTTCTGTAAATGCTTCGTGCTGACTTGGGTGTCCTCATACCCGGGGGGAGGGGCAGGACTTCTCCCCAGCAGCCTCCAGGTGAGGTTGATTGTCCCCAGGCCTCCTCCCTCACTGCTCGTCTGCCTGAGCACCAGCGTTGGAAGTTTTATAGATTCTAATGACCTTTAAGGGTCCAGGAAAGAGATGCGCAGGGACGCTGGGGGGGGCGGTTTTACCCTGCTCCACATTGGTTCGGCCCCCTTAGGCTGACGGTTTCTGCCAGCCTAGATGCTCTGACCAGTAGTCTGTGCTTACTTCAGTTAGGCCACTGAATTAATGTACAAACAGCACCAGGTGTCAGAGCCCTGCCTGCTCAACTCCCAGACAGTCCAGGGCCGGTGGTGATACAGGACCATGACGGCCACTCAGTCAACGGCCTTTTGAAGTAGCCAGGAGTCCAGCTGGTCTCATTGGTCGCCGTCACCGTGGTGTCTGTAGGCTTTTCTATGGTGGCAGCGTTATTTACGGGTCCCCTGCCAAGTTTATTAGCTCCGCTCTGGGTGCAGTAAGTCCTGCAAGCAATAGTCTGTTCTTTTGGGGCACACTCTTGTGGTTTTCTGAGAGAAGCTCCAGGTCAAGTGATGGTCACACGAGTCGTCATGGGGGCCCATTGCCCCAGGTTGTCTCTCTGGAGGTTGGAGTTGGAGGGCCTCCTCACTCGAGGTCATTGTGACCACGGAGCGATCCCTGCAACTTCAGGGCATGGTGGGTGGTTAGGAACACCAAGTGGCGTCCTTTTCCCTTAGGAGAGAGCTGGCCTTGCGGGCTGCTCATTTCCAGGTTTTTAGATACCCCCAGTATCCTGGTCGGATGGGGTGGCTGGCCAATGCCTGGAGGGCATTCTTGCGTTTTTCCATTTCAAGTGGTCCCAGTTTTTGCACTAATACTCCAAGGGCGATTCGCCTTCGACCAGGAATGTAAAGGTCAAAGGGTTTAGCTAAATTAGGGAGGTCCATGGCAAGGGTCTGAATTGACTGTTCTTTCCTTTCTTGAGAGGCCGCTTCTGGATTCTATTCAAAAGGATCATCATCTTTTCCTTTCAGTGTTTCATATAGAGGCCCAGGTATTAGACTGTAGTTAGGGATCCAGATGCAGCAAACCCCGGTCTCCCCAGGAACCCCTAAGCTGTCTTCTAGTTTTAGGAAGGGTGAGGCTGCAAATGGCTTCTTCCCTTTCCTGGGATGGGCTTTTCCGATCTTCTGTGAGAATGAAGCCCAGGCAGGTCACCTTAGTCTGTGATATTTGAGCCTTTTTCTTGGACACCTTCTATCTTTTATTGGCTAGGTAGTCCAGAGGCCTCCTTAGTAGGGCTGGTGATCAGAATGTTGTCTGCATATTGAAGGAGGGTTCCCTTTTCCCGAGGTAGATCTTTTAGGGCTTTAGCTAACGTTTCCCCAAAGATGGTGTGGGAATTTTTGAACCCCTGGGGCAGGACGGCCCAACAGTATTGTTTTTGTTGTACGTTGAGTCCTGCCACTCATAGCCAAAATTTCTTGTGACTCTGGGACTAATGGAATACAGAAGAAGGCATCATTGAAGTCTAATACAGAATATCATGTCCTGGGGGATGGTAGAATGACCAGCAGGGTATAGGAATTAGGAACTACTGGATGTATATCCTCTGTGGCTTCACTGACTATCCTGGCGTCCTTTACCAGGTCCCCAGCAGCCCACGGGGCTCTTATGGTCAGACCCCTCCCAGGATATGGAACTCACCTGGGCAGGTACGCAGCAGCCCACGGGGCTCTCATGGTCAGGCCCCTCACAAGATATGGTGCTCACCTGTGCAGGTACCCAGCAGCCCACGGGGCTCTCATTGTCAGGCCCCTCCCAGGATATGGAGCTCACCTGGGCAGATACCCAGCAGCCCACGGGGCTCTCGTGGGCAGGCCCCTCCCAGGATATGGAGCTCACCTGGGCAGGTACCCAGCAGCCCACGGGGCTCTCGTGGGCAGGCCCCTCCCAGGATATGGAGCTCACCTGGGCAGGTACCCAGCAGCCCACGGGGCTCTGGTGGGCAGGCCCCTCCCAGGATATGGAGCTCACCTGGGTAGGTACCCAGCAGCCCACGGGGCTCTCGTGGGCAGGCACCTCCCAGGATATGGAGCTCACCTGGGCAGGTACCCAGCAGCTCACGGGGCTCTCGTGGGCAAGCCCCTCCCTGGATATGGAGCTCCCCTGGACAGGTACCCCAGCAGAGCTGGGCACACAGGAATCGTGCACATAACCCTCATTGCAGAGCACCCACAGCACACCTGTCGCTCAGAGCTGACACAGAGCACCTCAGAGCAGGGCTTGAACTAACAAACATCAGCTCCGACAGGTCTGTGACCCTAGGCTTCTCTCTGTGCGGCCTCCCTCCCCCTGGTCTTCTAGGGGCTTCCACTGCAGCCGGGGAACCAGGCCTCTGTCTCCATCCACCACCCCTCCTCTCCATGACTCCTGGGTTCCTCTAATTAGGAGAGGGTCTTCTTGAAGTTGTCTCCCACTCATGGACCAGATAAAATGATTAGAAAACAAGCCAGGGCTGCCACCCCTTGTCTATCCTGACTCTCAGGACCCTACATCTGTTCCTTGGACCTGGCCGGTGCAGCAAAGCCCATTTTCTGCAACTCTGAGCCCCTGAGGGGAGAGGATTGGCTGACCTGGGCAGCCTGACCCTGCCGGCCAGCCCTTCCCAGGTGTGCCTGGGTTGAGGTCAATATAAACACCCCTCCAGGCAGCAAAAGCCTCTGCAGCTGTGCCTGACGCCATATTCTCTGCCCCGTCAGCAGTCTCGGGTTTGTGCTGGTAGGAGGGAGTAGCGCCCACGGCTCTATGAGTGGCCCCGTGTGAGTGGGGCTCTGCTGGACTTTCTGCAGGAGTTGCCGGGCTGCCACCTGCTAAAGAAGAGGATGTGTCACCCACACCTGCTGCTGGAATTTCTACCCGGGCAGAGGTGAGGAAGGAAAAAAGCAGTGGGGGCCGGGACAGGAGGGGTACCTCAGGCAGGGAAATGGAAAGCTTCCAGAAGAGCGCCTGGGGCCAGGACCATCCTGGCTGACCTGCAGGCACCACTGGAGCAAGTGCCCTGATAGGGTTTTCCTCTGTATGGCCAGTGGGTTCTGTTTTTTTTTTTCTTTTTTGGTTCAAGGTAGGTTTTATTCCTCTTTTTGTATTTATAGATATAAGCATGGAAATCATTCATTCATATAAATACGTCTATGGGAAGGACAGAACTTTTTATTCCTGTTTTATGTTTTTAAATATTTTTTTTTAATTTTTAAATTTTATTTTATTCATTTTTTTATACAGCAGGGTCTTATTGGTTATCTATTTTATACATATAAGTGTATATATGTCAATCCCAGGCTCGCAATTCATCCCACCACCACCACCCTGCCACTTTCCCCCCTTGGTGTCCATACATTTGTTCTCTACATCTGTGTCTCTATTTCTGCCTTGCAAACCGGTTCATCTGTACCATTTTTCTAGGTTCCACATGTATGCGCTTAAATATGGTATTTGTTTTTCTCTTTCTGACTTACTTCACTCTGTATGACAGTCTCTAGATCTATCCATGTCTCTACAAATGACCCAATTTCGTTCCTTTTTATGGCTGAGTAATATTCCATTTTATATATGTACCACATCTTTTCCATTCGTCTGTCTATGGGTATTTAGGTTGCTTCCATGACCTGGCTATTGTAAAGAGTGCTGCAATGAACATTGTGTGAATATCTTTTTGAATTATGGTTTTCTCTGGGTATATGCCCAGTAGTGGGATTGCTGGGTCATATGGTAATTCTATTTTTAGTTTTTTAAGGAACCTCCATACTGTTCTCCATAGTGACTGTATCAATTTACATCCCCACAAATAGTGTAAGAGGGTTCCCTTTTCTCCACACCCTCTCCAGCATTTGTTGTTTGTAGATTTTCTGATGATGCCCATTCTAACTTGTGTGAGGTGATACCTCATTGTAGTTTTGGTTTATATTTCTCTAATAATTAGTGATGTTGAGCAGCTTTTCATGTGCTTCTTGGCCATCTTTATGTCTTCTCGGGACAAATGTCTATTTACGTCATCTGCCCATTTTTGGATTGGGTTGTTTGTTTTTTTACTGTTGAGCTGCATGTGCCGTTTATATATATTGGAGATTAATCCTTTGTCCATTGATTCGTTTGCAAATATTTTCTCCCATTCTGAGGTTGTCTTTTCGTCTTGTTTGTAGTTTCCTTTGCTTTGCAAAAGCTTTTAGGTTTCGTTTGCTCCCATTTGTTTATTTTTGTTTTTTATTCCATTACTCTAGTAGGTGGATCAGAAAAGATCTTGTTGTGATTTTTGTCAAAGAGTATTCTTCCTATGTTTTCCTCTAAGAGTTTTATAGTGTCCGGTCTTACATTTCGGTCTCTAATCCATTTTGAGTTTATTTTTTGTGTATGGTGTTAGGGAGTGTTCTAATTTCATTCTTTTACATGTAGCTGTCCATTTTTCCCAGCACCACTTATTGAAGAGACTGTCTTTTCTCCATTGTATATCCTTGCCTCCTTTTTCATAGATTAGTGGACCATAGGTGTGTAGGTTTATCTCTGGGCTTTCTTTTTTTTTCCTTTTACATCTTTATTGGAGTATAATTGCTTTACAATTGTGTGTTAGTTTCTGCTGTATAAAAAAGTGAATCAGCTATACGTATACATATAACACCATATCCCCTCCCTCTTGCACCTCCCTCTCACTCGCTTATCCCACCCCTTTAGGTCGTCACAAAGCACCGAGCTGATCTCCCTGTGCTATGTGGCTGCTTCCCAGTAGCTATCAATTTTACATTTGGTAGTGTATATATGTCCATACCACTCTCTCACTTTGTCCCAGCTTACCCTTCCCCCTCCCCATGTCCTCAAGTCCTTTCTCTACGTCTGTGTCCTTAATCCTTTCCTGCCCCTAGGTTCTTCATAAACATTTTTCTTTTAGATTCCATATATATGTGTTAGCATACTGTATTTGTTTTTCTCTTTCTGACTTACTTCACTCTGTAGGACAGACTCTAGATCCACCCACCTCACTACAAATAACTCAATTTCGTTTCTTTTTCTGACTGAATAATGTTCCATTGTATATGTGTGCCACATCTTCTTTATCCAGTTATCTGTTGATGGACACTTAGGTTGCTTCCATGTCCTGGCTATTGTAAATAGAGCTACAATGAACATTGTGGTACATGACTCTTTTTGAATTATGGTTTTCTCAGGGTAAATGTCCAGTAGTGGGATTGCTGGGTTGTACGGTTGTTCTATTTTTAGTTTTTAAGGAACTCCCATACCGTTCTCCCTAGTGGCTATATCAATTTACATTCCCACCAACAGTGCAAGAGGGTTCCCTTTTCTCCAATAAATGCTTCTCCAGCATGTATTGTTGGTAGATTTTTTGATGATGGCCATTCTGACTGGTGTGAGGTGATACCTCATTGTAGTTTTGATTTGCATTTCTCTAATAATTAGTGATGTTCAACATCCTTTCATGTGTTTGTTGGCATCCTGTATATCTTCTTTGGAGAAATGTCTCTTTAGGTCTTCTGCCCATTTTTGGATTGGGTTGTTTGTTTTTGTGATATTGAGCTACAGGAGCTGCTTTTTGGAGGTTAATCCTTTGCCATTTGCTTCATTTGAAACTATTTTCTCCCATTATGATGGTTGTCTTTTCATCTTGCTTATGTTTTCCTTTGCTGTGCAAAAGATTTTAAATTTCATTAAGTCCCATTTTTTATTTTTTCTTTTTATTTCCATTTCTCTAGGAGGTGGGTCAAAAAGGATCTTGCTGTGATTTATGTCATAGACTGTTCTGCTTATGTTTTCCTCTAAGAGTTTTATAGTGGCTGGTGTTACATTTAGGTCTCTAATCCATTTTGAGTTTATTTTTGTGTATGGTGTTAGGGAGTGTTCTAATTTCATTCTTTTACATGTAGCTGTCCAGTTTTCCCAGCACCACTTACTGAAGACACTGTCTTTTCTCCATTGTATACCCTTGCCTCCTTTTTCATAGATTAGTGGACCGTAGGTACGTGGGTTTATCTCTGTGCTTTCTATCCTGTTCTATTGATCTATATTTCTGTTTTTGTGCCAGTACCATATTATCTTGATTACTGTAGCTTTGTAATATAGTCTGAAGTCTGGAAGTAGGATTCCTCCAGCTCTTTTTTTTTCCCCTCAAGACTGCTTTGGCTATCCGGGGTCTTTTTTGTCTCCCTACAAATTTTAAGATTTGTTTTTTCTAGTTCTGTAGAAAATGCCAAAGGTATTTTGATAGGGATTGCATTGAATCTGTAGATTGCTTTGGGTAGTATAGTCATTTTCACAATATTGATTCTTCTAATCCAAGAACATGGTATATGTCTCCATCTGTTTATATCATCTTTGATTTGTTTTATCAGTGTCTTATAGTTTTCTGAGTACAGGTCTTTTACTTCCTTAGGTAGGTTTATTCCTAGGTATTTTATTTTTGTTGCAGTGGTAATGGGATTGTTTCCCTAATTTATCTTTCTGTTCTTTCATTGTTAGTGTATAGGAATGCAAGCAATTTCTGTGCATTAATTTTGTATCCTGCAACTTTACCAAATTCATTGATTAGCTCCAGTGGTTTTCTGGTGACATCTTTAGGATTCTCTATCTATGATATGATGTCATTTGCAAACAGTGGCAATTTTACTTCTTCTTTTCCTTTTTGTATTTCTTTTATTTCTTTTTCTTCTCTGATTGCCATGGCTAGGACTTCCAAAACTATGTTGAATAGTAGTGGTGAGAGTGGACATCCTCATCTTGTTCCTGATCTTAGAGGAAACGTTTTCAGTTTTTCACCGTTGAGAATGATGTTTGCCGTGGGTTTGTCATATATGGCCTTTATTATGTTGAGGTAGTTTCCCTCTATGCCCACACTCTGCAAAGTTTTTATCATAAATGGGTGTTGAATTTTCTCAAAATCTTCTCCTGCATCTATTGAGATGATCATATGGTTTTATTCTACAATTTGTTAATATGGTGTATCACATTGATTTGTGTATATTGAAGAATCCTTGCATCCCTGGGATAAACCCCACTTGATCATGGTGTATGATCCTTTTAATGTGTTGTTCGATTCTGTTTGCTAGTATTTTGTTGAGGATTTTTACATCTATATTCATCAGTGATATTGGTCTATAATTTTCTTTCCTTGTAGTATCTTTGTCTGGTTTTGGTATCAGGGTGACGGTGGTCTCATAGAATGAGTTTGGGAGTGTTCCTTCCCCTGCAATTGTTTTGAAGAATTTGAGAAGTTTGGGTGTTAGCTCTTCTCTAAATGTTTGACAGAATTCACCTGTGATGCCATCTGGTTCTGGACTTTTGTTTGTTGGAAGATTTTTAATCACAGTTTCAATTTCATTGCTTGTGATAGGTTTGTTCATATTTTCTATTTCTTCCTGGTTCAGTCTTGGAAGTTTATCCCTTTCTAAGAATTTGTCCATTTCTTCCAGGTTGTCCATTTTATTGGCATAGAGTTGCTTGTAGTAGCCTCTTAGGATGCTTTGTATTCCTGTGGTGTCTGTTGTAACTTCTCCTTTTTCACTTCTAATTTTGTTGATTTGATTCCTCTCCCTCTTTTTCTTGAGTCTGGCTAAAGGTTTATCATTTTTGTTTATCTTCTCAAAGAACCGGCTTTTAGTTTTATTGATCTTTGCTTTTGTTTTCTTTGCTTCCATTTCATTTATTTCTGCTTTGATCTTTATGATTTCTTTCCTTCTACTAACTTTGGGTTTTGTTCTTCTTTCTCTAGTTCCTCTAGGTGTAAGGTTAGATTGTTTATTTGAGATTTTTCTTGTTTCTTGAGGTAGGCTTGTATTGCTATAAACTTCCCTCTTAGAACTGCTTTTGCTGCATCCCATAGGTTTTGGATCATCGTGTTTTTGTTGTCATTTGTCTCTAGGTAGTTTTTGATTTCCTCTTTTATTTCTTCAGTGATCTCTTGGTTATTTAGTAACGTATTGTTTAGCCTCCATGTGTTTGTGTTTTTTACGGTTTTGTCCCTGTTATTGATTTCTAATCTCATAGCATTGTGGTCGGAACAGCTGCTTGATATGATTTCAGTTTTCTTAAATTTACTGAGGCTTTATTTGTGACCCAAGATGTGATCTATCCTGGAGAATGTTCCGTGTGCAGTTGAGAAGAACGTGTAATCTGCTGTTTTTGGATGGAATGTCCTATAAATATCAATTAACTATATCTGGTCTATTGTGTCATTTAAAGCTTGTGTTTCCTTATTAATTTTCTGTCTGGATGATCTCCACTGGTGTAAGTGAGCTGTTAAAGTCCCCTGCTATTATTGTGTTACTGTTGATTTCCTCTTTTATAGCTGTTAGCAGTTGCCTTATGTATTGAGGTGCTCCTATGTTGGGCACATATATATTTGTAATTGTTATATCTTCTTCTTGGATTGATCCCTTGACCATTATGTAGTGTCTTTCCTTGTCTCTTGTAACATTCTTTATTTTAAAGTCTATTTTATCTGATATGAGTATTGCTACTCCAGCTTTCTTTTGATTTTCATTTGCATAGAATATATTTTTCCATCGCCTCACTTTCAGTCTGTATGTGTCCCTAGGTCTGAAATGGGTCTCTCGTAGACAGCATATATATGGGTCTTGTTTTTGTATCCATTCAGAGAGCCTGTGTCTTTTGGTTGGAACATTTAGTCCATTCACGTTTAAGGTAATTATTGATATGTATGTTCCTATTACTATTTTCTTAATTGTTATGGGTTTGTCTTGGTGGGTCCTTTTCTTCTCTTGTGTTTCCCACTTAGAGAAGTTCCTTTAGCATTTGTTGTAGAACTGGTTTCATGGTGCTGAATTCTCTTAGCTTTGGCTTGTCTGTAGGGCTTATGATTTCTCTGTCAAATCTGAATGAGATCCTTGCTGGGTGGAGTACTCTTGGTTGTAGGTTCTTCCCTTTCATCACTTTAAATTTATGCCACTCCCTTCTGGCTTGTAGATTTTCTGCTGAGAAATCAGCTGTTATCCTTATGGGAGTTCCCTTGTATGTCATTTGTCATTTTCCCCTTGTTGCTTTCAATAATTTTTCTTTGTCTTCAATTTTTGTCAATTTGGTTACTATGTGTCTTGGCATTTTTCTCCTTTGATTTATCCTGACTGGGACTCTCTGCACTTCCTGGACTTGGGTGGCTGTTTCTTTTCCCATGTTAGGGAAGTTTTCGACTATAATCTCTTCAAATGTATTCTCGGGTCCTTCCTCTCTCTCTTCTCCTTCTGGGACCCCTATGATGTGAATGTTGTTGCGTTTAATGTTGTCCCAGAGGACTCTTAGGGTGTTTTCATTTATTTTCATTCTTTTTCTTTATTCTGTTCCATGCAGTGATTTCCACCTTTCTGTCTTCCAGGTCACTTATCCGTTCTTCTGCCACAGTTATTCTGCTACTGATTCCTTCTAGTATATTTTTCATTTCAGTTATTATATTGTTCACCTCTGTTTGTTTGTTCTTTAATTCTTCTAGGTGTTTGTTCCTTAATTCTTCTAGGTCTTTGTTAAGCATTTCTTGCATCTTCTCGATCTTTGCCTCCATTCTTTTGCCAAGGTCTTGGATCATGTTCACTATCATTATTCTGAATTCTTTTTCTGGAAGGTTCCCTATCTCCACCTCATTTCGTTTTTGTTCCTAGTGTTTTATTGTGTTCCTTAATCTGGTATAAAGTCCTCTGCCTTTTCATTTTGTCTATCTTTCTGTGAATGTGGTTTTCCTTCCACAGGCTGCAGAATTGTAGTTCTTCTTGCTTCTGCTGTCTGCTCTCCAGTGGATGAGTCTATCTTAGAGGCTTGTGCAAGCTTCCTGATGGGAGGGACTGGTGGTGGGTAGAGCTGGGTGTTGCTTTGGTGGGCAAAGCTTTAATCTGCTTGTCTGCAGATTAAATAAAACTTTAATAAAAAGTTTAATCCACTTATCTGCTGATGCATGGGTCTGGGTTCCCTCCCTGTTGGTAGTTTCGCCTGAGGTGACCCAGCACTGGAGCCTACCTTGCTCTTGGTGGGGTTAATGGCGGACTCTGGGAGGGCTCACACCAAGGAGTATTTCCCAGAACTTCTGCTGCCAGTGTCGTTGTCCTCACGGTGAGCCACAGCCACAGCTACCACCTGCCTATGCAGGAGACCCTCTAAAACTATCAGGTAGTTCTGGTCATTCTCCTACGGGGTCACTGCTCCTTCCCCTGGGTTCTGATGTGCTCACTACTTTGTGTGTGCCCTCCAAGAGTGGAGTATCTGAGTGGAGTTGAGACTCTGAGACTCTGCGTGGAGTTGCACAGACTCTGGGTCCTGTGAAGCTTCGACGCTTTGTGGTTCTAGAAATCCTATAGGAGACGGTCCACAGCAGGTGAAGCTAATGCTGTCAGTAGAGGTGGTGAAGCCAAAGATCTGCAGTTCCGACTAGAGGTGCCGATGTACATACAGGACAAAATCATCTCGTGTGAATGTAGTTCAGGCATGTTTAAGATGAATGGAGCCATGTTAATGCCTACCATATTCTATCTTAAGCCTCTCCTCAGGGACCCCCTCCTCAGTTCCTGAGGCTCCTGTAAGTCATGTACAGGGGACTGGAGAGTGGGCTCTGTCCAATCTGAGCCCTGAGTTACCCTGTGTGTATCTTAGGATACTTTGTATTTCTGTGGGGTCTGTTGTAACATCAACTCTTTCATTTCAGATTTATTTGGGCCCTCTCTTTTTAAAAAAACATACTACTGTTGTCTTTTATTCTTTACAGAAGTTTAATAAGTGTTTGATCTACCTTGACTTACTCTATGTATACTTTTTGCAGTGAGATTTTTACTTTTCTTTGTTTTCTTGTTACTATCAATAATTAGTGAGACTTCTTTTAAGCTACCTTCAACATTGATTATAAAGTTGCTTTATTAGTGATGACAGAGCCTTAATGGAAGTCATGTTCTGGTTGTAAATTAGAATGCAATGTGCCAGCAAAAAGCCCCTTAAGTTTATTTCTCATTACTTCTTGTTCTTTTTTTAATTTAATTTTTATTTTTTATCAGAGCAAATTTGATTAAAATGTTTTGTGACTTCTAGGTGTGCAAGATGTGGTTCTTTTAAACATATACATATATCTATTCTTCTTTGGATCATTTTCCCATGTAGGTTATGATACAATGTTGAGTAATCGTCTTTTGATATTACGTAGGTCTTTGGTGATTACACATTTCACATTTGTTTCTATATCTATGTTAACCCCAATATCCTAATGTATCCAATCCTCACACCTTTCCATTTGGTGAACCATAAGTTAGTTTAGTGAATCTGTGATTGCATTTCTCTGTGGAAATATCTTCATTGGTATCAATTTTTAGCTAAGACCTATAAGTGATATTATAGGATATGTGTCTTTTGCTTTCTGACTTAGTACAATTTGCCTGATTACCTCAAGAAACATACATGGTGCTGCAAATGGCATTGTTTTCTTTTTTTCCCTGGCTAATATTCCATCTGTACGTGTACCAGTTCTTCTTTGGCCACGCACCTCTTGATGGACTTTTTGGTTGTCTCCATGTCTTGGCTATTGTAATACTGCTGCAATACACATTTGCTTGCCTATGTCTTTCCAGTTCTATCTTCTTATGTTATAGTCCAAGGAGTGGGCTTGCTGTATCATATGGTAACTCAGTGTGAACGTTTTAAAGGCACCACCATTCAGTTCTCATTAGTGGCTCTTTCCAGGTTACGTCCAACTTAAAGTTGAGGGTATGCATTTCTCCAAAACACCTTCAGTATT
Source organism: Eschrichtius robustus (assembly GCF_028021215.1). Lineage (NCBI taxonomy): Eukaryota > Metazoa > Chordata > Mammalia > Artiodactyla > Eschrichtiidae > Eschrichtius > Eschrichtius robustus. The sequence continues at coordinate 40,632,820 of NC_090830.1, read as the reverse complement.
TATTGTTTGTAGTTTTCTTGCTGAGGGTTATTCTGACAGGTGTGAGCTGATACCCCTTTGTGGTTGAATTTGCATGTGTCCCATAATCTGTTGAAATTGAGCTTTAAAGCATGCCCTTTTTATTTATCAAACAGTGATTACAGCTTAGTTCTTCAAGGTGTTTTCTTAAAGTATGTGTCACATTTTGAAAATTTTTGGCCATTACCTCCCTCGAGACATTTTGAGGGCAGTTTTCATTTACAGCCCTGCATTACTTGTTCATATGAAGTGACCATTAGCACAGGCTTTAAAGCTGCTTTTGCAGGTAACGGCCAGAGGGCGGCAGCCTTTCTACGTTCCCCACTCTGGTAACTAGGGAAACAGACCTTCCGGCCTGTGGTGTTCCTCGGTTATAAATTAGAGTGCAATGTGCCCGGATAAACCCACAATTGCTGATGTCTCCTTACTTTTGTTTGTTTTTTCTTTAAATTTAATTTATATTTAGTATTGGAGTAATATTCCATTGTGTACATGGACCACTTCTTCTTGGTGCATTCCTCGGTTGATGGACATTTTCATTGCTTCCAAGTGTTGGCTATGGTAAATATTGCTGGAGTGAAGGATTGCCAGCCTGTGACTTTTTGATTCTCATTTTCTCAGGTGATAGGTCCAGCAGTGGTTTTGATTGATTGACTGGTAGCTCAATGTTTCCCTTTTCAAAGCACCTACATTGTGTTTTCATTAGTGACTCTTAACATGCCCCCCCTTACAACCAAGTGTACGCATTTCTCCACAATCCCTTCAGCATTTATTTTTTGCAGCATTTTTGCTAATGGCCATTCTGACTGCTGTGAGCTGATAGGTATTTGTAATATGGGTATGCATGTCGTTAAATATTCTAAAATTCATCATTTTTCCACGCCTTTTTCTTTTCTGTTAAAAGAAAAAAAAGTGTGAGTACAATATCCGTCTTGAAAGTGTCTTCGTGGAACGTTGCCCTCTTTTGAATTTTTTGGTCAATTTTCAACCCCAGGATTGTTTTGAAATGTAGGTGTCATTTACAGGCCTGCAATGAGTGTGAATATTTAGGGACCATTAGCACTAGGTTTAACATGCTGTTGTTCGAAACGGCCACAAGGCAGCAGCATTTCTCCATTACCAAATCTGGTTACTAGGGCAGCAGAGCCGTTCTGGAAGTCGTTTTCCTAGGTTGTAAATTTGAATGGAATGGGCTGGAAAACGCCCCATAAGTTTATGTCTGATTAATTCTTTTTCGTTGTTTTAATTTTTTAAATCAGGGTAATGGTTAGAATGTTGTTTGTCCAAGGTGTACACACTCTGGTTCATTTACACATTATTTATATCTATTTATGTAGAGATCCTCTTCCCATGTAAATTATTACAGAGTGTTCTGTAGACCTCCCTTGTTATATGGTCGGTCTTTTTGTAATATGTATATAATATGTATTTGGATCATATCCATATCATATAGTAACACTAATCTTCATTTATCCATTCCCCCCCACCTTTCCCTTTAGATGAGCGAAGTTGGTTTTCTAAGTTTGTGAGGGTATTTCTCTGTGAATTGTGTTCATTTGTGTCAGTTATTAGATAACGCCTATAAGTGATATCATAGGATATAAGTCTTTTGCTTTCCAACTTACCTCATGATTTGTGATTATCTCCAGGATCATTTGTGGTGCCTCAAAGAGCAGGGTTTCATTGTTTTCCATGGCTAATATTCCATTGTGTACCTGGACCACTTATTCTATATCCATTCACTTGTTGATGGACATTTTTATTGCTTCACTGCCTTGGCTATTGTGAATAATGCTGCACTGCAGCTTTTGCAACCTGTGTCTTCTCGATACTTGTCTTCTCAGGTGAGAGGTCCAATGGTGCGCCTGCTGGATTGAATGGTACCTAAAATTTTGCTTTTAAACGCAGCTCTTTTCTGTTCTCATTACTGGCTGTTAACCACTTTGCATCTCACCAGCAGCTGAAGGATACACAATTCTCTACAACTGCATCATCATTTATGGTTTGTAGACTTTTTGCTGATGGTCAGTCGACTGGTGTGATTGGAAACCTTTTTGTTGATTAGATTGCATGAGTCTAATAATTCCTGAGGTTGAGCCTTAATCCATTCTCCTTTTTTTTAAAGACAGTGAGTAATATTTACCTCTTCATAGAATTTTATTGAAAAATTTGCCTGTATTAAATTTTTTTGTCCGTTCCCTACCTCAGCACAATTTTTGACAGCAGGTGTCCTTTACAGCCCTGAGTCCTTGTGAATGGTAAGTGACCATTAGCTGTGGGTTTAAAGCCGCTCTTGCGGGAAACGGCCACAAGGCGGCAGCATTTCTCCTTTACCAAATCTGGTTACTAGGGCAACAGAGCCTTACTGGAAGTGGTGGTCTAGGTTGCAAATTAGAATGGAATGTGCCAGGAAAAAGCCCTTTAAGTTTATGTCTCATTACTTCTTTTTGGTATTTTTAACTTAATTTTTATTTTTTATCACAGCAAACTTGATTACAATGTTTTGTTTGTTCTAGGTGTGCAAGATGTGGTTCTTTCACACATATGCATATATCTATTCTTCTTCGGATCCTTTTCCCATGTAGGTTATGACACAATGTTGAGTAGTCTTCTCTTGGTATTGCATAGGTCTTTGGTGATTATATATTTCACATGTGTTTGTATGTCTCTGTTAACCTCAATATGGTAATGTATCCAATCCTCACACCTTTCCATCTGGTGAACCATAAGTTTCTTTAATGTATCTGTGATTGCCTTTCTCTGTGGAAATATCTTCGTTTGTATCAATTTTTAGGTAACGCCTATATCTGATATGATAGGATATGTGTCTTTCACTTTCTCACTTACTACAAGTTGTGTGATTACCTCTAGACTCATCTATGGTGCTGCAAATGGCATTGTTTCGTTTTTTCACTATCTCATATTCCATCTGTACATGTAGCAGTTCTTCTTTGTCCACCCATTTGTCAGTGGACTTTTTGGTTACTTCCATATATTGGCTATTGTAATAGTATGCATTGCAGATTTGCCTGCCTGTGTCCTTCCAATTCTGTCTTCGTCGGTTATAGATCCAGGAATAGGTCTGCTAGGTCATATGGTAGCTCAGTGTTTACCTTTTAAAGGTACCTCCATTCTGTTATCATTAGTGGCTCTTTCCAGGTTCCGTCCCACTTAAAGTTGAGGGTATGCATTTCTCCACAGCACCTTCAGCATTTATTCTTTGTAGTTTTTGCTGATGGTTATTCTGACGAGTGTGAGCTGAAACCTCTTTACGGTTGAATTTGCATGTGTCTCATATTCTGTTGCAATTGAGCTTTAAGGCAAGTCATTTTTATTTTTCAAGCTGTAATTACAGCTTAGTTCTTCAAAGTGGTTTCTTAAAGTATGTGTCAAATTTTTAAATGTTTTGGCCATTACCTCCCTCAAGACATTTTGAGGGCAGGTTTCATTTCCAGCCCTAAAGTACTTGTTCATATGAAGTGACCATTAGCATAGGCTTTAAACTGCTTTTGCAGGTAACGCCCACAGGGCTGCTACCTTTCTACATTCCCCACGCTGATACTAGGGAAACAGACTTTACAACCAGTGGTGTTCCTCGGTTGTAAATTAGAGTAGAATGTGCCCAGATAAACACACAAAAGCTGATGTCTCCTACTTTTGTTGGATTTTTAAATTTAATTTATATTTATTATTGGAGTTAATATTCTATTTTGTACATGGACCACTTCTTGGTGCATTCCTCTGTTGATGGACATTTTCGTTGCTTCCAAGTGTTGCCTATGGTAAATATTGCTGGAGTGCAGGATTGCCAGCCTGTGACTTTTTGATTCTCATTTTCTCTGGTGATAGGCCCAGCAGTGGGTGTGATTGATGGACTGGTCACTCAGTGTTTACTTTTTCAAAGCACCTCCAATGTGTTTTTATTAGTGGCTTTTACAACGTCCCCCTTAGAACCGAGGGTACGCATTTCTCCACAATCGCTTCAGCATTTATTGTTTGCACCATTTTTGCTGATGGCCATTCTGACTGCTGTGATCTGATAGGTATTTTTAATTTGGGTTTGCATATCTTTCAAAATTCCTAAAATTCATCATTTTTCCACATCTTTTTCTTTTATCAAAAGAAAAATCTGTGAGCACAATATACCTCTTGAAATTTTCTTCTTCGAAGGTTGCCCTCTTTTGAATTTTTTGTTCGATTTTTGACCCCAGAATTTTTTTGGAGGGCAGGTGTCATTTACAGAACTGCAAGTTGGTGAATATTTAGTGACCGTTTGCAGTGGGTTTAAAGCTGCTGTTGTGGGAAACTGCCAAAAGGAGGCAGCATTTTGCCATTCCCCAATCTAGGTACTAGGTCAGCAGAGCCTTTCTGGAAGTCGTTGTCTTATGTTGTAAATTAGAATGGAGTTTGCCAGGAGAAATCCCCATAAGTTTATGTCTCATTAGTTCTTTTTTTTTTTTTTTCCAAACACACACACTGTATTTTATTTTTATAAGAGATAAATAGACTGACATCAAACATTGTACATGGATGATCACAACAAAAGCAACAATGATTGCAATTACCAAACATGAAACACACTCATACTATGTCATAATATTGACATTCAGTCCAGTAATCCTTCACTGTAGCAGCTGCTTTACTTTGCAGTGAAAATTGATTTGTATATTCTTTGCCTCTGAGTCCTTGTGGGATTTTTTTTTTAATTCAAACAGAAAGTAACAAAAATTATACTTATCGTCATCAGTTCACTCAGTCCCATGTAATTATTTTTTTTTTTTCATCTTGATCTTTTGTTAGCACTTTTATGAGTTCATTAGTTTTATCATTAGAGTTCTGAAAATGCTTATTCATTCAGTTCAGCAGTACAGTAGAGTTACCAGAAACCTGTACTTGTCAGAGTCTTTTCCATGAATTTCATGAAGATGAAACGCTTTTATAGGAACATATTTGCAAAAGCATCAGAGTACACCCAGAACTGTCTGTAAATGACAAAAGTCTTAAAAATGACCATGGTTAAAGATTTGATGAAAGTTTATAATAATGCAGTTGACAAGAAAATTAGTTATTTCTGAGATATACATTTTAAAGTAATAACTAGGATTATGAATTATAACATTATACCAGAACATATAAGATTTTTAGAAATTTCATGTAATGTCTGAAACATTTATATTAACATATTTCCATACAAATAACCGAATGAAAGTTTAGTATTAGTTGTTTTGTTTGTTTTTTTATACTGCAGGTTCTTATCAGTCATCAATTTTATACACATCAGTGTATACATGTCAATCCCAATCGCCCAATTCAGCACAACACCATCCCCACCCCACCACATTTTTCCCTACTTGGTGTCCATATGTCTGCGCTCTACATCTGTGTCTCAACTTCTGCCCTGAAAACTGGCTCATGTGTACCAATTTTCTCGGTTCCACATACCAGCGTTAATATAAATATTTGTTTTTCTCTTTCTGACTTACTTCACTCTGTATGACAGTCTCTACATCCATCCACGTCTCAACAAATGACTCAATTTGGCTCCTTTTTGTGACTGAGTAATATTCCATTCTATATATGTACCACAACTTCTTTATCCATTCGTCTGTTGATGGGCATTTAGGTTGAGGACATGACCTGGCTATTGTAAATAGTGCTGTAATAAACATTCTGGTGCATGTGTATTTTTGAATTACGGTTTTCTCTGGGTGTATACCCAGTAGTGGAATGGCTGGGTCATATGGTAGCTCAAAGTTTACAATTTTAAGGCACCTCCATTCTGTTCTCTTTAGTGGCTCTTTCCAAGTTACATCCCACTTAAAGTTGAGGGTATGCATTCCTCCACAACACCTTCAGCATTTATTGTTTGTAGTTTTCTTGCTGATGGTTATTTTGACAAGTGTGAGCTGATACCTCTTTGTGGTTGAATTTGCATGTGCCACATAATCCGTTGAAATTGAGCTTTAAGGCATGTCCTTTTTACTTTTCAAGCTGTGATTACCCCTGAGTTCTTCAAAGTGTTCTCTTAAAGTATGTGTAATATTTTGACATGTTTGGCCATTACCACGCTCAAGATATTTTGAGGGCAGGTTTCATTTACAGTCCTGCAGTACTTGTTCCTATGAAATGACCATTAGCACAGGCTTTAAAGCTGCTTTTGAAGGTAACTGCCAGAGGGCGGCAGCCTTTCTATGTTCCCCACCCTGGTACCTATGGAAAAGCCCTTGCGGCCTGTGGTGTTTCTCTGTTATAAATTAGAGTGGAGTGTGCCAGGACAAACCCACACAAGCTGATGTCTCCTTACTTTTGTTGGTTTTTTTAATTTAATTTTTATTTTTTATTGGAGTAATTTTCCACTGTGTACGTGGACCACTTCTACTTTGTGCATTCCTCGGTTGATGAACATTTTCATTGCTTCCAAGTGTTGGCTATGGTAAATAATGTTCGAGTGCAGGATTGCCAGCCTGTGACTTTTTGATTCTCATTTTCTCAGGTGATAGGCCCAGCAGTGGGTGTGATTGACTGACTGGTAGCACCGTATTTCCCTTTTCAATGCACCTTCTTTGTGTTTTCATTAGTGTCACTTACCACGTCCCCTTTAGAATCGAGGGTACACATTTCTCCACAATCGCTTCAGCATTTATTGTTTGCAGAATTTATGCCAATGCCCCTACTGGCTGCTGTGAGCTGATAGGGTTTTGTAATTTGTGTTTGCATGTCTTTGAAAATTCGTAAAACTCATCATTTTTCTCCGCCGTTTTCTTTTCTGTTAAAAAAAGGAAACAAATGGGAGTACATTATAACTCTTGATATTGTCTTCTTGGAAGGTTGCCCTCTTTTGAATTTTTTGGTCGATTTTCCACCTCAGAATTTTTTTAGAGAACAGGTATCATTTCCCGAACTGCAAGTTTGGTGAATATTCAGTGACCTTTAGCAATGCGTTTAAAGCTGCTGTTGTGGGAAGTGGCCTAAAGGAGGCAGCATTTCTCCATTCCCAAATCTGGTTACTAGGGCAGCAGAGCCTTTCTGGAAGTCGTGTTCCTAGGTTGTAAATTACATTGGAATGTGCATGGAGAAACCCCGATAAGTTTATGTCTCATCATATCTTCTTGGTTTTAAAAATTTTTTTAATTGGGGTAAAGCTTAGAATATTGTTTGTCCTAGGTGTAAACAATCTGGTTCATTTGTAGATTATATATGTCTATTCAAGTACAGATCCTCTTCCCATGTAAAATATTACAGAGGGTTCCGCAGACTTCCTTGCTGTATGGTCGGTATTTTTGAGATATGTATATAATATGTGTTTGTATACATATAGTAACACTAATCCTAATTTATCCATTCACTCCTCCTTTCCTTTTAGATGAGCATAGTTTTCTAAATCTGTGAGTGTCTTTCTCTGTGGAAATATGTTCATTTGTGTCAGTTATTAGATAACGCCTATAAGTGATATCATAGAATATAGGTCTTTTGCTTTTGGACTTACCTCATGTTTCGTGATTATCTCCAGACTCATTTGTGGTGCCTCAGAGAGCAATGGTTCATTGTTTTCCATGGCTAATATTCCATTGTGTACATGGACCACTTCTTCTTTATCCATTCACCTCTTGTTGGATATTTTGATTGCTTCACGGTCTTGGCTATTGTGAATAAGGCTGCACTGCAGCTTTTGCAGCCTGTGTATTCTCGATTCTTGTCTTCTCAGGTGAGAGGTCCAATGGTGTGCCTGCTGGATTGAATGGTACCTCCATTTTTACTTTTAAACACAGCTCCTTTCTATTCTCATTATTGGCTGTTACCCTTTTACGTCTCAACAGCAGGTAGAGGGTTCACAGTTCTCTAAAACCCCTTCAGCATTTATTGTTCGTAGACTTTTTGCTGATGGTCAGTCGATTGGTGTAAGTTGAAAACTTTTTGTAGATTAGATTGCATGGGTCTAACACTCCCTGAGGTTGAGCTTTTATCCATTTTCCTTTTTTTTAAAAAGAGCGTCAGTAAAACGTAACTCTTCATATTCTCTTCTTGAAACATTTGCCTGTTTTGAAATTTTTTGTCCATTCCCTACTTCAGCTCAATTTTTTAGGGCAGGTGTCCTTTACAGCCCTGAGTCCTTGTGAATGTTAAGTGACCATTAGCTGTGACTTTAAAGCTGCTCTTGCAGGAAACGGCCACAAGGTGGCAGCATTTCTCCTTTACCAAATTTGGTTACTAGGGAAACAGAGCCTTAATGGAAGTGGTGTTCTAGGTTGTATATTAGAATGGAATATGCCAGGAAAAAGCCCTTTAAGTTTATGTCTCATTACTTCTTGTTCATATTTGTAATTTACTTTTTATTTTTTATCCCAGCAAATTTGATTACAATGGTTTGTTTCTTCTTGGTGTGCAAGATGTGGTTCTTTCACACATATATGTGTATCTATTCTTCCTCGCATCCTTTTCCCATTTAGGTTATGACAGAATGTTGAGTAGTCTTCTCCTGGTCTTCCGTACGCCTTTGGTGATTATATATTTCACAAGGTTTGTATATCTCTGTTAACCCCAATATGGTAATGTATCCAATCCTCATCCCTTTCTATTTGGTGAACCATAAGTTTTTAAATGAATCTTCGATTGCCTCTCTCTGTGGAAATATCTTCATTGGTATCAATTTTTAAGTAACTCCTTAAAGTGATATCATAGGATATGTGTCTTTTGCTTTCTCACTTACTACAGGTGGCGTGATTACGTCTAGACTCATCTATGGTGCTGCAAATGGCATTGTTTCATTTTTTCACTAGCTCATATTCCATCTGTACAGGTAGCAGTTCTTCTTTGTCCGCCCATCTGTCCGTGGACTTTTTGGTTACTTCCGTATCTTGGCTATTGTAATACTATGCAATGCAGATTTGCATACCTGTGTCCTTCCAATTCTGTCTTCTTAGTTTATAGGTCCAGGAATAGGTCTGCTGGATCCTATGGTAGCTCAATGTTTACCTTTTAAAGGCACCTCTATTCTGTTCTCTTTAGTGGCTCTTTCCAGGTTACGTCCCACATAAAGTTGAGGGTATGCATTTCTTCCCAGCACCTTCAGCATTTATTCTTTGTAGTTTTTGCTGATGGTTATTCTGAGTGGTGTGAGCTGATACCTCTTTGTGGTTGAATTTGCATGTGTCTCATAATGCGTTGAAATTGAGCTTTTAGACATGTCCTTTTTATTTTTCCAGCTATGATTAGAGCTTATTTCTTCAAAATGTTTTCTTAAAGTATGTGTCACCATTTGAAATATTTTGGCCATTACCTCCCTCAAGACCTTTTGAGGGCAAGTTTCATTTACAGTTATGCAGTACTTGTTCCTATGAAATGACCATTAGCACGGGCTTTAAAGCTGCTTTTGCAGGTAACTGCCAGAGGGCAGCAGCCTTTCTATGTTCCCCACCCTGGTAACTAGGGAAAAGCCCTTGCGGCCTGTGGTGTTTCTCGGTTAAAACATTAGAGTGGAGTGTGCCTGGAGAAACCCACACAAGCTGATGTCTCCTTACTTTTGTTGGATTTTTAAATGTAATTTTTATTTTTTATTGGAGTAATTTTCCACTGTGTACGTGGACCACTTCTACTTTGTGCATTCCTCGGTTGATGGACATTTTCATTTCTTCCAAGTGTTGGCTATGGTAAATATTGTTGGAGTGCAGGATTGCCAGCCTGTGACTTTTTGATTCTCATTTTCTCAGGTGATAGGCCCAGCAGTGTGTGTGATTCATTGACTGGTAGCACCGTGTTTCCCTTTTCAAAGCACCTCCTTTGTGTTTTCATTAGTGGCTCTTACCACGTCCCCCTTAGAATCGAGGGTACGCATTTCTCCACAATCGCTTCAGCATTTATTGTTTGCAGCATTTATGCTAATGGCCCTACTGGCTGCTGTGAGCTGATAGGTTTTTGTAATTTGGGTTTGTATGTATTTGAAAATTCGTAAAACTCATTATTTTTCTCTGCCGTTTTCTTTTCTGTTACAAAAAGGAAAGAAATGGGAATACATTATAACTCTTGAAATTGTCTTCTTAGAAGGTTGCCCTCTTTTGAATTTTTTGGTCGATTTTCCACCCCAGAGTTTTTTTAGAGAGCAGGTGTCATTTCCCGAACTGCAAGTTTGGTGAATATTTATTGACCTTTAGAAATGGGTTTAAAGCTGCTGTTGTGGGAAGTGGCCTCAAGCAGGCAGCATTTCTCCATTCCCAAATCTGGTTTCTAGGGCAGCAGAGCCTTTCTGGAAGTCGTGTTCCTAGGTTGTAAATTACATTGGAATGTGCATGGAGAAACCCCCATAAGTTTATGTCTCATTATTTCTTCTTGGTTTTAAAAATTTTTTTAATTGTGGTAAAGCTTAGAATATTGTTTGTCCTAGGTGTACACAATCTGGTTCATTTGTAGATTATATATGTCTATTCAAGTACAGATCCTCTTCCCATGTAAAATGTTACAGAATGTTCCGCAGACCTCCCTTGCTATATGGTCGGTCTTTTTGAGATATGTATATAATATGTGTTTGTATACATATAGTAACACTAATCTTAATTTATCCATTCCCCCCACCTTTCCTTTTAGATGAGCATAGTTTGTTTTCTAAGTCTGTGAGTGTCTTTCTCTGTGGAAATATGTTCATTTGTGTCAGTTATTAGATAACGCCTATAAGTGATATCATAGAATATAGGTCTTTTGCTTTTGGACTTACCTAATGTTTCGTGATTATCTCCAGACTCATTTGTGGTGCCTCAGAGAGCAATGGTTCATTGTTTTCCGTGGCTAATATTCCATTGTGTACATGGACCACTTCTTCTTTATCCATTCACCTCTTGTTGGATATTTTGATTGCTTCACGGTCTTGGCTATTGTGAATAAGGCTGCACTGCAGCTTTTGCGGCCTGTGTCTTCTCGATTCTTTTCTTCTCAGGTGAGAGGTCCAATGGTGTGCCTGCTGGATTGAATGGTACCTCCATTTTTACTTTTAAACACAGCTCCTTTCTATTCTCATTATTGGCTGTTACCCTTTTACGTCTCAACAGCAGGTAGAGGTTTCACAGTTCTCTAAAACCCCTTCAGCATTTATTGTTCGTAGACTTTTTGCTGATGGTCAGTCGATTGGTGTAAGTTGAAAACTTTTTGTAGATTAGATTGCATGGGTCTAACACTCCCTGAGGTTGAGCTTTTATCCATTTTCCTTTTTTTTTTAAAGAGCGTCAGTAAAACGTAACTCTTCATATTCTCTTCTTGAAACATTTGCCTGTTTTGAAATTTTTTGTCCATTCCCTACTTCAGCACAATTTTTTAGGGCAGGCGTCCTTACAGCCCTGAGTCTTTGTGAATGTTAAGTGACCATTAGCTGTGACTTTAAAGCTGCTCTTGCAGGAAACGGCCACAAGGTGGCAGCATTTCTCCTTTACCAAATTTGGTTACTAGGGAAACAGAGCCTTAATGGAAGTGGTGTTCTAGGTTGTAAATTAAAATGGAATGTGCCAGGAAAAAGCCCTTTAAGTTTATGTCTCATTACTTCTTGTTCATATTTGTAATTTACTTTCTATTTTTTATCCCAGCAAATTTGATTACAATGGTTTGATTCTTCTTGATGTGCAAGATGTGGTTCTTTCACACATATATGTGTATCTATTCTTCCTCGCATCCTTTTCCCATTTAGGTTATGACAGAAAGTTGAGTAGTCTTCTCCTGGTCTTCCGTACGTCTTTGGTGGTTATACATTTCACATGGTTTGTATATCTCTGTTAACCCCAATATGGTAATCTATCCAATCCTCATCCCTTTCTATTTGGTGAACCATAAGTTTTCAAATGAATCTGCGATTGCCTCTCTCTGTTGAAATATCTTCATTGGTATCAATTTTTAAGTAACTCCTAAAAGTGGTATGATAGGATATGTGTCTTTTGCTTTCTCACTTACTACAGGTGGCATGATTACGTCTAGACTCATCTATGGTGCTGCAAATGGCATTGTTTCATTTTTTTCACTAGCGAATATTCCATCTGTACATGGAGGAGTTCTTCTTTGTCCATCCATCTGTTGGTGGCCTTTTTGGTTACTTCCATAACTTGGCTATTGTAATACTGTGCAATGCAGATTTCCTGCCTCTGTCTTTCCAATTCTCTCCTCTTAGATTATAGGTCGAGGAGTGGGCCTGCTGGATCATATGGTAGCTCAATGTTTACCTTTTTAAGGCACCTCCATTCTGTTCTATTTCGTGGCCCTTTCCAAGTTACGTCCCCCTTGAAGTTGAGGGTATGCATTTCTGTACAACACCTTCAGCATTTATTGTTTGTAGTTTTCTTGCTGGTGGTTATTCTGACAAGTGTGATCTGATACCTCTTTGTGGTTGAATTCGCACGTGCCTCATAATCCATTGAAAATGAGCTTGAAGGCATGTCCTTTTTTATTTTTCAAGCTGTGATTACCCCTTAGTTCTTCAAAGTGTTCTCTTAAAGTATGTGTCACATTTTGAAATGTATTGGCCATTACCTCCCTCAAGACATTTTGAGGGCAGGTTTCATTTACAGTTCTGCAGAACTTGTTCCTATGAAATGACCATTAGCACAGGCTTAAAGCTGTTTTTGCAGGTAACTGCCAGAGGGCAGCAGCCTTTCTATGTTCCCCACCCTGGTAACTAGGGAAAAGCCCTTGCAGCCTGTGGTGTTTCTCGGTTATAAATTAGCGTGGAGTGTGCCTGGACAAACCCACACAAGCTGATGTCTCCTTACTTTCGTTGGATTTTTAAATGTAAGTTTTATTTTTTATTGGAGTAATTTTCCACTGTGTACGTGGACCACTTCTACTTTGTGCATTCCTCGGTTGATGGACATTTTCATTGCTTCCAAGTGTTGGCTATGGTAAATATTGTTGGAGTGCAGGATTGCCAGCCTGTGACTTTTTGATTCTCATTTTCTCAGGTGATAGGCCAAGCAGTGGTTGTGATTGACTGACTGGTAGCACCGTGTTTCCCTTTTCAAAGCACCTTCTTTGTGTTTTCATTAGTGGCACTTACCACGTCCCCTTTAGAATCGAGGGTACACATTTCTCCACAATCGTTTCAGCATTTATTGTTTGCAGCATTTATGCTAATGGCCCTTCTGGCTGCTGTGAGCTGATAGGTTTTTGTAATTTGGGTTTGCATGTCTCTGAAAATTCTTAAAACTCATCATTTTTCTCCGCCGTTTTCTTTTCTGTTAAAAAAAGGAAACAATTGGGAGTACAATATAACTCTTGATATGGTCTTCTTGGAAGGGTGCCCTCTTTTGAATTTTTTGGTCAATTTTCCACCCCAGAATTTTTTTAGAGAGCAGGTGTCATTTACCTAACTGCAAGTTTGTTGAATATTTATTGACCTTTAGCAATGGGTTTAAAGCTGATTTGTGGGAAGTGGCCTCAAGCAGGCAGCATTTCTCCATTCTCAAATCTGGGTACTAGGGCAGCAGAGCCTTTCTGGAAGTCGTGTTCCTAGGTTGTAAATTACGTTGGAATGTGCATGGAGAAAAGCCCATAAGTTTATGTCTCATTATTTCTTCTTGGTATAAAATTTTTTTTAAATTGGAGTAAAGCTTAGAATATTGTTTGTCCTAGGTGTACACGATCTGTTTCATTTGTAGATTATATATGTCTATTCAAGTACAGATCCTCTTCCCATGTAAAATGTTACACAGGGTTCCGCAGACCTCCCTTGCTATATGGTCGGTAGTTTTGAGATATGTATATAATATGTGTTTGTATACATATAGTAACACTAATCTTAATTTATCCATTCCCCCCACCTTTCCTTTTAGATGAGCATAGTTTGTTTTCTAAGTCTGTGAGTGTCTATCTCTGTGGAAATATGTTCATTTGTGTCAGTTATTAGATAACGCCTATAAGTGATATCATAGAATATAGGTCTTTTGCTTTCCCACTTACCTCATGATTCATGATTATCTCCAGACTCATTTGTGGTTCCTCAGAGAGCAATGGTTCATTGTTTTCCATGGCTAATATTCCATAGTGTATATGGACCACTTCTTCTTTTTATCCATTCACCTGTTGGTGGACATTTTGGTTGCTTCACTGTCTTGGCTATTGTGAATAAGGCTGCACTGCAGCTTTTGCGGCCTGTGTCTTCTCGATTCTTGTCTTCTCAGGTGAGAGGTCCAATGGTGCCCCTGCTGGATTGAATGGTACCTACATTTTTACTTTTAAACACAGCTCCTTTCTGTTCTCATTATTGGCTGTTATCCTTTTACGTCTCACCAGCAGGTTGAGGGTACACAGTTCTGTAAAACCCCTTCAGCATTTATTTTTTGTAGACTTTTTGCTGATGGTCAGTCGACTGGTGTAAGTTGAAACTTTTTGTAGATTAGATTGCATGCGTCTAACACTCCCTGAGGTTGAGCTTTTATCCATGTTCCTTTTTTTTAAAAAAAGAGTGTGAGTAAAACTTAACTCTTCATAATCTCTTCTTGAAACATTTGCCTGTTTTGAATTTTTTTGTCCATTCCCTACTTCAGCACAATATTTTAGGGCAGGTGTCCTTTACAGCCCTGAGTCTTTGTGAATGTTAAGTGACCATTAGCTGTGACTTTAAAGCTGCTCTTGCAGGAAACGGCCACAAGGTGGCAGCATTTCTCCTTTACCAAATTTGGTTACTAGGGAAACAGAGCCTTAATGGAAGTGGTGTTCTAGGTTGTAAGTTAAAATGGAATGTGCCAGGAAAAAGCCCTTTAAGTTTATGTCTCATTACTTCTTGTTCATATTTGTAATTTACTTTTTATTTTTTATCCCAGCAAATTTGATTACAATGGTTTGTTTCTTCTTGGTGTGCAAGATGTGGTTCTTTCACACATATATGTGTATCTACTCTTCCTCGCATCCTTTTCCCATTTAGGTTATGACAGAATGTTGAGTAGTCTTCTCCTGGTCTTCCGTACGCCTTTGGTGATTATATATTTCACATGGTTTGTATATCTCTGTTAACCCCAATATGGTAATGTATCCAATCCTCATCCCTTTCTTTTTGGTGAGCCTAAGTTTTTTTAATGAATCTGTGATTGCCTTTCTCTGTGGAAATATCTTCATTGGTATCAATTTTTAAGTAACTCCTAAAAGTGATATGATAGGATATGTGTCTTTTGCTTTCTTACTTACTACAGGTGGCGTGATTACGTCTAGACTCATCTATGGTGCTGCAAATGGCATTGTTTCATTTTTTTCAGTAGCGAATATTCCATCTGTACATGGAGGAGTTCTTCTGTGTCCACCCATCTGTTGGTGGACTTTTTGGTTACTTCCATATCTTGGCTATTGTGATACTGTGCAATGCAGATTTGCCTGCCTGTGTCTTTCCAATTCTGTCTTCTTAGATTATAGGTCGAGGAGTGGGCCTGCTAGGTCATATGGTAGCTCAATGTTTACCTTTTTAAGGCACCTCCTTTCTGTTCTCATCTGTGGCCCTTTCCAACTTACGTCCCACTTGAAGTTGAGGGTATACACTTCTCCACAACACCTTCAGCATTTATTGTTTGTAGTTTTCTTGCTGATGGTTACTCTGGCAATTGTGAGCTGATACCTCTTTGTGGTTGAATTCGCATGTGCCTCAAAATCCGTTGAAATTGAGCTTTAAGGCATGTCCTTTTTATTTTTCAAGCTGTGATTACCCCTTAGTTCTTCAAAGTGTTCTCTTAAAGTATGTG
The DNA here is from genome assembly GCF_028021215.1 of Eschrichtius robustus. Lineage (NCBI taxonomy): Eukaryota > Metazoa > Chordata > Mammalia > Artiodactyla > Eschrichtiidae > Eschrichtius > Eschrichtius robustus. Next base: position 40,617,110 of record NC_090830.1, on the reverse strand, counting down.
TCACATTTTGAAATGTTTTGGCCATTACCTCCCTCAAGACATTTTGAGGGCAGGTTTCATTTACAGTTCTGCAGTACTTGTTCCTATGAAATGACCATTAGCACAGGCTTTAAAGCTGCTTTTGCAGGTAACTGCCAGAGGGCAGCAGCCTTTCTATTTTCCCCACCCTGGTAACTGGGGAAAAGCCCTTGCGGCTTGTGGTGTTTCTCGGTTAAAAATTAGAGTGGAGTGTGCCTGGAGAAACCCACACAAGCTGATGTCTCCTTATTTTTGTTGGATTTTTACATGTAATTTTTATTTTTTATTGGAGAATTTTCCACTGTGTACATGGACCACTTCTACATTGTGCATTCCTCGGTTGATGGACATTTTCATTGCTTCCAAGTGTTGGCTATGGTAAATATTGTTGGAGTGCAGGATTGCCAGCCTGTGACTTTTTGATTCTCATTTTCTCAGGTGATAGGCCCAGCAGTGGGTGTGATTGACTGACTGGTAGCACCGTTTTTCCCTTTTCAAAGCACCTTCTTTGTGTTTTCATTAGTGGCACTTATTACGTCCCCTTTAGAATCGAGGGTACACATTTCTCCACAATCGCTTCAGCATTTATTGTTTGCAGAATTTATGCCAATGCCCCTACTGGCTGCTGTGAGCTGATAGGGTTTTGTAATTTGGGTTTGCATGTCTTTGAAAATTCGTAAAACTCATCATTTTTCTCCGCCGTTTTCTTTTCTGTTAAAAAAAGGAAACAAATGGGAGTACATTATAACTCTTGATATTGTCTTCTTGGAAGGTTGCCCTCTTTTGAATTTTTTGGTCGATTTTCCACCTCAGACTTTTTTTAGAGAGCAGGTGTCATTTCCCGAACTGCAAGTTTGGTGAATATTTAGTGACCTTTAGCAATGTGTTTAAAGCTGCTGTTGTGGGAAGTGGCCTAAAGGAGGCAGCATTTCTCCATTCCCAAATCTGGTTACTAGGGCAGCAGAGCCTTTCTGGAAGTCGTGTTCCTAGGTTGTAAATTACATTGGAATGTGCATGGAGAAACCCCCATAAGTTTATGTCTCATTATTTCTTCTTGGTTTTAAAATTTTTTTTAATTGGGGTAAAGCTTAGAATATTGTTTCTCCTAGGTGTAAACAATCTGGTTCATCTGTACATTATATATGTCTATTCAAGTACAGATCCTCTTCCCATGTAAAATATTACGGAGGGTTCCGCAGACTTCCTTGCTGTATGGTCGGTATTTTTGAGATATGTATATAATATGTGTTTGTATACATATAGTAACACTAATCTTAATTTATCCATTCACTCCACCTTTCCTTTTAGATGAGCATAGTTTTCTAAATCTGTGAGTGTCTTTCTCTGTGGAAATATGTTCATTTGTGTCAGTTATTAGATAACGCCTATAGGTGATATCATAGAATACAGGTCTTTTGCTTTCCGAGTTACCTCATGTTTCGTGATTATCTCCAGACTCATTTGTGGTGCGTCAAAGAGCAATGGTTCATTGTCTTCCATGGCTAATATTCCATTGTGTACATGGACCACTTCTTCTTTATCCATTCACCTGTTGGTGGACATTTTGGTTGCTTCACTGTCTTGGCTATTGTGAATAAGGCTGCACTGCAGCTTTTGCGGCCTGTGTCTTCTCCATTCTTGTCTTCTCAGGTGAGAGGTCCAATGGTGCGCCTGCTGGGTTGAATGATACCTCCATTTTTACTTTTAAACAGAGCTCCTTTCGGTTCTCATTATTGGCTGTTACCGTTTTAAGTCTCACCAGCAGGTAGAGGGTACACAGTTCTCTAAAACCCCTTCAGCATTTATTGTTTATAGACTTTTTGCTGATGGTCATTCGACTGATGTAAGTTGAAACTTTTTGTAGATTAGATTGCATGCGTCTAACACTCGCTGAGGTTGAGCTTTTATCCATTTTCCTTTTTTTAAAAAAGTATGTGAGTAAAACTTAAGTCTTCATAATCTCTTCTTGAAACATTTGCCTGTTTTGAATTTTTTTGTCCATTCCCTACTTCAGCTCAATTTTTTAGGGCAGGTGTCCTTTACAGCCCTGATTCCTTGTAAATGTTAAGTGACCATTAGCTGTGAGTTTAAAGCTGCTCTTGCAGGAAACGGCCACAGGGTGGCAGCATTTCTCCTTTACCAAATTTGGTTACTAGGGAAACAGAGCCTTAATGGAAGTGGTGTTCTAGGTTGTATATTAGAATGGAATATGCCAGGAAAAAGCCCTTTAAGTTTATGTCTCATTACTTCTTGTTCATATTTGTAATTTACTTTTTATTTTTTATCCCAGCAAATTTGATTACAATGGTTTGTTTGCTCTAGGTGTGCAAGATGTGGTTCTTTCACACATATACAGGTATCTATTTTTCCTCGCATCCTTTTCCCATGTAGGTTATGGCACAATGTTGAGTAGTCTTCTCCTGGTCTTCCGTACGTCTTTGGTGGTTATATATTTCACATGGTTTGTATATCTCTGTTAACCCCAATATGGTAATGTATCCAATCCTCATCCCTTTCTATTTGGTGAACCATAAGTTTTTAAATGAATCTTCGATTGCCTCTCTCTGTGGAAATATCTTCATTGGTATCAATTTTTAAGTAACTCCTAAAAGTGATATGATAGGATATGTGTCTTTTGCTTTCTCACTTACTACAGGTGGCGTGATTACGACTAGACTCATCTATGGTGCTGCAAATGGCATTGTTTCATTTTTTCACTACCTCATATTCCATCTGCACAGGTAGCAGTTCTTCTTTGTCCGCCCATCTGTCGGTGGACTTTTTGGTTACTTCCGTATCTTGGCTATTGTAATACTATGCAATGCAGATTTGCATACCTGTGTCCTTCCAATTCTGTCTTCTTAGTTTATAGGTCCAGGAATAGGTCTGCTGGATCCTATGGTAGCTCAATGTTTACCTTTTAAAGGCACCTCTATTCTGTTCTCTTTAGTGGCTCTTTCCAGGTTACGTCCCACATAAAGTTGAGGGTATGCATTTCTTCCCAGCACCTTCAGCATTTATTCTTTGTAGTTTTTGCTGATGGTTCTTCTGAGTGGTGTGAGCTGATACCTCTTTGTGGTTGAATTTGCATGTGTCTCATAATGCGTTGAAATTGAGCTTTTAGACATGTCCTTTTTATTTTTCCAGCTATGATTAGAGCTTATTTCTTCAAAGTGTTTTCTTAAAGTATGTGTCACCATTTGAAATATTTTGGCCATTACCTCCCTCAAGACATTTTGAGGGCAAGTTTCATTTACAGTTCTGCAGTATTTGTTCCTATGAAATGACCATTAGCACGGGCTTTAAAGCTGCTTTTGCAGGTAACTGCCAGAGGGCAGCAGCCTTTCTATGTTCCCCACCCTGGTAACTAGGGAAAAGCCCTTGCGGCCTGTGGTGTTTCTCGGTTAAAAATTAGAGTGGAGTGTGCCTGGAGAAACCCACACAAGCTGATGTCTCCTTATTTTTGTTGGATTTTTAAATGTAATTTTTATTTTTTATTGGAGTAATTTTCCACTGTGTATGTGGACCACTTCTACTTTGTGCATTCCTCGGTTGATGGACATTTTCATTGCTTCCAAGTGTTGGCTATGGTAAATATTGTTGGAGTGCGGAATTGCCAGCCTGTGACTTTTTGATTCTCATTTTCTCAGGTGATAGGCCCAGCAGTGTGTGTGATTCATTGACTGGTAGCACCGTGTTTCCCTTTTCAAAGCACCTCCTTTGTGTTTTCATTAGTGGCTCTTACCACGTCCCCCTTAGAATCGAGGGTACGCATTTCTCCACAATCGCTTCAGCATTTATTGTTTGCAGCATTTATGCTAATGGCCCTACTGGCTGCTGTGAGCTGATAGGTTTTTGTAATTTGGGTTTGCATGTATTTGAAAATTCGTAAAACTCAATATTTTTCTCCGCCGTTTTCTTTTCTGTTACAAAAAGGAAACAAATGGGAGTACATTATTACTCTGGAAACTGTCTTCTTAGAAGGTTGCCCTCTTTTGAATTTTTTGGTCGATTTTCCACCCCAGAGTTTTTTTAGAGAGCAGGTGTCATTTCCCGAACTGCAAGTTTGGTGAATATTTATTGACCTTTAGAAATGGGTTTAAAGCTGCTGTTGTGGGAAGTGGCCTCAAGCAGGCAGCATTTCTCCATTCCCAAATCTGGTTTCTAGGGCAGCAGAGCCTTTCTGGAAGTCGTGTTCCTAGTTTGTAAATTACATTGGAATGTGCATGGAGAAACCCCCATAAGTTTATGTCTCATTATTTCTTCTTGGTTTTAAAAATTTTTTTAATTGTGGTAAAGCTTAGAATATTGTTTGTCCTAGGTGTACACAATCTGGTTCATTTGTAGATTATATATGTCTATTCAAGTACAGATCCTCTTCCCATGTAAAATGTTACACAGGGTTCCGCAGACCTCCCTTGCTATATGGTCGGTCTTTTTGAGATATGTATATAATATGTGTTTGTATACATATAGTAACAATAATCTTAATTTATCCATTCACTCCACCTTTCCTTTTAGATGAGCATAGTTTGTTTTCTAAGTCTGTGAGTGTCTTTCTCTGTGGAAATATGTTCATTTGTGTCAGTTATTAGATAACGCCTATAAGTGATATCATAAAATATAGGTCTTTTGCTTTTGGACTTACCTCATGTTTCGTGATTATCTCCAGACTCATTTGTGGTGCCTCAGAGAGCAATGGTTCATTGTTTTCCATGGCTAATATTCCATTGTGTACATGGACCACTTCTTCTTTATCCATTCACCTCTTGTTGGATATTTTGATTGCTTCACGGTCTTGGCTATTGTGAATAAGGCTGCACTGCAGCTTTTGCGGCCTGTGTCTTCTCGATTCTTGTCTTCTCAGGTGAGAGGTCCAATGGTGCGCCTGCTGGATTGAATGGTACCTACATTTTTACTTTTAAACACAGCTCCTTTCTGTTCTCATTATTGGCTGTTATCCTTTTACGTCTCACCAGCAGGTTGAGGGTACACAGTTCTGTAAAACCCCTTCAGCATTTATTTTTTGTAGACTTTTTGCTGATGGTCAGTCGACTGGTGTAAGTTGAAACTTTTTGTAGATTAGATTGCATGCGTCTAACACTCCCTGAGGTTGAGCTTTTATCCATGTTCCTTTTTCTTAAAAAAAGAGTGTGAGTAAAACATAACTCTTCATAATCTCTTTTTGAAACATTTGCCTGTTTTGAATTTTTTTGTCCATTCCCTACTTCAGCACAATATTTTAGGGCAGGTGTCCTTTACAGCCCTGAGTCTTTGTGAATGTTAAGTGACCATTAGCTGTGACTTTAAAGCTGCTCTTGCAGGAAACGGCCACAAGGTGGCAGCATTTCTCCTTTACCAAATTTGGTTACTAGGGAAACAGAGCCTTAATGGAAGTGGTGTTCTAGGTTGTAAATTAATTTGGAATGTGCCAGGAAAAAGCCCTTTAAGTTTATGTCTCATTACTTCTTGTTCATATTTGTAATTTACTTTTTATTTTTTATCCCAGCAAATTTGATTACAATGGTTTGTTTCTTCTTGGTGTGCAAGATGTGGTTCTTTCACACATATATGTGTATCTACTCTTCAACGCATCCTTTTCCCATTTAGGTTATGACAGAATGTTGAGTAGTCTTCTCCTGGTCTTCCGTACGCCTTTGGTGATTATATATTTCACATGGTTTGTATATCTCTGTTAACCTCAATATGGTAATGTATCCAATCCTCATCCCTTTCTATTTGGTGAACCATAAGTTTTTAAATGAATCTGCGATTGCCTCTCTCTGTGGAAATATCTTCATTGGTATCAATTTTTAAGTAACTCCTAAAAGTGATATGATAGGATATGTGTCTTTTGCTTTCTCACTTACTACAGGGGGCGTGATTACGTCTAGACTCATCTATGGTGCTGCAAATGGCATTGTTTCATTTTTTTCAGTAGCGAATATTACATCTGTACATGGAGGATTTCTTCTGTGTCCACCCATCTGTTGGTGGACTTTTTGGTTACTTCCATATCTTGGCTATTGTGATACTGTGCAATGCAGATTTGCCTGCCTGTGTCTTTCCAATTCTGTCTTCTTAGATTATAGGTCGAGGAGTGGGCCTGCTAGGTCATATGGTAGCTCAATGTTTACCTTTTTAAGGCACCTCCTTTCTGTTCTCATCTGTGGCCCTTTCCAACTTACGTCCCACTTGAAGTTGAGGGTATACATTTCTCCACAACACCTTCAGCATTTATTGTTTGTAGTTTTCTTGCTGATGGTTACTCTGGCAATTGTGAGCTGATACCTCTTTGTGGTTGAATTCGCATGTGCCTCAAAATCCGTTGAAATTGAGCTTTAAGGCATGTCCTTTTTATTTTTCAAGCTGTGATTACCCCTTAGTTCTTCAAAGTGTTCTCTTAAAGTATGTGTCACATTTTGAAATGTTTTGGCCATTACCTCCCTCAAGACATTTTGAGGGCAGGTTTCATTTACAGTTCTGCAGTACTTGTTCCTATGAAATGACCATTAGCACAGGCTTTAAAGCTGCTTTTGCAGGTAACTGCCAGAGGGCAGCAGCCTTTCTATTTTCCCCACCCTGGTAACTGGGGAAAAGCCCTTGCGGCTTGTGGTGTTTCTCGGTTAAAAATTAGAGTGGAGTGTGCCTGGAGAAACCCACACAAGCTGATGTCTCCTTATTTTTGTTGGATTTTTACATGTAATTTTTATTTTTTATTGGAGTAATTTTCCACTGTGTACATGGACCACTTCTGCATTGTGCATTCCTCGGTTGATGGACATTTTCATTGCTTCCAAGTGTTGGCTATGGTAAATATTGTTGGAGTGCAGGATTGCCAGCCTGTGACTTTTTGATTCTCATTTTCTCAGGTGATAGGCCCAGCAGTGGGTGTGATTGACTGACTGGTAGCACCGTTTTTCCCTTTTCAAAGCACCTACTTTGTGTTTTCATTAGTGGCACTTATTACGTTCCCTTTAGAATCGAGGGTACACATTTCTCCACAATCGCTTCAGCATTTATTGTTTGCAGAATTTATGCCAATGCCCCTACTGGCTGCTGTGAGCTGATAGGGTTTTGTAATTTGGGTTTGCATGTCTTTGAAAATTCGTAAAACTCATCATTTTTCTCCGCCGTTTTCTTTTCTGTTAAAAAAAGGAAACAAATGGGAGTACATTATAACTCTTGATATTGTCTTCTTGGAAGGTTGCCCTCTTTTGAATTTTTTGGTCGATTTTCCACCTCAGACTTTTTTTAGAGAGCAGGTGTCATTTCCCGAACTGCAAGTTTGGTGAATATTTAGTGACCTTTAGCAATGTGTTTAAAGCTGCTGTTGTGGGAAGTGGCCTAAAGGAGGCAGCATTTCTCCATTCCCAAATCTGGTTACTAGGGCAGCAGAGCCTTTCTGGAAGTCGTGTTCCTAGGTTGTAAATTACATTGGAATGTGCATGGAGAAACCCCCATAAGTTTATGTCTCATTATTTCTTCTTGGTTTTAAATTTTTTTTTAATTGCGGTAAAGCTTAGAATATTGTTTCTCCTAGGTGTAAACAATCTGGTTCATCTGTACATTATATATGTCTATTCAAGTACAGATCCTCTTCCCATGTAAAATATTACAGAGGGTTCCGCAGACTTCCTTGCTGTATGGTCGGTATTTTTGAGATATGTATATAATATGTGTTTGTATACATATAGTAACACTAATCTTAATTTATCCATTCACTCCACCTTTCCTTTTAGATGAGCATAGTTTTCTAAATCTGTGAGTGTCTTTCTCTGTGGAAATATGTTCATTTGTGTCAGTTATTAGATAACGCCTATAGGTGATATCATAGAATACAGGTCTTTTGCTTTCCGAGTTACCTCATGTTTCGTGATTATCTCCAGACTCATTTGTGGTGCGTCAAAGAGCAATGGTTCATTGTCTTGCATGGCTAATATTCCATTGTGTACATGGACCACTTCTTCTTTATCCATTCACCTGTTGGTGGACATTTTGGTTGCTTCACTGTCTTGGCTATTGTGAATAAGGCTGCACTGCAGCTTTTGCGGCCTGTGTCTTCTCCATTCTTGTCTTCTCAGGTGAGAGGTCCAATGGTGCGCCTGCTGGATTGAATGATACCTCCATTTTTACTTTTAAACACAGCTCCTTTCGGTTCTCATTATTGGCTGTTACCGTTTTACGTCTCACCAGCAGGTAGAGGGTACACAGTTCTCTAAAACCCCTTCAGCATTTATTGTTTATAGAGTTTTTGCTGATGGTCATTCGACTGATGTAAGTTGAAACTTTTTGTAGATTAGATTGCATGCGTCTAACACTCCCTGAGGTTGAGCTTTTATCCATTTTCCTTTTTTTTAAAAAGTGTGTGAGTAAAACTTAAGTCTTCATAATCTCTCCTTGAAACATTTGCCTGTTTTGAATTTTTTTGTCCATTCCCTACTTCAGCACAATTTTTTAGGGCAGGTGTCCTTTACAGCCCTGAGTCCTTGTGAATGTTAAGTGACCATTAGCTGTGAGTTTAAAGCTGCTCTTGCAGGAAACGGCCACAAGGTGGCAGCATTTCTCCTTTACCAAATTTGGTTACTAGGGAAACAGAGCCTTAATGGAAGTGGTGTTCTAGGTTGTATATTAGAATGGAATATGCCAGGAAAAAGCCCTTTAAGTTTATGTCTCATTACTTCTTGTTCATATTTGTAATTTACTTTTTATTTTTTATCCCAGCAAATTTGATTACAATGGTTTGTTTGCTCTAGGTGTGCAAGATGTGGTTCTTTCACACATATACAGGTATCTATTTTTCCTCGCATCCTTTTCCCATGTAGGTTATGGCACAATGTTGAGTAGTCTTCTCCTGGTCTTCCGTACGTCTTTGGTTGTTATATATTTCACATGGTTTGTATATCTCTGTTAACCCCAATATGGTAATGTATCCAATCCTCATCCCTTTCTATTTGGTGAACCATAAGTTTTTAAATGAATCTTCGATTGCCTCTCTCTGTGGAAATATCTTCATTGGTATCAATTTTTAAGTAACTCCTAAAAGTGATATGATAGGATATGTGTCTTTTGCTTTCTCACTTACTACAGGTGGCGTGATTACGACTAGACTCATCTATGGTGCTGCAAATGGCATTGTTTCATTTTTTCACTACCTCATATTCCATCTGCACAGGTAGCAGTTCTTCTTTGTCCGCCCATCTGTCGGTGGACTTTTTGGTTACTTCCGTATCTTGGCTATTGTAATACTATGCAATGCAGATTTGCATACCTGTGTCCTTCCAATTCTGTCTTCTTAGTTTATAGGTCCAGGAATAGGTCTGCTGGATCCTATGGTAGCTCAATGTTTACCTTTTAAAGGCACCTCTATTCTGTTCTCTTTAGTGGCTCTTTCCAGGTTACGTCCCACATAAAGTTGAGGGTATGCATTTCTTCCCAGCACCTTCAGCATTTATTCTTTGTAGTTTTTGCTGATGGTTCTTCTGAGTGGTGTGAGCTGATACCTCTTTGTGGTTGAATTTGCATGTGTCTCATAATGCGTTGAAATTGAGCTTTTAGACATGTCCTTTTTATTTTTCCAGCTATGATTAGAGCTTATTTCTTCAAAGTGTTTTCTTAAAGTATGTGTCACCATTTGAAATATTTTGGTCATTACCTCCCTCAAGACATTTTGAGGGCAAGTTTCATTTACAGTTCTGCAGTACTTGTTCCTATGAAATGACCATTAGCACGGGCTTTAAAGCTGCTTTTGCAGGTAACTGCCAGAGGGCAGCAGCCTTTCTATGTTCCCCACCCTGGTAACTAGGGAAAAGCCCTTGCGGCCTGTGGTGTTTCTCGGTTAAAAATTAGAGTGGAGTGTGCCTGGAGAAACCCACACAAGCTGATGTCTCCTTACTTTTGTTGGATTTTTAAATGTAATTTTTATTTTTTATTGGAGTAATTTTCCACTCTGTACGTGGACCACTTCTACTTTGTGCATTCTTCCGTTGATGGACATTTTCATTTCTTCCAAGTGTTGGCTATGGTAAATATTGTTGGAGTGCAGAATTGTCAGCCTGTGACTTTTTGATTCTCATTTTCTCAGGTGATAGGCCCAGCAGTGGGTGTGATTCATTGACTGGTAGCACCGTGTTTCCCTTTTCAAAGCACCTCCTTTGTGTTTTCATTAGTGGCTCTTACCACGTCCCCCTTAGAATCGAGGGTACGCATTTCTCCACAATCGCTTCAGCATTTATTGTTTGCAGCATTTATGCTAATGGCCCTACTGGCTGCTGTGAGCTGATAGGTTTTTGTAATTTGGGTTTGCATGTATTTGAAAATTCGTAAAACTCATTATTTTTCTCCGCCGTTTTCTTTTCTGTTACAAAAAGGAAACAAATGGGAGTACATTATAACTCTGGAAACTGTCTTCTTCGAAGGTTGCCCTCTTTTGAATTTTTTGGTCGATTTTCCACCCCAGAGTTTTTTTAGAGAGCAGGTGTCATTTCCCGAACTGCAAGTTTGGTGAATATTTATTGACCTTTAGAAATGGGTTTAAAGCTGCTGTTGTGGGAAGTGGCCTCAAGCAGGCAGCATTTCTCCATTCCCAAATCTGGTTTCTAGGGCAGCAGAGCCTTTCTGGAAGTCGTGTTCTTAGGTTGTAAATTACATTGGAATGTGCATGGAGAAACCCCCATAAGTTTATGTCTCATTATTTCTTCTTGGTTTTAAAAATTTTTTTAATTGTGGTAAAGCTTAGAATATTGTTTGTCCTAGGTGTACACAATCTGGTTCATTTGTAGATTATATATGTCTATTCAAGTACAGATCCTCTTCCCATGTAAAATGTTACAGAATGTTCCGCAGACCTCCCTTGCTATATGGTCGGTCTTTTTGAGATATGTATATAATATGTGTTTGTATACATATAGTAACACTAATCTTAATTTATCCATTCACTCCACCTTTCCTTTTAGATGAGCATAGTTTGTCTTCTAAGTCTGTGAGTGTCTTTCTCTGTGGAAATATGTTCATTTGTGTCAGTTATTAGATAACGCCTATAAGTGATATCATAGAATATAGGTCTTTTGCTTTTGGACTTACCTCATGTTTCGTGATTATCTCCAGACTCATTTGTGGTGCCTCAGAGAGCAATGGTTCATTGTTTTCCATGGCTAATATTCCATTGTGTACATGGACCACTTCTTCTTTATCCATTCACCACTTGTTGGATATTTTGATTGCTTCACGGTCTTGGCTATTGTGAATAAGGCTGCACTGCAGCTTTTGCGGCCTGTGTCTTCTCGATTCTTGTCTTCTCAGGTGAGAGGTCCAATGGCGTGCCTGCTGGATTGAATGGTACCTCCATTTTTACTTTTAAACACAGCTCCTTTCTATTCTCATTATTGGCTGTTACCCTTTTACGTCTCAACAGCAGGTAGAGGGTACACAGTTCTCTAAAACCCGTTCAGCATTTATTGTTCGTAGACTTTTTGCTGATGGTCAGTCGATTGGTGTAAGTTGAAAACTTTTTGTAGATTAGATTACATCGGTCTAACACTCCCTGAGGTTGAGCTTTTATCCATTTTCCTTTTTTTTTAAAAGAGCGTCAGTAAAACGTAACTCTTCATATTCTCTTCTTGAAATATTTGCCTGTTTTGAAATTTTTTGTCCATTCCCTACTTCAGCACAATTTTTTAGGGCATGTGGCCTTACAGCCCTGTGTCCTTGTGAATGTTAAGTGACCATTACTGTGACTTTAAAGCTGCTCTTGCAGGAAACGGCCACAAGGTGGCAGCATTTCTCCTTTACCAAATTTGGTTACTAGGGAAACAGAGCCTTAATGGAAGTGGTGTTCTAGGTTGTATATTAGAATGGAATATGCCAGGAAAAACCCCTTTAAGTTTATGTCTCATTACTTTTTGTTCATATTTGTAATTTACTTTTTATTTTTTATCCCAGCAAATTTGATTACAATGGTTTGTTTGCTCTAGGTGTGCAAGATGTGGTTCTTTCACACATATACAGGTATCTATTTTTCCTCGCATCCTTTTCCCATGTAGGTTATGGCACAATGTTGAGTAGTCTTCTCCTGGTCTTCCGTACGTCTTTGGTGGTTATATATTTCACATGGTTTGTATATCTCTGTTAACCTCAATATGGTAATGTATCCAATCCTCATCCCTTTCTATTTGGTGAACCATAAGTTTTTAAATGAATCTGCGATTGCCTCTCTCTGTGGAAATATCTTCATTGGTATCAATTTTTAAGTAACTCCTAAAAGTGATATGATAGGATATGTGTCTTTTGCTTTCTCACTTACTACAGGGGGCGTCATTACGTCTAGACTCATCTATGGTGCTGCAAATGGCATTGTTTCATTTTTTTCAGTAGTGAATATTCCATCTGTACATGGAGGAGTTCTTCTGTGTCCACCCATCTGTTGGTGGACTTTTTGGTTACTTCCATATCTTGGCTATTGTGATACTGTGCAATGCAGATTTGCCTGCCTGTGTCTTTCCAATTCTGTCTTCTTAGATTATGGGTCGAGGAGTGGGCCTGCTAGGTCATATGGTAGCTCAATGTTTACCTTTTTAAGGCACCTCCTTTCTGTTCTCATCTGTGGCCCTTTCCAACTTACGTCCCACTTGAAGTTGAGGGTATACATTTCTCCACAACAACTTCAGCATTTATTGTTTGTAGTTTTCTTGCTGATGGTTACTCTGGCAATTGTGAGCTGATACCTCTTTGTGGTTGAATTCGCATGTGCCTCAAAATCCGTTGAAATTGAGCTTTAAGGCATGTCCTTTTTATTTTTCAAGCTGTGATTACCCCTTAGTTCTTCAAAGTGTTCTCTTAAAGTATGTGTCACATTTTGAAATGTTTTGGCCATTACCTCCCTCAAGACATTTTGAGGGCAGGTTTCATTTACAGTTCTGCAATACTTGTTCCTATGAAATGACCATTAGCACAGGCTTTAAAGCTGCTTTTGCAGGTAACTGCCAGAGGGCAGCAGCCTTTCTATTTTCCCCACCCTGGTAACTGGGGAAAAGCCCTTGTGGCCTGTGGTGTTTCTCGGTTAAAAATTAGAGTGGAGTGTGCCTGGAGAAACCCACACAAGCTGATGTCTCCTTATTTTTGTTGGATTTTTACATGTAATTTTTATTTTTTATTGGAGTAATTTTCCACTGTGTACATGGACCACTTCTGCATTGTGCATTCCTCGGTTGATGCACATTTTCATTGCTTCCAAGTGTTGGCTATGGTAAATATTGTTGGAGTGCAGGATTGCCAGCCTGTGACTTTTTGATTCTCATTTTCTCAGGTGATAGGCCCAGCAGTGGGTGTGATTGACTGACTGGTAGCACCGTTTTTCCCTTTTCAAAGCACCTTCTTTGTGTTTTCATTAGTGGCACTTATTACGTTCCCTTTAGAATCGAGGGTACACATTTCTCCACAATCGCTTCAGCATTTAATGTTTGCAGAATTTATGCCAATGCCCCTACTGGCTGCTGTGAGCTGATAGGGTTTTGTAATTTGGGTTTGCATGTCTTTGAAAATTCGTAAAACTCATCATTTTTCTCCGCCGTTTTCTTTTCTGTTAAAAAAAGGAAACAAATGGGAGTACATTATAACTCTTGATATTGTCTTCTTGGAAGGTTGCCCTCTTTTGAATTTTTTGGTCGATTTTCCACCTCAGACTTTTTTTAGAGAGCAGGTGTCATTTCCCGAACTGCAAGTTTGGTGAATATTTAGTGACCTTTAGCAATGTGTTTAAAGCTGCTGTTGTGGGAAGTGGCCTAAAGGAGGCAGCATTTCTCCATTCCCAAATCTGGTTACTAGGGCAGCAGAGCCTTTCTGGAAGTCGTGTTCCTAGGTTGTAAATTACATTGGAATGTGCATGGAGAAACCCCCATAAGTTTATGTCTCATTATTTCTTCTTGGTTTTAAATTTTTTTTTAATTGCGGTAAAGCTTAGAATATTGTTTCTCCTAGGTGTAAACAATCTGGTTCATCTGTACATTATATATGTCTATTCAAGTACAGATCCTCTTCCCATGTAAAATATTACAGAGGGTTCCGCAGACTTCCTTGCTGTATGGTCGGTATTTTTGAGATATGTATATAATATGTGTTTGTATACATATAGTAACACTAATCTTAATTTATCCATTCACTCCACCTTTCCTTTTAGATGAGCATAGTTTTCTAAATCTGTGAGTGTCTTTCTCTGTGGAAATATGTTCATTTGTGTCAGTTATTAGATAACGCCTATAGGTGATATCATAGAATACAGGTCTTTTGCTTTCCGAGTTACCTCATGTTTCGTGATTATCTCCAGACTCATTTGTGGTGCGTCAAAGAGCAATGGTTCATTGTCTTCCATGGCTAATATTCCATTGTGTACATGGACCACTTCTTCTTTATCCATTCACCTGTTGGTGGACATTTTGGTTGCTTCACTGTCTTGGCTATTGTGAATAAGGCTGCACTGCAGCTTTTGCGGCCTGTGTCTTCTCCATTCTTGTCTTCTCAGGTGAGAGGTCCAATGGTGCGCCTGCTGGATTGAATGATACCTCCATTTTTACTTTTAAACACAGCTCCTTTCGGTTCTCATTATTGGCTGTTACCGTTTTACGTCTCACCAGCAGGTAGAGGGTACACAGTTCTCTAAAACCCCTTCAGCATTTATTGTTTATAGAGCTTTTGCTGATGGTCATTCGACTGATGTAAGTTGAAACTTTTTGTAGATTAGATTGCATGCGTCTAACACTCCCTGAGGTTGAGCTTTTATCCATTTTCCTTTTTTTTAAAAAGTGTGTGAGTAAAACTTAAGTCTTCATAATCTCTTCTTGAAACATTTGGGGTGTCTGTGACCTTATTGTGATTTTTGGCAGCCTCTCTGCTAATGGGTGGGCCTGCATTCCTGTCTTGCTAGTTGTTTGGCATGGGATGTCCAGCACTGGATCTTGCTGGTCTCTGAGTGGAGCTGGTTCTTAGCGTTGAGACGGATATCTCTGGGAGAGCTTTCGCCATTTGATATTACAAGGTGCCAGAGGTCTCTGGTAGACCAATGTCCTGAACTCGGCTCTCCCACCTCAGAGGCACAGGCTTGACACCCGGCTGGAGCACCAAGACCCTGTCAGCCACACAGCTGGGGGTGAGAGCAAGAGGTAGCTTTGGTACATCTCAAAGACCACCCATGAGGTGCACTGACCACTTTCTCTCCAGAAGTGAAGAAAACAAAATTCAGACTTTGGCTAGTCAGCCACTTTGGTAGCCAGCCTCCAAGATGGACCTAATTATCCCCTAATTATCTCCCAGTCTCCATGTACCAGTGTGGCTCCTCGCACTTGAAAAGGGTTGACTGTTTAACTAATAAGAAATTGCAGAAATGACAAAGTGCAGCTTCCAAAGTTATAAAAGACATTGCAGCTTCTGCTTTGGTTTCTGCTAGATCACTCATCCTGGGGTAAGCCAGCTGCCATGTCATGAGGACACTCAAGCAGCCCTAAGGAGAGATCCATGTGGCAAGGAACTGAGGCCTCTTACCTACAGCCACGTGAGTGAGTCATCTCAGAAGTCAAAAGATTTAATTTTTTAAATTTTTGGTTGTGTTGGGTCTTCGTTGCTGCACAGGGTTTCTCCAGTTGTTACTAGAGAAGCAGGGGTTACTCTTCGTTGTGGTGCACGGGCTTCTCCTTGCAGTGGTTTCTCTTGTTGTGGAGTATGGGCTCTAGGTGCATGGGCTTCAGTAGTTGTGTCATGCAGGCTCAATAGTTGTTGCTTGCAGGCTCTAGAGCACAGGCTCAGTACTTGTGGCACACGGGCTTAGTTGCACTGCGGCATGTGGGATCTTCCCAGACCAGGGATGGAACCCCTGTTCCCTGCATTGGCAGGCAAATTCTTACCCACTGTGCCACCAGGGAAGTCCAGTGTGCTCTTTTTTAAACCTAGTCTGTTTTCATTATTTTCTATCTTAACGATTCTGTATTAAAGAAAAAAAAAATAATACTCCTTTCTACCCCTCCTCTTTGAGGATTAAATATGAAGAAGTATGTCTTATTTATTAACCTCAAATTTTCACCTTACTTTTAAGAAGTAATCACAATGTCAAGTATTTAATACTTTTCACTTCCACCTTGAAAAGCATGGCTATTAAAGTGCTAATACAATTACCTTCCCTCGTCTATCTTTTTTAGTTTTTGTTATGTATAAAAAACAACGAAAAACATGCATGGTTTGTAAGGAAATGACAAATTTCAGAAAATTCAGCATCTGAATACACTCTAAACATAGCTTCTAGATAAAGACACAGAAAATTGCCAGATACTCAGAGGCCCCCTGGTCCCATTCTAGTGACTCCCCTTAAGGTTTAATATTGTTCTGGTATCTAACAAAAAGATAACTTTACCTGTATTTTGTATTTTATATAAATGTTATGGCACAGTAAAATCACTTTTGGATTGGGCTTTTTTTATTTTATGTTGTTTGTGAATATGCCTATATGGTTGCCTGTTGTTGTGATCATGCATTGCCACTGTTGCATAGGATTCCATAATGTAAATATTTAACTATTAATTAATTTATTCCAATGTGTATTACAATATGAGTGATTTTCAGTTTGTGTCTATTGAGAACAGCACTGGTATATAAATTCTAGAACTTGAGCTTTGGTGGTGTGTGTATAAATTATTGTTCAGTATACACGTAGTAGTAAAATTTTCGAGTCATAGCTTTCTTGTGTTTATCTTTTTAGATATTTCTAAATATTTTCAAAACATTTGTATGACTTTTCATCTTCAGCAGCAGTGAATGAGATTCAAGGATTATACACATTCTTGTCAAACTTGATAATACCTGTCATTTTCATTTGAACTTTCTGGTTGGTGAGTGATAATTCCAGGTATCACGCTTTTGCATTTAATTGACTACTAAGAAGCCAAGCATCTTTTGATATGATTACTTAACATTCTGTACTCTCTTTTTTGAAATATCTTTTGGTATATTTCCCCCATTTTGCTATTCCATTATCTTCTTATTGAAGACTTCCTTTTTTTTAACATCTGAAGACTTCTTATTTAGGAGTTTTTAATACATGCTTGAGATGAGTTCTTCTCTCTTTCTGTCTCTCCTTCTCTTTCTTTAGATGAGTGTCAGTTTTTAATGTTAATAACATCTAATTTGTTATTTTCCTCTTTATTTATTTAGTCTTATTTCTATTTATTTATGTAGTCTTCTTACCTGTAGCAGAACACATTATTTATTCTAAACCACAAATATGTTTTCATTTCTTCAATAAATGTAATTATTAAGCTTTAAATTTAAGTTAACTTTCTAAACTAAATATGTTGTATCATAGTGAGCATTAATTTTTCTATGACAGCTGAAAGGTTACATTTATTCAGAAAATGTTGTATCAGCTTTCTTTTCATTTGCTCCTACTTCTCATTGATTCACAGTGGTAAACATCACTTCATCCATGGATCTGACTTTTCTCTGATTTCTCATGGTCATTCTCACTAATTCGTCTTGCCTCCTGAAATCTTTAGCAATCCCATTATTCCACAGAAGGAAAAACCTTCCTTGGGCCTTTTTCCTCAGAAGATTGATTATTCCCACATTTTAAATGGAGGATTGCAATAAGTTAGGAGAAAATGCCACAAGGGTCTCTCATTTTTTTTTTTTCACATCCTGTATCATCCTCTGCTTGCACTCTCTGTTCAAAGATATTTGTGCAACACATTGATGGAAGATGCCACTTGTTTCTCTCCTTGGGGAAAAGACAGATTAATTACCTAACAAATAAAATAAAGAGAGTGTCTTGCTCTTTTCAAATGTTGGACAGGATTGCTTGCATCCTAATTTAAATATTTCAGGTGACTGAAGCTTAAGATTCCTAAGCTTTAATCCATACTTGCACCATGCACAGCACCCAACAGGAGAGCTTTACATAACACCATGAGACACTTGTGTGCAAGTGGAACAGATACAAATATAAAACTATTGCTGTCTTCTTGTGTCATAAAAATGATTTTTTGTCTCATTTAAAATATTTTTTTCTAAAATCCAAAAAACGTCTCAGGCTAAAATATTGTTATTTCAAATATGGTAAAATCGAAGACCCTTCAAATTTCTTTCCAGTTTTGTTGATGATGGGATGCCGTCAGAGATATGACTTCATTAAACACAATAGGTAAGATTCCTTCATAGGCCTGATTGGGGAATATGAAAATAAACCCCAGAAAAATCTGGACATTTTCTAGTTCTCAAATATTGGTTAAGATGGTAGAAAGGGCCCTTCATTGTCCTATATGTTAATGCAGATCAATTGTGAGAGGTGGGGATAAAACAAGCAGCCTAAATATCCTTTATGTTTGTTGTACTACTAGTAGAAAGAGGAAGGGTCAACATGTCACCATGGTTGATATAGCAAATAAGCTGCTTGAAACTACACAGAAATGTACCTGCTTGTATTTTCTGTGCAGTTACCCTCTCTTTTGGTGTGCCCTGATACCTCCCTCAACTTATATACCAACTCCAGCAGCATTAAGCAGAAATCCAAAGAAATCTATTCTTTGGAATTATGAGGAAGGGAAGAGTCAAACATTTTATAACATGCTCTATACAAGGATACACGTCACCATCCTTATCTATGCCATGCCATGCATGGAGGGTCAGTAGGTTCAGGGGATTCTGGAAGCACCAAGTTCTGTGGGGTTAATCACAGTTGCATTCATGGGCAGTAAAAGAGAAGGGCCTTATCTTGGTCACTTTCTCAATGCTAGTAGCTACAAAAAGAAGAGGATAGCAGACATCTTAGGGAGAAGAACCAACATTAAAGGAAATGTCCTAATTACTCTAGGCAACCTCTCATGGTGGCCTCCCATAACTCCTCAAATCCCTACATACTTGCACAAGGGATAGTGTAATATTACTGGAGTGTCTGACTGCAGATTAACATTATTTTTGTTGAAAAAAATAAAAATAGGTTCAAGTGATAGGGTTTGAAAAGTGTTCACAGTGTGAGGGAAACTATTGTAACAGTGTGGACAGAACCCTTTGGATGGATTCATCATGTTTTTTTTTTGTTTGTTTGTTTTTTGCTGCTTCAGAATCTGTAGTAGCGATTGGTGTGTTCCATGATACATCCCCGCTTCTTATAAGTTTTAGATGGAATACCCCATTAGGAAGAAGTGCACGTAAGGAAGATTAGTGAGTCAAACTCCTCTGCCCTCTGTCAGCAGTGGGTGCAAAGGGATTTAGACCAAGTGCTTTCATCCTTTGATTTGCAAAGTTTTCACTATATGAATGATGTTTTGTTTGTTTGCAGGTCAGGAGCCTTGGTCTCAATATCCCTGTTTAAAAAGTGTTATCACGTGTCTGCCAGAAAGAATTGCTGATGATACTGGGAAAAATTGAGAGTTATCCTTAACAATTAAGGGTTTTGTAGCAACATGGATGGACCTAGAGATTGTTATACTGAGTGAAGCAAGTCAGACACAGAAAGACAGATATCATATGATATTGCTTATATGAGGAATCTAAAAAAAAAAAAAAAAGGTACAAATGAACTTATTTACACAACAGAAATAGAATCATGGATATAGAAAACAAACTTATGGTTACCAGGGGATAAGTGGGGAAGGGATAAATTGGGAGATTGGGACTGACTTATACACACTACTATATATAAAATAGATAAAGACCTGCTTTATAGCACAGGGAACTCTACTCAGTGGTCTGTACTGGCGTATACGGAAAAAGAATCTTATAAAAAAAAAAAAAAACAAGGGTTTTGGGATTATATAATAAATATAAATGTGCAAACCTTTAACATGAAAGGAAAAATCAGTTAACTCTGTGGTCCCTGTTATGGTGTAAATATTTTGTACCTCTAATTTTAAACTTTTGAAACCCAGCTCCCATGTTGATGGTATTAGGAGGTGGGGCTTTTGGGAGGTGATTAGGTTATGAGGCCAGAGACCTCAAACATGGGATTAGTGACCTAATAAATGTAGCACACAGAAGACCTTATGCCCATTCCATGATTTCATTGCCGAGCGAGAAGACCCACATTATGAACCAGAAATTGGTCCCTCGTCAGACACTAAGTCAGCTGGCAACTTGTTCTTTTTTTAAAAAAATTAATTAGATAATTAATTAATTAATTTTTTGGCTGTGTTGGGTCTTTGGTGCGGTGCGCGGGCTTCTCATTGAGTGGCTTCTCTTGTTGTGGAGCACGGGCTCTAGGCGTGTGGGTTTCAGTAGTTGTGGCTCACGGGCTCAGTAGTTGTGGCCTGTGGACTCTAGAGCACAGGCTCAGTATTTGTGGTGCACGGGCTTAGTTGTTCCATGGCATGTGGGATCTTCCTGGACCAGGGCTCGAACCCTTGTCCCCTTTATTGGTAGGCAGATTCTTAACCACTGCACCTCCAGGGAAGCCCCTGGTTACTTGTTCTTGAACTTTTCAGCCTCAGCAATTATGAGAAAACAAAAATATTCTGTTGTTTATAAAATACCAAGTCTCTCGTATTTTGTTTTAGCAGTCAAAGAGCTGGCTGAGGAGAAATATCTGTGAGCTTGAAGACATATCAGGAGAAACCTTTAAATCTCAAAAGAAAAGAGAAAATGGGCAGGAAAGAAATCAACAGAACAGAGTAATCAATAATTGTGGAACAATGAAAAATGCTGTGACCTATACATAATGGGTATAGCAGGAGGAGAATAAAGATAATAAAGAACAGAAAATATTTTTTTTAAAAATGACTGAGAATCTCCCCAAATGAATGTCTGACACTAAATCCACAACATCCAAACTTAGAAGAACATATGAATAGTAAAGAAAACTGACCAATATCTCTCAGGAACATCAATGCAAAAATCCTCAACAAAATATTACCAAATCGAATCCAACAATATTTTGAGAGAATTTTATATCATGAATGAGAGGAAATAATCCCAGGTATGAAAGGCTTGCTCAACATTCTAGAATCAAATAATTATATCCATCACATCAACACCTTAAAGACAATCATTAGCATATCAATAGATTCAGAAGAACTTTGAAAAAATCTAACACCCATTCTTCATAAAAAACTCTCAGTTAAAGAAATAGACTGGAGCTTTCTCAAGTTGATAACAAAGATTTACAGGAAACTTTTATCTTACATCATGATTAATGGTCAAAACCATGAAGCTTTTCCACTAAGTTCAGGTAAAAGCAAGGATGTCCCCTTTCATGACTCCTTTTCCATATTTTACTCCAAGTCCTTGCTAATGCAATAAGGCACGAAAATAAATAAAACAAATACAGATTGGGTAGAAAAAAATGAAAGCAACCTAAATAAAATGTGGACCAATATACTTTATGGACACCTCACCAAAGAAAATAGACACTAAGCATATAAGTATACAGAAGAATAATCCAGATTACATGCTGCCATGACAAAGCAAATTAAAAATACAATTACATACCACTATGTAACACTTAGAATGGCTAAAATGTGAACAATGACAAGAACAAATTCTGTAGGAGATGTGGAACAATAGGAAATGTCATTTGTCATTGGTGGAAATGAAAAATAATACAGCTACTTTGGTAGTCTGATTGACACTTGCTAGAATATTGAGCATTCCCTTACTGTACAATCTGTCAAGTGTTCTCATGGATATTTACTGAAAGTAGTTTAAAAAACATACTTCCAGAGGAAAACCTGCATATGGATATTTATAGCACCTAATTCAATATTGCCAAAATGTGAATGAAACTAAGGTGTCCTCCAATAGGTGAATGAAATGATATAGTATTAATATATTCTGGGAATGGGATAATATTGAGCACTAAAAAAGTAAGCTATCAAGCCATATAAAGAGATGGGAATTCTTTTTTTTTTTTTTTCTTTTGAAATATAGGTGATTTTCTTTATTTTGAAATTTAAATTTTATTGGAGTATAGTTGATTTACAGTGTTGTGTTCATTTCAGCTGCACAGCAAGTGATTCAGTTACACATATGCATATATTCATTCTTTTTCAGATTCTTTTCTGATAACGGTATTCCCAGAATACTGAGTAGAGCTCCCTGTGCTATACAGTAGGTCCTTGTTGCTTATGTGTTATATATAGTCATATTCGTATGTTTACCCCAAGCTCCTGATTTATCCCTACCCCCCACCTCTCCCCTTTGGTAACCATAAGTTTGTTTTCCAAGTCTGTGAGTCTGCCTCTGTTTTGTAAGTTAGTTCATTTGTATCAATTTTTAGCTTCCACCTAGAAGTGATATCACCCAATATTTGTCTTACTCTGTCTGACTTACTTCACTTAGTACAATCATCTCTAGGTCCATCCATGTTACTGCAACTGGCATTATTTTCTTCTATTTTATGGCTGAGTCATATTCCTTTATATATATGTATCACATATTCTTTACCTATATTCATATGTTGATGGACATTTTGGTTGCTTCCATGTCTTCGCTATTGTAAAGAGTGTTGCAGTGAACATTGGGGAAGATGTGTCTTTTCGATTTATGCTTTCCTCCAGATATGCACACAGGAGTGAACTTGCTGGATCATCTGGTAGCTCTATTTTATTTTATTTTATTTTACTTCATTTCATTTAAGTTTCAATTTTGTTGGAATAGAGTTGATTTACAATGTTGTGTTACTTTCTGCTGCACAGCACAGTGAAGCAGTTATACATATGTCCAATCCTTTTTGGATTCCTTTCCCATACAGGTCATTACAGAGTATTGAGTAGAGTTCCCTGTGCTATACAGTAAGCCCTTATTTGTTATCTCTTTTATATATAGTGGTGTGTATATGTCAATCCCAATTTCCAATTTATCCCTCCCACCTCCTCTTACTCTGGTAACCTCCATTCTGTGCTCCATAGTGGTTGTTACCAATTGGCATTGCCACCAATAGCATAGAATTGGTGGCGCAGTGGTTAAGAATCTGCCTGCCAGTTCAGGGGACACAGGTTCGAGCCCTGGCCCGGGAAGATCTCACATGCCACAGAACAAGTAAGCCCGTGCACCACAACTACTCAGTCTGCGCTCTAGAGCCCACGAGCCACAACTACTGAAGCCTGTGTGCCTACAGCTTGTGCTCCACAACAAGAGAAGCCACCACAAAGAGAAGGCTTCGTACCACAACGATGAGTAGTCCCCGCTTGTTGCAACTATAGAAATGCCACGCGCAGCAACGAAGACCCAACGCAGATTAAAAAAAAAAAATAAGTAGTAGATTTCTCTTTTTTCCACACCCTCTGAAGCATTTCTTGTTTGTAGACATTGTGATGATGGCTATTCTGAGTGGTTCCAGGTGATACTTCTTTGTACATCTGATTTGCATTTGTCTAACATAAAGCAATGGTGAGTATCTTCATATGTGCTTTTTTTTTTTTTTGAACAGTGTCAGTAAGATTGATCCCTTGAAAAAGGGTTATTGAAAGGTTGCCTTGTTTTGAAGTCTACTTCGATTACCTACCCCAAGACATTTTTTGAGGGCTGTTGTCATTTACAGCTCCCCAGGCGTTGTGAATATGAAGTGCGTATAAGGTCCAGTTTTAGAATTGTTGTTATGGGAAACAGAAGGCGGCAGGATTTCTACTGTCCCTCTCTGGTTACTGACACAACCTTAGATGTAGGGCAAGTCCTGTTCTTGGGTATTAAATTAGAGTGGAATGTGCCTGACCAAACATGTAAGGGCTTCTGTCCCATTCCTTCTTCCCCCTTACCCTTCATCCCCCGAACAAGTATAAACCCCTGCAAAATCACCTGTTGAGGGTGCTGTCTTGTAGAGTGGGATGACCCTTACGAAGGAGTCGGGAGGTCGGAACCCAAACACCAGGATATGTTGAGAGCAGGTGATTTTCCAAATGTCATCCAGCCCAGAGAGTCCACCATCCTTTGGGTGTCAGAGGGTTGGTTTAGTAGTATGAGGGCACACTTAGACCTGGAGATAGTGATCCCATGCAGAGGGGACCAGGTACTACATGTTCAAGGGGGGCGAATTAGCTGGCATATCCTCCCGAGGTCCTCAGGCCCACAACAGTCCAGCCTTGGGACCAAATTGTGTCTGTGTCCAGGGATGTGACACTAGTACATTCACTGCGACTAAACAAATTTAGTGATCATTTTTCTTTTCTTTAATTTAATTTTAAATTTATAATGGAGTATATAGTTGATTTATCATGTTGTGTTCATTTTTGACATACACCAACATGATTCATTTATACAGAGATAACTATGTATTCTTTTTAGAATTATTTTCCCAGTGAGGTTACTAAAGGGTGTTGAGAAGAGTTCCAAGTGCTCTACAGCAGGTCCATGTTGATTACAAGTTTTCTCTCTGTAAATATGTATATACTAACTCCAACCTCATGATTTATACCTCCAACACACCTTTCCAGTTTGGTAACCAGAAGTTTGTGTTCTAAGTCTGGGACTCTGTTTCTGTGTTGTAAGATAGTACCTTTCTATCAATTTTTAGATTCCACCGATAAGTAATATCATATGATATTTTTCATTGCCTGATTTATGACACTTAGTATGAATGTATGTAGGTCCTTCTGAGTGGCCCTAAATGGCCTTATTTCATTCACTTCATGGCTGAGTAATATTCCATTGTACATATCTACCATAATTTCTTTATCCATTCTTCCTTCCAAGGACTTTTAGGTCGCTTCCGAGTAGAGGCTCTTGTAAACAGGGCTGCATAAATTTTAGAGTGCCTGGGTCCTGTCAATTTACGTTTTTTCCAAGATACAGGCCCAGGAGTGGAAGCGCCATATGCTCTGAAACTCTGGTTTTTAGATTTTTAAGGAATCACCACCCACTTCTCCAGAGTGGCTGTTAGCAATTTACATTCCCACCATCAGCTTGTCAGGGTTCCCTTTTCTCCACGCCCTGTCCTGCATTTCAGGTTTTACAGTTTGTGAGGTTGGCCATTCTGACTGGTGTGAAGTGATATCTCTTTGTAGTATTAATTTACATTGCCCGTCTGTTTTGTTGGTCAAAAATGGAGTAAGGGTTTTTCCTGAATATATTAAGGAATAACGCATACGGCCTTTTCGGCAAACTGCATCACTGGGGATGTTCAGCAGCTTTGCATGTGCTTTAATGACGAGTGCAAACTACCCCTTGAAATCCCTTTCCTGCAATTCTGCCTTGCTTACAAGGCCTTTACGAATACTTGGCTCAAGAAATGACTCCATTAGAGGTGTCCATTACAACCCTGCATGTTTGTGAATTGCAGTGCCCCTGAGCACCGGTTTTCAACTTGTTTAGGGAAGCAGACACAAAGGGGCAGGATTTCTACAGACCCATTCCAGTTACTGGGACACCTGAAGGATAGGGAAATTCTTCTTCCAGGTAGGAAACTAGAGTAGCATATGCCTGTCCAAACATCTAAGGCTTGTGTCTCATTCCATCCCGCTATTCCCCTTCTTCACCGGAAAATTCCAAGCCGTGCAGAACCGGCT
The DNA here is from genome assembly GCF_028021215.1 of Eschrichtius robustus. Classification (NCBI taxonomy): domain Eukaryota; kingdom Metazoa; phylum Chordata; class Mammalia; order Artiodactyla; family Eschrichtiidae; genus Eschrichtius; species Eschrichtius robustus. Next base: position 40,591,626 of record NC_090830.1, on the reverse strand, counting down.
GTTGAGTGTGCTGCCTTCCCAAAGTGGGGAGACTCTAAGGAAAGGAGCTGGGGAACCCGAATACCAGGAGACGTGGAGATGAGGTGACTTTTCCAAAGTCTTCCCGATCAGACGGTGTACCATCCTCTGGATGTGCCATGCATGTTTTAGCTGTAGGAAGGGTCCCCTGCACCTGGAGGTATGGGACCCATGGAATGGGGGCCAGGCAGTATTACTCTAAAAGTGCTGCATTTGCTGTCCCATCCTCACGAAGCCTCTCAGACCAACGAGTGTAGAGCCTTAGGTCCCATCCAGCTCTGTGTCTAGATATGGTCAGTCCAGGTTGCATCACAGCCCTTGAACAAATTTTGTAAGAATTTCTCTCTCTCTCTCACTGTCTTTATTTTGTTCTTGTTATTTAATTTTATAATGGGGTATAGCTGATTTTCAATACTGTGTTTCTTCCTGCTCTACATCTATCCACTTGATTCACTTAAAGAGAGACATCAATAAATTATTTTACAGATTCTTACCAGTCTTATATATCCTTTTCTGGTGATAACAGTGTGCTGAGTCCAGCTCTTTGAGCTATAGAGTAGGTGCTGTCGAATACCTATTTTGTTTATGGAACCGTATCTGTGCTAATTTCAACCTCCTGGTTTATGCATCACCCTGCCCCACCTTTCTCCTTTAGCAGCAATAAGTGTGTTTTCTAAATGTGTGACTCCGTTTCTGTTTTGTAATTGCGTTCATGTGTAGGCATTTTTAGATACTATCTATAAGTGATACCTTATGATAAGTCTCTTTTTATGTCTGACTTATGTCACTTAGGATGATCGTACCTCAGTCTCCACGAGTTGCTGCCACTGGCCTTATTTCATTGATTTAATTGCTGAGTAATATTCCATTGTACATAAGTACCACATCTTCTTTATCCATTTTTTCCTTCCAAGGACATGTAAGTTGTACCCAAATCGAGGCATTTCTAAACAGAGCAGCCCTAAACTTTGGGGTGCCTGTGTCTTGTCGATTTTTTGGTTTTCCCAAGATATACGTCCATGAGGGGAAGTGCTGTATGCTCTGTAGCTCTGTGTTTTAGAAGTTTTAAGATACAGTATACAATTCTCAAGAGTGGCCGGTGGCAATTTACATCCCGCCGATCAGCATAACAAGGCTCCCTTTTCTCCATGGCCTGTCCTGCATTTCTGGGTTTTACACTTTTTCAGCATGGGCCTTTTGACCAATGCGAAGTGAGACATTTTTGTAATGCTGATTTGCATTGCCAGCTTGTTTAGTTAGCCAAAAAGAGCATCTGCGTTTTTTCCAAAATTTATTCAGGAAAGAACGCAGACGCCCTTTTTGGCCAACTGCATCATTGTCGAAGATCTGCAGAATTTCATGTGCTTTAAAGGCGAGTCCAATCTACCTGTGAAAAACTGTTTCCTGCAATTCTGTCTTGCTTTGAAATCCTCTTCGTTGCCTTACCTCAATATATTTTTGGACGAGAGTGATCATTTATAACTCTGCAGGTTTGTGAATTGCAGTGCCCCTGAGTTCCATTTTTCTACTCGCTTTCTTGGGAGTTGGCCGCAAAAGCGCAGGATGGCTTCAGGACCTATTCTGGTTCCCTGGGGCAGGCTGAGCCTGTGGTTAATTCTTCTTCCTGATGGAAATTAGAGTGACCTGTGCCTTTCCCAACACCTAGAGCTAGCCTCTCATGGGTTCCCCCTCTTCCCATTCATCCTCAGGACAAATTGCAACCTGTACGAAACAGGAGGTTAAAGGTGCTGATTCTCCAAGTGGGGAGATTGTTAGTAAAGCGGATGGAATGGCGATCCCGAGCACCAGGAGATGAGGAATGAGGTGCGTTTCAGAAACCTTTCCCGATCACACTGTATACCATCCACTGGGTTTCCCATGCATTTTTTCGCTGTAAGAAGATTCCCTTAAACCTGGAGATTTGGGACCCATACAATGGGTACCACGCACTATTACTTTAAAGAGTAGGCTTTTGCTCACCCAACCTCACCAATCCTCTCAGCCCCAAGAGTGTCCAGCCTTATATCTAATCCAGCTGTGTGTCTGGATACGGTCGATCCAGGTTGCTTCACTGCCCCTGAACGAACTTTGTACGAATTTCTCTCTCTTTCACTGTCTTTGTTGGGGTTTTTTTTGTAATGTATTTTTACAATGGGGTTTAGCTGATTTTCACTGCTGTGTTTATGCCGCTTTTTACCGACTTGATTCATTTACAGAGAGATATCAATACATAGGTTTTAAGATTCTTACTAGTCAGATATACTCTTGTGTGGTGAATAGGGGGCGTTGAGTCCAGTTCACTGAGCAACGGGTAGGTGTTGTCTGTTACATATTTGGTTTATGGAACGGTATGTGTGCTAATTTCAAACCCTTGTTTTATGCCTCACCCCACCTCACCTTTCCAGTTAAGCAGCCAACCAGTGTTTTCTAAATGTGTGACTCTGTTCTGTTTTGTAATCATGTCATGTGTAGCGATTTTTACTTTCCCTCTATAAGTGATATCTTATGATAAGTGTCTCTTTCTGTGTGACTTATTTCACTTAGAAACATCGTACCTAAATCCACTCATCATGCTTCTAGTAGCCGTATGACATTGATTTCATGGCTGAGTGATATTCCATTGTACATAAATACCACACTTCTTTATCCATTTTTCTCTATCCTGGCATATTTATGGTGTACTGAAGTGGAGGTTCTTGTAAACAGAGCAGGCCTAAACTTTGGGGTGCCTGTGTCTTGTTGATTTTTAGTTTTCCCATTTTATACGCCCACGAGTGGAAGGGCCCTATGCTCTCTAGCTGTGTTTTTTAGATGTTTTAGGAAACACCATGCACTTCTCCAGAGTGGCCGTTGGCAATTTACATCCCGCCCATCAGCCTAACAAGGCTCCCTTTTCTCCCTGGCCTGTCCTGCACTTCTGTTTTTTACACTGTTTTGGATGGCCTTTGGACGGATGGGAAGTGAGACTTATTTGTAGTGCTTATTTGAATATATTCAGGAAAAAACGCATACGCCGTTTTTGGCCAAGTGCATCATTGTAGACGTTTTGCCGCTTTTCATGTGCTCTAAAGGCGATTCTTATCTACCTCCTTAAATCTGGGGGCTTGTTCCCGCACATTCCTCTCTAATGTACAACCTCGGAACACTACCTCCAGGAAGACTCTGTTGCCCTAGTAACAAGGGTTGAGAACGTAATAATGCTGCCGCCTTGTGGCTGTTTCTCACAATAGCAGCTTTAAACCCAGAGCTAATGTTTGCTTAATAGTCAAAAGGACAGCAGGGCTGTAAATGACACCTCCCCTCAAAAAATGCCCTGGGGTAGGGAATAGGCAAGAAAATTCAACACATGTCAAATTTTTCAAAAAGTCAATATGAAGAGAGAAGTTGTACTCACTCTTTAAAAAAAAAAAAAAAAAAGAGGAAAAGAAAAAAAGGACATGCCTAAATCTCAGTATAAGGAATTATTAGCCACATGCAAATCCAACCTCCAAAAAGTTTCAGCTCACACCAGTCAAATGACCATCAGCAAAACGTTTACAAACTATAAATGCTGAAGGGGTTTTAGAGAACTTTGTACCTTCTAGCAGCTGGTGGGATGTAAAGTGGTAACAGCACTAACAAAAACTGAATGGAGCTGCTGTAAAAGGTAAAAATTGAGCTACCAGATGATGTGGCAGCGCACCTTTTGGGCCTATAATCTAAGACCACCAGAATCGGAAAGACAGAGGCAGGCAAATGTGCACTTCAGCAATATTGAAATAGCCAAGACATGGAAGCAAAAAAAAGGTCCATAAACAGATGAATTGACAAAGAAGAAGTGGTATATGTACAGAATGGAATAGTAGCCTCGGGAAGAAAACGAAGAGTGCCGTTTTCAGGATTAAAAATGAGCCTAGAAATAATCATATTAGGTAAAGTAAGTCAAAAGGGAATGACAAATATCCTATGATACCATTTATACAAGTGATCCTAAGATTGCTACCAATGAACATACTTCCACAGAAAAAGACACTCACAGACTTATAAAACAAACTAATGGTTAACCAAAATGAAAGGTGGAAGGATGGAAAAATTAGGATTCTGGGGCTAACCTAAATAGGCTAATGTATGTTAAATGTATATAAACACTTAACATATGAACTATATATATTTCGTGCAATTCTGCCTTGCTTTCAAATCCTCTTCTTTGCCTTCCTTCAATATATTTTTGGACGAGAGTTACCATTTATAACTCTACAGGATTGTGAATTGCAGTGCCCCTGATCTCCATTTTTCAACTCGCTTTTTTGGAAGCTGGCCGAAAAACCGCAGGATTGCTTAAGGCCCTATTGTGGTTCCGTGGAGCAGGCTGAGCCTGTGGTTAATTCTTCTTCCTGATGGGAAATTAGAGTGACCTATACATGTCCCAACACCTAGAGCTTGCCTCTCATGGGTTCCTCCCTCTTCCCATTCATCCTCAGGACAAACTGCAACCTGTACGAAACAGGAGGTTAAAGGTGCTGATTCTCCAAGTGGCGAGATTGTTAGTAAAGCGGCTGGAATGGCGAACCCGAGCACAAGGAGATGAGAAATGAGGTGCGTTTCAGAAACCTTTCTCGATCACACTCTATACCATCCACTGGGTTTCCCATGCATTTTTTCGCTGTAGGAAGACTCCCTTGAACCTGGAGATTTGGGACCCATAGAATGGGTACCATGCAGTACTACTTTAAAGGGTCTGCGTTTGCTCACCCAACCTCAACAAACCTCTCAGCCCCAAGAGTGTCCACCCTTATGTGGCAATCAGCTGTGGGTCTAGATATGGTCAATCCAGGTGGCATCACAGCCCCTGAACGAATTTTGTAAGAATTTCTCTCTATTTCACTCTCTTTGTTTCACGGGTTTTTAAAAGTAATTGATTTTTATAATGGGGTTTAGCTGCTTTTCACTGTTGCGTTTATGCCGCTTTACACCCACTTGACTCACTTACAGAGAGATATCAATACATAGGTTTTAAGATTCTTACTAGTCAGATATATTCTTGGGCGGTGAATACGGGGTGTTGTGTCCAGTTCACTGAGCAAGGAGTAGGTCTTGTCTATTACGTATTGGGTTTATGGAACGGTATCTGAGATAATTTGAAACCCTTGTTTTATGCATCACCCCACCTAACCTTTCCCGTTAGGCAGCCATAGTGTGTTTTCTAAACGTGTGACCCTGTTCTGTTTTGTAATTCAGTTCAATGGTAGCGATTTTTACATTCCCTCTATAAGTGATATCTTATGATAAGTGTCTTTTTCTGTGTGACTTATTTCACTTAGAATCGTCGTACCTAAATCCACTCATCATGCTGCTACTAGCCTTATGACGTTGATTTCATGGCTGAGTGATATTCCATTGTACATAAGGACCACAACTTCTTTATCCATTTTTCTCTTTCCTGGGATATTTAAGGTGTTACGAAGTGGAGGTTCTTGTCAACAGAGCAGCCCTAAACTTTGGGGTGCCTGTGTCTTGCTGATTTTTAGTTTTCCCAATTTATACGCCCATGAGTGGAAGTGCCCTATGCTCTCTAAGCTGAGTTTTGTAGATGTTTCAGGACACACCGTAAACTTCTCCAGAGTGGCTGTTGGCAATTTACATCCTGCCCATCAGCGTAGCAAGGCTCCCGTTTCTCCATGGCCTGTCCTGCATTTCTGGTTTTGAAACTTTATTCAGCATGGCCCTTTTGACCGACGGGAAGCGAGCCTTCTTTGTAGCGCTGATTTGCCTTTCCAGGTTGCTTGGTTGGCAAAAAAGGGCGTATGCGTTTTTTCCTGAATATATTCAGGAAAAAAAGCATACGCCCTTTTTGGCCAAGGGCATCATTGTCGAGGTTTTGCCGCTTTTCCTGTGCTTTAAAGGCGATTCGAATCTGCCTCCTGAAATCTGTTTCCTGCAATTCTGCCTTGCTTTCAAATCCCCTTCGTTGCCTTCCCTCAATATATTTGTAGACGAGAGTTATCATTTATAAGTCTGCAGGTTTGTGAATTGCAGTGACCCTGAGCTCCATTTTTCAACTCGCTCTCTTGGGAGCTGGCCGCAAAAGCGCAGGATTGCTTTAGGCCCTATTCTGCTTCCGGGCGGCAGAATGAGCCTGTGGTTAATTCTTCTTCCTGATGGGAAAATAGAGTGACCTGTGCCTGTCCCAACACCTAGAGCTAGTCTCTCATTGGTTCCCCCTCTTCCCGTACATCCTCAGGACAAATTGCAACCTGTATGGAACAGGAGGTTAAAGGTGCTGATTCTCCAAGGAGGGAGATTGCTAGTAAAGCGGCTGGAATGGCGAACCCAAGCACAAGGAGATGAGAAATGAGGTGCGTTTTAGAAACCTTTCCCGATCACTCGGTGTACCATCTTCTGGGTTTCTCATGCATGTTTTCGATGTAGGAAGATGCCCTTGAACCTGGAGATTTGGGACCCTTGGGTTGGGTACCACGCAGTATTACTGTAAAGGGTCTGCGTTTGCTCACCCAACCTCACCAAAACTCTCAGCCCCAAGAGTGTCCACCCTTATGTCTCAATCAGCTGCGGGTCTAGATATGGTCTATCCAGGTGTCATCACAGCCCCTGAACGAATTTTGTAAGAATTTCTCTCTCTTTCACTGTCTTTGTTTCACGGGTTTTTAAAATTAATTGATTTTTATAATGGGGTTTAGCTGCTTTTCACTGCTGTGTTTATGCAGCTTTACACCCACTTGACTCACTTACAGAGAGATATCAATACATAGGTTTTAAGTTTCTTACTAGTTAGATATATTCTTGGGCGGTGAATAGGGGGTGTTGAGTCCAGTTCACTGAGCAAGTAGTAGGTCTTGTCTATTACATATTGGGTTTATGGAACGGTATCTGAGCTAATTTGAAACCCTTGTTTTATGCATCACCCCACCTCACCTTTCCCGTTAGGCAGCCATAGTGTGTTTTCTAAACGTGTGACTCTGTTCTGTTTTGTAATTCAGTTCAAGGGTAGCGGTTTTTACATTCCCTCTATAAGTGATATCTTATGATAAGTGTCTTTTTCTGTGTGACTTATTTCACTTAGAATCGTCGTACCTAAATCCACTCATCATGCTGCTACTAGCCTTATGACGTTGATTTCATGGCTGAGTGATATTCCATTGTACATAAGGACCACAACTTCTTTATCCATTTTTCTCTTTCTTGGGATATTTAAGGTTAACGAAGTGGAGGTTCTTGTCAACAGAGCAGCCCTAAACTTTGGGGTGCCTGTGTCTTGCTGATTTTTAGTTTTCCCAATTTATACGCCCATGAGTGGAAGTGCCCTATGCTCTCTAAGCTGAGTTTTGTAAATGTTTCAGGACACACCGTACACTTCTCCAGAGTGGCTGTTGGCAATTTACATCCCGCCCATCAGCGTAGCAAGGCTCCCGTTTCTCCGTGGCCTGTCCTGCATTTCTGGTTTTGACACTTTATTCAGCATGGCCCTTTTGACCGATGGGAAGCGAGACTTCTTTGTAGCGCTGATTTGCCTTTCCAGGTTGCTTGGTTGGCCAAAAAGGGCGTATGCGTTTTGTCCTGAATATATTCAGGAAAAAACGCATACGCCCTTTTTGGCCAAGGGCATCATTGTCGAGGTTTTGCCGCTTTTCCTGTGCTTTAAAGGCGATTCGAATCTGCCTCCTGAAATCTGTTTCCTGCAATTCTGCCTTGCTTTCAAATCCTCTTTGTTGCCTTCCCTCAATATATTTGTAGACGAGAGTTATCATTTATAAGTCTGCAGGTTTGTGAATTGCAGTGCCCCTGAGCTCCATTTTTCAACTCGCTCTCTTGGGAGCTGGCCGCAAAAGCGCAGGATTGCTTTAGGCCCTATTCTGCTTCCGGGCGGCAGACTGAGCCTGTGGTTAATTCTTCTTCCTGATGGGAAAATAGAGTGACCTGTGCCTGTCCCAACACCTAGAGCTAGTCTCTCATTGGTTCCCCCTCTTCCCGTTCATCCTCAGGACAAATTGCAACCTGTATGGAACAGGAGGTTAAAGGTGCTGATTCTCCAAGGAGGGAGATTGCTAGTAAAGCGGCTGGAATGGCGAACCCGAGCACAAGGAGATGAGAAATGAGGTGCGTTTTAGAAACCTTTCCCGATCACTCGGTGGACCATCTTCTGGGTTTCTCATGCATGTTTTCGATGTAGGCAGATGCCCTTGAACCTGGAGATTTGGGACCCATGGGATGGGTACCACGCAGTATTACTTTAAAGCGTCTGCGTTTGATCACCCAACCTCACCAAACCTCTCAGCCCCAAGAGTGTCCACCCTTATGTCTCAATCAGCTGCGGGTCTAGATATGGTCAATCCAGGTGGCATCACAGCCCCTGAACGAATTTTGTAAGAATTTCTCTCTGTTTCACTGTCTTTGTTTCACGGGTTTTTAAAATTAATCGAGTTTTATAATGGGGTTTAGCTGCTTTTCACTGCTGTGTTTATGCAGCTTTACACCCACTTGACTCACTTACAGAGAGATATCAATACATAGGTTTTAAGATTCTTACTAGTCAGATATATTCCTGGGCGGTGAATAGGGGGTGTTGAGTCCAGTTCCCTGAGCAAGGAGTAGGTCTTGTCTATTACGTATTGGGTTTATGGAACGGTATCTGAGCTAATTTGAAACCCTTGTTTTAGGCATCACCCCACCTCACCTTTCCCGTTAGGCAGCCATAGTGTGTTTTCTAACCGTGTGACTCTGTTCTGTTTTGTAATTCAGTTCAAGGGTAGCGGTTTTTACATTCCCTCTATAAGTGATATCTTATGATAAGTGTCTTTTTCTGTGTGACTTATTTGACTTAGAATCGTCGTACCTAAATCCACTCATCATGCTGCTACTAGCCTTATGACGTTGATTTCATGGCTGAGTGATATTCCTTTGTACATAAGGACCACAACTTCTTTATCCATTTTTTCTCTTTCCTGGGATATTTAAGGTGTAACGAAGTGGAGGTTCTTGTCAACAGAGCAGCCCTAAACTTTGGGGTGCTTGTGTCTTGCTGATTTTTAGTTTTCCCATTTTATACGCCCATGAGTGGAAGTGCCCTATGCTCTCTAAGCTGAGTTTTGTAAATGTTTCAGGACACACCGTACACTTCTCCAGAGTGGCTGTTGGCAATTTACATCCCGCCCATCAGCGTAGCAAGGCTCCCGTTTCTCCGTGGCCTGTCCTGCATTTCTGGTTTTGACACTTTATTCAGCATGGCCCTTTTGACCGATGGGAAGCGAGACTTCTTTGTAGCGCCGATTTGCCTTTCCAGGTTGCTTGGTTGGCCAAAAAGGGCGTATGCGTTTTTTCCTGAATATATTCAGGAAAAAACGCATACGCCCTTTTTGGCCAAGGGCATCATTGTCGAGGTTTTGCCGCTTTTCCTGTGCTTTAAAGGCGATTCGAATCTGCCTCCTGAAATCTGTTTCCTGCAATTCTGCCTTGCTTTCAAATCCTCGTTGTTGCCTTCCCTCAATATATTTGTAGACGAGAGTTATCATTTATACGTCTGCAGGTTTGTGAATTGCAGTGCCCCTGAGCTCCATTTTTCAACTCGCTCTCTTGGGAGCTGGCCGCAAAAGCGCAGGATTGCTTTAGGCCCTATTCTGCTTCCGGGCGGCAGACTGAACCTGTGCTTAATTCTTCTTCCTGATGGGAAAATAGAGTGACCTGTGCCTGTCCCAACACCTAGAGCTAGTCTCTCATTGGTTCCCCGTCTTCCCGTTCATCCTCAGTTCAAATTGCCACCTGTATGGAACAGGAGGTTAAAGGTGCTGATTCTCCAAGGAGGGAGATTGCTAGTAAAGCGGCTGGAATGGCGAACCCGAGCACAAGGAGATGAGAAAGGAGGTGCGTTTTAGAAACCTTTCCCGATCACTCGGTGGACCATCTTCTGGGTTTCTCATGCATGTTTTCGATGTAGGAAGATGCCCTTGAACCTGGAGATTTGGGACCCTTGGGTTGGGTACCACGCAGTATTACTGTAAAGGGTCTGCGTTTGCTCACCCAACCTCACCAAAACTCTCAGCCCCAAGAGTGTCCACCCTTATGTCTCAATCAGCTGCGGGTCTAGATATGGTCTATCCAGGTGTCATCACAGCCCCTGAACGAATTTTGTAAGAATTTTTCTCTCTTTCACTGTCTTTGTTTCACGGGTTTTTAAAATTAATTGATTTTTATAATGGGGTTTAGCTGCTTTTCACTGCTGTGTTTATGCAGCTTTACACCCACTTGACTCACTTACAGAGAGATATCAATACATAGGTTTTAAGTTTCTTACTAGTCAGATATATTCTTGGGCGGTGAATAGGGGGTGTTGAGTCCAGTTCACTGAGCAAGTAGTAGGTCTTGTCTATTACATATTGGGTTTATGGAACGGTATCTGAGCTAATTTGAAACCCTTGTTTTATGCATCACCCCACCTCACCTTTCCCGTTAGGCAGCCGTAGTGTGTTTTCTAAACGTGTGACTCTGTTCTGTTTTGTAATTCAGTTCAAGGGTAGCGGTTTTTACATTCCCTCTATAAGTGATATCTTATGATAAGTGTCTTTTTCTGTGTGACTTATTTCACTTAGAATCGTCGTACCTAAATCCACTCATCATGCTGCTACTAGCCTTATGACGTTGATTTCATGGCTGAGTGATATTCCATTGTACATAAGGACCACAACTTCTTTATCCATTTTTCTCTTTCTTAGGATATTTAAGGTTAACGAAGTGGAGGTTCTTGTCAACAGAGCAGCCCTAAACTTTGGGGTGCTTGTGTCTTGCTGATTTTTAGTTTTCCCAATTTATACGCCCATGAGTGGAAGTGCCCTATGCTCTCTAAGCTGAGTTTTGTAAATGTTTCAGGACACACCGTACACTTCTCCAGAGTGGCTGTTGGCAATTTACATCCCGCCCATCAGCGTAGCAAGGCTCCCGTTTCTCCGTGGCCTGTCCTGCATTTCTGGTTTTGACACTTTATTCAGCATGGCCCTTTTGACCGATGGGAAGCGAGACTTCTTTGTAGCGCTGATTTGCCTTTCCAGGTTGCTTGGTTGGCCAAAAAGGGCGTATGCGTTTTGTCCTGAATATATTCAGGAAAAAACGCATACGCCCTTTTTGGCCAAGGGCATCATTGTCGAGGTTTTGCCGCTTTTCCTGTGCTTTAAAGGCGATTCGAATCTGCCTCCTGAAATCTGTTTCCTGCAATTCTGCCTTGCTTTCAAATCCTCTTTGTTGCCTTCCCTCAATATATTTGTAGACGAGAGTTATCATTTATAAGTCTGCAGGTTTGTGAATTGCAGTGCCCCTGAGCTCCATTTTTCAACTCGCTCTCTTGGGAGCTGGCCGCAAAAGCGCAGGATTGCTTTAGGCCCTATTCTGCTTCCGGGCGGCAGACTGAGCCTGTGGTTAATTCTTCTTCCTGATGGGAAAATAGAGTGACCTGTGCCTGTCCCAACACCTAGAGCTAGTCTCTCATTGGTTCCCCCTCTTCCCGTTCATCCTCAGGACAAATTGCAACCTGTATGGAACAGGAGGTTAAAGGTGCTGATTCTCCAAGGAGGGAGATTGCTAGTAAAGCGGCTGGAATGGCGAACCCGAGCACAAGGAGATGAGAAATGAGGTGCGTTTTAGAAACCTTTCCCGATCACTCGGTGGACCATCTTCTGGGTTTCTCATGCATGTTTTCGATGTAGGCAGATGCCCTTGAACCTGGAGATTTGGGACCCATGGGATGGGTACCACGCAGTATTACTTTAAAGCGTCTGCGTTTGCTCACCCAACCTCACCAAACCTCTCAGCCCCAAGAGTGTCCACCCTTATGTCTCAATCAGCTGCGGGTCTAGATATGGTCAATCCAGGTGGCATCACAGCCCCTGAACGAATTTTGTAAGAATTTCTCTCTGTTTCACTGTCTTTGTTTCACGGGTTTTTAAAATTAATCGAGTTTTATAATGGGGTTTAGCTGCTTTTCACTGCTGTGTTTATGCAGCTTTACACCCACTTGACTCACTTACAGAGAGATATCAATACATAGGTTTTAAGATTCTTACTAGTCAGATATATTCCTGGGCGGTGAATAGGGGGTGTTGAGTCCAGTTCCCTGAGCAAGGAGTAGGTCTTGTCTATTACGTATTGGGTTTATGGAACGGTATCTGAGCTAATTTGAAACCCTTGTTTTAGGCATCACCCCACCTCACCTTTCCCGTTAGGCAGCCATAGTGTGTTTTCTAACCGTGTGACTCTGTTCTGTTTTGTAATTCAGTTCAAGGGTAGCGGTTTTTACATTCCCTCTATAAGTGATATCTTATGATAAGTGTCTTTTTCTGTGTGACTTATTTGACTTAGAATCGTCGTACCTAAATCCACTCATCATGCTGCTACTAGCCTTATGACGTTGATTTCATGGCTGAGTGATATTCCTTTGTACATAAGGACCACAACTTCTTTATCCATTTTTCTCTTTCCTGGGATATTTAAGGTGTAACGAAGTGGAGGTTCTTGTCAACAGAGCAGCCCTAAACTTTGGGGTGCTTGTGTCTTGCTGATTTTTAGTTTTCCCATTTTATACGCCCATGAGTGGAAGTGCCCTATGCTCTCTAAGCTGAGTTTTGTAAATGTTTCAGGACACACCGTACACTTCTCCAGAGTGGCTGTTGGCAATTTACATCCCGCCCATCAGCGTAGCAAGGCTCCCGTTTCTCCGTGGCCTCTCCTGCATTTCTGGTTTTGACACTTTATTCAGCATGGCCCTTTTGACCGATGGGAAGCGAGACTTCTTTGTAGCGCCGATTTGCCTTTCCAGGTTGCTTGGTTGGCCAAAAAGGGCGTATGCGTTTTTTCCTGAATATATTCAGGAAAAAACGCATACGCCCTTTTTGGCCAAGGGCATCATTGTCGAGGTTTTGCCGCTTTTCCTGTGCTTTAAAGGCGATTCGAATCTGCCTCCTGAAATCTGTTTCCTGCAATTCTGCCTTGCTTTCAAATCCTCGTTGTTGCCTTCCCTCAATATATTTGTAGACGAGAGTTATCATTTATACGTCTGCAGGTTTGTGAATTGCAGTGCCCCTGAGCTCCATTTTTCAACTCGCTCTCTTGGGAGCTGGCCGCAAAAGCGCAGGATTGCTTTAGGCCCTATTCTGCTTCCGGGCGGCAGACTGATCCTGTGCTTAATTCTTCTTCCTGATGGGAAAATAGAGTGACCTGTGCCTGTCCCAACACCTAGAGCTAGTCTCTCATTGGTTCCCCGTCTTCCCGTTCATCCTCAGTTCAAATTGCCACCTGTATGGAACAGGAGGTTAAAGGTGCTGATTCTCCAAGGAGGGAGATTGCTAGTAAAGCGGCTGGAATGGCGAACCCGAGCACAAGGAGATGAGAAAGGAGGTGCGTTTTAGAAACCTTTCCCGATCACTCGGTGGACCATCTTCTGGGTTTCTCATGCATGTTTTCGATGTAGGAAGATGCCCTTGAGCCTGGAGATTTGGGACCCATGGGATGGGTACCACGCAGTATTACTTTAAAGCGTCTGCGTTTGCTCACCCAACCTCACCAAACCTCTCAGCCCCAAGAGTGTCCACCCTTATGTCTCAATCAGCCTCGGGTCTAGATATGGTCAATCCAGGTGGCATCACAGCCCCTGAACGAATTTTGTAAGAATTTCTCTCTGTTTCACTGTCTTTGTTTCACGGGTTTTTAAAATTAATTGAGTTTTATAATGGGGTTTAGCTGCTTTTCACTGCTGTGTTTATGCAGCTTTACACCCACTTGACTCACTTACAGAGAGATATCAATACATAGGTTTTAAGATTCTTACTAGTCAGATATATTCCTGGGCGGTGAATAGGGGGTGTTGAGTCCAGTTCCCTGAGCAAGGAGTAGGTCTTGTCTATTACGTATTGGGTTTATGGAACGGTATCTGAGCTAATTTGAAACCCTTGTTTTAGGCATCACCCCACCTCACCTTTCCCGTTAGGCAGCCATAGTGTCTTTTCTAACCGTGTGACTCTGTTCTGTTTTGTAATTCAGTTCAAGGGTAGCGGTTTTTACATTCCCTCTATAAGTGATATCTTATGATAAGTGTCTTTTTCTGTGTGACTTATTTCACTTAGAATCGTCGTACCTAAATCCACTCATCATGCTGCTACTAGCCTTATGACGTTGATTTCATGGCTGAGTGATATTCCTTTGTACATAAGGACCACAACTTCTTTATCCATTTTTCTCTTTCCTGGGATATTTAAGGTGTAACGAAGTGGAGGTTCTTGTCAACAGAGCAGCCCTAAACTTTGGGGTGCCTGTGTCTTGCTGATTTTTAGTTTTCCCAATTTATACGCCCATGAGTGGAAGTGCCCTATGCTCTCTAAGCTGAGTTTTGTAAATGTTTCAGGACACACCGTACACTTCTCCAGAGTGGCTGTTGGCAATTTACATCCCGCCCATCAGCGTAGCAAGGCTCCCGTTTCTCCGTGGCCTGTCCTGCATTTCTGGTTTTGACACTTTATTCAGCATGGCCCTTTTGACCGATGGGAAGCGAGACTTCTTTGTAGCGCTGATTTGCCTTTCCAGGTTGCTTGGTTGGCCAAAAAGGGCGTATGCGTTTTTTCCTGAATATATTCAGGAAAAAACGCATACGCCCTTTTTGGCCAAGGGCATCATTGTCGAGGTTTTGCCGCTTTTCCTGTGCTTTAAAGGCGATTCGAATCTGCCTCCTGAAATCTGTTTCCTGCAATTCTGCCTTGCTTTCAAATCCTCTTTGTTGCCTTCCCTCAATATATTTGTAGACGAGAGTTATCATTTATAAGTCTGCAGGTTTGTGAATTGCAGTGCCCCTGAGCTCCATTTTTCAACTCGCTCTCTTGGGAGCTGGCCGCAAAAGCGCAGGATTGCTTTAGGCCCTATTCTGCTTCCGGGCGGCAGACTGAGCCTGTGGTTAAGTCTTCTTCCTGATGGGAAAATAGAGTGACCTGTGCCTGTCCCAACACCTAGAGCTAGTCTCTCATTGGTTCCCCGTCTTCCCGTTTATCCTCAGTTCAAATTGCCACCTGTATGGAACAGGAGGTTAAAGGTGCTGATTCTCCAAAGAGGGAGATTGCTAGTAAAGTGGCTGGAATGGCGAACCCGAGCACAAGGAGATGAGAAAGGAGGTGCGTTTTAGAAACCTTTCCCGATCACTCGGTGGACCATCTTCTGGGTTTCTCATGCATGTTTTCGATGTAGGAAGATGCCCTTGAGCCTGGAGATTTGGGACCCATGGGATGGGTACCACGCAGTATTACTTTAAAGCGTCTGCGTTTGCTCACCCAACCTCACCAAACCTCTCAGCCCCAAGAGTGTCCACCCTTATGTCTCAATCAGCCTCGGGTCTAGATATGGTCAATCCAGGTGGCATCACAGCCCCTGAACGAATTTTGTAAGAATTTCTCTCTGTTTCACTGTCTTTGTTTCACGGGTTTTTAAAATTAATTGAGTTTTATAATGGGGTTTAGCTGCTTTTCACTGCTGTGTTTATGCAGCTTTACACCCACTTGACTCACTTACAGAGAGATATCAATACATAGGTTTTAAGATTCTTACTAGTCAGATATATTCCTGGGCGGTGAATGGGGGGTGTTGAGTCCAGTTCCCTGAGCAAGGAGTAGGTCTTGTCTATTACGTATTGGGTTTATGGAACGGTATCTGAGCTAATTTGAAACCCTTGTTTTAGGCATCACCCCACCTCACCTTTCCCGTTAGGCAGCCATAGTGTCTTTTCTAACCGTGTGACTCTGTTCTGTTTTGTAATTCAGTTCAAGGGTAGCGGTTTTTACATTCCCTCTATAAGTGATATCTTATGATAAGTGTCTTTTTCTGTGTGACTTATTTGACTTAGAATCGTCGTACCTAAATCCACTCATCATGCTGCTACTAGCCTTATGACGTTGATTTCATGGCTGAGTGATATTCCTTTGTACATAAGGACCACAACTTCTTTATCCATTTTTCTCTTTCCTGGGATATTTAAGGTGTAACGAAGTGGAGGTTCTTGCCAACAGAGCAGCCCTAAACTTTGGGGTGCCTGTGTCTTGCTGATTTTTAGTTTTCCCAATTTATACGCCCATGAGTGGAAGTGCCCTATGCTCTCTAAGCTGAGTTTTGTAAATGTTTCAGGACACACCGTACACTTCTCCAGAGTGGCTGTTGGCAATTTACATCCCGCCCATCAGCGTAGCAAGGCTCCCGTTTCTCCGTGGCCTGTCCTGCATTTCTGGTTTTGACACTTTATTCAGCATGGCCCTTTTGACCGATGGGAAGCGAGACTTCTTTGTAGCGCTGATTTGCCTTTCCAGGTTGCTTGGTTGGCCAAAAAGGGCGTATGCGTTTTTTCCTGAATATATTCAGGAAAAAACGCATACGCCCTTTTTGGCCAAGGGCATCATTGTCGAGGTTTTGCCGCTTTTCCTGTGCTTTAAAGGCGATTCGAATCTGCCTCCTGAAATCTGTTTCCTGCAATTCTGCCTTGCTTTCAAATCCTCTTTGTTGCCTTCCCTCAATATATTTGTAGACGAGAGTTATCATTTATAAGTCTGCAGGTTTGTGAATTGCAGTGCCCCTGAGCTCCATTTTTCAACTCGCTCTCTTGGGAGCTGGCCGCAAAAGCGCAGGATTGCTTTAGGCCCTATTCTGCTTCCGGGCGGCAGACTGAGCCTGTGGTTAAGTCTTCTTCCTGATGGGAAAATAGAGTGACCTGTGCCTGTCCCAACACCTAGAGCTAGTCTCTCATTGGTTCCCCGTCTTCCCGTTCATCCTCAGTTCAAATTGCCACCTGTATGGAACAGGAGGTTAAAGGTGCTGATTCTCCAAGGAGGGAGATTGCTAGTAAAGCGGCTGGAATGGCGAACCCGAGCACAAGGAGATGAGAAAGGAGGTGCGTTTTAGAAACCTTTCCCGATCACTCGGTGGACCATCTTCTGGGTTTCTCATGCATGTTTTCGATGTAGGAAGATGCCCTTGAACCTGGAGATTTGGGACCCATGGGATGGGTACCACGCAGTATTACTTTAAAGCGTCTGCGTTTGCTCACCCAACCTCACCAAACCTCTCAGCCCCAAGAGTGTCCACCCTTATGTCTCAATCAGCCTCGGGTCTAGATATGGTCAATCCAGGTGGCATCACAGCCCCTGAACGAATTTTGTAAGAATTTCTCTCTGTTTCACTGTCTTTGTTTCACGGGTTTTTAAAATTAATCGAGTTTTATAATGGGGTTTAGCTGCTTTTCACTGCTGTGTTTATGCAGCTTTACACCCACTTGACTCACTTACAGAGAGATATCAATACATAGGTTTTAAGATTCTTACTAGTCAGATATATTCCTGGGCGGTGAATAGGGGGTGTTGAGTCCAGTTCCCTGAGCAAGGAGTAGGTCTTGTCTATTACGTATTGGGTTTATGGAACGGTATCTGAGCTAATTTGAAACCCTTGTTTTAGGCATCACCCCACCTCACCTTTCCCGTTAGGCAGCCATAGTGTGTTTTCTAACCGTGTGACTCTGTTCTGTTTTGTAATTCAGTTCAAGGGTAGCGGTTTTTACATTCCCTCTATAAGTGATATCTTATGATAAGTGTCTTTTTCTGTGTGACTTATTTGACTTAGAATCGTCGTACCTAAATCCACTCATCATGCTGCTACTAGCCTTATGACGTTGATTTCATGGCTGAGTGATATTCCTTTGTACATAAGGACCACAACTTCTTTATCCATTTTTCTCTTTCCTGGGATATTTAAGGTGTAACGAAGTGGAGGTTCTTGTCAACAGAGCAGCCCTAAACTTTGGGGTGCTTGTGTCTTGCTGATTTTTAGTTTTCCCATTTTATACGCCCATGAGTGGAAGTGCCCTATGCTCTCTAAGCTGAGTTTT
This sequence comes from Eschrichtius robustus, assembly GCF_028021215.1. Classification (NCBI taxonomy): domain Eukaryota; kingdom Metazoa; phylum Chordata; class Mammalia; order Artiodactyla; family Eschrichtiidae; genus Eschrichtius; species Eschrichtius robustus. The sequence goes on along the minus strand of NC_090830.1, from coordinate 40,573,724 downwards.
GTAAATGTTTCAGGACACACCGTACACTTCTCCAGAGTGGCTGTTGGCAATTTACATCCCGCCCATCAGCGTAGCAAGGCTCCCGTTTCTCCGTGGCCTGTCCTGCATTTCTGGTTTTGACACTTTATTCAGCATGGCCCTTTTGACCGATGGGAAGCGAGACTTCTTTGTAGCGCTGATTTGCCTTTCCAGGTTGCTTGGTTGGCCAAAAAGGGCGTATGCGTTTTGTCCTGAATATATTCAGGAAAAAACGCATACGCCCTTTTTGGCCAAGGGCATCATTGTCGAGGTTTTGCCGCTTTTCCTGTGCTTTAAAGGCGATTCGAATCTGCCTCCTGAAATCTGTTTCCTGCAATTCTGCCTTGCTTTCAAATCCTCGTTGTTGCCTTCCCTCAATATATTTGTAGACGAGAGTTATCATTTATACGTCTGCAGGTTTGTGAATTGCAGTGCCCCTGAGCTCCATTTTTCAACTCGCTCTCTTGGGAGCTGGCCGCAAAAGCGCAGGATTGCTTTAGGCCCTATTCTGCTTCCGGGCGGCAGACTGATCCTGTGCTTAATTCTTCTTCCTGATGGGAAAATAGAGTGACCTGTGCCTGTCCCAACACCTAGAGCTAGTCTCTCATTGGTTCCCCGTCTTCCCGTTCATCCTCAGTTCAAATTGCCACCTGTATGGAACAGGAGGTTAAAGGTGCTGATTCTCCAAGGAGGGAGATTGCTAGTAAAGCGGCTGGAATGGCGAACCCGAGCACAAGGAGATGAGAAAGGAGGTGCGTTTTAGAAACCTTTCCCGATCACTCGGTGGACCATCTTCTGGGTTTCTCATGCATGTTTTCGATGTAGGAAGATGCCCTTGAGCCTGGAGATTTGGGACCCATGGGATGGGTACCACGCAGTATTACTTTAAAGCGTCTGCGTTTGCTCACCCAACCTCACCAAACCTCTCAGCCCCAAGAGTGTCCACCCTTATGTCTCAATCAGCCTCGGGTCTAGATATGGTCAATCCAGGTGGCATCACAGCCCCTGAACGAATTTTGTAAGAATTTCTCTCTGTTTCACTGTCTTTGTTTCACGGGTTTTTAAAATTAATTGAGTTTTATAATGGGGTTTAGCTGCTTTTCACTGCTGTGTTTATGCAGCTTTACACCCACTTGACTCACTTACAGAGAGATATCAATACATAGGTTTTAAGATTCTTACTAGTCAGATATATTCCTGGGCGGTGAATAGGGGGTGTTGAGTCCAGTTCCCTGAGCAAGGAGTAGGTCTTGTCTATTACGTATTGGGTTTATGGAACGGTATCTGAGCTAATTTGAAACCCTTGTTTTAGGCATCACCCCACCTCACCTTTCCCGTTAGGCAGCCATAGTGTCTTTTCTAACCGTGTGACTCTGTTCTGTTTTGTAATTCAGTTCAAGGGTAGCGGTTTTTACATTCCCTCTATAAGTGATATCTTATGATAAGTGTCTTTTTCTGTGTGACTTATTTGACTTAGAATCGTCGTACCTAAATCCACTCATCATGCTGCTACTAGCCTTATGACGTTGATTTCATGGCCGAGTGATATTCCTTTGTACATAAGGACCACAACTTCTTTATCCATTTTTCTCTTTCCTGGGATATTTAAGGTGTAACGAAGTGGAGGTTCTTGTCAACAGAGCAGCCCTAAACTTTGGGGTGCCTGTGTCTTGCTGATTTTTAGTTTTCCCAATTTATACGCCCATGAGTGGAAGTGCCCTATGCTCTCTAAGCTGAGTTTTGTAAATGTTTCAGGACACACCGTACACTTCTCCAGAGTGGCTGTTGGCAATTTACATCCCGCCCATCAGCGTAGCAAGGCTCCCGTTTCTCCGTGGCCTGTCCTGCATTTCTGGTTTTGACACTTTATTCAGCATGGCCCTTTTGACCGATGGGAAGCGAGACTTCTTTGTAGCGCTGATTTGCCTTTCCAGGTTGCTTGGTTGGCCAAAAAGGGCGTATGCGTTTTGTCCTGAATATATTCAGGAAAAAACGCATACGCCCTTTTTGGCCAAGGGCATCATTGTCGAGGTTTTGCCGCTTTTCCTGTGCTTTAAAGGCGATTCGAATCTGCCTCCTGAAATCTGTTTCCTGCAATTCTGCCTTGCTTTCAAATCCTCTTTGTTGCCTTCCCTCAATATATTTGTAGACGAGAGTTATCATTTATAAGTCTGCAGGTTTGTGAATTGCAGTGCCCCTGAGCTCCATTTTTCAACTCGCTCTCTTGGGAGCTGGCCGCAAAAGCGCAGGATTGCTTTAGGCCCTATTCTGCTTCCGGGCGGCAGACTGAGCCTGTGGTTAAGTCTTCTTCCTGATGGGAAAATAGAGTGACCTGTGCCTGTCCCAACACCTAGAGCTAGTCTCTCATTGGTTCCCCGTCTTCCCGTTCATCCTCAGTTCAAATTGCCACCTGTATGGAACAGGAGGTTAAAGGTGCTGATTCTCCAAGGAGGGAGATTGCTAGTAAAGCGGCTGGAATGGCGAACCCGAGCACAAGGAGATGAGAAAGGAGGTGCGTTTTAGAAACCTTTCCCGATCACTCGGTGGACCATCTTCTGGGTTTCTCATGCATGTTTTCGATGTAGGAAGATGCCCTTGAACCTGGAGATTTGGGACCCATGGGATGGGTACCACGCAGTATTACTTTAAAGCGTCTGCGTTTGCTCACCCAACCTCACCAAACCTCTCAGCCCCAAGAGTGTCCACCCTTATGTCTCAATCAGCCTCGGGTCTAGATATGGTCAATCCAGGTGGCATCACAGCCCCTGAACGAATTTTGTAAGAATTTCTCTCTGTTTCACTGTCTTTGTTTCACGGGTTTTTAAAATTAATTGAGTTTTATAATGGGGTTTAGCTGCTTTTCACTGCTGTGTTTATGCAGCTTTACACCCACTTGACTCACTTACAGAGAGATATCAATACATAGGTTTTAAGATTCTTACTAGTCAGATATATTCCTGGGCGGTGAATAGGGGGTGTTGAGTCCAGTTCCCTGAGCAAGGAGTAGGTCTTGTCTATTACGTATTGGGTTTATGGAACGGTATCTGAGCTAATTTGAAACCCTTGTTTTAGGCATCACCCCACCTCACCTTTCCCGTTAGGCAGCCATAGTGTGTTTTCTAACCGTGTGACTCTGTTCTGTTTTGTAATTCAGTTCAAGGGTAGCGGTTTTTACATTCCCTCTATAAGTGATATCTTATGATAAGTGTCTTTTTCTGTGTGACTTATTTGACTTAGAATCGTCGTACCTAAATCCACTCATCATGCTGCTACTAGCCTTATGACGTTGATTTCATGGCTGAGTGATATTCCTTTGTACATAAGGACCACAACTTCTTTATCCATTTTTCTCTTTCCTGGGATATTTAAGGTGTAACGAAGTGGAGGTTCTTGTCAACAGAGCAGCCCTAAACTTTGGGGTGCTTGTGTCTTGCTGATTTTTAGTTTTCCCATTTTATACGCCCATGAGTGGAAGTGCCCTATGCTCTCTAAGCTGAGTTTTGTAAATGTTTCAGGACACACCGTACACTTCTCCAGAGTGGCTGTTGGCAATTTACATCCCGCCCATCAGCGTAGCAAGGCTCCCGTTTCTCCGTGGCCTGTCCTGCATTTCTGGTTTTGACACTTTATTCAGCATGGCCCTTTTGACCGATGGGAAGCGAGACTTCTTTGTAGCGCTGATTTGCCTTTCCAGGTTGCTTGGTTGGCCAAAAAGGGCGTATGCGTTTTGTCCTGAATATATTCAGGAAAAAACGCATACGCCCTTTTTGGCCAAGGGCATCATTGTCGAGGTTTTGCCGCTTTTCCTGTGCTTTAAAGGCGATTCGAATCTGCCTCCTGAAATCTGTTTCCTGCAATTCTGCCTTGCTTTCAAATCCTCGTTGTTGCCTTCCCTCAATATATTTGTAGACGAGAGTTATCATTTATACGTCTGCAGGTTTGTGAATTGCAGTGCCCCTGAGCTCCATTTTTCAACTCGCTCTCTTGGGAGCTGGCCGCAAAAGCGCAGGATTGCTTTAGGCCCTATTCTGCTTCCGGGCGGCAGACTGATCCTGTGCTTAATTCTTCTTCCTGATGGGAAAATAGAGTGACCTGTGCCTGTCCCAACACCTAGAGCTAGTCTCTCATTGGTTCCCCGTCTTCCCGTTCATCCTCAGTTCAAATTGCCACCTGTATGGAACAGGAGGTTAAAGGTGCTGATTCTCCAAGGAGGGAGATTGCTAGTAAAGCGGCTGGAATGGCGAACCCGAGCACAAGGAGATGAGAAAGGAGGTGCGTTTTAGAAACCTTTCCCGATCACTCGGTGGACCATCTTCTGGGTTTCTCATGCATGTTTTCGATGTAGGAAGATGCCCTTGAGCCTGGAGATTTGGGACCCATGGGATGGGTACCACGCAGTATTACTTTAAAGCGTCTGCGTTTGCTCACCCAACCTCACCAAACCTCTCAGCCCCAAGAGTGTCCACCCTTATGTCTCAATCAGCCTCGGGTCTAGATATGGTCAATCCAGGTGGCATCACAGCCCCTGAACGAATTTTGTAAGAATTTCTCTCTGTTTCACTGTCTTTGTTTCACGGGTTTTTAAAATTAATTGAGTTTTATAATGGGGTTTAGCTGCTTTTCACTGCTGTGTTTATGCAGCTTTACACCCACTTGACTCACTTACAGAGAGATATCAATACATAGGTTTTAAGATTCTTACTAGTCAGATATATTCCTGGGCGGTGAATAGGGGGTGTTGAGTCCAGTTCCCTGAGCAAGGAGTAGGTCTTGTCTATTACGTATTGGGTTTATGGAACGGTATCTGAGCTAATTTGAAACCCTTGTTTTAGGCATCACCCCACCTCACCTTTCCCGTTAGGCAGCCATAGTGTCTTTTCTAACCGTGTGACTCTGTTCTGTTTTGTAATTCAGTTCAAGGGTAGCGGTTTTTACATTCCCTCTATAAGTGATATCTTATGATAAGTGTCTTTTTCTGTGTGACTTATTTGACTTAGAATCGTCGTACCTAAATCCACTCATCATGCTGCTACTAGCCTTATGACGTTGATTTCATGGCCGAGTGATATTCCTTTGTACATAAGGACCACAACTTCTTTATCCATTTTTCTCTTTCCTGGGATATTTAAGGTGTAACGAAGTGGAGGTTCTTGTCAACAGAGCAGCCCTAAACTTTGGGGTGCTTGTGTCTTGCTGATTTTTAGTTTTCCCATTTTATACGCCCATGAGTGGAAGTGCCCTATGCTCTCTAAGCTGAGTTTTGTAAATGTTTCAGGACACACCGTACACTTCTCCAGAGTGGCTGTTGGCAATTTACATCCCGCCCATCAGCGTAGCAAGGCTCCCGTTTCTCCGTGGCCTGTCCTGCATTTCTGGTTTTGACACTTTATTCAGCATGGCCCTTTTGACCGATGGGAAGCGAGACTTCTTTGTAGCGCTGATTTGCCTTTCCAGGTTGCTTGGTTGGCCAAAAAGGGCGTATGCGTTTTGTCCTGAATATATTCAGGAAAAAACGCATACGCCCTTTTTGGCCAAGGGCATCATTGTCGAGGTTTTGCCGCTTTTCCTGTGCTTTAAAGGCGATTCGAATCTGCCTCCTGAAATCTGTTTCCTGCAATTCTGCCTTGCTTTCATATCCTCTTTGTTGCCTTCCCTCAATATATTTGTAGACGAGAGTTATCATTTATAAGTCTGCAGGTTTGTGAATTGCAGTGCCCCTGAGCTCCATTTTTCAACTCGCTGTCTTGGGAGCTGGCCTCAAAAGCGCAGGATTGCTTTAGGCCCTATTCTGCTTCCGGGCGGCAGACTGAGCCTGTGGTTAAGTCTTCTTCCTGATGGGAAAATAGAGTGACCTGTGCCTGTCCCAAAACCTAGAGCTAGTCTCTCATTGGTTCCCCGTCTTCCCGTTCATCCTCAGTTCAAATTGCCACCTGTATGGAACAGGAGGTTAAAGGTGCTGATTCTCCAAGGAGGGAGATTGCTAGTAAAGCGGCTGGAATGGCGAACCCGAGCACAAGGAGATGAGAAAGGAGGTGCGTTTTAGAAACCTTTCCCGATCACTCGGTGGACCATCTTCTGGGTTTCTCATGCATGTTTTCGATGTAGGAAGATGCCCTTGAACCTGGAGATTTGGGACCCATGGGATGGGTACCACGCAGTATTACTTTAAAGCGTCTGCGTTTGCTCACCCAACCTCACCAAACCTCTCAGCCCCAAGAGTGTCCACCCTTATGTCTCAATCAGCCTCGGGTCTAGATATGGTCAATCCAGGTGGCATCACAGCCCCTGAACGAATTTTGTAAGAATTTCTCTCTGTTTCACTGTCTTTGTTTCATGGGTTTTTAAAATTAATCGAGTTTTATAATGGGGTTTAGCTGCTTTTCACTGCTGTGTTTATGCAGCTTTACACCCACTTGACTCACTTACAGAGAGATATCAATACATAGGTTTTAAGATTCTTACTAGCCAGATATATTCCTGGGCGGTGAATAGGGGGTGTTGAGTCCAGTTCCCTGAGCAAGGAGTAGGTCTTGTCTATTACGTATTGGGTTTATGGAACGGTATCTGAGCTAATTTGAAACCCTTGTTTTAGGCATCACCCCACCTCACCTTTCCCGTTAGGCAGCCATAGTGTGTTTTCTAACCGTGTGACTCTGTTCTGTTTTGTAATTCAGTTCAAGGGTAGCGGTTTTTACATTCCCTCTATAAGTGATATCTTATGATAAGTGTCTTTTTCTGTGTGACTTATTTGACTTAGAATCGTCGTACCTAAATCCACTCATCATGCTGCTACTAGCCTTATGACGTTGATTTCATGGCTGAGTGATATTCCTTTGTACATAAGGACCACAACTTCTTTATCCATTTTTCTCTTTCCTGGGATATTTAAGGTGTAACGAAGTGGAGGTTCTTGTCAACAGAGCAGCCCTAAACTTTGGGGTGCTTGTGTCTTGCTGATTTTTAGTTTTCCCATTTTATACGCCCATGAGTGGAAGTGCCCTATGCTCTCTAAGCTGAGTTTTGTAAATGTTTCAGGACACACCGTACACTTCTCCAGAGTGGCTGTTGGCAATTTACATCCCGCCCATCAGCGTAGCAAGGCTCCCGTTTCTCCGTGGCCTGTCCTGCATTTCTGGTTTTGACACTTTATTCAGCATGGCCCTTTTGACCGATGGGAAGCGAGACTTCTTTGTAGCGCTGATTTGCCTTTCCAGGTTGCTTGGTTGGCCAAAAAGGGCATATGCGTTTTGTCCTGAATATATCCAGGAAAAAACGCATACGCCCTTTTTGGCCAAGGGCATCATTGTCGAGGTTTTGCCGCTTTTCCTGTGCTTTAAAGGCGATTCGAATCTGCCTCCTGAAATCTGTTTCCTGCAATTCTGCCTTGCTTTCAAATCCTCTTTGTTGCCTTCCCTCAATATATTTGTAGACGAGAGTTATCATTTATAAGTCTGCAGGTTTGTGAATTGCAGTGCCCCTGAGCTCCATTTTTCAACTCGCTCTCTTGGGAGCTGGCCGCAAAAGCGCAGGATTGCTTTAGGCCCTATTCTGCTTCCGGGCGGCAGACTGAGCCTGTGGTTAAGTCTTCTTCCTGATGGGAAAATAGAGTGACCTGTGCCTGTCCCAACACCTAGAGCTAGTCTCTCATTGGTTCCCCGTCTTCCCGTTCATCCTCAGTTCAAATTGCCACCTGTATGGAACAGGAGGTTTAAGGTGCTGATTCTCCAAGGAGGGAGATTGCTAGTAAAGCGGCTGGATTGGCGAACCCGAGCACAAGGAGATGAGAAAGGAGGTGCGTTTTAGAAACCTTTCCCGATCACTCGGTGGACCATCTTCTGGGTTTCTCATGCATGTTTTCGATGTAGGAAGATGCCCTTGAACCTGGAGATTTGGGACCCATGGGATGGGTACCACGCAGTATTACTTTAAAGCGTCTGCGTTTGCTCACCCAACCTCACCAAACCTCTCAGCCCCAAGAGTGTCCACCCTTATGTCTCAATCAGCCTCGGGTCTAGATATGGTCAATCCAGGTGGCATCACAGCCCCTGAACGAATTTTGTAAGAATTTCTCTCTGTTTCACTGTCTTTGTTTCACGGGTTTTTAAAATTAATTGAGTTTTATAATGGGGTTTAGCTGCTTTTCACTGCTGTGTTTATGCAGCTTTACACCCACTTGACTCACTTACAGAGAGATATCAATACATAGGTTTTAAGATTCTTACTAGTCAGATATATTCCTGGGCGGTGAATAGGGGGTGTTGAGTCCAGTTCCCTGAGCAAGGAGTAGGTCTTGTCTATTACGTATTGGGTTTATGGAACGGTATCTGAGCTAATTTGAAACCCTTGTTTTAGGCATCACCCCACCTCACCTTTCCCGTTAGGCAGCCATAGTGTGTTTTCTAACCGTGTGACTCTGTTCTGTTTTGTAATTCAGTTCAAGGGTAGCGGTTTTTACATTCCCTCTATAAGTGATATCTTATGATAAGTGTCTTTTTCTGTGTGACTTATTTGACTTAGAATCGTCGTACCTAAGTCCACTCATCATGCTGCTACTAGCCTTATGACGTTGATTTCATGGCTGAGTGATATTCCTTTGTACATAAGGACCACAACTTCTTTATCCATTTTTCTCTTTCCTGGGATATTTAAGGTGTAACGAAGTGGAGGTTCTTGTCAACAGAGCAGCCCTAAACTTTGGGGTGCTTGTGTCTTGCTGATTTTTAGTTTTCCCATTTTATACGCCCATGAGTGGAAGTGCCCTATGCTCTCTAAGCTGAGTTTTGTAAATGTTTCAGGACACACCGTACACTTCTCCAGAGTGGCTGTTGGCAATTTACATCCCGCCCATCAGCGTAGCAAGGCTCCCGTTTCTCCGTGGCCTGTCCTGCATTTCTGGTTTTGACACTTTATTCAGCATGGCCCTTTTGACCGATGGGAAGCGAGACTTCTTTGTAGCGCTGATTTGCCTTTCCAGGTTGCTTGGTTGGCCAAAAAGGGCGTATGCGTTTTGTCCTGAATATATTCAGGAAAAAACGCATACGCCCTTTTTGGCCAAGGGCATCATTGTCGAGGTTTTGCCGCTTTTCCTGTGCTTTAAAGGCGATTCGAATCTGCCTCCTGAAATCTGTTTCCTGCAATTCTGCCTTGCTTTCAAATCCTCTTTGTTGCCTTCCCTCAATATATTTGTAGACGAGAGTTATCATTTATAAGTCTGCAGGTTTGTGAATTGCAGTGCCCCTGAGCTCCATTTTTCAACTCGCTCTCTTGGGAGCTGGCCACAAAAGCGCAGGATTGCTTTAGGCCCTATTCTGCTTCCGGGCGGCAGAATGAGCCTGTGGTTAATTCTTCTTCCTGATGGGAAAATAGAGTGACCTGTGCCTGTCCCAACACCTAGAGCTAGTCTCTCATTGGTTCCCCGTCTTCCCGTTCATCCTCAGTTCAAATTGCCACCTGTATGGAACAGGAGGTTAAAGGTTCTGATTCTCCAAGGAGGGAGATTGCTAGTAAAGAGGCTGGAATGGCGAACCCGAGCACAAGGAGATGAGAAATGAGGTGCGTTTTAGAAACCTTTCCCGATCACTCGGTGGACCATCTTCTGGGTTTCTCATGCATGTTTTCGATGTAGGAAGATGCCCTTGAACCTGGAGATTTGGGACCCATTGGATGGGTACCACGCAGTATTACTTTAAAGCGTCTGCGTTTGCTCACCGAACCTCACCAAACCCCTTAGCCCCACGAGTGTCCACCCTTATGTCTCAATCAGCTGCGGGTCTAGATATGGTCAATCCAGGTGGCATCACAGCCCCTGAACGAATTTTGTAAGAATTTCTCTCTCTTTCACTGTCTTTGTTTCACGGGTTTTTAAAATTAATTGAGTTTTATAATGGGGTTTAGCTGCTTTTCACTGCTGTGTTTATGCAGCTTTACACCCACTTGACTCACTTACAGAGAGATATCAATACATAGGTTTTAAGATTCTTACTAGTCAGATATATTCTTGGGCGGTGAATAGGGGGTGTTGAGTCCAGTTCCCTGAGCAAGGAGTAGGTCTTCTCTATTACATATTGGGTTTATGGAACGGTATCTGAGCTAATTTGAAACCCTTGTTTTATGCATCACCCCACCTCACCTTTCCCGTTAGGCAGCCGTAGTGTGTTTTCTAACCGTGTGACTCTGTTCTGTTTTGTAATTCAGTTCAAGGGTAGCGGTTTTTACATTCCCTCTATAAGTGATATCTTATGATAAGTGTCTTTTTCTGTGTGACTTATTGCACTTAGAATCGTCGTACCTAAATCCACTCATCATGCTGCTACTAGCCTTATGACGTTGATTTCATGGCTGAGTGATATTCCATTGTACATAAGGACCACAACTTCTTTATCCATTTTTCTCTTTCCTGGGATATTTAAGGTGTAACGAAGTGGAGGTTCTTGTCAACAGAGCAGCCCTAAACTTTGGGGTGCTTGTGTCTTGCTGATTTTTAGTTTTCCCAATTTATACGCCCATGAGTGGAAGTGCCCTATGCTCTCTAAGCTGAGTTTTCTAAATGTTTCAGGACACACCGTACACTTCTCCAGAGTGGCTGTTGGCAATTTACATCCCGCCCATCAGCGTAGCAAGGCTCCCGTTTCTCCGTGGCCTGTCCTGCATTTCTGGTTTTGACACTTTATTCAGCATGGCCCTTTTGACCGATGGGAAGCGAGACTTCTGTGTAGCGCTGATTTGCCTTTCCAGGTTGCTTGGTTGGCCAAAAAGGGCGTATGCGTTTTTTCCTGAATATATTCAGGAAAAAACGCATACGCCCATTTTGGCCAAGGGCATCATTGTCGAGGTTTTGCCGCTTTTCCTGTGCTTTAAAGGCGATTCGAATCTGCCTCCTGAAATCTGTTTCCTGCAATTCTGCCTTGCTTTCAAATCCTCTTTGTTGCCTTCCCTCAATATATTTGTAGACGAGAGTTATCATTTATAAGTCTGCAGGTTTGTGAATTGCAGTGCCCCTGAGCTCCATTTTTCAACTCGCTCTCTTGGGAGCTGGCCGCAAAAGCGCAGGATTGCTTTAGGCCCTATTCTGCTTCCGGGCGGCAGACTGAGCCTGTGGTTAAGTCTTCTTCCTGATGGGAAACTAGAGTGACCTGTGCCTGTCCCAACACCTAGAGCTAGTCTCTCATTGGTTCCCCGTCTTCCCGTTCATCCTCAGTTCAAATTGCCACCTGTATGGAACAGGAGGTTAAAGGTGCTGATTCTCCAAGGAGGGAGATTGCTAGTAAAGCGGCTGGAATGGCGAACCCGAGCACAAGGAGATGAGAAAGGAGGTGCGTTTTAGAAACCTTTCCCGATCACTCGGTGGACCATCTTCTGGGTTTCTCATGCATGTTTTCGATGTAGGAAGATGCCCTTGAGCCTGGAGATTTGGGACCCATGGGATGGGTACCACGCAGTATTACTTTAAAGCGTCTGCGTTTGCTCACCCAACCTCACCAAACCTCTCAGCCCCAAGAGTGTCCACCCTTATGTCTCAATCAGCCTCGGGTCTAGATATGGTCAATCCAGGTGGCATCACAGCCCCTGAACGAATTTTGTAAGAATTTCTCTCTGTTTCACTGTCTTTGTTTCACGGGTTTTTAAAATTAATCGAGTTTTATAATGGGGTTTAGCTGCTTTTCACTGCTGTGTTTATGCAGCTTTACACCCACTTGACTCACTTACAGAAAGATATCAATACATAGGTTTTAAGATTCTTACTAGTCAGATATATTCCTGGGCGGTGAATAGGGGGTGTTGAGTCCAGTTCCCTGAGCAAGGAGTAGGTCTTGTCTATTACGTATTGGGTTTATGGAACGGTATCTGAGCTAATTTGAAACCCTTGTTTTAGGCATCACCCCACCTCACCTTTCCCGTTAGGCAGCCATAGTGTGTTTTCTAACCGTGTGACTCTGTTCTGTTTTGTAATTCAGTTCAAGGGTAGCGGTTTTTACATTCCCTCTATAAGTGATATCTTATGATAAGTGTCTTTTTCTGTGTGACTTATTTGACTTAGAATCGTCGTACCTAAATCCACTCATCATGCTGCTACTAGCCTTATGACGTTGATTTCATGGCTGAGTGATATTCCTTTGTACATAAGGACCACAACTTCTTTATCCATTTTTCTCTTTCCTGGGATATTTAAGGTGTAACGAAGTGGAGGTTCTTGTCAACAGAGCAGCCCTAAACTTTGGGGTGCTTGTGTCTTGCTGATTTTTAGTTTTCCCATTTTATACGCCCATGAGTGGAAGTGCCCTATGCTCTCTAAGCTGAGTTTTGTTAATGTTTCAGGACACACCGTACACTTCTCCAGAGTGGCTGTTGGCAATTTACATCCCGCCCATCAGTGTAGCAAGGCTCCCGTTTCTCCGTGGCCTGTCCTGCATTTCTGGTTTTGACACTTTATTCAGCATGGTCCTTTTGACCGATGGGAAGCGAGACTTCTTTGTAGCGCTGATTTGCCTTTCCAGGTTGCTTGGTTGGCCAAAAAGGGCGTATGCGTTTTTTCCTGAATATATTCAGGAAAAAACGCATACGCCCTTTTTGGCCAAGGGCATCATTGTCGAGGTTTTGCCGCTTTTCCTTTGCTTTAAAGGCGATTCGAATCTGCCTCCTGAAATCTGTTTCCTGCAATTCTGCCTTGCTTTCAAATCCTCGTTGTTGCCTTCCCTCAATATATTTGTAGACGAGAGTTATCATTTATACGTCTGCAGGTTTGTGAATTGCAGTGCCCCTGAGCTCCATTTTTCAACTCGCTCTCTTGGGAGCTGGCCGCAAAAGCGCAGGATTGCTTTAGGCCTTATTCTGCTTCCGGGCGGCAGACTGAGCCTGTGGTTAATTCTTCTTCCTGATGGGAAAATAGAGTGACCTGTGCCTGTCCCAACACCTAGAGCTAGTCTCTCATTGGTTCCCCCTCTTCCCGTTCATCCTCAGGACAAATTGCAACCTGTATGGAACAGGAGGTTAAAGGTGCTGATTCTCCAAGGAGGGAGATTGCTAGTAAAGCGGCTGGAATGGCGAACCCGAGCACAAGGATATGAGAAATGAGGTGCGTTTTAGAAACCTTTCCCGATCACTCGGTGGACCATCTTCTGGGTTTCTCATGCATGTTTTCGATGTAGGCAGATGCCCTTGAACCTGGAGATTTGGGACCCATGGGATGGGTACCACGCAGTATTACTTTAAAGCGTCTGCGTTTGCTCACCCAACCTCACCAAACCTCTCAGCCCCAAGAGTGTCCACCCTTATGTCTCAATCAGCTGCGGGTCTAGATATGGTCAATCCAGGTGGCATCACAGCCCCTGAACGAATTTTGTAAGAATTTCTCTCTCTTTCACTGTCTTTGTTTCACGGGTTTTTAAAATTAATTGAGTTTTATAATGGGGTTTAGCTGCTTTTCACTGCTGTGTTTATGCAGCTTTACACCCACTTGACTCACTTACAGAGAGATATCAATACATAGGTGTTGAGATTCTTACTAGTCAGATATATTCTTGGGCGGTGAATAGGGGGTGTTGAGTCCAGTTCACTGAGCAAGGAGTAGGTCTTGTCTATTACATATTGGGTTTATGGAACGGTATCTGATCTAATTTGAAACCCTTGTTTTATGCATCACCCCACCTCACCTTTCCCGATAAGCAGCCATAGTGTGTTTTCTAAAGTGTGCCTCTGTTCTGTTTTGTAATTCAGTTCAAGGGTAGCGATTTTTACATTCCCTCTATAAGTGATATCTTACGATAAGTGTCTTTTTCTGTGTGACTTATTTCACTTAGAATCGTCGTACCTAAATCCACTCATCATGCTGCTACTAGCCTTATGACGTTGATTTCATGGCTGAGTGATATTCCATTGTACATAAGGACCACAACTTCTTTATCCATTTTTCTCTTTCCTGGGATATTTAAGGTGTAACGAAGTGGAGGTTCTTGTCAACAGAGCAGCCCTAAACTTTGGGGTGCCTGTGTCTTGCTGATTTTTAGTTTTCCCAATTTATACGCCCATGAGTGGAAGTGCCCTATGCTCTCTAAGCTGAGTTTTGTAGATGTTTCAGGACACACCGTAAACTTCTCCAGAGTGGCTGTTGGCAATTTACATCCTGCCCATCAGCGTAGCAAGGCTCCCGTTTCTCCATGGCCTGTCCTGCATTTCTGGTTTTGAAACTTTATTCAGCATGGCCCTTTTGACCGACGGGAAGCGAGCCTTCTTTGTAGCGCTGATTTGCCTTTCCAGGTTGCTTGGTTGGCAAAAAAGGGCGTATGCGTTTTTTCCTGAATATATTCAGGAAAAAAAGCATACGCCCTTTTTGGCCAAGGGCATCATTGTCGAGGTTTTGCCGCTTTTCCTGTGCTTTAAAGGCGATTCGAATCTGCCTCCTGAAATCTGTTTCCTGCAATTCTGCCTTGCTTTCAAATCCCCTTCGTTGCCTTCCCTCAATATATTTGTAGACGAGAGTTATCATTTATAAGTCTGCAGGTTTGTGAATTGCAGTGACCCTGAGCTCCATTTTTCAACTCGCTCTCTTGGGAGCTGGCCGCAAAAGCGCAGGATTGCTTTAGGCCCTATTCTGCTTCCGGGCGGCAGAATGAGCCTGTGGTTAATTCTTCTTCCTGATGGGAAAATAGAGTGACCTGTGCCTGTCCCAACACCTAGAGCTAGTCTCTCATTGGTTCCCCGTCTTCCCGTTCATCCTCAGTTCAAATTGCCACCTGTATGGAACAGGAGGTTAAAGGTGCTGATTCTCCAAGGAGGGAGATTGCTAGTAAAGCGGCTGGAATGGCGAACCCGAGCACAAGGAGATGAGAAATGAGGTGCGTTTTAGAAACCTTTCCCGATCACTCGGTGGACCGTCTTCTGGGTTTCTCATGCATGTTTTCGATGTAGGAAGATGGCCTTGAACCTGGAGATTTGGGACCCATGGGATGGGTACCAGGCAGTATTACTTTAAAGCGTCTGCGTTTGCTCACCCAACCTCACCAAACCCCTCAGCCCCAAGAGTGTCCACCCTTATGTCTCAATCAGCTGCGGGTCTAGATATGGTCAATCCAGGTGGCATCACAGCCCCTGAACGAATTTTGTAAGAATTTCCCTCCCTTTCACTGTCTTTTTTTCACGGGTTTTTAAAATTAATTGAGTTTTATAATGGGGTTTAGCTGCTTTTCACTGCTGTGTTTATGCAGCTTTACACTCACTTGACTCACTTACAGACAGATATCAATACATAGGTTTTAAGATTCTTACTAGTCAGATATATTCTTGGGCGGTGAATAGGGGGTGTTGAGTCCAGTTCCCTGAGCAAGGAGTAGGTCTTGTCAATTACGTATTCGGTTTATGGAACGGTATCTGAGCTAATTTGAAACCCTTGTTTTATGCATCACCCCACCTCACCTTTCCCGTTAGGCAGCCATAGTGTGTTTTCTAACCGTGTGACTCTGTTCTGTTTTGTAATTCAGTTCAAGGGTAGCGGTTTTTACATTCCCTCTATAAGTGATATCTTATGATAAGTGTCTTTTTCTGTGTGACTTATTTGACTTAGAATCGTCGTACCTAAATCCACTCATCATGCTGCTACTAGCCTTATGACGTTGATTTCATGGCTGAGTGATATTCCATTGTACATAAGGACCACAACTTCTTTATCCATTTTTCTCTTTCCTGGGATATTTAAGGTGTAACGAAGTGGAGGTTCTTGTCAACAGAGCAGCCCTAAACTTTGGGGTGCTTGTGTCTTGCTGATTTTTAGTTTTCCCAATTTATACGCCCATGAGTGGAAGTGCCCTATGCTCTCTAAGCTGAGTTTTCTAAATGTTTCAGGACACACCGTACACTTCTCCAGAGTGGCTGTTGGCAATTTACATCCCGCCCATCAGCGTAGCAAGGCTCCCGTTTCTCCGTGGCCTGTCCTGCATTTCTGGTTTTGACACTTTATTCAGCATGGCCCTTTTGACCGATGGGAAGCGAGACTTCTGTGTAGCGCTGATTTGCCTTTCCAGGTTGCTTGGTTGGCCAAAAAGGGCGTATGCGTTTTTTCCTGAATATATTCAGGAAAAAACGCATACGCCCATTTTGGCCAAGGGCATCATTGTCGAGGTTTTGCCGCTTTTCCTGTGCTTTAAAGGCGATTCGAATCTGCCTCCTGAAATCTGTTTCCTGCAATTCTGCCTTGCTTTCAAATCCTCTTTGTTGCCTTCCCTCAATATATTTGTAGACGAGAGTTATCATTTATAAGTCTGCAGGTTTGTGAATTGCAGTGCCCCTGAGCTCCATTTTTCAACTCGCTCTCTTGGGAGCTGGCCGCAAAAGCGCAGGATTGCTTTAGGCCCTATTCTGCTTCCGGGCGGCAGACTGAGCCTGTGGTTAAGTCTTCTTCCTGATGGGAAACTAGAGTGACCTGTGCCTGTCCCAACACCTAGAGCTAGTCTCTCATTGGTTCCCCGTCTTCCCGTTCATCCTCAGTTCAAATTGCCACCTGTATGGAACAGGAGGTTAAAGGTGCTGATTCTCCAAGGAGGGAGATTGCTAGTAAAGCGGCTGGAATGGCGAACCCGAGCACAAGGAGATGAGAAAGGAGGTGCGTTTTAGAAACCTTTCCCGATCACTCGGTGGACCATCTTCTGGGTTTCTCATGCATGTTTTCGATGTAGGAAGATGCCCTTGAGCCTGGAGATTTGGGACCCATGGGATGGGTACCACGCAGTATTACTTTAAAGCGTCTGCGTTTGCTCACCCAACCTCACCAAACCTCTCAGCCCCAAGAGTGTCCACCCTTATGTCTCAATCAGCCTCGGGTCTAGATATGGTCAATCCAGGTGGCATCACAGCCCCTGAACGAATTTTGTAAGAATTTCTCTCTGTTTCACTGTCTTTGTTTCACGGGTTTTTAAAATTAATCGAGTTTTATAATGGGGTTTAGCTGCTTTTCACTGCTGTGTTTATGCAGCTTTACACCCACTTGACTCACTTACAGAAAGATATCAATACATAGGTTTTAAGATTCTTACTAGTCAGATATATTCCTGGGCGGTGAATAGGGGGTGTTGAGTCCAGTTCCCTGAGCAAGGAGTAGGTCTTGTCTATTACGTATTGGGTTTATGGAACGGTATCTGAGCTAATTTGAAACCCTTGTTTTAGGCATCACCCCACCTCACCTTTCCCGTTAGGCAGCCATAGTGTGTTTTCTAACCGTGTGACTCTGTTCTGTTTTGTAATTCAGTTCAAGGGTAGCGGTTTTTACATTCCCTCTATAAGTGATATCTTATGATAAGTGTCTTTTTCTGTGTGACTTATTTGACTTAGAATCGTCGTACCTAAATCCACTCATCATGCTGCTACTAGCCTTATGACGTTGATTTCATGGCTGAGTGATATTCCTTTGTACATAAGGACCACAACTTCTTTATCCATTTTTCTCTTTCCTGGGATATTTAAGGTGTAACGAAGTGGAGGTTCTTGTCAACAGAGCAGCCCTAAACTTTGGGGTGCTTGTGTCTTGCTGATTTTTAGTTTTCCCATTTTATACGCCCATGAGTGGAAGTGCCCTATGCTCTCTAAGCTGAGTTTTGTAAATGTTTCAGGACACACCGTACACTTCTCCAGAGTGGCTGTTGGCAATTTACATCCCGCCCATCAGCGTAGCAAGGCTCCCGTTTCTCCGTGGCCTGTCCTGCATTTCTGGTTTTGACACTTTATTCAGCATGGCCCTTTTGACCGATGGGAAGCGAGACTTCTTTGTAGCGCTGATTTGCCTTTCCAGGTTGCTTGGTTGGCCAAAAAGGGCGTATGCGTTTTTTCCTGAATATATTCAGGAAAAAACGCATACGCCCTTTTTGGCCAAGGGCATCATTGTCGAGGTTTTGCCGCTTTTCCTGTGCTTTAAAGGCGATTCGAATCTGCCTCCTGAAATCTGTTTCCTGCAATTCTGCCTTGCTTTCAAATCCTCGTTGTTGCCTTCCCTCAATATATTTGTAGACGAGAGTTATCATTTATACGTCTGCAGGTTTGTGAATTGCAGTGCCCCTGAGCTCCATTTTTCAACTCGCTCTCTTGGGAGCTGGCCGCAAAAGCGCAGGATTGCTTTAGGCCTTATTCTGCTTCCGGGCGGCAGACTGAGCCTGTGGTTAATTCTTCTTCCTGATGGGAAAATAGAGTGACCTGTGCCTGTCCCAACACCTAGAGCTAGTCTCTCATTGGTTCCCCCTCTTCCCGTTCATCCTCAGGACAAATTGCAACCTGTATGGAACAGGAGGTTAAAGGTGCTGATTCTCCAAGGAGGGAGATTGCTAGTAAAGCGGCTGGAATGGCGAACCCGAGCACAAGGATATGAGAAATGAGGTGCGTTTTAGAAACCTTTCCCGATCACTCGGTGGACCATCTTCTGGGTTTCTCATGCATGTTTTCGATGTAGGCAGATGCCCTTGAACCTGGAGATTTGGGACCCATGGGATGGGTACCACGCAGTATTACTTTAAAGCGTCTGCGTTTGCTCACCCAACCTCACCAAACCTCTCAGCCCCAAGAGTGTCCACCCTTATGTCTCAATCAGCTGCGGGTCTAGATATGGTCAATCCAGGTGGCATCACAGCCCCTGAACGAATTTTGTAAGAATTTCTCTCTCTTTCACTGTCTTTGTTTCACGGGTTTTTAAAATTAATTGAGTTTTATAATGGGGTTTAGCTGCTTTTCACTGCTGTGTTTATGCAGCTTTACACCCACTTGACTCACTTACAGAGAGATATCAATACATAGGTGTTGAGATTCTTACTAGTCAGATATATTCGTGGGCGGTGAATAGGGGGTGTTGAGTCCAGTTCACTGAGCAAGGAGTAGGTCTTGTCTATTACATATTGGGTTTATGGAACGGTATCTGATCTAATTTGAAACCCTTGTTTTATGCATCACCCCACCTCACCTTTCCCGATAAGCAGCCATAGTGTGTTTTCTAAAGTGTGCCTCTGTTCTGTTTTGTAATTCAGTTCAAGGGTAGCGATTTTTACATTCCCTCTATAAGTGATATCTTACGATAAGTGTCTTTTTCTGTGTGACTTATTTCACTTAGAATCGTCGTACCTAAATCCACTCATCATGCTGCTACTAGCCTTATGACGTTGATTTCATGGCTGAGTGATATTCCATTGTACATAAGGACCACAACTTCTTTATCCATTTTTCTCTTTCCTGGGATATTTAAGGTGTAACGAAGTGGAGGTTCTTGTCAACAGAGCAGCCCTAAACTTTGGGGTGCCTGTGTCTTGCTGATTTTTAGTTTTCCCAATTTATACGCCCATGAGTGGAAGTGCCCTATGCTCTCTAAGCTGAGTTTTGTAGATGTTTCAGGACACACCGTAAACTTCTCCAGAGTTGCTGTTGGCAATTTACATCCTGCCCATCAGCGTAGCAAGGCTCCCGTTTCTCCATGGCCTGTCCTGCATTTTTGGTTTTGAAACTTTATTCAGCATGGCCCTTTTGACCGACGGGAAGCGAGCCTTCTTTGTAGCGCTGATTTGCCTTTCCAGGTTGCTTGGTTGGCAAAAAAGGGCGTATGCGTTTTTTCCTGAATATATTCAGGAAAAAAAGCATACGCCCTTTTTGGCCAAGGGCATCATTGTCGAGGTTTTGCCGCTTTTCCTGTGCTTTAAAGGCGATTCGAATCTGCCTCCTGAAATCTGTTTCCTGCAATTCTGCCTTGCTTTCAAATCCCCTTCGTTGCCTTCCCTCAATATATTTGTAGACGAGAGTTATCATTTATAAGTCTGCAGGTTTGTGAATTGCAGTGACCCTGAGCTCCATTTTTCAACTCGCTCTCTTGGGAGCTGGCCGCAAAAGCGCAGGATTGCTTTAGGCCCTATTCTGCTTCCGGGCGGCAGAATGAGCCTGTGGTTAATTCTTCTTCCTGATGGGAAAATAGAGTGACCTGTGCCTGTCCCAACACCTAGAGCTAGTCTCTCATTGGTTCCCCCTCTTCCCGTACATCCTCAGGACAAATTGCAACCTGTATGGAACAGGAGGTTAAAGGTGCTGATTCTCCAAGGAGGGAGATTGCTAGTAAAGCGGCTGGAATGGCGAACCCAAGCACAAGGAGATGAGAAATGAGGTGCGTTTTAGAAACCTTTCCCGATCACTCGGTGTACCATCTTCTGGGTTTCTCATGCATGTTTTCGATGTAGGAAGATGCCCTTGAACCTGGAGATTTGGGACCCTTGGGTTGGGTACCACGCAGTATTACTGTAAAGGGTCTGCGTTTGCTCACCCAACCTCACCAAAACTCTCAGCCCCAAGAGTGTCCACCCTTATGTCTCAATCAGCTGCGGGTCTAGATATGGTCTATCCAGGTGTCATCACAGCCCCTGAACGAATTTTGTAAGAATTTCTCTCTCTTTCACTGTCTTTGTTTCACGGGTTTTTAAAATTAATTGATTTTTATAATGGGGTTTAGCTGCTTTTCACTGCTGTGTTTATGCAGCTTTACACACACTTGACTCACTTACAGAGAGATATCAATACATAGGTTTTAAGTTTCTTACTAGTCAGATATATTCTTGGGCGGTGAATAGGGGGTGTTGAGTCCAGTTCACTGAGCAAGTAGTAGGTCTTGTCTATTACATATTGGGTTTATGGAACGGTATCTGAGCTAATTTGAAACCCTTGTTTTATGCATCACCCCACCTCACCTTTCCCGTTAGGCAGCCATAGTGTGTTTTCTAAACGTGTGACTCTGTTCTGTTTTGTAATTCAGTTCAAGGGTAGCGGTTTTTACATTCCCTCTATAAGTGATATCTTATGATAAGTGTCTTTTTCTGTGTGACTTATTTCACTTAGAATCGTCGTACCTAAATCCACTCATCATGCTGCTACTAGCCTTATGACGTTGATTTCATGGCTGAGTGATATTCCATTGTACATAAGGACCACAACTTCTTTATCCATTTTTCTCTTTCTTGGGATATTTAAGGTTAACGAAGTGGAGGTTCTTGTCAACAGAGCAGCCCTAAACTTTGGGGTGCTTGTGTCTTGCTGATTTTTAGTTTTCCCAATTTATACGCCCATGAGTGGAAGTGCCCTATGCTCTCTAAGCTGAGTTTTGTAAATGTTTCAGGACACACCGTACACTTCTCCAGAGTGGCTGTTGGCAATTTACATCCCGCCCATCAGCGTAGCAAGGCTCCCGTTTCTCCGTGGCCTGTCCTGCATTTCTGGTTTTGACACTTTATTCAGCATGGCCCTTTTGACCGATGGGAAGCGAGACTTCTTTGTAGCGCTGATTTGCCTTTCCAGGTTGCTTGGTTGGCCAAAAAGGGCGTATGCGTTTTGTCCTGAATATATTCAGGAAAAAACGCATACGCCCTTTTTGGCCAAGGGCATCATTGTCGAGGTTTTGCCGCTTTTCCTGTGCTTTAAAGGCGATTCGAATCTGCCTCCTGAAATCTGTTTCCTGCAATTCTGCCTTGCTTTCAAATCCTCTTTGTTGCCTTCCCTCAATATATTTGTAGACGAGAGTTATCATTTATAAGTCTGCAGGTTTGTGAATTGCAGTGCCCCTGAGCTCCATTTTTCAACTCGCTCTCTTGGGAGCTGGCCGCAAAAGCGCAGGATTGCTTTAGGCCCTATTCTGCTTCCGGGCGGCAGACTGAGCCTGTGGTTAATTCTTCTTCCTGATGGGAAAATAGAGTGACCTGTGCCTGTCCCAACACCTAGAGCTAGTCTCTCATTGGTTCCCCCTCTTCCCGTTCATCCTCAGGACAAATTGCAACCTGTATGGAACAGGAGGTTAAAGGTGCTGATTCTCCAAGGAGGGAGATTGCTAGTAAAGCGGCTGGAATGGCGAACCCGAGCACAAGGAGATGAGAAATGAGGTGCGTTTTAGAAACCTTTCCCGATCACTCGGTGGACCATCTTCTGGGTTTCTCATGCATGTTTTCGATGTAGGCAGATGCCCTTGAACCTGGAGATTTGGGACCCATGGGATGGGTACCACGCAGTATTACTTTAAAGCGTCTGCGTTTGCTCACCCAACCTCACCAAACCTCTCAGCCCCAAGAGTGTCCACCCTTATGTCTCAATCAGCTGCGGGTCTAGATATGGTCAATCCAGGTGGCCTCACAGCCCCTGAACGAATTTTGTAAGAATTTCTCTCTGTTTCACTGTCTTTGTTTCACGGGTTTTTAAAATTAATCGAGTTTTATAATGGGGTTTAGCTGCTTTTCACTGCTGTGTTTATGCAGCTTTACACCCACTTGACTCACTTACAGAGAGATATCAATACATAGGTTTTAAGATTCTTACTAGTCAGATATATTCCTGGGCGGTGAATAGGGGGTGTTGAGTCCAGTTCCCTGAGCAAGGAGTAGGTCTTGTCTATTACGTATTGGGTTTATGGAACGGTATCTGAGCTAATTTGAAACCCTTGTTTTAGGCATCACCCCACCTCACCTTTCCCGTTAGGCAGCCATAGTGTGTTTTCTAACCGTGTGACTCTGTTCTGTTTTGTAATTCAGTTCAAGGGTAGCGGTTTTTACATTCCCTCTATAAGTGATATCTTATGATAAGTGTCTTTTTCTGTGTGACTTATTTGACTTAGAATCGTCGTACCTAAATCCACTCATCATGCTGCTACTAGCCTTATGACGTTGATTTCATGGCTGAGTGATATTCCTTTGTACATAAGGACCACAACTTCTTTATCCATTTTTCTCTTTCCTGGGATATTTAAGGTGTAACGAAGTGGAGGTTCTTGTCAACAGAGCAGCCCTAAACTTTGGGGTGCTTGTGTCTTGCTGATTTTTAGTTTTCCCATTTTATACGCCCATGAGTGGAAGTGCCCTATGCTCTCTAAGCTGAGTTTTGTAAATGTTTCAGGACACACCGTACACTTCTCCAGAGTGGCTGTTGGCAATTTACATCCCGCCCATCAGCGTAGCAAGGCTCCCGTTTCTCCGTGGCCTGTCCTGCATTTCTGGTTTTGACACTTTATTCAGCATGGCCCTTTTGACCGATGGGAAGCGAGACTTCTTTGTAGCGCCGATTTGCCTTTCCAGGTTGCTTGGTTGGCCAAAAAGGGCGTATGCGTTTTTTCCTGAATATATTCAGGAAAAAACGCATACGCCCTTTTTGGCCAAGGGCATCATTGTCGAGGTTTTGCCGCTTTTCCTGTGCTTTAAAGGCGATTCGAATCTGCCTCCTGAAATCTGTTTCCTGCAATTCTGCCTTGCTTTCAAATCCTCGTTGTTGCCTTCCCTCAATATATTTGTAGACGAGAGTTATCATTTATACGTCTGCAGGTTTGTGAATTGCAGTGCCCCTGAGCTCCATTTTTCAACTCGCTCTCTTGGGAGCTGGCCGCAAAAGCGCAGGATTGCTTTAGGCCCTATTCTGCTTCCGGGCGGCAGACTGATCCTGTGCTTAATTCTTCTTCCTGATGGGAAAATAGAGTGACCTGTGCCTGTCCCAACACCTAGAGCTAGTCTCTCATTGGTTCCCCGTCTTCCCGTTCATCCTCAGTTCAAATTGCCACCTGTATGGAACAGGAGGTTAAAGGTGCTGATTCTCCAAGGAGGGAGATTGCTAGTAAAGCGGCTGGAATGGCGAACCCGAGCACAAGGAGATGAGAAAGGAGGTGCGTTTTAGAAACCTTTCCCGATCACTCGGTGGACCATCTTCTGGGTTTCTCATGCATGTTTTCGATGTAGGAAGATGCCCTTGAGCCTGGAGATTTGGGACCCATGGGATGGGTACCACGCAGTATTACTTTAAAGCGTCTGCGTTTGCTCACCCAACCTCACCAAACCTCTCAGCCCCAAGAGTGTCCACCCTTATGTCTCAATCAGCCTCGGGTCTAGATATGGTCAATCCAGGTGGCATCACAGCCCCTGAACGAATTTTGTAAGAATTTCTCTCTGTTTCACTGTCTTTGTTTCACGGGTTTTTAAAATTAATCGAGTTTTATAATGGGGTTTAGCTGCTTTTCACTGCTGTGTTTATGCAGCTTTACACCCACTTGACTCACTTACAGAGAGATATCAATACATAGGTTTTAAGATTCTTACTAGTCAGATATATTCCTGGGCGGTGAATAGGGGGTGTTGAGTCCAGTTCCCTGAGCAAGGAGTAGGTCTTGTCTATTACGTATTGGGTTTATGGAACGGTATCTGAGCTAATTTGAAACCCTTGTTTTAGGCATCACCCCACCTCACCTTTCCCGTTAGGCAGCCATAGTGTCTTTTCTAACCGTGTGACTCTGTTCTGTTTTGTAATTCAGTTCAAGGGTAGCGGTTTTTACATTCCCTCTATAAGTGATATCTTATGATAAGTGTCTTTTTCTGTGTGACTTATTTCACTTAGAATCGTCGTACCTAAATCCACTCATCATGCTGCTACTAGCCTTATGACGTTGATTTCATGGCTGAGTGATATTCCTTTGTACATAAGGACCACAACTTCTTTATCCATTTTTCTCTTTCCTGGGATATTTAAGGTGTAACGAAGTGGAGGTTCTTGTCAACAGAGCAGCCCTAAACTTTGGGGTGCCTGTGTCTTGCTGATTTTTAGTTTTCCCAATTTATACGCCCATGAGTGGAAGTGCCCTATGCTCTCTAAGCTGAGTTTTGTAAATGTTTCAGGACACACCGTACACTTCTCCAGAGTGGCTGTTGGCAATTTACATCCCGCCCATCAGCGTAGCAAGGCTCCCGTTTCTCCGTGGCCTGTCCTGCATTTCTGGTTTTGACACTTTATTCAGCATGGCCCTTTTGACCGATGGGAAGCGAGACTTCTTTGTAGCGCTGATTTGCCTTTCCAGGTTGCTTGGTTGGCCAAAAAGGGCGTATGCGTTTTGTCCTGAATATATTCAGGAAAAAACGCATACGCCCTTTTTGGCCAAGGGCATCATTGTCGAGGTTTTGCCGCTTTTCCTGTGCTTTAAAGGCGATTCGAATCTGCCTCCTGAAATCTGTTTCCTGCAATTCTGCCTTGCTTTCAAATCCTCTTTGTTGCCTTCCCTCAATATATTTGTAGACGAGAGTTATCATTTATAAGTCTGCAGGTTTGTGAATTGCAGTGCCCCTGAGCTCCATTTTTCAACTCGCTCTCTTGGGAGCTGGCCGCAAAAGCGCAGGATTGCTTTAGGCCCTATTCTGCTTCCGGGCGGCAGACTGAGCCTGTGGTTAAGTCTTCTTCCTGATGGGAAAATAGAGTGACCTGTGCCTGTCCCAACACCTAGAGCTAGTCTCTCATTGGTTCCCCGTCTTCCCGTTCATCCTCAGTTCAAATTGCCACCTGTATGGAACAGGAGGTTAAAGGTGCTGATTCTCCAAGGAGGGAGATTGCTAGTAAAGCGGCTGGAATGGCGAACCCGAGCACAAGGAGATGAGAAAGGAGGTGCGTTTTAGAAACCTTTCCCGATCACTCGGTGGACCATCTTCTGGGTTTCTCATGCATGTTTTCGATGTAGGAAGATGCCCTTGAACCTGGAGATTTGGGACCCTTGGGTTGGGTACCACGCAGTATTACTGTAAAGGGTCTGCGTTTGCTCACCCAACCTCACCAAAACTCTCAGCCCCAAGAGTGTCCACCCTTATGTCTCAATCAGCTGCGGGTCTAGATATGGTCTATCCAGGTGTCATCACAGCCCCTGAACGAATTTTGTAAGAATTTCTCTCTCTTTCACTGTCTTTGTTTCACGGGTTTTTAAAATTAATTGATTTTTATAATGGGGTTTAGCTGCTTTTCACTGCTGTGTTTATGCAGCTTTACACCCACTTGACTCACTTACAGAGAGATATCAATACATAGGTTTTAAGTTTCTTACTAGTCAGATATATTCTTGGGCGGTGAATAGGGGGTGTTGAGTCCAGTTCACTGAGCAAGTAGTAGGTCTTGTCTATTACATATTGGGTTTATGGAACGGTATCTGAGCTAATTTGAAACCCTTGTTTTATGCATCACCCCACCTCACCTTTCCCGTTAGGCAGCCGTAGTGTGTTTTCTAAACGTGTGACTCTGTTCTGTTTTGTAATTCAGTTCAAGGGTAGCGGTTTTTACATTCCCTCTATAAGTGATATCTTATGATAAGTGTCTTTTTCTGTGTGACTTATTTCACTTAGAATCGTCGTACCTAAATCCACTCATCATGCTGCTACTAGCCTTATGACGTTGATTTCATGGCTGAGTGATATTCCATTGTACATAAGGACCACAACTTCTTTATCCATTTTTCTCTTTCTTGGGATATTTAAGGTTAACGAAGTGGAGGTTCTTGTCAACAGAGCAGCCCTAAACTTTGGGGTGCTTGTGTCTTGCTGATTTTTAGTTTTCCCAATTTATACGCCCATGAGTGGAAGTGCCCTATGCTCTCTAAGCTGAGTTTTGTAAATGTTTCAGGACACACCGTACACTTCTCCAGAGTGGCTGTTGGCAATTTACATCCCGCCCATCAGCGTAGCAAGGCTCCCGTTTCTCCGTGGCCTGTCCTGCATTTCTGGTTTTGACACTTTATTCAGCATGGCCCTTTTGACCGATGGGAAGCGAGACTTCTTTGTAGCGCTGATTTGCCTTTCCAGGTTGCTTGGTTGGCCAAAAAGGGCGTATGCGTTTTGTCCTGAATATATTCAGGAAAAAACGCATACGCCCTTTTTGGCCAAGGGCATCATTGTCGAGGTTTTGCCGCTTTTCCTGTGCTTTAAAGGCGATTCGAATCTGCCTCCTGAAATCTGTTTCCTGCAATTCTGCCTTGCTTTCAAATCCTCTTTGTTGCCTTCCCTCAATATATTTGTAGACGAGAGTTATCATTTATAAGTCTGCAGGTTTGTGAATTGCAGTGCCCCTGAGCTCCATTTTTCAACTCGCTCTCTTGGGAGCTGGCCGCAAAAGCGCAGGATTGCTTTAGGCCCTATTCTGCTTCCGGGCGGCAGACTGAGCCTGTGGTTAATTCTTCTTCCTGATGGGAAAATAGAGTGACCTGTGCCTGTCCCAACACCTAGAGCTAGTCTCTCATTGGTTCCCCCTCTTCCCGTTCATCCTCAGGACAAATTGCAACCTGTATGGAACAGGAGGTTAAAGGTGCTGATTCTCCAAGGAGGGAGATTGCTAGTAAAGCGGCTGGAATGGCGAACCCGAGCACAAGGAGATGAGAAATGAGGTGCGTTTTAGAAACCTTTCCCGATCACTCGGTGGACCATCTTCTGGGTTTCTCATGCATGTTTTCGATGTAGGCAGATGCCCTTGAACCTGGAGATTTGGGACCCATGGGATGGGTACCACGCAGTATTACTTTAAAGCGTCTGCGTTTGCTCACCCAACCTCACCAAACCTCTCAGCCCCAAGAGTGTCCACCCTTATGTCTCAATCAGCTGCGGGTCTAGATATGGTCAATCCAGGTGGCATCACAGCCCCTGAACGAATTTTGTAAGAATTTCTCTCTGTTTCACTGTCTTTGTTTCACGGGTTTTTAAAATTAATCGAGTTTTATAATGGGGTTTAGCTGCTTTTCACTGCTGTGTTTATGCAGCTTTACACCCACTTGACTCACTTACAGAGAGATATCAATACATAGGTTTTAAGATTCTTACTAGTCAGATATATTCCTGGGCGGTGAATAGGGGGTGTTGAGTCCAGTTCCCTGAGCAAGGAGTAGGTCTTGTCTATTACGTATTGGGTTTATGGAACGGTATCTGAGCTAATTTGAAACCCTTGTTTTAGGCATCACCCCACCTCACCTTTCCCGTTAGGCAGCCATAGTGTGTTTTCTAACCGTGTGACTCTGTTCTGTTTTGTAATTCAGTTCAAGGGTAGCGGTTTTTACATTCCCTCTATAAGTGATATCTTATGATAAGTGTCTTTTTCTGTGTGACTTATTTGACTTAGAATCGTCGTACCTAAATCCACTCATCATGCTGCTACTAGCCTTATGAGGTTGATTTCATGGCTGAGTGATATTCCTTTGTACATAAGGACCACAACTTCTTTATCCATTTTTCTCTTTCCTGGGATATTTAAGGTGTAACGAAGTGGAGGTTCTTGTCAACAGAGCAGCCCTAAACTTTGGGGTGCTTGTGTCTTGCTGATTTTTAGTTTTCCCATTTTATACGCCCATGAGTGGAAGTGCCCTATGCTCTCTAAGCTGAGTTTTGTAAATGTTTCAGGACACACCGTACACTTCTCCAGAGTGGCTGTTGGCAATTTACATCCCGCCCATCAGCGTAGCAAGGCTCCCGTTTCTCCGTGGCCTGTCCTGCATTTCTGGTTTTGACACTTTATTCAGCATGGCCCTTTTGACCGATGGGAAGCGAGACTTCTTTGTAGCGCCGATTTGCCTTTCCAGGTTGCTTGGTTGGCCAAAAAGGGCGTATGCGTTTTTTCCTGAATATATTCAGGAAAAAACGCATACGCCCTTTTTGGCCAAGGGCATCATTGTCGAGGTTTTGCCGCTTTTCCTGTGCTTTAAAGGCGATTCGAATCTGCCTCCTGAAATCTGTTTCCTGCAATTCTGCCTTGCTTTCAAATCCTCGTTGTTGCCTTCCCTCAATATATTTGTAGACGAGAGTTATCATTTATACGTCTGCAGGTTTGTGAATTGCAGTGCCCCTGAGCTCCATTTTTCAACTCGCTCTCTTGGGAGCTGGCCGCAAAAGCGCAGGATTGCTTTAGGCCCTATTCTGCTTCCGGGCGGCAGACTGATCCTGTGCTTAATTCTTCTTCCTGATGGGAAAATAGAGTGACCTGTGCCTGTCCCAACACCTAGAGCTAGTCTCTCATTGGTTCCCCGTCTTCCCGTTCATCCTCAGTTCAAATTGCCACCTGTATGGAACAGGAGGTTAAAGGTGCTGATTCTCCAAGGAGGGAGATTGCTAGTAAAGCGGCTGGAATGGCGAACCCGAGCACAAGGAGATGAGAAAGGAGGTGCGTTTTAGAAACCTTTCCCGATCACTCGGTGGACCATCTTCTGGGTTTCTCATGCATGTTTTCGATGTAGGAAGATGCCCTTGAGCCTGGAGATTTGGGACCCATGGGATGGGTACCACGCAGTATTACTTTAAAGCGTCTGCGTTTGCTCACCCAACCTCACCAAACCTCTCAGCCCCAAGAGTGTCCACCCTTATGTCTCAATCAGCCTCGGGTCTAGATATGGTCAATCCAGGTGGCATCACAGCCCCTGAACGAATTTTGTAAGAATTTCTCTCTGTTTCACTGTCTTTGTTTCACGGGTTTTTAAAATTAATCGAGTTTTATAATGGGGTTTAGCTGCTTTTCACTGCTGTGTTTATGCAGCTTTACACCCACTTGACTCACTTACAGAGAGATATCAATACATAGGTTTTAAGATTCTTACTAGTCAGATATATTCCTGGGCGGTGAATAGGGGGTGTTGAGTCCAGTTCCCTGAGCAAGGAGTAGGTCTTGTCTATTACGTATTGGGTTTATGGAACGGTATCTGAGCTAATTTGAAACCCTTGTTTTAGGCATCACCCCACCTCACCTTTCCCGTTAGGCAGCCATAGTGTCTTTTCTAACCGTGTGACTCTGTTCTGTTTTGTAATTCAGTTCAAGGGTAGCGGTTTTTACATTCCCTCTATAAGTGATATCTTATGATAAGTGTCTTTTTCTGTGTGACTTATTTCACTTAGAATCGTCGTACCTAAATCCACTCATCATGCTGCTACTAGCCTTATGACGTTGATTTCATGGCTGAGTGATATTCCTTTGTACATAAGGACCACAACTTCTTTATCCATTTTTCTCTTTCCTGGGATATTTAAGGTGTAACGAAGTGGAGGTTCTTGTCAACAGAGCAGCCCTAAACTTTGGGGTGCCTGTGTCTTGCTGATTTTTAGTTTTCCCAATTTATACGCCCATGAGTGGAAGTGCCCTATGCTCTCTAAGCTGAGTTTTGTAAATGTTTCAGGACACACCGTACACTTCTCCAGAGTGGCTGTTGGCAATTTACATCCCGCCCATCAGCGTAGCAAGGCTCCCGTTTCTCCGTGGCCTGTCCTGCATTTCTGGTTTTGACACTTTATTCAGCATGGCCCTTTTGACCGATGGGAAGCGAGACTTCTTTGTAGCGCTGATTTGCCTTTCCAGGTTGCTTGGTTGGCCAAAAAGGGCGTATGCGTTTTGTCCTGAATATATTCAGGAAAAAACGCATACGCCCTTTTTGGCCAAGGGCATCATTGTCGAGGTTTTGCCGCTTTTCCTGTGCTTTAAAGGCGATTCGAATCTGCCTCCTGAAATCTGTTTCCTGCAATTCTGCCTTGCTTTCAAATCCTCTTTGTTGCCTTCCCTCAATATATTTGTAGACGAGAGTTATCATTTATAAGTCTGCAGGTTTGTGAATTGCAGTGCCCCTGAGCTCCATTTTTCAACTCGCTCTCTTGGGAGCTGGCCGCAAAAGCGCAGGATTGCTTTAGGCCCTATTCTGCTTCCGGGCGGCAGACTGAGCCTGTGGTTAAGTCTTCTTCCTGATGGGAAAATAGAGTGACCTGTGCCTGTCCCAACACCTAGAGCTAGTCTCTCATTGGTTCCCCGTCTTCCCGTTCATCCTCAGTTCAAATTGCCACCTGTATGGAACAGGAGGTTAAAGGTGCTGATTCTCCAAGGAGGGAGATTGCTAGTAAAGCGGCTGGAATGGCGAACCCGAGCACAAGGAGATGAGAAAGGAGGTGCGTTTTAGAAACCTTTCCCGATCACTCGGTGGACCATCTTCTGGGTTTCTCATGCATGTTTTCGATGTAGGAAGATGCCCTTGAACCTGGAGATTTGGGACCCTTGGGTTGGGTACCACGCAGTATTACTGTAAAGGGTCTGCGTTTGCTCACCCAACCTCACCAAAACTCTCAGCCCCAAGAGTGTCCACCCTTATGTCTCAATCAGCTGCGGGTCTAGATATGGTCTATCCAGGTGTCATCACAGCCCCTGAACGAATTTTGTAAGAATTTCTCTCTCTTTCACTGTCTTTGTTTCACGGGTTTTTAAAATTAATTGATTTTTATAATGGGGTTTAGCTGCTTTTCACTGCTGTGTTTATGCAGCTTTACACCCACTTGACTCACTTACAGAGAGATATCAATACATAGGTTTTAAGTTTCTTACTAGTCAGATATATTCTTGGGCGGTGAATAGGGGGTGTTGAGTCCAGTTCACTGAGCAAGTAGTAGGTCTTGTCTATTACATATTGGGTTTATGGAACGGTATCTGAGCTAATTTGAAACCCTTGTTTTATGCATCACCCCACCTCACCTTTCCCGTTAGGCAGCCGTAGTGTGTTTTCTAAACGTGTGACTCTGTTCTGTTTTGTAATTCAGTTCAAGGGTAGCGGTTTTTACATTCCCTCTATAAGTGATATCTTATGATAAGTGTCTTTTTCTGTGTGACTTATTTCACTTAGAATCGTCGTACCTAAATCCACTCATCATGCTGCTACTAGCCTTATGACGTTGATTTCATGGCTGAGTGATATTCCATTGTACATAAGGACCACAACTTCTTTATCCATTTTTCTCTTTCTTGGGATATTTAAGGTTAACGAAGTGGAGGTTCTTGTCAACAGAGCAGCCCTAAACTTTGGGGTGCTTGTGTCTTGCTGATTTTTAGTTTTCCCAATTTATACGCCCATGAGTGGAAGTGCCCTATGCTCTCTAAGCTGAGTTTTGTAAATGTTTCAGGACACACCGTACACTTCTCCAGAGTGGCTGTTGGCAATTTACATCCCGCCCATCAGCGTAGCAAGGCTCCCGTTTCTCCGTGGCCTGTCCTGCATTTCTGGTTTTGACACTTTATTCAGCATGGCCCTTTTGACCGATGGGAAGCGAGACTTCTTTGTAGCGCTGATTTGCCTTTCCAGGTTGCTTGGTTGGCCAAAAAGGGCGTATGTGTTTTGTCCTGAATATATTCAGGAAAAAACGCATACGCCCTTTTTGGCCAAGGGCATCATTGTCGAGGTTTTGCCGCTTTTCCTGTGCTTTAAAGGCGATTCGAATCTGCCTCCTGAAATCTGTTTCCTGCAATTCTGCCTTGCTTTCAAATCCTCTTTGTTGCCTTCCCTCAATATATTTGTAGACGAGAGTTATCATTTATAAGTCTGCAGGTTTGTGAATTGCAGTGCCCCTGAGCTCCATTTTTCAACTCGCTCTCTTGGGAGCTGGCCGCAAAAGCGCAGGATTGCTTTAGGCCCTATTCTGCTTCCGGGCGGCAGACTGAGCCTGTGGTTAATTCTTCTTCCTGATGGGAAAATAGAGTGACCTGTGCCTGTCCCAACACCTAGAGCTAGTCTCTCATTGGTTCCCCCTCTTCCCGTTCATCCTCAGGACAAATTGCAACCTGTATGGAACAGGAGGTTAAAGGTGCTGATTCTCCAAGGAGGGAGATTGCTAGTAAAGCGGCTGGAATGGCGAACCCGAGCACAAGGAGATGAGAAATGAGGTGCGTTTTAGAAACCTTTCCCGATCACTCGGTGGACCATCTTCTGGGTTTCTCATGCATGTTTTCGATGTAGGCAGATGCCCTTGAACCTGGAGATTTGGGACCCATGGGATGGGTACCACGCAGTATTACTTTAAAGCGTCTGCGTTTGCTCACCCAACCTCACCAAACCTCTCAGCCCCAAGAGTGTCCACCCTTATGTCTCAATCAGCTGCGGGTCTAGATATGGTCAATCCAGGTGGCATCACAGCCCCTGAACGAATTTTGTAAGAATTTCTCTCTGTTTCACTGTCTTTGTTTCACGGGTTTTTAAAATTAATCGAGTTTTATAATGGGGTTTAGCTGCTTTTCACTGCTGTGTTTATGCAGCTTTACACCCACTTGACTCACTTACAGAGAGATATCAATACATAGGTTTTAAGATTCTTACTAGTCAGATATATTCCTGGGCGGTGAATAGGGGGTGTTGAGTCCAGTTCCCTGAGCAAGGAGTAGGTCTTGTCTATTACGTATTGGGTTTATGGAACGGTATCTGAGCTAATTTGAAACCCTTGTTTTAGGCATCACCCCACCTCACCTTTCCCGTTAGGCAGCCATAGTGTGTTTTCTAACCGTGTGACTCTGTTCTGTTTTGTAATTCAGTTCAAGGGTAGCGGTTTTTACATTCCCTCTATAAGTGATATCTTATGATAAGTGTCTTTTTCTGTGTGACTTATTTGACTTAGAATCGTCGTACCTAAATCCACTCATCATGCTGCTACTA
Organism: Eschrichtius robustus; assembly: GCF_028021215.1. Taxonomy (NCBI): domain Eukaryota; kingdom Metazoa; phylum Chordata; class Mammalia; order Artiodactyla; family Eschrichtiidae; genus Eschrichtius; species Eschrichtius robustus. The sequence continues at coordinate 40,540,516 of NC_090830.1, read as the reverse complement.
GCCTTATGACGTTGATTTCATGGCTGAGTGATATTCCTTTGTACATAAGGACCACAACTTCTTTATCCATTTTTCTCTTTCCTGGGATATTTAAGGTGTAACGAAGTGGAGGTTCTTGTCAACAGAGCAGCCCTAAACTTTGGGGTGCTTGTGTCTTGCTGATTTTTAGTTTTCCCATTTTATACGCCCATGAGTGGAAGTGCCCTATGCTCTCTAAGCTGAGTTTTGTAAATGTTTCAGGACACACCGTACACTTCTCCAGAGTGGCTGTTGGCAATTTACATCCCGCCCATCAGCGTAGCAAGGCTCCCGTTTCTCCGTGGCCTGTCCTGCATTTCTGGTTTTGACACTTTATTCAGCATGGCCCTTTTGACCGATGGGAAGCGAGACTTCTTTGTAGCGCCGATTTGCCTTTCCAGGTTGCTTGGTTGGCCAAAAAGGGCGTATGCGTTTTTTCCTGAATATATTCAGGAAAAAACGCATACGCCCTTTTTGGCCAAGGGCATCATTGTCGAGGTTTTGCCGCTTTTCCTGTGCTTTAAAGGCGATTCGAATCTGCCTCCTGAAATCTGTTTCCTGCAATTCTGCCTTGCTTTCAAATCCTCGTTGTTGCCTTCCCTCAATATATTTGTAGACGAGAGTTATCATTTATACGTCTGCAGGTTTGTGAATTGCAGTGCCCCTGAGCTCCATTTTTCAACTCGCTCTCTTGGGAGCTGGCCGCAAAAGCGCAGGATTGCTTTAGGTCCTATTCTGCTTCCGGGCGGCAGACTGATCCTGTGCTTAATTCTTCTTCCTGATGGGAAAATAGAGTGACCTGTGCCTGTCCCAACACCTAGAGCTAGTCTCTCATTGGTTCCCCGTCTTCCCGTTCATCCTCAGTTCAAATTGCCACCTGTATGGAACAGGAGGTTAAAGGTGCTGATTCTCCAAGGAGGGAGATTGCTAGTAAAGCGGCTGGAATGGCGAACCCGAGCACAAGGAGATGAGAAAGGAGGTGCGTTTTAGAAACCTTTCCCGATCACTCGGTGGACCATCTTCTGGGTTTCTCATGCATGTTTTCGATGTAGGAAGATGCCCTTGAGCCTGGAGATTTGGGACCCATGGGATGGGTACCACGCAGTATTACTTTAAAGCGTCTGCGTTTGCTCACCCAACCTCACCAAACCTCTCAGCCCCAAGAGTGTCCACCCTTATGTCTCAATCAGCCTCGGGTCTAGATATGGTCAATCCAGGTGGCATCACAGCCTCTGAACGAATTTTGTAAGAATTTCTCTCTGTTTCACTGTCTTTGTTTCACGGGTTTTTAAAATTAATTGAGTTTTATAATGGGGTTTAGCTGCTTTTCACTGCTGTGTTTATGCAGCTTTACACCCACTTGACTCACTTACAGAGAGATATCAATACATAGGTTTTAAGATTCTTACTAGTCAGATATATTCCTGGGCGGTGAATAGGGGGTGTTGAGTCCAGTTCCCTGAGCAAGGAGTAGGTCTTGTCTATTACGTATTGGGTTTATGGAACGGTATCTGAGCTAATTTGAAACCCTTGTTTTAGGCATCACCCCACCTCACCTTTCCCGTTAGGCAGCCATAGTGTCTTTTCTAACCGTGTGACTCTGTTCTGTTTTGTAATTCAGTTCAAGGGTAGCGGTTTTTACATTCCCTCTATAAGTGATATCTTATGATAAGTGTCTTTTTCTGTGTGACTTATTTGACTTAGAATTGTCGTACCTAAATCCACTCATCATGCTGCTACTAGCCTTATGACGTTGATTTCATGGCTGAGTGATATTCCTTTGTACATAAGGACCACAACTTCTTTATCCATTTTTCTCTTTCCTGGGATATTTAAGGTGTAACGAAGTGGAGGTTCTTGTCAACAGAGCAGCCCTAAACTTTGGGGTGCCTGTGTCTTGCTGATTTTTAGTTTTCCCAATTTATACGCCCATGAGTGGAAGTGCCCTATGCTCTCTAAGCTGAGTTTTGTAAATGTTTCAGGACACACCGTACACTTCTCCAGAGTGGCTGTTGGCAATTTACATCCCGCCCATCAGCGTAGCAAGGCTCCCGTTTCTCCGTGGCCTGTCCTGCATTTCTGGTTTTGACACTTTATTCAGCATGGCCCTTTTGACCGATGGGAAGCGAGACTTCTTTGTAGCGCTGATTTGCCTTTCCAGGTTGCTTGGTTGGCCAAAAAGGGCGTATGCGTTTTGTCCTGAATATATTCAGGAAAAAACGCATACGCCCTTTTTGGCCAAGGGCATCATTGTCGAGGTTTTGCCGCTTTTCCTGTGCTTTAAAGGCGATTCGAATCTGCCTCCTGAAATCTGTTTCCTGCAATTCTGCCTTGCTTTCAAATCCTCTTTGTTGCCTTCCCTCAATATATTTGTAGACGAGAGTTATCATTTATAAGTCTGCAGGTTTGTGAATTGCAGTGCCCCTGAGCTCCATTTTTCAACTCGCTCTCTTGGGACCTGGCCGCAAAAGCGCAGGATTGCTTTAGGCCCTATTCTGCTTCCGGGCGGCAGACTGAGCCTGTGGTTAAGTCTTCTTCCTGATGGGAAAATAGAGTGACCTGTGCCTGTCCCAACACCTAGAGCTAGTCTCTCATTGGTTCCCCGTCTTCCCGTTCATCCTCAGTTCAAATTGCCACCTGTATGGAACAGGAGGTTAAAGGTGCTGATTCTCCAAGGAGGGAGATTGCTAGTAAAGCGGCTGGAATGGCGAACCCGAGCACAAGGAGATGAGAAAGGAGGTGCGTTTTAGAAACCTTTCCCGATCACTCGGTGGACCATCTTCTGGGTTTCTCATGCATGTTTTCGATGTAGGAAGATGCCCTTGAACCTGGAGATTTGGGACCCATGGGATGGGTACCACGCAGTATTACTTTAAAGCGTCTGCGTTTGCTCACCCAACCTCACCAAACCTCTCAGCCCCAAGAGTGTCCACCCTTATGTCTCAATCAGCCTCGGGTCTAGATATGGTCAATCCAGGTGGCATCACAGCCCCTGAACGAATTTTGTAAGAATTTCTCTCTGTTTCACTGTCTTTGTTTCACGGGTTTTTAAAATTAATCGAGTTTTATAATGGGGTTTAGCTGCTTTTCACTGCTGTGTTTATGCAGCTTTACACCCACTTGACTCACTTACAGAGAGATATCAATACATAGGTTTTAAGATTCTTACTAGTCAGATATATTCCTGGGCGGTGAATAGGGGGTGTTGAGTCCAGTTCCCTGAGCAAGGAGTAGGTCTTGTCTATTACGTATTGGGTTTATGGAACGGTATCTGAGCTAATTTGAAACCCTTGTTTTAGGCATCACCCCACCTCACCTTTCCCGTTAGGCAGCCATAGTGTGTTTTCTAACCGTGTGACTCTGTTCTGTTTTGTAATTCAGTTCAAGGGTAGCGGTTTTTACATTCCCTCTATAAGTGATATCTTATGATAAGTGTCTTTTTCTGTGTGACTTATTTGACTTAGAATCGTCGTACCTAAATCCACTCATCATGCTGCTACTAGCCTTATGACGTTGATTTCATGGCTGAGTGATATTCCTTTGTACATAAGGACCACAACTTCTTTATCCATTTTTCTCTTTCCTGGGATATTTAAGGTGTAACGAAGTGGAGGTTCTTGTCAACAGAGCAGCCCTAAACTTTGGGGTGCTTGTGTCTTGCTGATTTTTAGTTTTCCCATTTTATACGCCCATGAGTGGAAGTGCCCTATGCTCTCTAAGCTGAGTTTTGTAAATGTTTCAGGACACACCGTACACTTCTCCAGAGTGGCTGTTGGCAATTTACATCCCGCCCATCAGCGTAGCAAGGCTCCCGTTTCTCCGTGGCCTGTCCTGCATTTCTGGTTTTGACACTTTATTCAGCATGGCCCTTTTGACCGATGGGAAGCGAGACTTCTTTGTAGCGCTGATTTGCCTTTCCAGGTTGCTTGGTTGGCCAAAAAGGGCGTATGCGTTTTGTCCTGAATATATTCAGGAAAAAACGCATACGCCCTTTTTGGCCAAGGGCATCATTGTCGAGGTTTTGCCGCTTTTCCTGTGCTTTAAAGGCGATTCGAATCTGCCTCCTGAAATCTGTTTCCTGCAATTCTGCCTTGCTTTCAAATCCTCGTTGTTGCCTTCCCTCAATATATTTGTAGACGAGAGTTATCATTTATACGTCTGCAGGTTTGTGAATTGCAGTGCCCCTGAGCTCCATTTTTCAACTCGCTCTCTTGGGAGCTGGCCGCAAAAGCGCAGGATTGCTTTAGGCCCTATTCTGCTTCCGGGCGGCAGACTGATCCTGTGCTTAATTCTTCTTCCTGATGGGAAAATAGAGTGACCTGTGCCTGTCCCAACACCTAGAGCTAGTCTCTCATTGGTTCCCCGTCTTCCCGTTCATCCTCAGTTCAAATTGCCACCTGTATGGAACAGGAGGTTAAAGGTGCTGATTCTCCAAGGAGGGAGATTGCTAGTAAAGCGGCTGGAATGGCGAACCCGAGCACAAGGAGATGAGAAAGGAGGTGCGTTTTAGAAACCTTTCCCGATCACTCGGTGGACCATCTTCTGGGTTTCTCATGCATGTTTTCGATGTAGGAAGATGCCCTTGAGCCTGGAGATTTGGGACCCATGGGATGGGTACCACGCAGTATTACTTTAAAGCGTCTGCGTTTGCTCACCCAACCTCACCAAACCTCTCAGCCCCAAGAGTGTCCACCCTTATGTCTCAATCAGCCTCGGGTCTAGATATGGTCAATCCAGGTGGCATCACAGCCCCTGAACGAATTTTGTAAGAATTTCTCTCTGTTTCACTGTCTTTGTTTCACGGGTTTTTAAAATTAATTGAGTTTTATAATGGGGTTTAGCTGCTTTTCACTGCTGTGTTTATGCAGCTTTACACCCACTTGACTCACTTACAGAGAGATATCAATACATAGGTTTTAAGATTCTTACTAGTCAGATATATTCCTGGGCGGTGAATAGGGGGTGTTGAGTCCAGTTCCCTGAGCAAGGAGTAGGTCTTGTCTATTACGTATTGGGTTTATGGAACGGTATCTGAGCTAATTTGAAACCCTTGTTTTAGGCATCACCCCACCTCACCTTTCCCGTTAGGCAGCCATAGTGTCTTTTCTAACCGTGTGACTCTGTTCTGTTTTGTAATTCAGTTCAAGGGTAGCGGTTTTTACATTCCCTCTATAAGTGATATCTTATGATAAGTGTCTTTTTCTGTGTGACTTATTTGACTTAGAATCGTCGTACCTAAATCCACTCATCATGCTGCTACTAGCCTTATGACGTTGATTTCATGGCCGAGTGATATTCCTTTGTACATAAGGACCACAACTTCTTTATCCATTTTTCTCTTTCCTGGGATATTTAAGGTGTAACGAAGTGGAGGTTCTTGTCAACAGAGCAGCCCTAAACTTTGGGGTGCTTGTGTCTTGCTGATTTTTAGTTTTCCCATTTTATACGCCCATGAGTGGAAGTGCCCTATGCTCTCTAAGCTGAGTTTTGTAAATGTTTCAGGACACACCGTACACTTCTCCAGAGTGGCTGTTGGCAATTTACATCCCGCCCATCAGCGTAGCAAGGCTCCCGTTTCTCCGTGGCCTGTCCTGCATTTCTGGTTTTGACACTTTATTCAGCATGGCCCTTTTGACCGATGGGAAGCGAGACTTCTTTGTAGCGCTGATTTGCCTTTCCAGGTTGCTTGGTTGGCCAAAAAGGGCGTATGCGTTTTGTCCTGAATATATTCAGGAAAAAACGCATACGCCCTTTTTGGCCAAGGGCATCATTGTCGAGGTTTTGCCGCTTTTCCTGTGCTTTAAAGGCGATTCGAATCTGCCTCCTGAAATCTGTTTCCTGCAATTCTGCCTTGCTTTCAAATCCTCTTTGTTGCCTTCCCTCAATATATTTGTAGACGAGAGTTATCATTTATAAGTCTGCAGGTTTGTGAATTGCAGTGCCCCTGAGCTCCATTTTTCAACTCGCTCTCTTGGGAGCTGGCCTCAAAAGCGCAGGATTGCTTTAGGCCCTATTCTGCTTCCGGGCGGCAGACTGAGCCTGTGGTTAAGTCTTCTTCCTGATGGGAAAATAGAGTGACCTGTGCCTGTCCCAAAACCTAGAGCTAGTCTCTCATTGGTTCCCCGTCTTCCCGTTCATCCTCAGTTCAAATTGCCACCTGTATGGAACAGGAGGTTAAAGGTGCTGATTCTCCAAGGAGGGAGATTGCTAGTAAAGCGGCTGGAATGGCGAACCCGAGCACAAGGAGATGAGAAAGGAGGTGCGTTTTAGAAACCTTTCCCGATCACTCGGTGGACCATCTTCTGGGTTTCTCATGCATGTTTTCGATGTAGGAAGATGCCCTTGAACCTGGAGATTTGGGACCCATGGGATGGGTACCACGCAGTATTACTTTAAAGCGTCTGCGTTTGCTCACCCAACCTCACCAAACCTCTCAGCCCCAAGAGTGTCCACCCTTATGTCTCAATCAGCCTCGGGTCTAGATATGGTCAATCCAGGTGGCATCACAGCCCCTGAACGAATTTTGTAAGAATTTCTCTCTGTTTCACTGTCTTTGTTTCACGGGTTTTTAAAATTAATCGAGTTTTATAATGGGGTTTAGCTGCTTTTCACTGCTGTGTTTATGCAGCTTTACACCCACTTGACTCACTTACAGAGAGATATCAATACATAGGTTTTAAGATTCTTACTAGCCAGATATATTCCTGGGCGGTGAATAGGGGGTGTTGAGTCCAGTTCCCTGAGCAAGGAGTAGGTCTTGTCTATTACGTATTGGGTTTATGGAACGGTATCTGAGCTAATTTGAAACCCTTGTTTTAGGCATCACCCCACCTCACCTTTCCCGTTAGGCAGCCATAGTGTGTTTTCTAACCGTGTGACTCTGTTCTGTTTTGTAATTCAGTTCAAGGGTAGCGGTTTTTACATTCCCTCTATAAGTGATATCTTATGATAAGTGTCTTTTTCTGTGTGACTTATTTGACTTAGAATCGTCGTACCTAAATCCACTCATCATGCTGCTACTAGCCTTATGACGTTGATTTCATGGCTGAGTGATATTCCTTTGTACATAAGGACCACAACTTCTTTATCCATTTTTCTCTTTCCTGGGATATTTAAGGTGTAACGAAGTGGAGGTTCTTGTCAACAGAGCAGCCCTAAACTTTGGGGTGCTTGTGTCTTGCTGATTTTTAGTTTTCCCATTTTATACGCCCATGAGTGGAAGTGCCCTATGCTCTCTAAGCTGAGTTTTGTAAATGTTTCAGGACACACCGTACACTTCTCCAGAGTGGCTGTTGGCAATTTACATCCCGCCCATCAGCGTAGCAAGGCTCCCGTTTCTCCGTGGCCTGTCCTGCATTTCTGGTTTTGACACTTTATTCAGCATGGCCCTTTTGACCGATGGGAAGCGAGACTTCTTTGTAGCGCTGATTTGCCTTTCCAGGTTGCTTGGTTGGCCAAAAAGGGCGTATGCGTTTTGTCCTGAATATATTCAGGAAAAAACGCATACGCCCTTTTTGGCCAAGGGCATCATTGTCGAGGTTTTGCCGCTTTTCCTGTGCTTTAAAGGCGATTCGAATCTGCCTCCTGAAATCTGTTTCCTGCAATTCTGCCTTGCTTTCAAATCCTCGTTGTTGCCTGCCCTCAATATATTTGTAGACGAGAGTTATCATTTATACGTCTGCAGGTTTGTGAATTGCAGTGCCCCTGAGCTCCATTTTTCAACTCGCTCTCTTGGGAGCTGGCCGCAAAAGCGCAGGATTGCTTTAGGCCCTATTCTGCTTCCGGGCGGCAGACTGAGCCTGTGGTTAATTCTTCTTCCTGATGGGAAAATAGAGTGACCTGTGCCTGTCCCAACACCTAGAGCTAGTCTCTCATTGGTTCCCCCTCTTCCCGTTCATCCTCAGGACAAATTGCAACCTGTATGGAACAGGAGGTTAAAGGTGCTGATTCTCCAAGGAGGGAGATTGCTAGTAAAGCGGCTGGAATGGCGAACCCGAGCACAAGGATATGAGAAATGAGGTGCGTTTTAGAAACCTTTCCCGATCACTCGGTGGACCATCTTCTGGGTTTCTCATGCATGTTTTCGATGTAGGCAGATGCCCTTGAACCTGGAGATTTGGGACCCTTGGGTTGGGTACCACGCAGTATTACTGTAAAGGGTCTGCGTTTGCTCACCCAACCTCACCAAAACTCTCAGCCCCAAGAGTGTCCACCCTTATGTCTCAATCAGCTGCGGGTCTAGATATGGGCTATCCAGGTGTCATCACAGCCCCTGAACGAATTTTGTAATAATTTCTCTCTCTTTCACTGTCTTTGTTTCACGGGTTTTTAAAATTAATTGATTTTTATAATGGGGTTTAGCTGCTTTTCACTGCTGTGTTTATGCAGCTTTACACCCACTTGACTCACTTACAGAGAGATATCAATACATAGGTTTTAAGTTTCTTACTAGTCAGATATATTCTTGGGCGGTGAATAGGGGGTGTTGAGTCCAGTTCACTGAGCAAGTAGTAGGTCTTGTCTATTACATATTGGGTTTATGGAACGGTATCTGAGCTAATTTGAAACCCTTGTTTTATGCATAACCCCACCTCACCTTTCCCGTTAGGCAGCCATAGTGTGTTTTCTAAACGTGTGACTCTGTTCTGTTTTGTAATTCAGTTCAAAGGTAGCGGTTTTTACATTCCCTCTATAAGTGATATCTTATGATAAGTGTCTTTTTCTGTGTGACTTATTTCACTTAGAATCGTCGTACCTAAATCCACTCATCATGCTGCTATTAGCCTTATGACGTTGATTTCATGGCTGAGTGATATTCCATTGTACATAAGGACCACAACTTCTTTATCCATTTTTCTCTTTCCTGGGATATTTAAGGTGTAACGAAGTGGAGGTTCTTGTCAACAGAGCAGCCCTAAACTTTGGGGTGCTTGTGTCTTGCTGATTTTTAGTTTTCCCATTTTATACGCCCATGAGTGGAAGTGCCCTATGCTCTCTAAGCTGAGTTTTGTAAATGTTTCAGGACACACCGTACACTTCTCCAGAGTGGCTGTTGGCAATTTACATCCCGCCCATCAGCGTAGCAAGGCTCCCGTTTCTCCGTGGCCTGTCCTGCATTTCTGGTTTTGACACTTTATTCAGCATGGCCCTTTTGACCGATGGGAAGCGAGACTTCTTTGTAGCGCTGATTTGCCTTTCCAGGTTGCTTGGTTGGCCAAAAAGGGCATATGCGTTTTGTCCTGAATATATCCAGGAAAAAACGCATACGCCCTTTTTGGCCAAGGGCATCATTGTCGAGGTTTTGCCGCTTTTCCTGTGCTTTAAAGGCGATTCGAATCTGCCTCCTGAAATCTGTTTCCTGCAATTCTGCCTTGCTTTCAAATCCTCTTTGTTGCCTTCCCTCAATATATTTGTAGACGAGAGTTATCATTTATAAGTCTGCAGGTTTGTGAATTGCAGTGCCCCTGAGCTCCATTTTTCAACTCGCTCTCTTGGGAGCTGGCCGCAAAAGCGCAGGATTGCTTTAGGCCCTATTCTGCTTCCGGGCGGCAGACTGAGCCTGTGGTTAAGTCTTCTTCCTGATGGGAAAATAGAGTGACCTGTGCCTGTCCCAACACCTAGAGCTAGTCTCTCATTGGTTCCCCGTCTTCCCGTTCATCCTCAGTTCAAATTGCCACCTGTATGGAACAGGAGGTTAAAGGTGCTGATTCTCCAAGGAGGGAGATTGCTAGTAAAGCGGCTGGATTGGCGAACCCGAGCACAAGGAGATGAGAAAGGAGGTGCGTTTTAGAAACCTTTCCCGATCACTCGGTGGACCATCTTCTGGGTTTCTCATGCATGTTTTCGATGTAGGAAGATGCCCTTGAACCTGGAGATTTGGGACCCATGGGATGGGTACCACGCAGTATTACTTTAAAGCGTCTGCGTTTGCTCACCCAACCTCACCAAACCTCTCAGCCCCAAGAGTGTCCACCCTTATGTCTCAATCAGCCTCGGGTCTAGATATGGTCAATCCAGGTGGCATCACAGCCCCTGAACGAATTTTGTAAGAATTTCTCTCTGTTTCACTGTCTTTGTTTCACGGGTTTTTAAAATTAATTGAGTTTTATAATGGGGTTTAGCTGCTTTTCACTGCTGTGTTTATGCAGCTTTACACCCACTTGACTCACTTACAGAGAGATATCAATACATAGGTTTTAAGTTTCTTACTAGTCAGATATATTCTTGGGCGGTGAATAGGGGGTGTTGAGTCCAGTTCACTGAGCAAGTAGTAGGTCTTGTCTATTACATATTGGGTTTATGGAACGGTATCTGAGCTAATTTGAAACCCTTGTTTTATGCATCACCCCACCTCACCTTTCCCGTTAGGCAGCCATAGTGTGTTTTCTAAACGTGTGACTCTGTTCTGTTTTGTAATTCAGTTCAAGGGTAGCGGTTTTTACATTCCCTCTATAAGTGATATCTTATGATAAGTGTCTTTTTCTGTGTGACTTATTTCACTTAGAATCGTCGTACCTAAATCCACTCATCATGCTGCTATTAGCCTTATGACGTTGATTTCATAGCTGAGTGATATTCCATTGTACATAAGGACCACAACTTCTTTATCCATTTTTCTCTTTCCTGGGATATTTAAGGTGTAACGAAGTGGAGGTTCTTGTCAACAGAGCAGCCCTAAACTTTGGGGTGCTTGTGTCTTGCTGATTTTTAGTTTTCCCATTTTATACGCCCATGAGTGGAAGTGCCCTATGCTCTCTAAGCTGAGTTTTGTAAATGTTTCAGGACACACCGTACACTTCTCCAGAGTGGCTGTTGGCAATTTACATCCCGCCCATCAGCGTAGCAAGGCTCCCGTTTCTCCGTGGCCTGTCCTGCATTTCTGGTTTTGACACTTTATTCAGCATGGCCCTTTTGACCGATGGGAAGCGAGACTTCTTTGTAGCGCTGATTTGCCTTTCCAGGTTGCTTGGTTGGCCAAAAAGGGCGTATGCGTTTTGTCCTGAATATATTCAGGAAAAAACGCATACGCCCTTTTTGGCCAAGGGCATCATTGTCGAGGTTTTGCCGCTTTTCCTGTGCTTTAAAGGCGATTCGAATCTGCCTCCTGAAATCTGTTTCCTGCAATTCTGCCTTGCTTTCAAATCCTCTTTGTTGCCTTCCCTCAATATATTTGTAGACGAGAGTTATCATTTATAAGTCTGCAGGTTTGTGAATTGCAGTGCCCCTGAGCTCCATTTTTCAACTCGCTCTCTTGGGAGCTGGCCGCAAAAGCGCAGGATTGCTTTAGGCCCTATTCTGCTTCCGGGCGGCAGACTGATCCTGTGCTTAATTCTTCTTCCTGATGGGAAAATAGAGTGACCTGTGCCTGTCCCAACACCTAGAGCTAGTCTCTCATTGGTTCCCCGTCTTCCCGTTCATCCTCAGTTCAAATTGCCACCTGTATGGAACAGGAGGTTAAAGGTGCTGATTCTCCAAGGAGGGAGATTGCTAGTAAAGCGGCTGGAATGGCGAACCCGAGCACAAGGAGATGAGAAAGGAGGTGCGTTTTAGAAACCTTTCCCGATCACTCGGTGGACCATCTTCTGGGTTTCTCAAGCATGTTTTCGATGTAGGAAGATGCCCTTGAGCCTGGAGATTTGGGACCCATGGGATGGGTACCACGCAGTATTACTTTAAAGCGTCTGCGTTTGCTCACCCAACCTCACCAAACCTCTCAGCCCCAAGAGTGTCCACCCTTATGTCTCAATCAGCCTCGGGTCTAGATATGGTCAATCCAGGTGGCATCACAGCCCCTGAACGAATTTTGTAAGAATTTCTCTCTGTTTCACTGTCTTTGTTTCACGGGTTTTTAAAATTAATTGAGTTTTATAATGGGGTTTAGCTGCTTTTCACTGCTGTGTTTATGCAGCTTTACACCCACTTGACTCACTTACAGAGAGATATCAATACATAGGTTTTAAGATTCTTACTAGTCAGATATATTCTTGGGCGGTGAATAGGGGGTGTTGAGTCCAGTTCCCTGAGCAAGGAGTAGGTCTTGTCTATTACGTATTGGGTTTATGGAACGGTATCTGAGCTAATTTGAAACCCTTGTTTTAGGCATCACCCCACCTCACCTTTCCCGTTAGGCAGCCATAGTGTGTTTTCTAACCGTGTGACTCTGTTCTGTTTTGTAATTCAGTTCAAGGGTAGCGGTTTTTACATTCCCTCTATAAGTGATATCTTATGATAAGTGTCTTTTTCTGTGTGACTTATTTGACTTAGAATCGTCGTACCTAAATCCACTCATCATGCTGCTACTAGCCTTATGACGTTGATTTCATGGCTGAGTGATATTCCATTGTACATAAGGACCACAACTTCTTTATCCATTTTTCTCTTTCCTGGGATATTTAAGGTGTAACGAAGTGGAGGTTCTTGTCAACAGAGCAGCCCTAAACTTTGGGGTGCTTGTGTCTTGCTGATTTTTAGTTTTCCCATTTTATACGCCCATGAGTGGAAGTGCCCTATGCTTTCTAAGCTGAGTTTTGTAAATGTTTCAGGACACACCGTACACTTCTCCAGAGTGGCTGTTGGCAATTTACATCCCGCCCATCAGCGTAGCAAGGCTCCCGTTTCTCCGTGGCCTGTCCTGCATTTCTGGTTTTGACACTTTATTCAGCATGGCCCTTTTGACCGATGGGAAGCGAGACTTCTTTGTAGCGCTGATTTGCCTTTCCAGGTTGCTTGGTTGGCCAAAAAGGGCGTATGCGTTTTGTCCTGAATATATTCAGGAAAAAACGCATACGCCCTTTTTGGCCAAGGGCATCATTGTCGAGGTTTTGCCGCTTTTCCTGTGCTTTAAAGGCGATTCGAATCTGCCTGCTGAAATCTGTTTCCTGCAATTCTGCCTTGCTTTCAAATCCTCTTTGTTGCCTTCCCTCAATATATTTGTAGACGAGAGTTATCATTTATAAGTCTGCAGGTTTGTGAATTGCAGTGCCCCTGAGCTCCATTTTTCAACTCGCTCTCTTGGGAGCTGGCCGCAAAAGCGCAGGATTGCTTTAGGCCCTATTCTGCTTCCGGGCGGCAGACTGAGCCTGTGGTTAAGTCTTCTTCCTGATGGGAAAATAGAGTGACCTGTGCCTGTCCCAACACCTAGAGCTAGTCTCTCATTGGTTCCCCGTCTTCCCGTTCATCCTCAGTTCAAATTGCCACCTGTATGGAACAGGAGGTTAAAGGTGCTGATTCTCCAAGGAGGGAGATTGCTAGTAAAGCGGCTGGAATGGCGAACCCGAGCACAAGGAGATGAGAAAGGAGGTGCGTTTTAGAAACCTTTCCCGATCACTCGGTGGACCATCTTCTGGGTTTCTCATGCATGTTTTCGATGTAGGAAGATGCCCTTGAACCTGGAGATTTGGGACCCATGGGATGGGTACCACGCAGTATTACTTTAAAGCGTCTGCGTTTGCTCACCCAACCTCACCAAACCTCTCAGCCCCAAGAGTGTCCACCCTTATGTCTCAATCAGCCTCGGGTCTAGATATGGTCAATCCAGGTGGCATCACAGCCCCTGAACGAATTTTCTAAGAATTTCTCTCTGTTTCACTGTCTTTGTTTCACGGGTTTTTAAAATTAATTGAGTTTTATAATGGGGTTTAGCTGCTTTTCACTGCTGTGTTTATGCAGCTTTACACCCACTTGACTCACTTACAGAGAGATATCAATACATAGGTTTTAAGATTCTTACTAGTCAGATATATTCCTGGGCGGTGAATAGGGGGTGTTGAGTCCAGTTCCCTGAGCAAGGAGTAGGTCTTGTCTATTACGTATTGGGTTTATGGAACGGTATCTGAGCTAATTTGAAACCCTTGTTTTAGGCATCACCCCACCTCACCTTTCCCGTTAGGCAGCCATAGTGTGTTTTCTAACCGTGTGACTCTGTTCTGTTTTGTAATTCAGTTCAAGGGTAGCGGTTTTTACATTCCCTCTATAAGTGATATCTTATGATAAGTGTCTTTTTCTGTGTGACTTATTTGACTTAGAATCGTCGTACCTAAGTCCACTCATCATGCTGCTACTAGCCTTATGACGTTGATTTCATGGCTGAGTGATATTCCTTTGTACATAAGGACCACAACTTCTTTATCCATTTTTCTCTTTCCTGGGATATTTAAGGTGTAACGAAGTGGAGGTTCCTGTCAACAGAGCAGCCCTAAACTTTGGGGTGCTTGTGTCTTGCTGATTTTTAGTTTTCCCATTTTATACGCCCATGAGTGGAAGTGCCCTATGCTCTCTAAGCTGAGTTTTGTAAATGTTTCAGGACACACCGTACACTTCTCCAGAGTGGCTGTTGGCAATTTACATCCCGCCCATCAGCGTAGCAAGGCTCCCGTTTCTCCGTGGCCTGTCCTGCATTTCTGGTTTTGACACTTTATTCAGCATGGCCCTTTTGACCGATGGGAAGCGAGACTTCTTTGTAGCGCTGATTTGCCTTTCCAGGTTGCTTGGTTGGCCAAAAAGGGCGTATGCGTTTTTTCCTGAATATATTCAGGAAAAAACGCATACGCCCTTTTTGGCCAAGGGCATCATTGTCGAGGTTTTGCCGCTTTTCCTGTGCTTTAAAGGCGATTCGAATCTGCCTCCTGAAATCTGTTTCCTGCAATTCTGCCTTGCTTTCAAATCCTCTTTGTTGCCTTCCCTCAATATATTTGTAGACGAGAGTTATCATTTATACGTCTGCAGGTTTGTGAATTGCAGTGCCCCTGAGCTCCATTTTTCAACTCGCTCTCTTGGGAGCTGGCCGCAAAAGCGCAGGATTGCTTTAGGCCCTATTCTGCTTCCGGGCGGCAGACTGAGCCTGTGGTTAAGTCTTCTTCCTGATGGGAAAATAGAGTGACCTGTGCCTGTCCCAACACCTAGAGCTAGTCTCTCATTGGTTCCCCGTCTTCCCGTTCATCCTCAGTTCAAATTGCCACCTGTATGGAACAGGAGGTTAAAGGTGCTGATTCTCCAAGGAGGGAGATTGCTAGTAAAGCGGCTGGAATGGCGAACCCGAGCACAAGGAGATGAGAAAGGAGGTGCGTTTTAGAAACCTTTCCCGATCACTCGGTGGACCATCTTCTGGGTTTCTCATGCATGTTTTCGATGTAGGAAGATGCCCTTGAACCTGGAGATTTGGGACCCATGGGATGGGTACCACGCAGTATTACTTTAAAGCGTCTGCGTTTGCTCACCCAACCTCACCAAACCTCTCAGCCCCAAGAGTGTCCACCCTTATGTCTCAATCAGCCTCGGGTCTAGATATGGTCAATCCAGGTGGCATCACAGCCCCTGAACGAATTTTGTAAGAATTTCTCTCTGTTTCACTGTCTTTGTTTCACGGGTTTTTAAAATTAATTGAGTTTTATAATGGGTTTTAGCTGCTTTTCACTGCTGTGTTTATGCAGCTTTACACCCACTTGACTCACTTACAGAGAGATATCAATACATAGGTTTTAAGATTCTTACTAGTCAGATATATTCCTGGGCGGTGAATAGGGGGTGTTGAGTCCAGTTCCCTGAGCAAGGAGTAGGTCTTGTCTATTACGTATTGGGTTTATGGAACGGTATCTGAGCTAATTTGAAACCCTTGTTTTAGGCATCACCCCACCTCACCTTTCCCGTTAGGCAGCCATAGTGTGTTTTCTAACCGTGTGACTCTGTTCTGTTTTGTAATTCAGTTCAAGGGTAGCGGTTTTTACATTCCCTCTATAAGTGATATCTTATGATAAGTGTCTTTTTCTGTGTGACTTATTTGACTTAGAATCGTCGTACCTAAGTCCACTCATCATGCTGCTACTAGCCTTATGACGTTGATTTCATGGCTGAGTGATATTCCTTTGTACATAAGGACCACAACTTCTTTATCCATTTTTCCCTTTCCTGGGATATTTAAGGTGTAACGAAGTGGAGGTTCTTGTCAACAGAGCAGCCCTAAACTTTGGGGTGCTTGTGTCTTGCTGATTTTTAGTTTTCCCATTTTATACGCCCATGAGTGGAAGTGCCCTATGCTCTCTAAGCTGAGTTTTGTAAATGTTTCAGGACACACCGTACACTTCTCCAGAGTGGCTGTTGGCAATTTACATCCCGCCCATCAGCGTAGCAAGGCTCCCGTTTCTCCGTGGCCTGTCCTGCATTTCTGGTTTTGACACTTTATTCAGCATGGCCCTTTTGACCGATGGGAAGCGAGACTTCTTTGTAGCGCTGATTTGCCTTTCCAGGTTGCTTGGTTGGCCAAAAAGGGCGTATGCGTTTTTTCCTGAATATATTCAGGAAAAAACGCATACGCCCTTTTTGGCCAAGGGCATCATTGTCGAGGTTTTGCCGCTTTTCCTGTGCTTTAAAGGCGATTCGAATCTGCCTCCTGAAATCTGTTTCCTGCAATTCTGCCTTGCTTTCAAATCCTCTTTGTTGCCTTCCCTCAATATATTTGTAGACGAGAGTTATCATTTATACGTCTGCAGGTTTGTGAATTGCAGTGCCCCTGAGCTCCATTTTTCAACTCGCTCTCTTGGGAGCTGGCCGCAAAAGCGCAGGATTGCTTTAGGCCCTATTCTGCTTCCGGGCGGCAGACTGAGCCTGTGGTTAATTCTTCTTCCTGATGGGAAAATAGAGTGACCTGTGCCTGTCCCAACACCTAGAGCTAGTCTCTCATTGGTTCCCCCTCTTCCCGTTCATCCTCAGGACAAATTGCAACCTGTATGGAACAGGAGGTTAAAGGTGCTGATTCTCCAAGGAGGGAGATTGCTAGTAAAGCGGCTGGAATGGCGAACCCGAGCACAAGGAGATGAGAAAGGAGGTGCGTTTTAGAAACCTTTCCCGATCACTCGGTGGACCATCTTCTGGGTTTCTCATGCATGTTTTCGATGTAGGAAGATGCCCTTGAACCTGGAGATTTGGGACCCATGGGATGGGTACCACGCAGTATTACTTTAAAGCGTCTGCGTTTGCTCACCCAACCTCACCAAACCTCTCAGCCCCAAGAGTGTCCACCCTTATGTCTCAATCAGCCTCGGGTCTAGATATGGTCAATCCAGGTGGCATCACAGCCCCTGAACGAATTTTGTAAGAATTTCTCTCTGTTTCACTGTCTTTGTTTCACGGGTTTTTAAAATTAATTGAGTTTTATAATGGGGTTTAGCTGCTTTTCACTGCTGTGTTTATGCAGCTTTACACCCACTTGACTCACTTACAGAGAGATATCAATACATAGGTTTTAAGATTCTTACTAGTCAGATATATTCCTGGGCGGTGAATAGGGGGTGTTGAGTCCAGTTCCCTGAGCAAGGAGTAGGTCTTGTCTATTATGTATTGGGTTTATGGAACGGTATCTGAGCTAATTTGAAACCCTTGTTTTAGGCATCACCCCACCTCACCTTTCCCGTTAGGCAGCCATAGTGTGTTTTCTAACCGTGTGACTCTGTTCTGTTTTGTAATTCAGTTCAAGGGTAGCGGTTTTTACATTCCCTCTATAAGTGATATCTTATGATAAGTGTCTTTTTCTGTGTGACTTATTTGACTTAGAATCGTCGTACCTAAATCCACTCATCATGCTGCTACTAGCCTTATGACGTTGATTTCATGGCTGAGTGATATTCCTTTGTACATAAGGACCACAACTTCTTTATCCATTTTTCTCTTTCCTGGGATATTTAAGGTGTAACGAAGTGGAGGTTCTTGTCAACAGAGCAGCCCTAAACTTTGGGGTGCTTGTGTCTTGCTGATTTTTAGTTTTCCCATTTTATACGCCCATGAGTGGAAGTGCCCTATGCTCTCTAAACTGAGTTTTGTAAATGTTTCAGGACACACCGTACACTTCTCCAGAGTGGCTGTTGGCAATTTACATCCCGCCCATCAGCGTAGCAAGGCTCCCGTTTCTCCGTGGCCTGTCCTGCATTTCTGGTTTTGACACTTTATTCAGCATGGCCCTTTTGACCGATGGGAAGCGAGACTTCTTTGTAGCGCTGATTTGCCTTTCCAGGTTGCTTGGTTGGCCAAAAAGGGCGTATGCGTTTTTTCCTGAATATATTCAGGAAAAAACGCATACGCCCTTTTTGGCCAAGGGCATCATTGTCGAGGTTTTGCCGCTTTTCCTGTGCTTTAAAGGCGATTCGAATCTGCCTCCTGAAATCTGTTTCCTGCAATTCTGCCTTGCTTTCAAATCCTCGTTGTTGCCTTCCCTCAATATATTTGTAGACGAGAGTTATCATTTATACGTCTGCAGGTTTGTGAATTGCAGTGCCCCTGAGCTCCATTTTTCAACTCGCTCTCTTGGGAGCTGGCCGCAAAAGCGCAGGATTGCTTTAGGCCCTATTCTGCTTCCGGGCGGCAGACTGATCCTGTGCTTAATTCTTCTTCCTGATGGGAAAATAGAGTGACCTGTGCCTGTCCCAACACCTAGAGCTAGTCTCTCATTGGTTCCCCGTCTTCCCGTTCATCCTCAGTTCAAATTGCCACCTGTATGGAACAGGAGGTTAAAGGTGCTGATTCTCCAAGGAGGGAGATTGCTAGTAAAGCGGCTGGAATGGCGAACCCGAGCACAAGGAGATGAGAAAGGAGGTGCGTTTTAGAAACCTTTCCCGATCACTCGGTGGACCATCTTCTGGGTTTCTCAAGCATGTTTTCGATGTAGGAAGATGCCCTTGAGCCTGGAGATTTGGGACCCATGGGATGGGTACCACGCAGTATTACTTTAAAGCGTCTGCGTTTGCTCACCCAACCTCACCAAACCTCTCAGCCCCAAGAGTGTCCACCCTTATGTCTCAATCAGCCTCGGGTCTAGATATGGTCAATCCAGGTGGCATCACAGCCCCTGAACGAATTTTGTAAGAATTTCTCTCTGTTTCACTGTCTTTGTTTCACGGGTTTTTAAAATTAATTGAGTTTTATAATGGGGTTTAGCTGCTTTTCACTGCTGTGTTTATGCAGCTTTACACCCACTTGACTCACTTACAGAGAGATATCAATACATAGGTTTTAAGATTCTTACTAGTCAGATATATTCCTGGGCGGTGAATAGGGGGTGTTGAGTCCAGTTCCCTGAGCAAGGAGTAGGTCTTGTCTATTACGTATTGGGTTTATGGAACGGTATCTGAGCTAATTTGAAACCCTTGTTTTAGGCATCACCCCACCTCACCTTTCCCGTTAGGCAGCCATAGTGTCTTTTCTAACCGTGTGACTCTGTTCTGTTTTGTAATTCAGTTCAAGGGTAGCGGTTTTTACATTCCCTCTATAAGTGATATCTTATGATAAGTGTCTTTTTCTGTGTGACTTATTTGACTTAGAATCGTCGTACCTAAATCCACTCATCATGCTGCTACTAGCCTTATGACGTTGATTTCATGGCTGAGTGATATTCCTTTGTACATAAGGAGCACAACTTCTTTATCCATTTTTCTCTTTCCTGGGATATTTAAGGTGTAACGAAGTGGAGGTTCTTGTCAACAGAGCAGCCCTAAACTTTGGGGTGCTTGTGTCTTGCTGATTTTTAGTTTTCCCATTTTATACGCCCATGAGTGGAAGTGCCCTATGCTCTCTAAGCTGAGTTTTGTAAATGTTTCAGGACACACCGTACACTTCTCCAGAGTGGCTGTTGGCAATTTACATCCCGCCCATCAGCGTAGCAAGGCTCCCGTTTCTCCGTGGCCTGTCCTGCATTTCTGGTTTTGACACTTTATTCAGCATGGCCCTTTTGACCGATGGGAAGCGAGACTTCTTTGTAGCGCTGATTTGCCTTTCCAGGTTGCTTGGTTGGCCAAAAAGGGCGTATGCGTTTTGTCCTGAATATATTCAGGAAAAAACGCATACGCCCTTTTTGGCCAAGGGCATCATTGTCGAGGTTTTGCCGCTTTTCCTGTGCTTTAAAGGCGATTCGAATCTGCCTCCTGAAATCTGTTTCCTGCAATTCTGCCTTGCTTTCAAATCCTCTTTGTTGCCTTCCCTCAATATATTTGTAGACGAGAGTTATCATTTATAAGTCTGCAGGTTTGTGAATTGCAGTGCCCCTGAGCTCCATTTTTCAACTCGCTCTCTTGGGAGCTGGCCGCAAAAGCGCAGGATTGCTTTAGGCCCTATTCTGCTTCCGGGGGGCAGACTGAGCCTGTGGTTAAGTCTTCTTCCTGATGGGAAAATAGAGTGACCTGTGCCTGTCCCAACACCTAGAGCTAGTCTCTCATTGGTTCCCCGTCTTCCCGTTCATCCTCAGTTCAAATTGCCACCTGTATGGAACAGGAGGTTAAAGGTGCTGATTCTCCAAGGAGGGAGATTGCTAGTAAAGCGGCTGGAATGGCGAACCCGAGCACAAGGAGATGAGAAATGAGGTGCGTTTTAGAAACCTTTCCCGATCACTCGGTGGACCATCTTCTGGGTTTCTCATGCATGTTTTCGATGTAGGAAGATGCCCTTGAACCTGGAGATTTGGGACCCATGGGATGGGTACCACGCAGTATTACTTTAAAGCGTCTGCGTTTGCTCACCCAACCTCACCAAACCTCTCAGCCCCAAGAGTGTCCACCCTTATGTCTCAATCAGCCTCGGGTCTAGATATGGTCAATCCAGGTGGCATCACAGCCCCTGAACGAATTTTGTAAGAATTTCTCTCTGTTTCACTGTCTTTGTTTCACGGGTTTTTAAAATTAATCGAGTTTTATAATGGGGTTTAGCTGCTTTTCACTGCTGTGTTTATGCAGCTTTACACCCACTTGACTCACTTACAGAGAGATATCAATACATAGGTTTTAAGATTCTTACTAGTCAGATATATTCCTGGGCGGTGAATAGGGGGTGTTGAGTCCAGTTCCCTGAGCAAGGAGTAGGTCTTGTCTATTACGTATTGGGTTTATGGAACGGTATCTGAGCTAATTTGAAACCCTTGTTTTATGCATCACCCCACCTCACCTTTCCCGTTAGGCAGCCATAGTGTCTTTTCTAACCGTGTGACTCTGTTCTGTTTTGTAATTCAGTTCAAGGGTAGCGGTTTTTACATTCCCTCTATAAGTGATATCTTATGATAAGTGTCTTTTTCTGTGTGACTTATTTCACTTAGAATCGTCGTACCAAAATGCACTCATCATGCTGCTACTAGCCTTATGACGTTGATTTCATGGCTGAGTGATATTCCATTGTACATAAGGAGCACAACTTCTTTATCCATTTTTATCTTTCCTGGGATATTTAAGGTGTAACGAAGTGGAGGTTCTTGTCAACAGAGCAGCCCTAAACTTTGGGGTGCTTGTGTCTTGCTGATTTTTGGTTTTCCCAATTTATACGCCCATGAGTGGAAGTGCCCTATGCTCTCTAAGCTGAGTTTTGTAAATGTTTCAGGACACACCGTACACTTCTCCAGAGTGGCTGTTGGCAATTTACATCCCGCCCATCAGTGTAGCAAGGCTCCCGTTTCTCCGTGGCCTGTCCTGCATTTCTGGTTTTGACACTTTATTCAGCATGGCCCTTTTGACCGATGGGAAGCGAGACTTCTTTGTAGCGCTGATTTGCCTTTCCAGGTTGCTTGGTTGGCCAAAAAGGGCGTATGCGTTTTTTCCTGAATATATTCAGGAAAAAACGCATACGCCCTTTTTGGCCAAGGGCATCATTGTCGAGGTTTTGCCGCTTTTCCTGTGCTTTAAAGGCGATTCGAATCTGCCTCCTGAAATCTGTTTCCTGCAATTCTGCCTTGCTTTCAAATCCTCGTTGTTGCCTTCCCTCAATACATTTGTAGACGAGAGTTATCATTTATACGTCTGCAGGTTTGTGAATTGCAGTGCCCCTGAGCTCCATTTTTCAACTCGCTCTCTTGGGAGCTGGCCGCAAAAGCGCAGGATTGCTTTAGGCCCTATTCTGCTTCCGGGCGGCAGACTGAGCCTGTGGTTAATTCTTCTTCCTGATGGGAAAATAGAGTGACCTGTGCCTGTCCCAACACCTAGAGCTAGTCTCTCATTGGTTCCCCCTCTTCCCGTTCATCCTCAGGACAAATTGCAACCTGTATGGAACAGGAGGTTAAAGGTGCTGATTCTCCAAGGAGGGAGATTGCTAGTAAAGCGGCTGGAATGGCGAACCCGAGCACAAGGAGATGAGAAATGAGGTGCGTTTTAGAAACCTTTCCCGATCACTCGGTGGACCATCTTCTGGGTTTCTCATGCATGTTTTCGATGTAGGCAGATGCCCTTGAACCTGGAGATTTGGGACCCATGGGATGGGTACCACGCAGTATTACTTTAAAGCGTCTGCGTTTGCTCACCCAACCTCACCAAACCTCTCAGCCCCAAGAGTGTCCACCCTTATGTCTCAATCAGCTGCGGGTCTAGATATGGTCAATCCAGGTGGCATCACAGCCCCTGAACGAATTTTGTAAGAATTTCTCTCTCTTTCACTGTCTTTGTTTCACGGGTTTTTGAAATTAATTGAGTTTTATAATGGGGTTTAGCTGCTTTTCACTGCTGTGTTTATGCAGCTTTACACCCACTTGACTCACTTACAGAGAGATATCAATACATAGGTGTTGAGATTCTTACTAGTCAGATATATTCTTGGGCGGTGAATAGGGGGTGTTGAGTCCAGTTCCCTGAGCAAGGAGTAGGTCTTGTCTATTACGTATTGGGTTTATGGAACGGTATCTGAGCTAATTTGAAACCCTTGTTTTATGCATCACCCCACCTCACCTTTCCCGTTAGGCAGCCATAGTGTCTTTTCTAACCGTGTGACTCTGTTCTGTTTTGTAATTCAGTTCAAGGGTAGCGGTTTTTACATTCCCTCTATAAGTGATATCTTATGATAAGTGTCTTTTTCTGTGTGACTTATTTCACTTAGAATCGTCGTACCTAAATCCACTCATCATGCTGCTGCTAGCCTTATGACGTTGATTTCATGGCTGAGTGATATTCCATTGTACATAAGGAGCACAACTTCTTTATCCATTTTTCTCTTTCCTGGGATATTTAAGGTGTAACGAAGTGGAGGTTCTTGTCAACAGAGCAGCCCTAAACTTTGGGGTGCTTGTGCCTTGCTGATTTTTAGTTTTCCCAATTTATACGCCCATGAGTGGAAGTGCCCTATGCTCTCTAAGCTGAGTTTTGTAAATGTTTCAGGACACACCGTACACTTCTCCTGAGTGGCTGTTGGCAATTTACATCCCGCCCATCAGCGTAGCAAGGCTCCCGTTTCTCCGTGGCCTGTCCTGCATTTCTGGTTTTGACACTTTATTCAGCATGGCCCTTTTGACCGATGGGAAGCGAGACTTCTTTGTAGCGCTGATTTGCCTTTCCAGGTTGCTTGGTTGGCCAAAAAGGGCATATGCGTTTTTTCCTGAATATATTCAGGAAAAAACGCATACGCCCTTTTTGGCCAAGGGCATCATTGTCGAGGTTTTGCCGCTTTTCCTGTGCTTTAAAGGCGATTCGAATCTGCCTCCTGAAATCTGTTTCCTGCAATTCTGCCTTGCTTTCAAATCCTCTTTGTTGCCTTCCCTCAATATATTTGTAGACGAGAGTTATCATTTATAAGTCTGCAGGTTTGTGAATTGCAGTGCCCCTGAGCTCCATTTTTCAACTCGCTCTCTTGGGAGCTGGCCGCAAAAGCGCAGGATTGCTTTAGGCCCTATTCTGCTTCCGGGCGGCAGACTGAGCCTGTGGTTAAGTCTTCTTCCTGATGGGAAACTAGAGTGACCTGTGCCTGTCCCAAAACCTAGAGCTAGTCTCTCATTGGTTCCCCGTCTTCCCGTTCATCCTCAGTTCAAATTGCCACCTGTATGGAACAGGAGGTTAAAGGTGCTGATTCTCCAAGGAGGGAGATTGCTAGTAAAGCCGCTGGAATGGCGAACCCGAGCACAAGGAGATGAGAAATGAGGTGCGTTTTAGAAACCTTTCCCGATCACTCGGTGGACCATCTTCTGGGTTTCTCATGCATGTTTTCGATGTAGGCAGATGCCCTTGAACCTGGAGATTTGGGACCCATGGGATGGGTACCACGCAGTATTACTTTAAAGCGTCTGCGTTTGCTCACCCAACCTCACCAAACCTCTCAGCCCTAAGAGTGTCCACCCTTATGTCTCAATCAGCTGCGGGTCTAGACATGGTCAATCCAGGTGGCATCACAGCCCCTGAACGAATTTTGTAAGAATTTCTCTCTCTTTCACTGTCTTTGTTTCACGGGTTTTTAAAATTATTTGAGTTTTATAATGGGGTTTAGCTGCTTTTCACTGCTGTGTTTATGCAGCTTTACACCCAATTGACTCACTTACAGAGAGATATCAATACATAGGTTTTAAGATTCTTACTAGTCAGATATATTACTTGGCGGTGAATAGGGGGTGTTGAGTCCAGTTCCCTGAGCAAGGAGTAGGTCTTGTCTATTACGTATTGGGTTTATGGAACGGTATCTGAGCTAATTTGAAACCCTTGTTTTATGCATCACCCCACCTCACCTTTCCCGTTAGGCAGCCATAGTGTCTTTTCTAACCGTGTGACTCTGTTCTGTTTTGTAATTCAGTTCAAGGGTAGCGGTTTTTACATTCCCTCTATAAGTGATATCTTATGATAAGTGTCTTTTTCTGTGTGACTTATTTCACTTAGAATCGTCGTACCTAAATCCACTCATCATGCTGCTACTAGCCTTATGACGTTGATTTCATGGCTGAGTGATATTCCATTGTACATAAGGAGCACAACTTCTTTATCCATTTTTATCTTTCCTGGGATATTTAAGGTGTAACGAAGTGGAGGTTCTTGTCAACAGAGCAGCCCTAAACTTTGGGGTGCTTGTGTCTTGCTGATTTTTCGTTTTCCCAATTTATACGCCCATGAGTGGAAGTGCCCTATGCTCTCTAAGCTGAGTTTTGTAAATGTTTCAGGACACACCGTACACTTCTCCAGAGTGGCTGTTGGCAATTTACATCCCGCCCATCAGCGTAGCAAGGCTCCCGTTTCTCCGTGGCCTGTCCTGCATTTCTGGTTTTGACACTTTATTCAGCATGGCCCTTTTGACCGATGGGAAGCGAGACTTCTTTGTAGCGCTGATTTGCCTTTCCAGGTTGCTTGGTTGGCCAAAAAGGGCATATGCGTTTTTTCCTGAATATATTCAGGAAAAAACGCATACGCCCTTTTTGGCCAAGGGCATCATTGTCGAGGTTTTGCCGCTTTTCCTGTGCTTTAAAGGCGATTCGAATCTGCCTCCTGAAATCTGTTTCCTGCAATTCTGCCTTGCTTTCAAATCCTCTTTGTTGCCTTCCCTCAATATATTTGTAGACGAGAGTTATCATTTATAAGTCTGCAGGTTTGTGAATTGCAGTGCCCCTGAGCTCCATTTTTCAACTCGCTCTCTTGGGAGCAGGCCGCAAAAGCGCAGGATTGCTTTAGGCCCTATTCTGCTTCCGGGCGGCAGACTGAGCCTGTGGTTAAGTCTTCTTCCTGATGGGAAACTAGAGTGACCTGTGCCTGTCCCAACACCTAGAGCTAGTCTCTCATTGGTTCCCCGTCTTCCCGTTCATCCTCAGTTCAAATTGCCACCTGTATGGAACAGGAGGTTAAAGGTGCTGATTCTCCAAGGAGGGAGATTGCTAGTAAAGCCGCTGGAATGGCGAACCCGAGCACAAGGAGATGAGAAATGAGGTGCGTTTTAGAAACCTTTCCCGATCACTCGGTGGACCATCTTCTGGGTTTCTCATGCATGTTTTCGATGTAGGCAGATGCCCTTGAACCTGGAGATTTGGGACCCATGGGATGGGTACCACGCAGTATTACTTTAAAGCGTCTGTGTTTGCTCACCCAACCTCACCAAACCTCTCAGCCCTAAGAGTGTCCACCCTTATGTCTCAATCAGCTGCGGGTCTAGACATGGTCAATCCAGGTGGCATCACAGCCCCTGAACGAATTTTGTAAGAATTTCTCTCTCTTTCACTGTCTTTGTTTCACGGGTTTTTAAAATTATTTGAGTTTTATAATGGGGTTTAGCTGCTTTTCACTGCTGTGTTTATGCCGCTTTACACCCACTTGACTCCCTTACAGAGAGATATCAATACATAGGTTTTAAGATTCTTACTAATCAGATATATTCTTGGACGGTGAATAGGGGGTGTTGAGTGAAGTTCCCTGAGCAAGGAGTAGGTCTTGTCTATTACGTATTGGGTTTATGGAACGGTATCTGAGCTAATTTGAAACCCTTGTTTTATGCATCACCCCACCTCACCTTTCCCGTTAGGCAGCCATAGTGTGTTTTCTAACCGTGTGACTCTGTTCTGTTTTGTAATTCAGTTCAAGGGTAGCGGTTTTTACATTCCCTCTATAAGTGATATCTTATGATAAGTGTCTTTTTCTGTGTGACTTATTTCACTTAGAATCGTCGTACCTAAATGCACTCATCATGCTGCTACTAGACTTATGACGTTGATTTCATGGCTGAGTGATATTCCATTGTACGTAAGGAGCACAACTTCTTTATCCATTTTTCTCTTTCCTGGGATATATAAGGTGTAACGAAGTGGAGGTTCTTGTCAACAGAGCAGCCCTAAACTTTGGGGTGCTTGTGTCTTGCTGATTTTTAGTTTTCCCAATTCATACGCCCATGAGTGGAAGTGCCCTATGCTCTCTAAGCTGAGTTTTGTAAATGTTTCAGGACACACCGTACACTTCTCCAGAGTGGCTGTTGGCAATTTACATCCCGCCCATCAGCGTAGCAAGGCTCCCGTTTCTCCGTGGCCTGTCCTGCATTTCTGGTTTTGACACTTTATTCAGCATGGCCCTTTTGACCGATGGGAAGCGAGACTTCTTTGTAGCGCTGATTTGCCTTTCCAGGTTGCTTGGTTGGCCAAAAAGGGCGTATGCGTTTTTTCCTGAATATATTCAGGAAAAAACGCATACGCCCTTTTTGGCCAAGGGCATCATTGTCGAGGTTTTGCCGCTTTTCCTGTGCTTTAAAGGCGATTCGAATCTGCCTCCTGAAATCTGTTTCCTGCAATTCTGCCTTGCTTTCAAATCCTCTTTGTTGCCTTCCCTCAATATATTTGTAGACGAGAGTTATCATTTATAAGTCTGCAGGTTTGTGAATTGCAGTGCCCCTGAGCTCCATTTTTCAACTCGCTCTCTTGGGAGCTGGCCGCAAAAGCGCAGGATTGCTTTAGGCCCTATTCTGCTTCCGGGCGGCAGACTGAGCCTGTGGTTAATTCTTCTTCCTGATGGGAAAATAGAGTGACCTGTGCCTGTCCCAACACCTAGAGCTAGTCTCTCATTGGTTCCCCGTCTTCCCGTTCATCCTCAGTTCAAATTGCCACCTGTATGGAACAGGAGGTTAAAGGTGCTGATTCTCCACGGAGGGAGATTGCTAGTAAAGCGGCTGGAATGGCGAACCCGAGCACAAGGAGATGAGAAATGAGGTGCGTTTTAGAAACCTTTCCCGATCACTCGGTGGACCATCTTCTGGGTTTCTCATGCATGTTTTCGATGTAGGAAGATGCCCTTGAACCTGGAGATTTGGGACCCATGGGATGGGTACCACGCAGTATTACTTTAAAGCGTCTGCGTTTGCTCACCCAACCTCACCAAACTCCTCAGCCCTAAGAGTGTCCACCCTTATGTCTCAATCAGCTGCGGGTCTAGACATGGTCAATCCAGGTGGCATCACAGCCCCTGAACGAATTTTGTAAGAATTTCTCTCTCTTTCACTGTCTTTGTTTCACGGGTTTTTAAAATTAATTGAGTTTTATAATGGGGTTTAGCTGCTTTTCACTGCTGTGTTTATGCAGCTTTACACCCACTTGACTCACTTACAGAGAGATATCAATACATAGGTTTTAAGATTCTTACTAGTCAGATATATTCTTGGGCGGTGAATAGGGGGTGTTGAGTCCAGTTCCCTGAGCAAGGAGTAGGTCTTGTCTATTACGTATTGGGTTTATGGAACGGTATCTGAGCTAATTTGAAACCCTTGTTTTAGGCATCACCCCACCTCACCTTTCCCGTTAGGCAGCCATAGTGTGTTTTCTAACCGTGTGACTCTGTTCTGTTTTGTAATTCAGTTCAAGGGTAGCGGTTTTTACATTCCCTCTATAAGTGATATCTTATGATAAGTGTCTTTTTCTGTGTGACTTATTTCACTTAGAATCGTCGTACCTAAATCCACTCATCATGCTGCTACTAGCCTTATGACGTTGATTTCATGGCTGAGTGATATTCCATTGTACGTAAGGAGCACAACTTCTTTATCCATTTTTCTCTTTCCTGGGATATTTAAGGTGTAACGAAGTGGAGGTTCTTGTCAACAGAGCAGCCCTAAACTTTGGGGTGCTTGTGTCTTGCTGATTTTTAGTTTTCCCAATTCATACGCCCATGAGTGGAAGTGCCCTATGCTCTCTAAACTGAGTTTTGTAAATGTTTCAGGACACACCGTACACTTCTCCAGAGTGGCTGTTGGCAATTTACATCCCGCCCATCAGCGTAGCAAGGCTCCCGTTTCTCCGTGGCCTGTCCTGCATTTCTGGTTTTGACACTTTATTCAGCATGGCCCTTTTGACCGATGGGAAGCGAGACTTCTTTGTAGCGCTGATTTGCCTTTCCAGGTTGCTTGGTTGGCCAAAAAGGGCGTATGCGTTTTTTCCTGAATATATTCAGGAAAAAACGCATACGCCCTTTTTGGCCAAGGGCATCATTGTCGAGGTTTTGCCGCTTTTCCTGTGCTTTAAAGGCGATTCGAATCTGCCTCCTGAAATCTGTTTCCTGCAATTCTGCCTTGCTTTCAAATCCTCTTTGTTGCCTTCCCTCAATATATTTGTAGACGAGAGTTATCATTTATAAGTCTGCAGGTTTGTGAATTGCAGTGCCCCTGAGCTCCATTTTTCAACTCGCTCTCTTGGGAGCTGGCCGCAAAAGCGCAGGATTGCTTTAGGCCCTATTCTGCTTCCGGGCGGCAGACTGAGCCTGTGGTTAAGTCTTCTTCCTGATGGGAAACTAGAGTGACCTGTGCCTGTCCCAACACCTAGAGCTAGTCTCTCATTGGTTCCCCGTCTTCCCGTTCATCCTCAGTTCAAATTGCCACCTGTATGGAACAGGAGGTTAAAGGTGCTGATTCTCCAAGGAGGGAGATTGCTAGTAAAGCGGCTGGAATGGCGAACCCGAGCACAAGGAGATGAGAAATGAGGTGCGTTTTAGAAACCTTTCCCGATCACTCGGTGGACCATCTTCTGGGTTTCTCATGCATGTTTTCGATGTAGGAAGATGCCCTTGAACCTGGAGATTTGGGACCCATGGGATGGGTACCACGCAGTATTACTTTAAAGCGTCTGCGTTTGCTCACCCAACCTCACCAAACTCCTCAGCCCTAAGAGTGTCCACCCTTATGTCTCAATCAGCTGCGGGTCTAGACATGGTCAATCCAGGTGGCATCACAGCCCCTGAACGAATTTTGTAAGAATTTCTCTCTCTTTCACTGTCTTTGTTTCACGGGTTTTTAAAATTATTTGAGTTTTATAATGGGGTTTAGCTGCTTTTCACTGCTGTGTTTATGCAGCTTTACACCCACTTGACTCACTTACAGAGAGATATCAATACATAGGTTTTAAGATTCTTACTAGTCAGATATATTCTTGGGCGGTGAATAGGGGGTGTTGAGTCCAGTTCCCTGAGCAAGGAGTAGGTCTTGTCTATTACGTATTGGGTTTATGGAACGGTATCTGAGCTAATTTGAAACCCTTGTTTTAGGCATCACCCCACCTCACCTTTCCCGTTAGGCAGCCATAGTGTGTTTTCTAACCGTGTGACTCTGTTCTGTTTTGTAATTCAGTTCAAGGGTAGCGGTTTTTACATTCCCTCTATAAGTGATATCTTATGATAAGTGTCTTTTTCTGTGTGACTTATTTCACTTAGAATCGTCGTACCTAAATCCACTCATCATGCTGCTACTAGCCTTATGACGTTGATTTCATGGCTGAGTGATATTCCATTGTACGTAAGGAGCACAACTTCTTTATCCATTTTTCTCTTTCCTGGGATATTTAAGGTGTAACGAAGTGGAGGTTCTTGTCAACAGAGCAGCCCTAAACTTTGGGGTGCTTGTGTCTTGCTGATTTTTAGTTTTCCCAATTCATACGCCCATGAGTGGAAGTGCCCTATGCTCTCTAAGCTGAGTTTTGTAAATGTTTCAGGACACACCGTACACTTCTCCAGAGTGGCTGTTGGCAATTTACATCCCGCCCATCAGCGTAGCAAGGCTCCCGTTTCTCCGTGGCCTGTCCTGCATTTCTGGTTTTGACACTTTATTCAGCATGGCCCTTTTGACCGATGGGAAGCGAGACTTCTTTGTAGCGCTGATTTGCCTTTCCAGGTTGCTTGGTTGGCCAAAAAGGGCGTATGCGTTTTTTCCTGAATATATTCAGGAAAAAACGCATACGCCCTTTTTGGCCAAGGGCATCATTGTCGAGGTTTTGCCGCTTTTCCTGTGCTTTAAAGGCGATTCGAATCTGCCTCCTGAAATCTGTTTCCTGCAATTCTGCCTTGCTTTCAAATCCTCTTTGTTGCCTTCCCTCAATATATTTGTAGACGAGAGTTATCATTTATAAGTCTGCAGGTTTGTGAATTGCAGTGCCCCTGAGCTCCATTTTTCAACTCGCTCTCTTGGGAGCTGGCCGCAAAAGCGCAGGATTGCTTTAGGCCCTATTCTGCTTCCGGGCGGCAGACTGAGCCTCTGGTTAATTCTTCTTCCTGATGGGAAAATAGAGTGACCTGTGCCTGTCCCAACACCTAGAGCTAGTCTCTCATTGGTTCCCCGTCTTCCCGTTCATCCTCAGTTCAAATTGCCACCTGTATGGAACAGGAGGTTAAAGGTGCTGATTCTCCACGGAGGGAGATTGCTAGTAAAGCGGCTGGAATGGCGAACCCGAGCACAAGGAGATGAGAAATGAGGTGCGTTTTAGAAACCTTTCCCGATCACTCGGTGGACCATCTTCTGGGTTTCTCATGCATGTTTTCGATGTAGGCAGATGCCCTTGAACCTGGAGATTTGGGACCCATGGGATGGGTACCACGCAGTATTACTTTAAAGCGTCTGCGTTTGCTCACCCAACCTCACCAAACCTCTCAGCCCTAAGAGTGTCCACCCTTATGTCTCAATCAGCTGCGGGTCTAGACATGGTCAATCCAGGTGGCATCACAGCCCCTGAACGAATTTTGTAAGAATTTCTCTCTCTTTCACTGTCTTTGTTTCACGGATTTTTAAAATTAATTGAGTTTTATAATGGGGTTTAGCTGCTTTTCACTGCTGTGTTTATGCAGCTTTACACCCACTTGACTCACTTACAGAGAGGTATCAATACATAGGTTTTAAGATTCTTACTAGTCAGATATATTCTTGGGCGGTGAATAGAGGGTGTTGAGTCCAGTTCCCTGAGCAAGGAGTAGGTCTTGTCTATTACGTATTGGGTTTATGGAACGGTATCTGAGCTAATTTGAAACCCTTGTTTTATGCATCACCCCACCTCACCTTTCCCGTTAGGCAGCCATAGAGTGTTTTCTAACCGTGTGACTCTGTTCTGTTTTGTAATTCAGTTCAAGGGTAGCGGTTTTTACATTCCCTCTATAAGTGATATCTTATGATAAGTGTCTTTTTCTGCGTGACTTATTTGACTTAGAATCGTCGTACCTAAATCCACTCATCATGCTGCTACTAGCCTTATGACGTTGATTTCATGGCTGAGTGATATTCCATTGTACATAAGGAGCACAACTTCTTTATCCATTTTTCTCTTTCCTGGGATATTTAAGGTGTAACGAAGTGGAGGTTCTTGTCAACAGAGCAGCCCTAAACTTTGGGGTGCTTGTGTCTTGCTGATTTTTAGTTTTCCCAATTTATACGCCCATGAGTGGAAGTGCCCTATGCTCTCTAAGCTGAGTTTTGTAAATGTTTCAGGACACACCGTACACTTCTCCAGAGTGGCTGTTGGCAATTTACATCCCGCCCATCAGCGTAGCAAGGCTCCCGTTTCTCCGTGGCCTGTCCTGCATTTCTGGTTTTGACACTTTATTCAACATGGCCCTTTTGACCGATGGGAAGCGAGACTTCTTTGTAGCGCTGATTTGCCTTTCCAGGTTGCTTGGTTGGCCAAAAAGGGCGTATGCGTTTTTTCCTGAATATATTCAGGAAAAAACGCATACGCCCTTTTTGGCCAAGGGCATCATTGTCGAGGTTTTGCCGCTTTTCCTGTGCTTTAAAGGCGATTCGAATCTGCCTGCTGAAATCTGTTTCCTGCAATTCTGCCTTGCTTTCAAATCCTCTTTGTTGCCTTCCCTCAATATATTTGTAGACGAGAGTTATCATTTATAAGTCTGCAGGTTTGTGAATTGCAGTGCCCCTGAGCTCCATTTTTCAACTCGCTCTCTTGGGAGCTGGCCGCAAAAGCGCAGGATTGCTTTAGGCCCTATTCTGCTTCCGGGCGGCAGACTGAGCCTGTGGTTAATTCTTCTTCCTGATGGGAAAATAGAGTGACCTGTGCCTGTCCCAACACCTAGAGCTAGTCTCTCATTGGTTCCCCGTCTTCCCGTTCATCCTCAGTTCAAATTGCCACCTGTATGGAACAGGAGGTTAAAGGTGCTGATTCTCCAAGGAGGGAGATTGCTAGTAAAGCGGCTGGAATGGCGAACCCGAGCACAAGGAGATGAGAAATGAGGTGCGTTTTAGAAACCTTTCCCGATCACTCGGTGGACCATCTTCTGGGTTTCTCATGCATGTTTTCGATGTAGGAAGATGCCCTTGAACCTGGAGATTTGGGACCCATGGGATGGGTACCACGCAGTATTACTTTAAAGCGTCTGCGTTTGCTCACCCAACCTCACCAAACCTCTCAGCCCTAAGAGTGTCCACCCTTATGTCTCAATCAGCTGCGGGTCTAGACATGGTCAATCCAGGTGGCATCACAGCCCCTGAACGAATTTTGTAAGAATTTCTCTCTCTTTCACTGTCTTTGTTTCACGGGTTTTTAAAATTATTTGAGTTTTATAATGGGGTTTAGCTGCTTTTCACTGCTGTGTTTATGCAGCTTTACACCCACTTGACTCACTTACAGAGAGATATCAATACATAGGTTTTAAGATTCTTACTAGTCAGATATATTCTTGGGCGGTGAATAGGGGGTGTTGAGTCCAGTTCCCTGAGCAAGGAGTAGGTCTTGTCTATTACGTATTGGGTTTATGGAACGGTATCTGAGCTAATTTGAAACCCTTGTTTTAGGCATCACCCCACCTCACCTTTCCCGTTAGGCAGCCATAGTGTCTTTTCTAACCGTGTGACCCTGTTCTGTTTTGTAATTCAGTTCAAGGGTAGCGGTTTTTACATTCCCTCTATAAGTGATATCTTATGATAAGTGTCTTTTTCTGCGTGACTTATTTGACTTAGAATCGTCGTACCTAAATCCACTCATCATGCTGCTACTAGCCTTATGACGTTGATTTCATGGCTGAGTGATATTCCATTGTACGTAAGGAGCACAACTTCTTTATCCATTTTTCTCTTTCCTGGGATATTTAAGGTGTAACGAAGTGGAGGTTCTTGTCAACAGAGCAGCCCTAAACTTTGGGGTGCTTGTGTCTTGCTGATTTTTAGTTTTCCCAATGTATACGCCCATGAGTGGAAGTGCCCTATGCTCTCTAAGCTGAGTTTTGTAAATGTTTCAGGACACACCGTACACTTCTCCAGAGTGGCTGTTGGCAATTTACATCCCGCCCATCAGCGTAGCAAGGCTCCCGTTTCTCCGTGGCCTGTCCTGCATTTCTGGTTTTGACACTTTATTCAGCATGGCCCTTTTGACCGATGGGAAGCGAGACTTCTTTGTAGCGCTGATTTGCCTTTCCAGGTTGCTTGGTTGGCCAAAAAGGGCGTATGCGTTTTTTCCTGAATATATTCAGGAAAAAACGCATACGCCCTTTTTGGCCAAGGGCATCATTGTCGAGGTTTTGCCGCTTTTCCTGTGCTTTAAAGGCGATTCGAATCTGCCTGCTGAAATCTGTTTCCTGCAATTCTGCCTTGCTTTCAAATCCTCTTCCCTCAATATATTTGTAGACGAGAGTTATCATTTATAAGTCTGCAGGTTTGTGAATTGCAGTGCCCCTGAGCTCCATTTTTCAACTCGCTCTCTTGGGAGCTGGCCGCAAAAGCGCAGGATTGCTTTAGGCACTATTCTGCTTCCGGGCGGCAGACTGAGCCTCTGGTTAATTCTTCTTCCTGATGGGAAAATAGAGTGACCTGTGCCTGTCCCAACACCTAGAGCTAGTCTCTCATTGGTTCCCCGTCTTCCCGTTCATCCTCAGTTCAAATTGCCACCTGTATGGAACAGGAGGTTAAAGGTGCTGATTCTCCAAGGAGGGAGATTGCTAGTAAAGCGGCTGGAATGGCGAACCCGAGCACAAGGAGATGAGAAATGAGGTGCGTTTTAGAAACCTTTCGCGATCACTCGGTGGACCATCTTCTGGGTTTCTCATGCATGTTTTCGATGTAGGCAGATGCCCTTGAACCTGGAGATTTGGGACCCATGGGATGGGTACCACGCAGTATTACTTTAAAGCGTCTGCGTTTGCTCACCCAACCTCACCAAACCTCTCAGCCCTAAGAGTGTCCACCCTTATGTCTCAATCAGCTGCGGGTCTAGACATGGTCAATCCAGGTGGCATCACAGCCCCTGAACGAATTTTGTAAGAATTTCTCTCTCTTTCACTGTCTTTGTTTCACGGGTTTTTAAAATTATCTGTGTTTTATAATGGGGTTTACCTGCTTTTCACTGCTGTGTTTATGCAGCTTTACACCCACTTGACTCACTTACAGAGAGATATCAATACATAGGTTTTAAAATTCTTACTAGTCAGATATATTCTTGGGCGGTGAATAGGGGGTGTTGAGTCCAGTTCCCTGAGCAAGGAGTAGGTCTTGTCTATTACGTATTCGGTTTATGGAACGGTATCTGAGCTAATTTGAAACCCTTGATTTAGGCATCACCCCACCTCACCTTTCCCGTTAGGCAGCCATAGTGTGTTTTCTAACTGTGTGACTCTGTTCTGTTTTGTAATTCAGTTCAAGGGTAGCGGTTTTTACATTCCCTCTATAAGTGATATCTTATGATAAGTGTCTTTTTCTGTGTGACTTATTTCACTTAGAATCGTCGTACCTAAATGCACTCATCATGCTGCTACTAGCCTTATGACGTTGATTTCATGGCTGAGTGATATTCCATTGTACGTAAGGAGCACAACTTCTTTATCCATTTTTCTCTTTCCTGGGATATTTAAGGTGTAACGAAGTGGAGGTTCTTGTCAACAGAGCAGCCCTAAAATTTGGGGTTCTTGTGTCTTGCTGATTTTTAGTTTTCCCAATTCATACGCCCATGAGTGGAAGTGCCCTATGCTCTCTAAGCTGAGTTTTGTAAATGTTTCAGGACACACCGTACACTTCTCCAGAGTGGCTGTTGGCAATTTACATCCCGCCCATCAGCGTAGCAAGGCTCCCGTTTCTCCGTGGCCTGTCCTGCATTTCTGGTTTTGACAGTTTATTCAGCATGGCCCTTTTGACCCATGGGAAGCGAGACTTCTTTGTAGCGCTGATTTGCCTTTCCAGGTTGCTTGGTTGGCCAAAAAGGGCGTATGCGTTTTTTCCTGAATATATTCAGGAAAAAACGCATACGCCCTTTTTGGCCAAGGGCATCATTGTCGAGGTTTTGCCGCTTTTCCTGTGCTTTAAAGGCGATTCGAATCTGCCTCCTGAAATCTGTTTCCTGCAATTCTGCCTTGCTTTCAAATCCTCTTTGTTGCCTTCCCTCAATATATTTGTAGACGAGAGTTATCATTTATAAGTCTGCAGGTTTGTGAATTGCAGTGCCCCTGAGCTCCATTTTTCAACTCGCTCTCTTGGGAGCTGGCCGCAAAAGCGCAGGATTGCTTTAGGCCCTATTCTGCTTCCGGGCGGCAGACTGAGCCTCTGGTTAATTCTTCTTCCTGATGGGAAAATAGAGTGACCTGTGCCTGTCCCAACACCTAGAGCTAGTCTCTCATTGGTTCCCCGTCTTCCCGTTCATCCTCAGTTCAAATTGCCACCTGTATGGAACAGGAGGTTAAAGGTGCTGATTCTCCAAGGAGGGAGATTGCTAGTAAAGCGGCTGGAATGGCGAACCCGAGCACAAGGAGATGAGAAATGAGGTGCGTTTTAGAAACCTTTCCCGATCACTCGGTGGACCATCTTCTGGGTTTCTCATGCATGTTTTCGATGTAGGCAGATGCCCTTGAACCTGGAGATTTGGGACCCATGGGATGGGTACCACGCAGTATTACTTTAAAGCGTCTGCGTTTGCTCACCCAACCTCACCAAACCTCTCAGCCCTAAGAGTGTCCACCCTTATGTCTCAATCAGCTGCGGGTCTAGACATGGTCAATCCAGGTGGCATCACAGCCCCTGAACGAATTTTGTAAGAATTTCTCTCTCTTTCACTGTCTTTGTTTCACGGGTTTTTAAAATTAATTGAGTTTTACAATGGGGTTTAGCTGCTTTTCACTGCTGTGTTTATGCAGCTTTACACCCACTTGACTCACTTACAGAGAGGTATCAATACATAGGTTTTAAGATTCTTACTAGTCAGATATATTCTTGGGCGGTGAATAGAGGGTGTTGAGTCCAGTTCCCTGAGCAAGGAGTAGGTCTTGTCTATTACGTATTGGGTTTATGGAACGGTATCTGAGCTAATTTGAAACCCTTGTTTTATGCATCACCCCACCTCACCTTTCCCGTTAGGCAGCCATAGTGTGTTTTCTAACCGTGTGACTCTGTTCTGTTTTGTAATTCAGTTCAAGGGTAGCGGTTTTTACATTCCCTCTATAAGTGATATCTTATGATAAGTGTCTTTTTCTGCGTGACTTATTTGACTTAGAATCGTCGTACCTAAATCCACTCATCATGCTGCTACTAGCCTTATGACGTTGATTTCATGGCTGAGTGATATTCCATTGTACATAAGGAGCACAACTTCTTTATCCATTTTTCTCTTTCCTGGGATATTTAAGGTGTAACGAAGTGGAGGTTCTTGTCAACAGAGCAGCCCTAAACTTTGGGGTGCTTGTGTCTTGCTGATTTTTAGTTTTCCCAATGTATACGCCCATGAGTGGAAGTGCCCTATGCTCTCTAAGCTGAGTTTTGTAAATGTTTCAGGACACACCGTACACTTCTCCAGAGTGGCTGTTGGCAATTTACATCCCGCCCATCAGCGTAGCAAGGCTCCAGTTTCTCCGTGGCCTGTCCTGCATTTCTGGTTTTGACACTTTATTCAACATGGCCCTTTTGACCGATGGGAAGCGAGACTTCTTTGTAGCGCTGATTTGCCTTTCCAGGTTGCTTGGTTGGCCAAAAAGGGCGTATGCGTTTTTTCCTGAATATATTCAGGAAAAAACGCATACGCCCTTTTTGGCCAAGGGCATCATTGTCGAGGTTTTGCCGCTTTTCCTGTGCTTTAAAGGCGATTCGAATCTGCCTGCTGAAATCTGTTTCCTGCAATTCTGCCTTGCTTTCAAATCCTCTTTGTTGCCTTCCCTCAATATATTTGTAGACGAGAGTTATCATTTATAAGTCTGCAGGTTTGTGAATTGCAGTGCCCCTGAGCTCCATTTTTCAACTCGCTCTCTTGGGAGCTGGCCGCAAAAGCGCAGGATTGCTTTAGGCCCTATTCTGCTTCGGGGCGGCAGACTGAGCCTCTGGTTAATTCTTCTTCCTGATGGGAAAATAGAGTGACCTGTGCCTGTCCCAACACCTAGAGCTAGTCTCTCATTGGTTCCCCGTCTTCCCGTTCATCCTCAGTTCAAATTGCCACCTGTATGGAACAGGAGGTTAAAGGTGCTGATTCTCCAAGGAGGGAGATTGCTAGTAAAGCGGCTGGAATGGCGAACCCGAGCACAAGGAGATGAGAAATGAGGTGCGTTTTAGAAACCTTTCCCGATCACTCGGTGGACCATCTTCTGGGTTTCTCATGCATGTTTTCGATGTAGGCAGATGCCCTTGAACCTGGAGATTTGGGACCCATGGGATGGGTACCACGCAGTATTACTTTAAAGCGTCTGCGTTTGCTCACCCAACCTCACCAAACCTCTCAGCCCTAAGAGTGTCCACCCTTATGTCTCAATCAGCTGCGGGTCTAGACATGGTCAATCCAGGTGGCATCACAGCCCCTGAACGAATTTTGTAAGAATTTCTCTCTCTTTCACTGTCTTTGTTTCACGGGTTTTTAAAATTATTTGAGTTTTATAATGGGGTTTAGCTGCTTTTCACTGCTGTGTTTATGCAGCTTTACACCCACTTGACTCACTTACAGAGAGATATCAATACATAGGTTTTAAGATTCTTACTAGTCAGATATATTCTTGGGCGGTGAATAGGGGGTGTTGAGTCCAGTTCCCTGAGCAAGGAGTAGGTCTTGTCTATTACGTATTGGGTTTATGGAACGGTATCTGAGCTAATTTGAAACCCTTGTTTTAGGCATCACCCCACCTCACCTTTCCCGTTAGGCAGCCATAGTGTCTTTTCTAACCGTGTGACTCTGTTCTGTTTTGTAATTCAGTTCAAGGGTAGCGGTTTTTACATTCCCTCTATAAGTGATATCTTATGATAAGTGTCTTTTTCTGTGTGACTTATTTCACTTAGAATCGTCGTACCTAAATCCACTCATCATGCTGCTACTAGCCTTATGACGTTGATTTCATGGCTGAGTGATATTCCATTGTACGTAAGGAGCACAACTTCTTTATCCATTTTTCTCTTTCCTGGGATATTTAAGGTGTAACGAAGTGGAGGTTCTTGTCAACAGAGCAGCCCTAAACTTTGGGGTGCTTGTGTCTTGCTGATTTTTAGTTTTCCCAATGTATACGCCCATGAGTGGAAGTGCCCTATGCTCTCTAAGCTGAGTTTTGTAAATGTTTCAGGACACACCGTACACTTCTCCAGAGTGGCTGTTGGCAATTTACATCCCGCCCATCAGCGTAGCAAGGCTCCCGTTTCTCCGTGGCCTGTCCTGCATTTCTGGTTTTGACACTTTATTCAGCATGGCCCTTTTGACCGATTGGAAGCGAGACTTCTTTGTAGCGCTGATTTGCCTTTCCAGGTTGCTTGGTTGGCCAAAAAGGGCGTATGCGTTTTTTCCTGAATATATTCAGGAAAAAACGCATACGCCCTTTTTGGCCAAGGGCATCATTGTCGAGGTTTTGCCGCTTTTCCTGTGCTTTAAAGGCGATTCGAATCTGCCTGCTGAAATCTGTTTCCTGCAATTCTGCCTTGCTTTCAAATCCTCTTTGTTGCCTTCCCTCAATATATTTGTAGACGAGAGTTATCATTTATAAGTCTGCAGGTTTGTGAATTGCAGTGCCCCTGAGCTCCATTTTTCAACTCGCTCTCTTGGGAGCTGGCCGCAAAAGCGCAGGATTGCTTTAGGCACTATTCTGCTTCCCGGCGGCAGACTGAGCCTCTGGTTAATTCTTCTTCCTGATGGGAAAATAGAGTGACCTGTGCCTGTCCCAACACCTAGAGCTAGTCTCTCATTGGTTCCCCGTCTTCCCGTTCATCCTCAGTTCAAATTGCCACCTGTATGGAACAGGAGGTTAAAGGTGCTGATTCTCCAAGGAGGGAGATTGCTAGTAAAGCGGCTGGAATGGCGAACCCGAGCACAAGGAGATGAGAAATGAGGTGCGTTTTAGAAACCTTTCCCGATCACTCGGTGGACCATCTTCTGGGTTTCTCATGCATGTTTTCGATGTAGGCAGATGCCCTTGAACCTGGAGATTTGGGACCCATGGGATGGGTACCACGCAGTATTACTTTAAAGCGTCTGCGTTTGCTCACCCAACCTCACCAAACCTCTCAGCCCTAAGAGTGTCCACCCTTATGTCTCAATCAGCTGCGGGTCTAGACATGGTCAATCCAGGTGGCATCACAGCCCCTGAACGAATTTTGTAAGAATTTCTCTCTCTTTCACTGTCTTTGTTTCACGGGTTTTTAAAATTATTTGAGTTTTATAATGGGGTTTAGCTGCTTTTCACTGCTGTGTTTATGCAGCTTTACACCCACTTGACTCACTTACAGAGAGATATCAATACATAGGTTTTAAGATTCTTACTAGTCAGATATATTCTTGGGCGGTGAATAGGGGGTGTTGAGTCCAGTTCCCTGAGCAAGGAGTAGGTCTTGTCTATTACGTATTGGGTTTATGGAACGGTATCTGAGCTAATTTGAAACCCTTGTTTTAGGCATCACCCCACCTCACCTTTCCCGTTAGGCAGCCATAGTGTGTTTTCTAACCGTGTGACTCTGTTCTGTTTTGTAATTCAGTTCAAGGGTAGCGGTTTTTACATTCCCTCTATAAGTGATATCTTATGATAAGTGTCTTTTTCTGTGTGACTTATTTCACTTAGAATTGTCGTACCTAAATCCACTCATCATGCTGCTACTAGCCTTATGACGTTGATTTCATGGCTGAGTGATATTCCATTGTACGTAAGGAGCACAACTTCTTTATCCATTTTTCTCTTTCCTGGGATATTTAAGGTGTAACGAAGTGGAGGTTCTTGTCAACAGAGCAGCCCTAAACTTTGGGGTGCTTGTGTCTTGCTGATTTTTAGTTTTCCCAATTCATACGCCCATGAGTGGAAGTGCCCTATGCTCTCTAAGCTGAGTTTTGTAAATGTTTCAGGACACACCGTACACTTCTCCAGAGTGGCTGTTGGCAATTTACATCCCGCCCATCAGCGTAGCAAGGCTCCCGTTTCTCCGTGGCCTGTCCTGCATTTCTGGTTTTGACACTTTATTCAGCATGGCCCTTTTGACCGATGGGAAGCGAGACTTCTTTGTAGCGCTGATTTGCCTTTCCAGGTTGCTTGGTTGGCCAAAAAGGGCGTATGCGTTTTTTCCTGAATATATTCAGGAAAAAACGCATACGCCCTTTTTGGCCAAGGGCATCATTGTCGAGGTTTTGCCGCTTTTCCTGTGCTTTAAAGGCGATTCGAATCTGCCTCCTGAAATCTGTTTCCTGCAATTCTGCCTTGCTTTCAAATCCTCTTTGTTGCCTTCCCTCAATATATTTGTAGACGAGAGTTATCATTTATAAGTCTGCAGGTTTGTGAATTGCAGTGCCCCTGAGCTCCATTTTTCAACTCGCTCTCTTGGGAGCTGGTCGCAAAAGCGCAGGATTGCTTTAGGCCCTATTCTGCTTCCGGGCGGCAGACTGAGCCTGTGGTTAATTCTTCTTCCTGATGGGAAAATAGAGTGACCTGTGCCTGTCCCAACACCTAGAGCTAGTCTCTCATTGGTTCCCCGTCTTCCCGTTCATCCTCAGTTCAAATTGCCACCTGTATGGAACAGGAGGTTAAAGGTGCTGATTCTCCACGGAGGGAGATTGCTAGTAAAGCGGCTGGAATGGCGAACCCGAGCACAAGGAGATGAGAAATGAGGTGCGTTTTAGAAACCTTTCCCGATCAC
This sequence comes from Eschrichtius robustus, assembly GCF_028021215.1. Lineage (NCBI taxonomy): Eukaryota > Metazoa > Chordata > Mammalia > Artiodactyla > Eschrichtiidae > Eschrichtius > Eschrichtius robustus. Next base: position 40,499,020 of record NC_090830.1, on the reverse strand, counting down.
TCGGTGGACCATCTTCTGGGTTTCTCATGCATGTTTTCGATGTAGGAAGATGCCCTTGAACCTGGAGATTTGGGACCCATGGGATGGGTACCACGCAGTATTACTTTAAAGCGTCTGCGTTTGCTCACCCAACCTCACCAAACTCCTCAGCCCTAAGAGTGTCCACCCTTATGTCTCAATCAGCTGCGGGTCTAGACATGGTCAATCCAGGTGGCATCACAGCCCCTGAACGAATTTTGTAAGAATTTCTCTCTCTTTCACTGTCTTTGTTTCACGGGTTTTTAAAATTAATTGAGTTTTATAATGGGGTTTAGCTGCTTTTCACTGCTGTGTTTATGCAGCTTTACACCCACTTGACTCACTTACAGAGAGATATCAATACATAGGTTTTAAGATTCTTACTAGTCAGATATATTCTTGGGCGGTGAATAGGGGGTGTTGAGTCCAGTTCCCTGAGCAAGGAGTAGGTCTTGTCTATTACGTATTGGGTTTATGGAACGGTATCTGAGCTAATTTGAAACCCTTGTTTTAGGCATCACCCCACCTCACCTTTCCCGTTAGGCAGCCATAGTGTGTTTTCTAACCGTGTGACTCTGTTCTGTTTTGTAATTCAGTTCAAGGGTAGCGGTTTTTACATTCCCTCTATAAGTGATATCTTATGATAAGTGTCTTTTTCTGTGTGACTTATTTCACTTAGAATCGTCGTACCTAAATCCACTCATCATGCTGCTACTAGCCTTATGACGTTGATTTCATGGCTGAGTGATATTCCATTGTACGTAAGGAGCACAACTTCTTTATCCATTTTTCTCTTTCCTGGGATATTTAAGGTGTAACGAAGTGGAGGTTCTTGTCAACAGAGCAGCCCTAAACTTTGGGGTGCTTGTGTCTTGCTGATTTTTAGTTTTCCCAATTCATACGCCCATGAGTGGAAGTGCCCTATGCTCTCTAAACTGAGTTTTGTAAATGTTTCAGGACACACCGTACACTTCTCCAGAGTGGCTGTTGGCAATTTACATCCCGCCCATCAGCGTAGCAAGGCTCCCGTTTCTCCGTGGCCTGTCCTGCATTTCTGGTTTTGACACTTTATTCAGCATGGCCCTTTTGACCGATGGGAAGCGAGACTTCTTTGTAGCGCTGATTTGCCTTTCCAGGTTGCTTGGTTGGCCAAAAAGGGCGTATGCGTTTTTTCCTGAATATATTCAGGAAAAAACGCATACGCCCTTTTTGGCCAAGGGCATCATTGTCGAGGTTTTGCCGCTTTTCCTGTGCTTTAAAGGCGATTCGAATCTGCCTCCTGAAATCTGTTTCCTGCAATTCTGCCTTGCTTTCAAATCCTCTTTGTTGCCTTCCCTCAATATATTTGTAGACGAGAGTTATCATTTATAAGTCTGCAGGTTTGTGAATTGCAGTGCCCCTGAGCTCCATTTTTCAACTCGCTCTCTTGGGAGCTGGCCGCAAAAGCGCAGGATTGCTTTAGGCCCTATTCTGCTTCCGGGCGGCAGACTGAGCCTGTGGTTAAGTCTTCTTCCTGATGGGAAAATAGAGTGACCTGTGCCTGTCCCAACACCTAGAGCTAGTCTCTCATTGGTTCCCCGTCTTCCCGTTCATCCTCAGTTCAAATTGCCACCTGTATGGAACAGGAGGTTAAAGGTGCTGATTCTCCAAGGAGGGAGATTGCTAGTAAAGCGGCTGGAATGGCGAACCCGAGCACAAGGAGATGAGAAATGAGGTGCGTTTTAGAAACCTTTCCCGATCACTCGGTGGACCATCTTCTGGGTTTCTCATGCATGTTTTCGATGTACGAAGATGCCCTTGAACCTGGAGATTTGGGACCCATGGGATGGGTACCACGCAGTATTACTTTAAAGCGTCTGCGTTTGCTCACCCAACCTCACCAAACCTCTCAGCCCTAAGAGTGTCCACCCTTATGTCTCAATCAGCTGCGGGTCTAGACATGGTCAATCCAGGTGGCATCACAGCCCCTGAACGAATTTTGTAAGAATTTCTCTCTCTTTCACTGTCTTTGTTTCACGGGTTTTTAAAATTATTTGAGTTTTATAATGGGGTTTAGCTGCTTTTCACTGCTGTGTTTATGCAGCTTTACACCCACTTGACTCACTTACAGAGAGATATCAATACATAGGTTTTAAGATTCTTACTAGTCAGATATATTCTTGGGCGGTGAATAGGGGGTGTTGAGTCCAGTTCCCTGAGCAAGGAGTAGGTCTTGTCTATTACGTATTGGGTTTATGGAACGGTATCTGAGCTAATTTGAAACCCTTGTTTTAGGCATCACCCCACCTCACCTTTCCCGTTAGGCAGCCATAGTGTGTTTTCTAACCGTGTGACTCTGTTCTGTTTTGTAATTCAGTTCAAGGGTAGCGGTTTTTACATTCCCTCTATAAGTGATATCTTATGATAAGTGTCTTTTTCTGTGTGACTTATTTCACTTAGAATCGTCGTACCTAAATCCACTCATCATGCTGCTACTAGCCTTATGACGTTGATTTCATGGCTGAGTGATATTCCATTGTACGTAAGGAGCACAACTTCTTTATCCATTTTTCTCTTTCCTGGGATATTTAAGGTGTAACGAAGTGGAGGTTCTTGTCAACAGAGCAGCCCTAAACTTTGGGGTGCTTGTGTCTTGCTGATTTTTAGTTTTCCCAATTCATACGCCCATGAGTGGAAGTGCCCTATGCTCTCTAAGCTGAGTTTTGTAAATGTTTCAGGACACACCGTACACTTCTCCAGAGTGGCTGTTGGCAATTTACATCCCGCCCATCAGCGTAGCAAGGCTCCCGTTTCTCCGTGGCCTGTCCTGCATTTCTGGTTTTGACACTTTATTCAGCATGGCCCTTTTGACCGATGGGAAGCGAGACTTCTTTGTAGCGCTGATTTGCCTTTCCAGGTTGCTTGGTTGGCCAAAAAGGGCGTATGCGTTTTTTCCTGAATATATTCAGGAAAAAACGCAAACGCCCTTTTTGGCCAAGGGCATCATTGTCGAGGTTTTGCCGCTTTTCCTGTGCTTTAAAGGCGATTCGAATCTGCCTCCTGAAATCTGTTTCCTGCAATTCTGCCTTGCTTTCAAATCCTCTTTGTTGCCTTCCCTCAATATATTTGTAGACGAGAGTTATCATTTATAAGTCTGCAGGTTTGTGAATTGCAGTGCCCCTGAGCTCCATTTTTCAACTCGCTCTCTTGGGAGCTGGCCGCAAAAGCGCAGGATTGCTTTAGGCCCTATTCTGCTTCCGGGCGGCAGACTGAGCCTGTGGTTAATTCTTCTTCCTGATGGGAAAATAGAGTGACCTGTGCCTGTCCCAACACCTAGAGCTAGTCTCTCATTGGTTCCCCGTCTTCCCGTTCATCCTCAGTTCAAATTGCCACCTGTATGGAACAGGAGGTTAAAGGTGCTGATTCTCCACGGAGGGAGATTGCTAGTAAAGCGGCTGGAATGGCGAACCCGAGCACAAGGAGATGAGAAATGAGGTGCGTTTTAGAAACCTTTCCCGATCACTCGGTGGACCATCTTCTGGGTTTCTCATGCATGTTTTCGATGTAGGAAGATGCCCTTGAACCTGGAGATTTGGGACCCATGGGATGGGTACCACGCAGTATTACTTTAAAGCGTCTGCGTTTGCTCACCCAACCTCACCAAACTCCTCAGCCCTAAGAGTGTCCACCCTTATGTCTCAATCAGCTGCGGGTCTAGACATGGTCAATCCAGGTGGCATCACAGCCCCTGAACGAATTTTGTAAGAATTTCTCTCTCTTTCACTGTCTTTGTTTCACGGGTTTTTAAAATTAATTGAGTTTTATAATGGGGTTTAGCTGCTTTTCACTGCTGTGTTTATGCAGCTTTACACCCACTTGACTCACTTACAGAGAGATATCAATACATAGGTTTTAAGATTCTTACTAGTCAGATATATTCTTGGGCGGTGAATAGGGGGTGTTGAGTCCAGTTCCCTGAGCAAGGAGTAGGTCTTGTCTATTACGTATTGGGTTTATGGAACGGTATCTGAGCTAATTTGAAACCCTTGTTTTAGGCATCACCCCACCTCACCTTTCCCGTTAGGCAGCCATAGTGTGTTTTCTAACCGTGTGACTCTGTTCTGTTTTGTAATTCAGTTCAAGGGTAGCGGTTTTTACATTCCCTCTATAAGTGATATCTTATGATAAGTGTCTTTTTCTGTGTGACTTATTTCACTTAGAATCGTCGTACCTAAATCCACTCATCATGCTGCTACTAGCCTTATGACGTTGATTTCATGGCTGAGTGATATTCCATTGTACGTAAGGAGCACAACTTCTTTATCCATTTTTCTCTTTCCTGGGATATTTAAGGTGTAACGAAGTGGAGGTTCTTGTCAACAGAGCAGCCCTAAACTTTGGGGTGCTTGTGTCTTGCTGATTTTTAGTTTTCCCAATTCATACGCCCATGAGTGGAAGTGCCCTATGCTCTCTAAACTGAGTTTTGTAAATGTTTCAGGACACACCGTACACTTCTCCAGAGTGGCTGTTGGCAATTTACATCCCGCCCATCAGCGTAGCAAGGCTCCCGTTTCTCCGTGGCCTGTCCTGCATTTCTGGTTTTGACACTTTATTCAGCATGGCCCTTTTGACCGATGGGAAGCGAGACTTCTTTGTAGCGCTGATTTGCCTTTCCAGGTTGCTTGGTTGGCCAAAAAGGGCGTATGCGTTTTTTCCTGAATATATTCAGGAAAAAACGCATACGCCCTTTTTGGCCAAGGGCATCATTGTCGAGGTTTTGCCGCTTTTCCTGTGCTTTAAAGGCGATTCGAATCTGCCTCCTGAAATCTGTTTCCTGCAATTCTGCCTTGCTTTCAAATCCTCTTTGTTGCCTTCCCTCAATATATTTGTAGACGAGAGTTATCATTTATAAGTCTGCAGGTTTGTGAATTGCAGTGCCCCTGAGCTCCATTTTTCAACTCGCTCTCTTGGGAGCTGGCCGCAAAAGCGCAGGATTGCTTTAGGCCCTATTCTGCTTCCGGGCGGCAGACTGAGCCTGTGGTTAAGTCTTCTTCCTGATGGGAAAATAGAGTGACCTGTGCCTGTCCCAACACCTAGAGCTAGTCTCTCATTGGTTCCCCGTCTTCCCGTTCATCCTCAGTTCAAATTGCCACCTGTATGGAACAGGAGGTTAAAGGTGCTGATTCTCCAAGGAGGGAGATTGCTAGTAAAGCGGCTGGAATGGCGAACCCGAGCACAAGGAGATGAGAAATGAGGTGCGTTTTAGAAACCTTTCCCGATCACTCGGTGGACCATCTTCTGGGTTTCTCATGCATGTTTTCGATGTACGAAGATGCCCTTGAACCTGGAGATTTGGGACCCATGGGATGGGTACCACGCAGTATTACTTTAAAGCGTCTGCGTTTGCTCACCCAACCTCACCAAACCTCTCAGCCCTAAGAGTGTCCACCCTTATGTCTCAATCAGCTGCGGGTCTAGACATGGTCAATCCAGGTGGCATCACAGCCCCTGAACGAATTTTGTAAGAATTTCTCTCTCTTTCACTGTCTTTGTTTCACGGGTTTTTAAAATTATTTGAGTTTTATAATGGGGTTTAGCTGCTTTTCACTGCTGTGTTTATGCAGCTTTACACCCACTTGACTCACTTACAGAGAGATATCAATACATAGGTTTTAAGATTCTTACTAGTCAGATATATTCTTGGGCGGTGAATAGGGGGTGTTGAGTCCAGTTCCCTGAGCAAGGAGTAGGTCTTGTCTATTACGTATTGGGTTTATGGAACGGTATCTGAGCTAATTTGAAACCCTTGTTTTAGGCATCACCCCACCTCACCTTTCCCGTTAGGCAGCCATAGTGTGTTTTCTAACCGTGTGACTCTGTTCTGTTTTGTAATTCAGTTCAAGGGTAGCGGTTTTTACATTCCCTCTATAAGTGATATCTTATGATAAGTGTCTTTTTCTGTGTGACTTATTTCACTTAGAATCGTCGTACCTAAATCCACTCATCATGCTGCTACTAGCCTTATGACGTTGATTTCATGGCTGAGTGATATTCCATTGTACGTAAGGAGCACAACTTCTTTATCCATTTTTCTCTTTCCTGGGATATTTAAGGTGTAACGAAGTGGAGGTTCTTGTCAACAGAGCAGCCCTAAACTTTGGGGTGCTTGTGTCTTGCTGATTTTTAGTTTTCCCAATTCATACGCCCATGAGTGGAAGTGCCCTATGCTCTCTAAGCTGAGTTTTGTAAATGTTTCAGGACACACCGTACACTTCTCCAGAGTGGCTGTTGGCAATTTACATCCCGCCCATCAGCGTAGCAAGGCTCCCGTTTCTCCGTGGCCTGTCCTGCATTTCTGGTTTTGACACTTTATTCAGCATGGCCCTTTTGACCGATGGGAAGCGAGACTTCTTTGTAGCGCTGATTTGCCTTTCCAGGTTGCTTGGTTGGCCAAAAAGGGCGTATGCGTTTTTTCCTGAATATATTCAGGAAAAAACGCATACGCCCTTTTTGGCCAAGGGCATCATTGTCGAGGTTTTGCCGCTTTTCCTGTGCTTTAAAGGCGATTCGAATCTGCCTCCTGAAATCTGTTTCCTGCAATTCTGCCTTGCTTTCAAATCCTCTTTGTTGCCTTCCCTCAATATATTTGTAGACGAGAGTTATCATTTATAAGTCTGCAGGTTTGTGAATTGCAGTGCCCCTGAGCTCCATTTTTCAACTCGCTCTCTTGGGAGCTGGCCGCAAAAGCGCAGGATTGCTTTAGGCCCTATTCTGCTTCCGGGCGGCAGACTGAGCCTCTGGTTAATTCTTCTTCCTGATGGGAAAATAGAGTGACCTGTGCCTGTCCCAACACCTAGAGCTAGTCTCTCATTGGTTCCCCGTCTTCCCGTTCATCCTCAGTTCAAATTGCCACCTGTATGGAACAGGAGTTTAAAGGTGCTGATTCTCCACGGAGGGAGATTGCTAGTAAAGCGGCTGGAATGGCGAACCCGAGCACAAGGAGATGAGAAATGAGGTGCGTTTTAGAAACCTTTCCCGATCACTCGGTGGACCATCTTCTGGGTTTCTCATGCATGTTTTCGATGTAGGCAGATGCCCTTGAACCTGGAGATTTGGGACCCATGGGATGGGTACCACGCAGTATTACTTTAAAGCGTCTGCGTTTGCTCACCCAACCTCACCAAACCTCTCAGCCCTAAGAGTGTCCACCCTTATGTCTCAATCAGCTGCGGGTCTAGACATGGTCAATCCAGGTGGCATCACAGCCCCTGAACGAATTTTGTAAGAATTTCTCTCTCTTTCACTGTCTTTGTTTCACGGGTTTTTAAAATTAATTGAGTTTTATAATGGGGTTTAGCTGCTTTTCACTGCTGTGTTTATGCAGCTTTACACCCACTTGACTCACTTACAGAGAGGTATCAATACATAGGTTTTAAGATTCTTACTAGTCAGATATATTCTTGGGCGGTGAATAGAGGGTGTTGAGTCCAGTTCCCTGAGCAAGGAGTAGGTCTTGTCTATTACGTATTGGGTTTATGGAACGGTATCTGAGCTAATTTGAAACCCTTGTTTTATGCATCACCCCACCTCACCTTTCCCGTTAGGCAGCCATAGAGTGTTTTCTAACCGTGTGACTCTGTTCTGTTTTGTAATTCAGTTCAAGGGTAGCGGTTTTTACATTCCCTCTATAAGTGATATCTTATGATAAGTGTCTTTTTCTGCGTGACTTATTTGACTTAGAATCGTCGTACCTAAATCCACTCATCATGCTGCTACTAGCCTTATGACGTTGATTTCATGGCTGAGTGATATTCCATTGTACATAAGGAGCACAACTTCTTTATCCATTTTTCTCTTTCCTGGGATATTTAAGGTGTAACGAAGTGGAGGTTCTTGTCAACAGAGCAGCCCTAAACTTTGGGGTGCTTGTGTCTTGCTGATTTTTAGTTTTCCCAATTTATACGCCCATGAGTGGAAGTGCCCTATGCTCTCTAAGCTGAGTTTTGTAAATGTTTCAGGACACACCGTACACTTCTCCAGAGTGGCTGTTGGCAATTTACATCCCGCCCATCAGCGTAGCAAGGCTCCCGTTTCTCCGTGGCCTGTCCTGCATTTCTGGTTTTGACACTTTATTCAACATGGCCCTTTTGACCGATGGGAAGCGAGACTTCTTTGTAGCGCTGATTTGCCTTTCCAGGTTGCTTGGTTGGCCAAAAAGGGCGTATGCGTTTTTTCCTGAATATATTCAGGAAAAAACGCATACGCCCTTTTTGGCCAAGGGCATCATTGTCGAGGTTTTGCCGCTTTTCCTGTGCTTTAAAGGCGATTCGAATCTGCCTGCTGAAATCTGTTTCCTGCAATTCTGCCTTGCTTTCAAATCCTCTTTGTTGCCTTCCCTCAATATATTTGTAGACGAGAGTTATCATTTATAAGTCTGCAGGTTTGTGAATTGCAGTGCCCCTGAGCTCCATTTTTCAACTCGCTCTCTTGGGAGCTGGCCGCAAAAGCGCAGGATTGCTTTAGGCCCTATTCTGCTTCCGGGCGGCAGACTGAGCCTCTGGTTAATTCTTCTTCCTGATGGGAAAATAGAGTGACCTGTGCCTGTCCCAACACCTAGAGCTAGTCTCTCATTGGTTCCCCGTCTTCCCGTTCATCCTCAGTTCAAATTGCCACCTGTATGGAACAGGAGGTTAAAGGTGCTGATTCTCCAAGGAGGGAGATTGCTAGTAAAGCGGCTGGAATGGCGAACCCGAGCACAAGGAGATGAGAAATGAGGTGCGTTTTAGAAACCTTTCCCGATCACTCGGTGGACCATCTTCTGGGTTTCTCATGCATGTTTTCGATGTAGGAAGATGCCCTTGAACCTGGAGATTTGGGACCCATGGGATGGGTACCACGCAGTATTACTTTAAAGCGTCTGCGTTTGCTCACCCAACCTCACCAAACCTCTCAGCCCTAAGAGTGTCCACCCTTATGTCTCAATCAGCTGCGGGTCTAGACATGGTCAATCCAGGTGGCATCACAGCCCCTGAACGAATTTTGTAAGAATTTCTCTCTCTTTCACTGTCTTTGTTTCACGGGTTTTTAAAATTATTTGAGTTTTATAATGGGGTTTAGCTGCTTTTCACTGCTGTGTTTATGCAGCTTTACACCCACTTGACTCACTTACAGAGAGATATCAATACATAGGTTTTAAGATTCTTACTAGTCAGATATATTCTTGGGCGGTGAATAGGGGGTGTTGAGTCCAGTTCCCTGAGCAAGGAGTAGGTCTTGTCTATTACGTATTGGGTTTATGGAACGGTATCTGAGCTAATTTGAAACCCTTGTTTTAGGCATCACCCCACCTCACCTTTCCCGTTAGGCAGCCATAGTGTCTTTTCTAACCGTGTGACCCTGTTCTGTTTTGTAATTCAGTTCAAGGGTAGCGGTTTTTACATTCCCTCTATAAGTGATATCTTATGATAAGTGTCTTTTTCTGCGTGACTTATTTGACTTAGAATCGTCGTACCTAAATCCACTCATCATGCTGCTACTAGCCTTATGACGTTGATTTCATGGCTGAGTGATATTCCATTGTACGTAAGGAGCACAACTTCTTTATCCATTTTTCTCTTTCCTGGGATATTTAAGGTGTAACGAAGTGGAGGTTCTTGTCAACAGAGCAGCCCTAAACTTTGGGGTGCTTGTGTCTTGCTGATTTTTAGTTTTCCCAATGTATACGCCCATGAGTGGAAGTGCCCTATGCTCTCTAAGCTGAGTTTTGTAAATGTTTCAGGACACACCGTACACTTCTCCAGAGTGGCTGTTGGCAATTTACATCCCGCCCATCAGCGTAGCAAGGCTCCCGTTTCTCCGTGGCCTGTCCTGCATTTCTGGTTTTGACACTTTATTCAGCATGGCCCTTTTGACCGATGGGAAGCGAGACTTCTTTGTAGCGCTGATTTGCCTTTCCAGGTTGCTTGGTTGGCCAAAAAGGGCGTATGCGTTTTTTCCTGAATATATTCAGGAAAAAACGCATACGCCCTTTTTGGCCAAGGGCATCATTGTCGAGGTTTTGCCGCTTTTCCTGTGCTTTAAAGGCGATTCGAATCTGCCTGCTGAAATCTGTTTCCTGCAATTCTGCCTTGCTTTCAAATCCTCTTCCCTCAATATATTTGTAGACGAGAGTTATCATTTATAAGTCTGCAGGTTTGTGAATTGCAGTGCCCCTGAGCTCCATTTTTCAACTCGCTCTCTTGGGAGCTGGCCGCAAAAGCGCAGGATTGCTTTAGGCACTATTCTGCTTCCGGGCGGCAGACTGAGCCTCTGGTTAATTCTTCTTCCTGATGGGAAAATAGAGTGACCTGTGCCTGTCCCAACACCTAGAGCTAGTCTCTCATTGGTTCCCCGTCTTCCCGTTCATCCTCAGTTCAAATTGCCACCTGTATGGAACAGGAGGTTAAAGGTGCTGATTCTCCAAGGAGGGAGATTGCTAGTAAAGCGGCTGGAATGGCGAACCCGAGCACAAGGAGATGAGAAATGAGGTGCGTTTTAGAAACCTTTCCCGATCACTCGGTGGACCATCTTCTGGGTTTCTCATGCATGTTTTCGATGTAGGCAGATGCCCTTGAACCTGGAGATTTGGGACCCATGGGATGGGTACCACGCAGTATTACTTTAAAGCGTCTGCGTTTGCTCACCCAACCTCACCAAACCTCTCAGCCCTAAGAGTGTCCACCCTTATGTCTCAATCAGCTGCGGGTCTAGACATGGTCAATCCAGGTGGCATCACAGCCCCTGAACGAATTTTGTAAGAATTTCTCTCTCTTTCACTGTCTTTGTTTCACGGGTTTTTAAAATTATCTGTGTTTTATAATGGGGTTTACCTGCTTTTCACTGCTGTGTTTATGCAGCTTTACACCCACTTGACTCACTTACAGAGAGATATCAATACATAGGTTTTAAAATTCTTACTAGTCAGATATATTCTTGGGCGGTGAATAGGGGGTGTTGAGTCCAGTTCCCTGAGCAAGGAGTAGGTCTTGTCTATTACGTATTCGGTTTATGGAACGGTATCTGAGCTAATTTGAAACCCTTGTTTTAGGCATCACCCCACCTCACCTTTCCCGTTAGGCAGCCATAGTGTGTTTTCTAACTGTGTGACTCTGTTCTGTTTTGTAATTCAGTTCAAGGGTAGCGGTTTTTACATTCCCTCTATAAGTGATATCTTATGATAAGTGTCTTTTTCTGTGTGACTTATTTCACTTAGAATCGTCGTACCTAAATGCACTCATCATGCTGCTACTAGCCTTATGACGTTGATTTCATGGCTGAGTGATATTCCATTGTACGTAAGGAGCACAACTTCTTTATCCATTTTTCTCTTTCCTGGGATATTTAAGGTGTAACGAAGTGGAGGTTCTTGTCAACAGAGCAGCCCTAAAATTTGGGGTTCTTGTGTCTTGCTGATTTTTAGTTTTCCCAATTCATACGCCCATGAGTGGAAGTGCCCTATGCTCTCTAAGCTGAGTTTTGTAAATGTTTCAGGACACACCGTACACTTCTCCAGAGTGGCTGTTGGCAATTTACATCCCGCCCATCAGCGTAGCAAGGCTCCCGTTTCTCCGTGGCCTGTCCTGCATTTCTGGTTTTGACAGTTTATTCAGCATGGCCCTTTTGACCGATGGGAAGCGAGACTTCTTTGTAGCGCTGATTTGCCTTTCCAGGTTGCTTGGTTGGCCAAAAAGGGCGTATGCGTTTTTTCCTGAATATATTCAGGAAAAAACGCATACGCCCTTTTTGGCCAAGGGCATCATTGTCGAGGTTTTGCCGCTTTTCCTGTGCTTTAAAGGCGATTCGAATCTGCCTCCTGAAATCTGTTTCCTGCAATTCTGCCTTGCTTTCAAATCCTCTTTGTTGCCTTCCCTCAATATATTTGTAGACGAGAGTTATCATTTATAAGTCTGCAGGTTTGTGAATTGCAGTGCCCCTGAGCTCCATTTTTCAACTCGCTCTCTTGGGAGCTGGCCGCAAAAGCGCAGGATTGCTTTAGGCCCTATTCTGCTTCCGGGCGGCAGACTGAGCCTGTGGTTAATTCTTCTTCCTGATGGGAAAATAGAGTGACCTGTGCCTGTCCCAACACCTAGAGCTAGTCTCTCATTGGTTCCCCGTCTTCCCGTTCATCCTCAGTTCAAATTGCCACCTGTATGGAACAGGAGGTTAAAGGTGCTGATTCTCCAAGGAGGGAGATTGCTAGTAAAGCGGCTGGAATGGCGAACCCGAGCACAAGGAGATGAGAAATGAGGTGCGTTTTAGAAACCTTTCCCGATCACTCGGTGGACCATCTTCTGGGTTTCTCATGCATGTTTTCGATGTAGGCAGATGCCCTTGAACCTGGAGATTTGGGACCCATGGGATGGGTACCACGCAGTATTACTTTAAAGCGTCTGCGTTTGCTCACCCAACCTCACCAAACCTCTCAGCCCTAAGAGTGTCCACCCTTATGTCTCAATCAGCTGCGGGTCTAGACATGGTCAATCCAGGTGGCATCACAGCCCCTGAACGAATTTTGTAAGAATTTCTCTCTCTTTCACTGTCTTTGTTTCACGGGTTTTTAAAATTATTTGAGTTTTATAATGGGGTTTAGCTGCTTTTCACTGCTGTGTTTATGCAGCTTTACACCCACTTGACTCACTTACAGAGAGATATCAATACATAGGTTTTAAGATTCTTACTAGTCAGATATATTCTTGGGCGGTGAATAGGGGGTGTTGAGTCCAGTTCCCTGAGCAAGGAGTAGGTCTTGTCTATTACGTATTGGGTTTATGGAACGGTATCTGAGCTAATTTGAAACCCTTGTTTTAGGCATCACCCCACCTCACCTTTCCCGTTAGGCAGCCATAGTGTCTTTTCTAACCGTGTGACTCTGTTCTGTTTTGTAATTCAGTTCAAGGGTAGCGGTTTTTACATTCCCTCTATAAGTGATATCTTATGATAAGTGTCTTTTTCTGTGTGACTTATTTCACTTAGAATCGTCGTACCTAAATCCACTCATCATGCTGCTACTAGCCTTATGACGTTGATTTCATGGCTGAGTGATATTCCATTGTACGTAAGGAGCACAACTTCTTTATCCATTTTTCTCTTTCCTGGGATATTTAAGGTGTAACGAAGTGGAGGTTCTTGTCAACAGAGCAGCCCTAAACTTTGGGGTGCTTGTGTCTTGCTGATTTTTAGTTTTCCCAATGTATACGCCCATGAGTGGAAGTGCCCTATGCTCTCTAAGCTGAGTTTTGTAAATGTTTCAGGACACACCGTACACTTCTCCAGAGTGGCTGTTGGCAATTTACATCCCGCCCATCAGCGTAGCAAGGCTCCCGTTTCTCCGTGGCCTGTCCTGCATTTCTGGTTTTGACACTTTATTCAGCATGGCCCTTTTGACCGATTGGAAGCGAGACTTCTTTGTAGCGCTGATTTGCCTTTCCAGGTTGCTTGGTTGGCCAAAAAGGGCGTATGCGTTTTTTCCTGAATATATTCAGGAAAAAACGCATACGCCCTTTTTGGCCAAGGGCATCATTGTCGAGGTTTTGCCGCTTTTCCTGTGCTTTAAAGGCGATTCGAATCTGCCTGCTGAAATCTGTTTCCTGCAATTCTGCCTTGCTTTCAAATCCTCTTTGTTGCCTTCCCTCAATATATTTGTAGACGAGAGTTATCATTTATAAGTCTGCAGGTTTGTGAATTGCAGTGCCCCTGAGCTCCATTTTTCAACTCGCTCTCTTGGGAGCTGGCCGCAAAAGCGCAGGATTGCTTTAGGCACTATTCTGCTTCCCGGCGGCAGACTGAGCCTCTGGTTAATTCTTCTTCCTGATGGGAAAATAGAGTGACCTGTGCCTGTCCCAACACCTAGAGCTAGTCTCTCATTGGTTCCCCGTCTTCCCGTTCATCCTCAGTTCAAATTGCCACCTGTATGGAACAGGAGGTTAAAGGTGCTGATTCTCCAAGGAGGGAGATTGCTAGTAAAGCGGCTGGAATGGCGAACCCGAGCACAAGGAGATGAGAAATGAGGTGCGTTTTAGAAACCTTTCCCGATCACTCGGTGGACCATCTTCTGGGTTTCTCATGCATGTTTTCGATGTAGGCAGATGCCCTTGAACCTGGAGATTTGGGACCCATGGGATGGGTACCACGCAGTATTACTTTAAAGCGTCTGCGTTTGCTCACCCAACCTCACCAAACCTCTCAGCCCTAAGAGTGTCCACCCTTATGTCTCAATCAGCTGCGGGTCTAGACATGGTCAATCCAGGTGGCATCACAGCCCCTGAACGAATTTTGTAAGAATTTCTCTCTCTTTCACTGTCTTTGTTTCACGGGTTTTTAAAATTATTTGAGTTTTATAATGGGGTTTAGCTGCTTTTCACTGCTGTGTTTATGCAGCTTTACACCCACTTGACTCACTTACAGAGAGATATCAATACATAGGTTTTAAGATTCTTACTAGTCAGATATATTCTTGGGCGGTGAATAGGGGGTGTTGAGTCCAGTTCCCTGAGCAAGGAGTAGGTCTTGTCTATTACGTATTGGGTTTATGGAACGGTATCTGAGCTAATTTGAAACCCTTGTTTTAGGCATCACCCCACCTCACCTTTCCCGTTAGGCAGCCATAGTGTGTTTTCTAACCGTGTGACTCTGTTCTGTTTTGTAATTCAGTTCAAGGGTAGCGGTTTTTACATTCCCTCTATAAGTGATATCTTATGATAAGTGTCTTTTTCTGTGTGACTTATTTCACTTAGAATCGTCGTACCTAAATCCACTCATCATGCTGCTACTAGCCTTATGACGTTGATTTCATGGCTGAGTGATATTCCATTGTACGTAAGGAGCACAACTTCTTTATCCATTTTTCTCTTTCCTGGGATATTTAAGGTGTAACGAAGTGGAGGTTCTTGTCAACAGAGCAGCCCTAAACTTTGGGGTGCTTGTGTCTTGCTGATTTTTAGTTTTCCCAATTCATACGCCCATGAGTGGAAGTGCCCTATGCTCTCTAAGCTGAGTTTTGTAAATGTTTCAGGACACACCGTACACTTCTCCAGAGTGGCTGTTGGCAATTTACATCCCGCCCATCAGCGTAGCAAGGCTCCCGTTTCTCCGTGGCCTGTCCTGCATTTCTGGTTTTGACACTTTATTCAGCATGGCCCTTTTGACCGATGGGAAGCGAGACTTCTTTGTAGCGCTGATTTGCCTTTCCAGGTTGCTTGGTTGGCCAAAAAGGGCGTATGCGTTTTGTCCTGAATATATTCAGGAAAAAACGCATACGCCCTTTTTGGCCAAGGGCATCATTGTCGAGGTTTTGCCGCTTTTCCTGTGCTTTAAAGGCGATTCGAATCTGCCTCCTGAAATCTGTTTCCTGCAATTCTGCCTTGCTTTCAAATCCTCTTTGTTGCCTTCCCTCAATATATTTGTAGACGAGAGTTATCATTTATAAGTCTGCAGGTTTGTGAATTGCAGTGCCCCTGAGCTCCATTTTTCAACTCGCTCTCTTGGGAGCTGGCCGCAAAAGCGCAGGATTGCTTTAGGCCCTATTCTGCTTCCGGGCGGCAGACTGAGCCTGTGGTTAATTCTTCTTCCTGATGGGAAAATAGAGTGACCTGTGCCTGTCCCAACACCTAGAGCTAGTCTCTCATTGGTTCCCCGTCTTCCCGTTCATCCTCAGTTCAAATTGCCACCTGTATGGAACAGGAGGTTAAAGGTGCTGATTCTCCACGGAGGGAGATTGCTAGTAAAGCGGCTGGAATGGCGAACCCGAGCACAAGGAGATGAGAAATGAGGTGCGTTTTAGAAACCTTTCCCGATCACTCGGTGGACCATCTTCTGGGTTTCTCATGCATGTTTTCGATGTAGGAAGATGCCCTTGAACCTGGAGATTTGGGACCCATGGGATGGGTACCACGCAGTATTACTTTAAAGCGTCTGCGTTTGCTCACCCAACCTCACCAAACTCCTCAGCCCTAAGAGTGTCCACCCTTATGTCTCAATCAGCTGCGGGTCTAGACATGGTCAATCCAGGTGGCATCACAGCCCCTGAACGAATTTTGTAAGAATTTATCTCTCTTTCACTGTCTTTGTTTCACGGGTTTTTAAAATTAATTGAGTTTTATAATGGGGTTTAGCTGCTTTTCACTGCTGTGTTTATGCAGCTTTACACCCACTTGACTCACTTACAGAGAGATATCAATACATAGGTTTTAAGATTCTTACTAGTCAGATATATTCTTGGGCGGTGAATAGGGGGTGTTGAGTCCAGTTCCCTGAGCAAGGAGTAGGTCTTGTCTATTACGTATTGGGTTTATGGAACGGTATCTGAGCTAATTTGAAACCCTTGTTTTAGGCATCACCCCACCTCACCTTTCCCGTTAGGCAGCCATAGTGTGTTTTCTAACCGTGTGACTCTGTTCTGTTTTGTAATTCAGTTCAAGGGTAGCGGTTTTTACATTCCCTCTATAAGTGATATCTTATGATAAGTGTCTTTTTCTGTGTGACTTATTTCACTTAGAATCGTCGTACCTAAATCCACTCATCATGCTGCTACTAGCCTTATGACGTTGATTTCATGGCTGAGTGATATTCCATTGTACGTAAGGAGCACAACTTCTTTATCCATTTTTCTCTTTCCTGGGATATTTAAGGTGTAACGAAGTGGAGGTTCTTGTCAACAGAGCAGCCCTAAACTTTGGGGTGCTTGTGTCTTGCTGATTTTTAGTTTTCCCAATTCATACGCCCATGAGTGGAAGTGCCCTATGCTCTCTAAACTGAGTTTTGTAAATGTTTCAGGACACACCGTACACTTCTCCAGAGTGGCTGTTGGCAATTTACATCCCGCCCATCAGCGTAGCAAGGCTCCCGTTTCTCCGTGGCCTGTCCTGCATTTCTGGTTTTGACACTTTATTCAGCATGGCCCTTTTGACCGATGGGAAGCGAGACTTCTTTGTAGCGCTGATTTGCCTTTCCAGGTTGCTTGGTTGGCCAAAAAGGGCGTATGCGTTTTTTCCTGAATATATTCAGGAAAAAACGCATACGCCCTTTTTGGCCAAGGGCATCATTGTCGAGGTTTTGCCGCTTTTCCTGTGCTTTAAAGGCGATTCGAATCTGCCTCCTGAAATCTGTTTCCTGCAATTCTGCCTTGCTTTCAAATCCTCTTTGTTGCCTTCCCTCAATATATTTGTAGACGAGAGTTATCATTTATAAGTCTGCAGGTTTGTGAATTGCAGTGCCCCTGAGCTCCATTTTTCAACTCGCTCTCTTGGGAGCTGGCCGCAAAAGCGCAGGATTGCTTTAGGCCCTATTCTGCTTCCGGGCGGCAGACTGAGCCTGTGGTTAAGTCTTCTTCCTGATGGGAAAATAGAGTGACCTGTGCCTGTCCCAACACCTAGAGCTAGTCTCTCATTGGTTCCCCGTCTTCCCGTTCATCCTCAGTTCAAATTGCCACCTGTATGGAACAGGAGGTTAAAGGTGCTGATTCTCCAAGGAGGGAGATTGCTAGTAAAGCGGCTGGAATGGCGAACCCGAGCACAAGGAGATGAGAAATGAGGTGCGTTTTAGAAACCTTTCCCGATCACTCGGTGGACCATCTTCTGGGTTTCTCATGCATGTTTTCGATGTAGGAAGATGCCCTTGAACCTGGAGATTTGGGACCCATGGGATGGGTACCACGCAGTATTACTTTAAAGCGTCTGCGTTTGCTCACCCAACCTCACCAAACCTCTCAGCCCTAAGAGTGTCCACCCTTATGTCTCAATCAGCTGCGGGTCTAGACATGGTCAATCCAGGTGGCATCACAGCCCCTGAACGAATTTTGTAAGAATTTCTCTCTCTTTCACTGTCTTTGTTTCACGGGTTTTTAAAATTATTTGAGTTTTATAATGGGGTTTAGCTGCTTTTCACTGCTGTGTTTATGCAGCTTTACACCCACTTGACTCACTTACAGAGAGATATCAATACATAGGTTTTAAGATTCTTACTAGTCAGATATATTCTTGGGCGGTGAATAGGGGGTGTTGAGTCCAGTTCCCTGAGCAAGGAGTAGGTCTTGTCTATTACGTATTGGGTTTATGGAACGGTATCTGAGCTAATTTGAAACCCTTGTTTTAGGCATCACCCCACCTCACCTTTCCCGTTAGGCAGCCATAGTGTGTTTTCTAACCGTGTGACTCTGTTCTGTTTTGTAATTCAGTTCAAGGGTAGCGGTTTTTACATTCCCTCTATAAGTGATATCTTATGATAAGTGTCTTTTTCTGTGTGACTTATTTCACTTAGAATCGTCGTACCTAAATCCACTCATCATGCTGCTACTAGCCTTATGACGTTGATTTCATGGCTGAGTGATATTCCATTGTACGTAAGGAGCACAACTTCTTTATCCATTTTTCTCTTTCCTGGGATATTTAAGGTGTAACGAAGTGGAGGTTCTTGTCAACAGAGCAGCCCTAAACTTTGGGGTGCTTGTGTCTTGCTGATTTTTAGTTTTCCCAATTCATACGCCCATGAGTGGAAGTGCCCTATGCTCTCTAAGCTGAGTTTTGTAAATGTTTCAGGACACACCGTACACTTCTCCAGAGTGGCTGTTGGCAATTTACATCCCGCCCATCAGCGTAGCAAGGCTCCCGTTTCTCCGTGGCCTGTCCTGCATTTCTGGTTTTGACACTTTATTCAGCATGGCCCTTTTGACCGATGGGAAGCGAGACTTCTTTGTAGCGCTGATTTGCCTTTCCAGGTTGCTTGGTTGGCCAAAAAGGGCGTATGCGTTTTTTCCTGAATATATTCAGGAAAAAACGCATACGCCCTTTTTGGCCAAGGGCATCATTGTCGAGGTTTTGCCGCTTTTCCTGTGCTTTAAAGGCGATTCGAATCTGCCTCCTGAAATCTGTTTCCTGCAATTCTGCCTTGCTTTCAAATCCTCTTTGTTGCCTTCCCTCAATATATTTGTAGACGAGAGTTATCATTTATAAGTCTGCAGGTTTGTGAATTGCAGTGCCCCTGAGCTCCATTTTTCAACTCGCTCTCTTGGGAGCTGGCCGCAAAAGCGCAGGATTGCTTTAGGCCCTATTCTGCTTCCGGGCGGCAGACTGAGCCTGTGGTTAATTCTTCTTCCTGATGGGAAAATAGAGTGACCTGTGCCTGTCCCAACACCTAGAGCTAGTCTCTCATTGGTTCCCCGTCTTCCCGTTCATCCTCAGTTCAAATTGCCACCTGTATGGAACAGGAGGTTAAAGGTGCTGATTCTCCAAGGAGGGAGATTGCTAGTAAAGCGGCTGGAATGGCGAACCCGAGCACAAGGAGATGAGAAATGAGGTGCGTTTTAGAAACCTTTCCCGATCACTCGGTGGACCATCTTCTGGGTTTCTCATGCATGTTTTCGATGTAGGCAGATGCCCTTGAACCTGGAGATTTGGGACCCATGGGATGGGTACCACGCAGTATTACTTTAAAGCGTCTGCGTTTGCTCACCCAACCTCACCAAACCTCTCAGCCCTAAGAGTGTCCACCCTTATGTCTCAATCAGCTGCGGGTCTAGACATGGTTAATCCAGGTGGCATCACATCCCCTGAACGAATTTTGTAAGAATTTCTCTCTCTTTCACTGTCTTTGTTTCACGGGTTTTTAAAATTAATTGAGTTTTATAATGGGGTTTAGCTGCTTTTCACTGCTGTGTTTATGCAGCTTTACACCCACTTGACTCACTTACAGAGAGGTATCAATACATAGGTTTTAAGATTCTTACTAGTCAGATATATTCTTGGGCGGTGAATAGAGGGTGTTGAGTCCAGTTCCCTGAGCAAGGAGTAGGTCTTGTCTATTACGTATTGGGTTTATGGAACGGTATCTGAGCTAATTTGAAACCCTTGTTTTATGCATCACCCCACCTCACCTTTCCCGTTAGGCAGCCATAGTGTGTTTTCTAACCGTGTGACTCTGTTCTGTTTTGTAATTCAGTTCAAGGGTAGCGGTTTTTACATTCCCTCTATAAGTGATATCTTATGATAAGTGTCTTTTTCTGCGTGACTTATTTGACTTAGAATCGTCGTACCTAAATCCACTCATCATGCTGCTACTAGCCTTATGACGTTGATTTCATGGCTGAGTGATATTCCATTGTACATAAGGAGCACAACTTCTTTATCCATTTTTCTCTTTCCTGGGATATTTAAGGTGTAACGAAGTGGAGGTTCTTGTCAACAGAGCAGCCCTAAACTTTGGGGTGCTTGTGTCTTGCTGATTTTTAGTTTTCCCAATTTATACGCCCATGAGTGGAAGTGCCCTATGCTCTCTAAGCTGAGTTTTGTAAATGTTTCAGGACACACCGTACACTTCTCCAGAGTGGCTGTTGGCAATTTACATCCCGCCCATCAGCGTAGCAAGGCTCCCGTTTCTCCGTGGCCTGTCCTGCATTTCTGGTTTTGACACTTTATTCAACATGGCCCTTTTGACCGATGGGAAGCGAGACTTCTTTGTAGCGCTGATTTGCCTTTCCAGGTTGCTTGGTTGGCCAAAAAGGGCGTATGCGTTTTTTCCTGAATATATTCAGGAAAAAACGCATACGCCCTTTTTGGCCAAGGGCATCATTGTCGAGGTTTTGCCGCTTTTCCTGTGCTTTAAAGGCGATTCGAATCTGCCTGCTGAAATCTGTTTCCTGCAATTCTGCCTTGCTTTCAAATCCTCTTTGTTGCCTTCCCTCAATATATTTGTAGACGAGAGTTATCATTTATAAGTCTGCAGGTTTGTGAATTGCAGTGCCCCTGAGCTCCATTTTTCAACTCGCTCTCTTGGGAGCTGGCCGCAAAAGCGCAGGATTGCTTTAGGCCCTATTCTGCTTCCGGGCGGCAGACTGAGCCTCTGGTTAATTCTTCTTCCTGATGGGAAAATAGAGTGACCTGTGCCTGTCCCAACACCTAGAGCTAGTCTCTCATTGGTTCCCCGTCTTCCCGTTCATCCTCAGTTCAAATTGCCACCTGTATGGAACAGGAGGTTAAAGGTGCTGATTCTCCAAGGAGGGAGATTGCTAGTAAAGCGGCTGGAATGGCGAACCCGAGCACAAGGAGATGAGAAATGAGGTGCGTTTTAGAAACCTTTCCCGATCACTCTGTGGACCATCTTCTGGGTTTCTCATGCATGTTTTCGATGTAGGAAGATGCCCTTGAACCTGGAGATTTGGGACCCATGGGATGGGTACCACGCAGTATTACTTTAAAGCGTCTGCGTTTGCTCACCCAACCTCACCAAACCTCTCAGCCCTAAGAGTGTCCACCCTTATGTCTCAATCAGCTGCGGGTCTAGACATGGTCAATCCAGGTGGCATCACAGCCCCTGAACGAATTTTGTAAGAATTTCTCTCTCTTTCACTGTCTTTGTTTCACGGGTTTTTAAAATTATTTGAGTTTTATAATGGGGTTTAGCTGCTTTTCACTGCTGTGTTTATGCAGCTTTACACCCACTTGACTCACTTACAGAGAGATATCAATACATAGGTTTTAAGATTCTTACTAGTCAGATATATTCTTGGGCGGTGAATAGGGGGTGTTGAGTCCAGTTCCCTGAGCAAGGAGTAGGTCTTGTCTATTACGTATTGGGTTTATGGAACGGTATCTGAGCTAATTTGAAACCCTTGTTTTAGGCATCACCCCACCTCACCTTTCCCGTTAGGCAGCCATAGTGTCTTTTCTAACCGTGTAACCCTGTTCTGTTTTGTAATTCAGTTCAAGGGTAGCGGTTTTTACATTCCCTCTATAAGTGATATCTTATGATAAGTGTCTTTTTCTGCGTGACTTATTTGACTTAGAATCGTCGTACCTAAATCCACTCATCATGCTGCTACTAGCCTTATGACGTTGATTTCATGGCTGAGTGATATTCCATTGTACGTAAGGAGCACAACTTCTTTATCCATTTTTATCTTTCCTGGGATATTTAAGGTGTAACGAAGTGGAGGTTCTTGTCAACAGAGCAGCCCTAAACTTTGGGGTGCTTGTGTCTTGCTGATTTTTAGTTTTCCCAATGTATACGCCCATGAGTGGAAGTGCCCTATGCTCTCTAAGCTGAGTTTTGTAAATGTTTCAGGACACACCGTACACTTCTCCAGAGTGGCTGTTGGCAATTTACATCCCGCCCATCAGCGTAGCAAGGCTCCCGTTTCTCCGTGGCCTGTCCTGCATTTCTGGTTTTGACACTTTATTCAGCATGGCCCTTTTGACCGATTGGAAGCGAGACTTCTTTGTAGCGCTGATTTGCCTTTCCAGGTTGCTTGGTTGGCCAAAAAGGGCGTATGCGTTTTTTCCTGAATATATTCAGGAAAAAACGCATACGCCCTTTTTGGCCAAGGGCATCATTGTCGAGGTTTTGCCGCTTTTCCTGTGCTTTAAAGGCGATTCGAATCTGCCTGCTGAAATCTGTTTCCTGCAATTCTGCCTTGCTTTCAAATCCTCTTTGTTGCCTTCCCTCAATATATTTGTAGACGAGAGTTATCATTTATAAGTCTGCAGGTTTGTGAATTGCAGTGCCCCTGAGCTCCATTTTTCAACTCGCTCTCTTGGGAGCTGGCCGCAAAAGCGCAGGATTGCTTTAGGCCCTATTCTGCTTCCGGGCGGCAGACTGAGCCTCTGGTTAATTCTTCTTCCTGATGGGAAAATAGAGTGACCTGTGCCTGTCCCAACACCTAGAGCTAGTCTCTCATTGGTTCCCCGTCTTCCCGTTCATCCTCAGTTCAAATTGCCACCTGTATGGAACAGGAGGTTAAAGGTGCTGATTCTCCAAGGAGGGAGATTGCTAGTAAAGCGGCTGGAATGGCGAACCCGAGCACAAGGAGATGAGAAATGAGGTGCGTTTTAGAAACCTTTCCCGATCACTCGGTGGACCATCTTCTGGGTTTCTCATGCATGTTTTCGATGTAGGAAGATGCCCTTGAACCTGGAGATTTGGGACCCATGGGATGGGTACCACGCAGTATTACTTTAAAGCGTCTGCGTTTGCTCACCCAACCTCACCAAACCTCTCAGCCCTAAGAGTGTCCACCCTTATGTCTCAATCAGCTGCGGGTCTAGACATGGTCAATCCAGGTGGCATCACAGCCCCTGAACGAATTTTGTAAGAATTTCTCTCTCTTTCACTGTCTTTGTTTCACGGGTTTTTAAAATTATTTGTGTTTTATAATGGGGTTTACCTGCTTTTCACTGCTGTGTTTATGCAGCTTTACACCCACTTGACTCACTTACAGAGAGATATCAATACATAGGTTTTAAAATTCTTACTAGTCAGATATATTCTTGGGCGGTGAATAGGGGGTGTTGAGTCCAGTTCCCTGAGCAAGGAGTAGGTCTTGTCTATTACGTATTCGGTTTATGGAACGGTATCTGAGCTAATTTGAAACCCTTGTTTTAGGCATCACCCCACCTCACCTTTCCCGTTAGGCAGCCATAGTGTGTTTTCTAACTGTGTGACTCTGTTCTGTTTTGTAATTCAGTTCAAGGGTAGCGGTTTTTACATTCCCTCTATAAGTGATATCTTATGATAAGTGTCTTTTTCTGTGTGACTTATTTCACTTAGAATAGTCATACCTAAATGCACTCATCATGCTGCTACTAGCCTTATGACGTTGATTTCATGGCTGAGTGATATTCCATTGTACGTAAGGAGCACAACTTCTTTATCCATTTTTCTCTTTCCTGGGATATTTAAGGTGTAACGAAGTGGAGGTTCTTGTCAACAGAGCAGCCCTAAAATTTGGGGTTCTTGTGTCTTGCTGATTTTTAGTTTTCCCAATTCATACGCCCATGAGTGGAAGTGCCCTATGCTCTCTAAGCTGAGTTTTGTAAATGTTTCAGGACACACCGTACACTTCTCCAGAGTGGCTGTTGGCAATTTACATCCCGCCCATCAGCGTAGCAAGGCTCCCGTTTCTCCGTGGCCTGTCCTGCATTTCTGGTTTTGACACTTTATTCAGCATGGCCCTTTTGACCCATGGGAAGCGAGACTTCTTTGTAGCGCTGATTTGCCTTTCCAGGTTGCTTGGTTGGCCAAAAAGGGCGTATGCGTTTTTTCCTGAATATATTCAGGAAAAAACGCATACGCCCTTTTTGGCCAAGGGCATCATTGTCGAGGTTTTGCCGCTTTTCCTGTGCTTTAAAGGCGATTCGAATCTGCCTCCTGAAATCTGTTTCCTGCAATTCTGCCTTGCTTTCAAATCCTCTTTGTTGCCTTCCCTCAATATATTTGTAGACGAGAGTTATCATTTATAAGTCTGCAGGTTTGTGAATTGCAGTGCCCCTGAGCTCCATTTTTCAACTCGCTCTCTTGGGAGCTGGCCGCAAAAGCGCAGGATTGCTTTAGGCCCTATTCTGCTTCCGGGCGGCAGACTGAGCCTGTGGTTAATTCTTCTTCCTGATGGGAAAATAGAGTGACCTGTGCCTGTCCCAACACCTAGAGCTAGTCTCTCATTGGTTCCCCGTCTTCCCGTTCATCCTCAGTTCAAATTGCCACCTGTATGGAACAGGAGGTTAAAGGTGCTGATTCTCCAAGGAGGGAGATTGCTAGTAAAGCGGCTGGAATGGCGAACCCGAGCACAAGGAGATGAGAAATGAGGTGCGTTTTAGAAACCTTTCCCGATCACTCGGTGGACCATCTTCTGGGTTTCTCATGCATGTTTTCGATGTAGGCAGATGCCCTTGAACCTGGAGATTTGGGACCCATGGGATGGGTACCACGCAGTATTACTTTAAAGCGTCTGCGTTTGCTCACCCAACCTCACCAAACCTCTCAGCCCTAAGAGTGTCCACCCTTATGTCTCAATCAGCTGCGGGTCTAGACATGGTCAATCCAGGTGGCATCAC
Organism: Eschrichtius robustus; assembly: GCF_028021215.1. NCBI lineage: Eukaryota > Metazoa > Chordata > Mammalia > Artiodactyla > Eschrichtiidae > Eschrichtius > Eschrichtius robustus. The sequence goes on along the minus strand of NC_090830.1, from coordinate 40,474,169 downwards.
AGCCCCTGAACGAATTTTGTAAGAATTTCTCTCTCTTTCACTGTCTTTGTTTCACGGGTTTTTAAAATTAATTGAGTTTTACAATGGGGTTTAGCTGCTTTTCACTGCTGTGTTTATGCAGCTTTACACCCACTTGACTCACTTACAGAGAGGTATCAATACATAGGTTTTAAGATTCTTACTAGTCAGATATATTCTTGGGCGGTGAATAGAGGGTGTTGAGTCCAGTTCCCTGAGCAAGGAGTAGGTCTTGTCTATTACGTATTGGGTTTATGGAACGGTATCTGAGCTAATTTGAAACCCTTGTTTTATGCATCACCCCACCTCACCTTTCCCGTTAGGCAGCCATAGTGTGTTTTCTAACCGTGTGACTCTGTTCTGTTTTGTAATTCAGTTCAAGGGTAGCGGTTTTTACATTCCCTCTATAAGTGATATCTTATGATAAGTGTCTTTTTCTGCGTGACTTATTTGACTTAGAATCGTCGTACCTAAATCCACTCATCATGCTGCTACTAGCCTTATGACGTTGATTTCATGGCTGAGTGATATTCCATTGTACATAAGGAGCACAACTTCTTTATCCATTTTTCTCTTTCCTGGGATATTTAAGGTGTAACGAAGTGGAGGTTCTTGTCAACAGAGCAGCCCTAAACTTTGGGGTGCTTGTGTCTTGCTGATTTTTAGTTTTCCCAATGTATACGCCCATGAGTGGAAGTGCCCTATGCTCTCTAAGCTGAGTTTTGTAAATGTTTCAGGACACACCGTACACTTCTCCAGAGTGGCTGTTGGCAATTTACATCCCGCCCATCAGCGTAGCAAGGCTCCCGTTTCTCCGTGGCCTGTCCTGCATTTCTGGTTTTGACACTTTATTCAACATGGCCCTTTTGACCGATGGGAAGCGAGACTTCTTTGTAGCGCTGATTTGCCTTTCCAGGTTGCTTGGTTGGCCAAAAAGGGCGTATGCGTTTTTTCCTGAATATATTCAGGAAAAAACGCATACGCCCTTTTTGGCCAAGGGCATCATTGTCGAGGTTTTGCCGCTTTTCCTGTGCTTTAAAGGCGATTCGAATCTGCCTGCTGAAATCTGTTTCCTGCAATTCTGCCTTGCTTTCAAATCCTCTTTGTTGCCTTCCCTCAATATATTTGTAGACGAGAGTTATCATTTATAAGTCTGCAGGTTTGTGAATTGCAGTGCCCCTGAGCTCCATTTTTCAACTCGCTCTCTTGGGAGCTGGCCGCAAAAGCGCAGGATTGCTTTAGGCCCTATTCTGCTTCCGGGCGGCAGACTGAGCCTCTGGTTAATTCTTCTTCCTGATGGGAAAATAGAGTGACCTGTGCCTGTCCCAACACCTAGAGCTAGTCTCTCATTGGTTCCCCGTCTTCCCGTTCATCCTCAGTTCAAATTGCCACCTGTATGGAACAGGAGGTTAAAGGTGCTGATTCTCCAAGGAGGGAGATTGCTAGTAAAGCGGCTGGAATGGCGAACCCGAGCACAAGGAGATGAGAAATGAGGTGCGTTTTAGAAACCTTTCCCGATCACTCGGTGGACCATCTTCTGGGTTTCTCATGCATGTTTTCGATGTAGGCAGATGCCCTTGAACCTGGAGATTTGGGACCCATGGGATGGGTACCACGCAGTATTACTTTAAAGCGTCTGCGTTTGCTCACCCAACCTCACCAAACCTCTCAGCCCTAAGAGTGTCCACCCTTATGTCTCAATCAGCTGCGGGTCTAGACATGGTCAATCCAGGTGGCATCACAGCCCCTGAACGAATTTTGTAAGAATTTCTCTCTCTTTCACTGTCTTTGTTTCACGGGTTTTTAAAATTATTTGAGTTTTATAATGGGGTTTAGCTGCTTTTCACTGCTGTGTTTATGCAGCTTTACACCCACTTGACTCACTTACAGAGAGATATCAATACATAGGTTTTAAGATTCTTACTAGTCAGATATATTCTTGGGCGGTGAATAGGGGGTGTTGAGTCCAGTTCCCTGAGCAAGGAGTAGGTCTTGTCTATTACGTATTTGGTTTATGGAACGGTATCTGAGCTAATTTGAAACCCTTGTTTTAGGCATCACCCCACCTCACCTTTCCCGTTAGGCAGCCATAGTGTGTTTTCTAACCGTGTGACTCTGTTCTGTTTTGTAATTCAGTTCAAGGGTAGCGGTTTTTACATTCCCTCTATAAGTGATATCTTATGATAAGTGTCTTTTTCTGTGTGACTTATTTCACTTAGAATCGTCGTACCTAAATCCACTCATCATGCTGCTACTAGCCTTATGACGTTGATTTCATGGCTGAGTGATATTCCATTGTACGTGAGGAGCACAACTTCTTTATCCATTTTTCTATTTCCTGGGATATTTAAGGTGTAACGAAGTGGAGGTTCTTGTCAACAGAGCAGCCCTAAACTTTGGGGTGCTTGTGTCTTGCTGATTTTTAGTTTTCCCAATGTATACGCCCATGAGTGGAAGTGCCCTATGCTCTCTAAGCTGAGTTTTGTAAATGTTTCAGGACACACCGTACACTTCTCCAGAGTGGCTGTTGGCAATTTACATCCCGCCCATCAGCGTAGCAAGGCTCCTGTTTCTCCGTGGCCTGTCCTGCATTTCTGGTTTTGACACTTTATTCAGCATGGCCCTTTTGACCGATTGGAAGCGAGACTTCTTTGTAGCGCTGATTTGCATTTCCAGGTTGCTTGGTTGGCCAAAAAGGGCGTATGCGTTTTTTCCTGAATATATTCAGGAAAAAACGCATACGCCCTTTTTGGCCAAGGGCATCATTGTCGAGGTTTTGCCGCTTTTCCTGTGCTTTAAAGGCGATTCGAATCTGCCTGCTGAAATCTGTTTCCTGCAATTCTGCCTTGCTTTCAAATCCTCTTTGTTGCCTTCCCTCAATATATTTGTAGACGAGAGTTATCATTTATAAGTCTGCAGGTTTGTGAATTGCAGTGCCCCTGAGCTCCATTTTTCAACTCGCTCTCTTGGGAGCTGGCCGCAAAAGCGCAGGATTGCTTTAGGCACTATTCTGCTTCCGGGCGGCAGACTGAGCCTCTGGTTAATTCTTCTTCCTGATGGGAAAATAGAGTGACCTGTGCCTGTCCCAACACCTAGAGCTAGTCTCTCATTGGTTCCCCGTCTTCCCGTTCATCCTCAGTTCAAATTGCCACCTGTATGGAACAGGAGGTTAAAGGTGCTGATTCTCCAAGGAGGGAGATTGCTAGTAAAGCGGCTGGAATGGCGAACCCGAGCACAAGGAGATGAGAAATGAGGTGCGTTTTAGAAACCTTTCCCGATCACTCGGTGGACCATCTTCTGGGTTTCTCATGCATGTTTTCGATGTAGGCAGATGCCCTTGAACCTGGAGATTTGGGACCCATGGGATGGGTACCACGCAGTATTACTTTAAAGCGTCTGCGTTTGCTCACCCAACCTCACCAAACCTCTCAGCCCTAAGAGTGTCCACCCTTATGTCTCAATCAGCTGCGGGTCTAGACATGGTCAATCCAGGTGGCATCACAGCCCCTGAACGAATTTTGTAAGAATTTCTCTCTCTTTCACTGTCTTTGTTTCACGGGTTTTTAAAATTATTTGAGTTTTATAATGGGGTTTAGCTGCTTTTCACTGCTGTGTTTATGCAGCTTTACACCCACTTGACTCACTTACAGAGAGATATCAATACATAGGTTTTAAGATTCTTACTAGTCAGATATATTCTTGGGCGGTGAATAGGGGGTGTTGAGTCCAGTTCCCTGAGCAAGGAGTAGGTCTTGTCTATTACGTATTGGGTTTATGGAACGGTATCTGAGCTAATTTGAAACCCTTGTTTTAGGCATCACCCCACCTCACCTTTCCCGTTAGGCAGCCATAGTGTGTTTTCTAACCGTGTGACTCTGTTCTGTTTTGTAATTCAGTTCAAGGGTAGCGGTTTTTACATTCCCTCTATAAGTGATATCTTATGATAAGTGTCTTTTTCTGTGTGACTTATTTCACTTAGAATCGTCGTACCTAAATCCACTCATCATGCTGCTACTAGCCTTATGACGTTGATTTCATGGCTGAGTGATATTCCATTGTACGTAAGGAGCACAACTTCTTTATCCATTTTTCTCTTTCCTGGGATATTTAAGGTGTAACGAAGTGGAGGTTCTTGTCAACAGAGCAGCCCTAAACTTTGGGGTGCTTGTGTCTTGCTGATTTTTAGTTTTCCCAATTCATACGCCCATGAGTGGAAGTGCCCTATGCTCTCTAAGCTGAGTTTTGTAAATGTTTCAGGACACACCGTACACTTCTCCAGAGTGGCTGTTGGCAATTTACATCCCGCCCATCAGCGTAGCAAGGCTCCCGTTTCTCCGTGGCCTGTCCTGCATTTCTGGTTTTGACACTTTATTCAGCATGGCCCTTTTGACCGATGGGAAGCGAGACTTCTTTGTAGCGCTGATTTGCCTTTCCAGGTTGCTTGGTTGGCCAAAAAGGGCGTATGCGTTTTTTCCTGAATATATTCAGGAAAAAACGCATACGCCCTTTTTGGCCAAGGGCATCATTGTCGAGGTTTTGCCGCTTTTCCTGTGCTTTAAAGGCGATTCGAATCTGCCTCCTGAAATCTGTTTCCTGCAATTCTGCCTTGCTTTCAAATCCTCTTTGTTGCCTTCCCTCAATATATTTGTAGACGAGAGTTATCATTTATAAGTCTGCAGGTTTGTGAATTGCAGTGCCCCTGAGCTCCATTTTTCAACTCGCTCTCTTGGGAGCTGGCCGCAAAAGCGCAGGATTGCTTTAGGCCCTATTCTGCTTCCGGGCGGCAGACTGAGCCTGTGGTTAATTCTTCTTCCTGATGGGAAAATAGAGTGACCTGTGCCTGTCCCAACACCTAGAGCTAGTCTCTCATTGGTTCCCCGTCTTCCCGTTCATCCTCAGTTCAAATTGCCACCTGTATGGAACAGGAGGTTAAAGGTGCTGATTCTCCACGGAGGGAGATTGCTAGTAAAGCGGCTGGAATGGCGAACCCGAGCACAAGGAGATGAGAAATGAGGTGCGTTTTAGAAACCTTTCCCGATCACTCGGTGGACCATCTTCTGGGTTTCTCATGCATGTTTTCGATGTAGGAAGATGCCCTTGAACCTGGAGATTTGGGACCCATGGGATGGGTACCACGCAGTATTACTTTAAAGCGTCTGCGTTTGCTCACCCAACCTCACCAAACTCCTCAGCCCTAAGAGTGTCCACCCTTATGTCTCAATCAGCTGCGGGTCTAGACATGGTCAATCCAGGTGGCATCACAGCCCCTGAACGAATTTTGTAAGAATTTCTCTCTCTTTCACTGTCTTTGTTTCACGGGTTTTTAAAATTAATTGAGTTTTATAATGGGGTTTAGCTGCTTTTCACTGCTGTGTTTATGCAGCTTTACACCCACTTGACTCACTTACAGAGAGATATCAATACATAGGTTTTAAGATTCTTACTAGTCAGATATATTCTTGGGCGGTGAATAGGGGGTGTTGAGTCCAGTTCCCTGAGCAAGGAGTAGGTCTTGTCTATTACGTATTGGGTTTATGGAACGGTATCTGAGCTAATTTGAAACCCTTGTTTTAGGCATCACCCCACCTCACCTTTCCCGTTAGGCAGCCATAGTGTGTTTTCTAACCGTGTGACTCTGTTCTGTTTTGTAATTCAGTTCAAGGGTAGCGGTTTTTACATTCCCTCTATAAGTGATATCTTATGATAAGTGTCTTTTTCTGTGTGACTTATTTCACTTAGAATCGTCGTACCTAAATCCACTCATCATGCTGCTACTAGCCTTATGACGTTGATTTCATGGCTGAGTGATATTCCATTGTACGTAAGGAGCACAACTTCTTTATCCATTTTTCTCTTTCCTGGGATATTTAAGGTGTAACGAAGTGGAGGTTCTTGTCAACAGAGCAGCCCTAAACTTTGGGGTGCTTGTGTCTTGCTGATTTTTAGTTTTCCCAATTCATACGCCCATGAGTGGAAGTGCCCTATGCTCTCTAAACTGAGTTTTGTAAATGTTTCAGGACACACCGTACACTTCTCCAGAGTGGCTGTTGGCAATTTACATCCCGCCCATCAGCGTAGCAAGGCTCCCGTTTCTCCGTGGCCTGTCCTGCATTTCTGGTTTTGACACTTTATTCAGCATGGCCCTTTTGACCGATGGGAAGCGAGACTTCTTTGTAGCGCTGATTTGCCTTTCCAGGTTGCTTGGTTGGCCAAAAAGGGCGTATGCGTTTTTTCCTGAATATATTCAGGAAAAAACGCATACGCCCTTTTTGGCCAAGGGCATCATTGTCGAGGTTTTGCCGCTTTTCCTGTGCTTTAAAGGCGATTCGAATCTGCCTCCTGAAATCTGTTTCCTGCAATTCTGCCTTGCTTTCAAATCCTCTTTGTTGCCTTCCCTCAATATATTTGTAGACGAGAGTTATCATTTATAAGTCTGCAGGTTTGTGAATTGCAGTGCCCCTGAGCTCCATTTTTCAACTCGCTCTCTTGGGAGCTGGCCGCAAAAGCGCAGGATTGCTTTAGGCCCTATTCTGCTTCCGGGCGGCAGACTGAGCCTGTGGTTAATTCTTCTTCCTGATGGGAAAATAGAGTGACCTGTGCCTGTCCCAACACCTAGAGCTAGTCTCTCATTGGTTCCCCGTCTTCCCGTTCATCCTCAGTTCAAATTGCCACCTGTATGGAACAGGAGGTTAAAGGTGCTGATTCTCCAAGGAGGGAGATTGCTAGTAAAGCGGCTGGAATGGCGAACCCGAGCACAAGGAGATGAGAAATGAGGTGCGTTTTAGAAACCTTTCCCGATCACTCGGTGGACCATCTTCTGGGTTTCTCATGCATGTTTTCGATGTAGGCAGATGCCCTTGAACCTGGAGATTTGGGACCCATGGGATGGGTACCACGCAGTATTACTTTAAAGCGTCTGCGTTTGCTCACCCAACCTCACCAAACCTCTCAGCCCTAAGAGTGTCCACCCTTATGTCTCAATCAGCTGCGGGTCTAGACATGGTCAATCCAGGTGGCATCACAGCCCCTGAACGAATTTTGTAAGAATTTCTCTCTCTTTCACTGTCTTTGTTTCACGGGTTTTTAAAATTAATTGAGTTTTATAATGGGGTTTAGCTGCTTTTCACTGCTGTGTTTATGCAGCTTTACACCCACTTGACTCACTTACAGAGAGGTATCAATACATAGGTTTTAAGATTCTTACTAGTCAGATATATTCTTGGGCGGTGAATAGAGGGTGTTGAGTCCAGTTCCCTGAGCAAGGAGTAGGTCTTGTCTATTACGTATTGGGTTTATGGAACGGTATCTGAGCTAATTTGAAACCCTTGTTTTATGCATCACCCCACCTCACCTTTCCCGTTAGGCAGCCATAGTGTGTTTTCTAACCGTGTGACTCTGTTCTGTTTTGTAATTCAGTTCAAGGGTAGCGGTTTTTACATTCCCTCTATAAGTGATATCTTATGATAAGTGTCTTTTTCTGCGTGACTTATTTGACTTAGAATCGTCGTACCTAAATCCACTCATCATGCTGCTACTAGCCTTATGACGTTGATTTCATGGCTGAGTGATATTCCATTGTACATAAGGAGCACAACTTCTTTATCCATTTTTCTCTTTCCTGGGATATTTAAGGTGTAACGAAGTGGAGGTTCTTGTCAACAGAGCAGCCCTAAACTTTGGGGTGCTTGTGTCTTGCTGATTTTTAGTTTTCCCAATTTATACGCCCATGAGTGGAAGTGCCCTATGCTCTCTAAGCTGAGTTTTGTAAATGTTTCAGGACACACCGTACACTTCTCCAGAGTGGCTGTTGGCAATTTACATCCCGCCCATCAGCGTAGCAAGGCTCCCGTTTCTCCGTGGCCTGTCCTGCATTTCTGGTTTTGACACTTTATTCAACATGGCCCTTTTGACCGATGGGAAGCGAGACTTCTTTGTAGCGCTGATTTGCCTTTCCAGGTTGCTTGGTTGGCCAAAAAGGGCGTATGCGTTTTTTCCTGAATATATTCAGGAAAAAACGCATACGCCCTTTTTGGCCAAGGGCATCATTGTCGAGGTTTTGCCGCTTTTCCTGTGCTTTAAAGGCGATTCGAATCTGCCTGCTGAAATCTGTTTCCTGCAATTCTGCCTTGCTTTCAAATCCTCTTTGTTGCCTTCCCTCTATATATTTGTAGACGAGAGTTATCATTTATAAGTCTGCAGGTTTGTGAATTGCAGTGCCCCTGAGCTCCATTTTTCAACTCGCTCTCTTGGGAGCTGGCCGCAAAAGCGCAGGATTGCTTTAGGCCCTATTCTGCTTCCGGGCGGCAGACTGAGCCTCTGGTTAATTCTTCTTCCTGATGGGAAAATAGAGTGACCTGTGCCTGTCCCAACACCTAGAGCTAGTCTCTCATTGGTTCCCCGTCTTCCCGTTCATCCTCAGTTCAAATTGCCACCTGTATGGAACAGGAGGTTAAAGGTGCTGATTCTCCAAGGAGGGAGATTGCTAGTAAAGCGGCTGGAATGGCGAACCCGAGCACAAGGAGATGAGAAAGGAGGTGCGTTTTAGAAACCTTTCCCGATCACTCGGTGGACCATCTTCTGGGTTTCTCATGCATGTTTTCGATGTAGGCAGATGCCCTTGAACCTGGAGATTTGGGACCCATGGGATGGGTACCACGCAGTATTACTTTAAAGCGTCTGCGTTTGCTCACCCAACCTCACCAAACCTCTCAGCCCTAAGAGTGTCCACCCTTATGTCTCAATCAGCTGCGGGTCTAGACATGGTCAATCCAGGTGGCATCACAGCCCCTGAACGAATTTTGTAAGAATTTCTCTCTCTTTCACTGTCTTTGTTTCACGGGTTTTTAAAATTATTTGAGTTTTATAATGGGGTTTAGCTGCTTTTCACTGCTGTGTTTATGCAGCTTTACACCCACTTGACTCACTTACAGAGAGATATCAATACATAGGTTTTAAGATTCTTACTAGTCAGATATATTCTTGGGCGGTGAATAGGGGGTGTTGAGTCCAGTTCCCTGAGCAAGGAGTAGGTCTTGTCTATTACGTATTGGGTTTATGGAACGGTATCTGAGCTAATTTGAAACCCTTGTTTTAGGCATCACCCCACCTCACCTTTCCCGTTAGGCAGCCATAGTGTCTTTTCTAACCGTGTGACCCTGTTCTGTTTTGTAATTCAGTTCAAGGGTAGCGGTTTTTACATTCCCTCTATAAGTGATATCTTATGATAAGTGTCTTTTTCTGCGTGACTTATTTGACTTAGAATCGTCGTACCTAAATCCACTCATCATGCTGCTACTAGCCTTATGACGTTGATTTCATGGCTGAGTGATATTCCATTGTACGTAAGGAGCACAACTTCTTTATCCATTTTTATCTTTCCTGGGATATTTAAGGTGTAACGAAGTGGAGGTTCTTGTCAACAGAGCAGCCCTAAACTTTGGGGTGCTTGTGTCTTGCTGATTTTTAGTTTTCCCAATGTATACGCCCATGAGTGGAAGTGCCCTATGCTCTCTAAGCTGAGTTTTGTAAATGTTTCAGGACACACCGTACACTTCTCCAGAGTGGCTGTTGGCAATTTACATCCCGCCCATCAGCGTAGCAAGGCTCCCGTTTCTCCGTGGCCTGTCCTGCATTTCTGGTTTTGACACTTTATTCAGCATGGCCCTTTTGACCAATTGGAAGCGAGACTTCTTTGTAGCGCTGATTTGCCTTTCCAGGTTGCTTGGTTGGCCAAAAAGGGCGTATGCGTTTTTTCCTGAATATATTCAGGAAAAAACGCATACGCCCTTTTTGGCCAAGGGCATCATTGTCGAGGTTTTGCCGCTTTTCCTGTGCTTTAAAGGCGATTCGAATCTGCCTGCTGAAATCTGTTTCCTGCAATTCTGCCTTGCTTTCAAATCCTCTTTGTTGCCTTCCCTCAATATATTTGTAGACGAGAGTTATCATTTATAAGTCTGCAGGTTTGTGAATTGCAGTGCCCCTGAGCTCCATTTTTCAACTCGCTCTCTTGGGAGCTGGCCGCAAAAGCGCAGGATTGCTTTAGGCACTATTCTGCTTCCGGGCGGCAGACTGAGCCTCTGGTTAATTCTTCTTCCTGATGGGAAAATAGAGTGACCTGTGCCTGTCCCAACACCTAGAGCTAGTCTCTCATTGGTTCCCCGTCTTCCCGTTCATCCTCAGTTCAAATTGCCACCTGTATGGAACAGGAGGTTAAAGGTGCTGATTCTCCAAGGAGGGAGATTGCTAGTAAAGCGGCTGGAATGGCGAACCCGAGCACAAGGAGATGAGAAATGAGGTGCGTTTTAGAAACCTTTCCCGATCACTCGGTGGACCATCTTCTGGGTTTCTCATGCATGTTTTCGATGTAGGCAGATGCCCTTGAACCTGGAGATTTGGGACCCATGGGATGGGTACCACGCAGTATTACTTTAAAGCGTCTGCGTTTGCTCACCCAACCTCACCAAACCTCTCAGCCCTAAGAGTGTCCACCCTTATGTCTCAATCAGCTGCGGGTCTAGACATGGTCAATCCAGGTGGCATCACAGCCCCTGAACGAATTTTGTAAGAATTTCTCTCTCTTTCACTGTCTTTGTTTCACGGGTTTTTAAAATTAATTGAGTTTTATAATGGGGTTTAGCTGCTTTTCACTGCTGTGTTTATGCAGCTTTACACCCACTTGACTCACTTACAGAGAGGTATCAATACATAGGTTTTAAGATTCTTACTAGTCAGATATATTCTTGGGCGGTGAATAGAGGGTGTTGAGTCCAGTTCCCTGAGCAAGGAGTAGGTCTTGTCTATTACGTATTGGGTTTATGGAACGGTATCTGAGCTAATTTGAAACCCTTGTTTTATGCATCACCCCACCTCACCTTTCCCGTTAGGCAGCCATAGTGTGTTTTCTAACCGTGTGACTCTGTTCTGTTTTGTAATTCAGTTCAAGGGTAGCGGTTTTTACATTCCCTCTATAAGTGATATCTTATGATAAGTGTCTTTTTCTGCGTGACTTATTTGACTTAGAATCGTCGTACCTAAATCCACTCATCATGCTGCTACTAGCCTTATGACGTTGATTTCATGGCTGAGTGATATTCCATTGTACATAAGGAGCACAACTTCTTTATCCATTTTTCTCTTTCCTGGGATATTTAAGGTGTAACGAAGTGGAGGTTCTTGTCAACAGAGCAGCCCTAAACTTTGGGGTGCTTGTGTCTTGCTGATTTTTAGTTTTCCCAATTTATACGCCCATGAGTGGAAGTGCCCTATGCTCTCTAAGCTGAGTTTTGTAAATGTTTCAGGACACACCGTACACTTCTCCAGAGTGGCTGTTGGCAATTTACATCCCGCCCATCAGCGTAGCAAGGCTCCCGTTTCTCCGTGGCCTGTCCTGCATTTCTGGTTTTGACACTTTATTCAACATGGCCCTTTTGACCGATGGGAAGCGAGACTTCTTTGTAGCGCTGATTTGCCTTTCCAGGTTGCTTGGTTGGCCAAAAAGGGCGTATGCGTTTTTTCCTGAATATATTCAGGAAAAAACGCATACGCCCTTTTTGGCCAAGGGCATCATTGTCGAGGTTTTGCCGCTTTTCCTGTGCTTTAAAGGCGATTCGAATCTGCCTGCTGAAATCTGTTTCCTGCAATTCTGCCTTGCTTTCAAATCCTCTTTGTTGCCTTCCCTCAATATATTTGTAGACGAGAGTTATCATTTATAAGTCTGCAGGTTTGTGAATTGCAGTGCCCCTGAGCTCCATTTTTCAACTCGCTCTCTTGGGAGCTGGCCGCAAAAGCGCAGGATTGCTTTAGGCCCTATTCTGCTTCCGGGCGGCAGACTGAGCCTCTGGTTAATTCTTCTTCCTGATGGGAAAATAGAGTGACCTGTGCCTGTCCCAACACCTAGAGCTAGTCTCTCATTGGTTCCCCGTCTTCCCGTTCATCCTCAGTTCAAATTGCAACCTGTATGGAACAGGAGGTTAAAGGTGCTGATTCTCCAAGGAGGGAGATTGCTAGTAAAGCGGCTGGAATGGCGAACCCGAGCACAAGGAGATGAGAAAGGAGGTGCGTTTTAGAAACCTTTCCCGATCACTCGGTGGACCATCTTCTGGGTTTCTCATGCATGTTTTCGATGTAGGAAGATGCCCTTGAACCTGGAGATTTGGGACCCATGGGATGGGTACCACGCAGTATTACTTTAAAGCGTCTGCGTTTGCTCACCCAACCTCACCAAACCTCTCAGCCCTAAGAGTGTCCACCCTTATGTCTCAATCAGCTGCGGGTCTAGACATGGTCAATCCAGGTGGCATCACAGCCCCTGAACGAATTTTGTAAGAATTTCTCTCTCTTTCACTGTCTTTGTTTCACGGGTTTTTAAAATTATTTGAGTTTTATAATGGGGTTTAGCTGCTTTTCACTGCTGTGTTTATGCAGCTTTACACCCACTTGACTCACTTACAGAGAGATATCAATACATAGGTTTTAAGATTCTTACTAGTCAGATATATTCTTGGGCGGTGAATAGGGGGTGTTGAGTCCAGTTCCCTGAGCAAGGAGTAGGTCTTGTCTATTACGTATTGGGTTTATGGAACGGTATCTGAGCTAATTTGAAACCCTTGTTTTAGGCATCACCCCACCTCACCTTTCCCGTTAGGCAGCCATAGTGTCTTTTCTAACCGTGTGACCCTGTTCTGTTTTGTAATTCAGTTCAAGGGTAGCGGTTTTTACATTCCCTCTATAAGTGATATCTTATGATAAGTGTCTTTTTCTGCGTGACTTATTTGACTTAGAATCGTCGTACCTAAATCCACTCATCATGCTGCTACTAGCCTTATGACGTTGATTTCATGGCTGAGTGATATTCCATTGTACGTAAGGAGCACAACTTCTTTATCCATTTTTATCTTTCCTGGGATATTTAAGGTGTAACGAAGTGGAGGTTCTTGTCAACAGAGCAGCCCTAAACTTTGGGGTGCTTGTGTCTTGCTGATTTTTAGTTTTCCCAATGTATACGCCCATGAGTGGAAGTGCCCTATGCTCTCTAAGCTGAGTTTTGTAAATGTTTCAGGACACACCGTACACTTCTCCAGAGTGGCTGTTGGCAATTTACATCCCGCCCATCAGCGTAGCAAGGCTCCCGTTTCTCCGTGGCCTGTCCTGCATTTCTGGTTTTGACACTTTATTCAGCATGGCCCTTTTGACCAATTGGAAGCGAGACTTCTTTGTAGCGCTGATTTGCCTTTCCAGGTTGCTTGGTTGGCCAAAAAGGGCGTATGCGTTTTTTCCTGAATATATTCAGGAAAAAACGCATACGCCCTTTTTGGCCAAGGGCATCATTGTCGAGGTTTTGCCGCTTTTCCTGTGCTTTAAAGGCGATTCGAATCTGCCTGCTGAAATCTGTTTCCTGCAATTCTGCCTTGCTTTCAAATCCTCTTTGTTGCCTTCCCTCAATATATTTGTAGACGAGAGTTATCATTTATAAGTCTGCAGGTTTGTGAATTGCAGTGCCCCTGAGCTCCATTTTTCAACTCGCTCTCTTGGGAGCTGGCCGCAAAAGCGCAGGATTGCTTTAGGCACTATTCTGCTTCCGGGCGGCAGACTGAGCCTCTGGTTAATTCTTCTTCCTGATGGGAAAATAGAGTGACCTGTGCCTGTCCCAACACCTAGAGCTAGTCTCTCATTGGTTCCCCGTCTTCCCGTTCATCCTCAGTTCAAATTGCCACCTGTATGGAACAGGAGGTTAAAGGTGCTGATTCTCCAAGGAGGGAGATTGCTAGTAAAGCGGCTGGAATGGCGAACCCGAGCACAAGGAGATGAGAAATGAGGTGCGTTTTAGAAACCTTTCCCGATCACTCGGTGGACCATCTTCTGGGTTTCTCATGCATGTTTTCGATGTAGGCAGATGCCCTTGAACCTGGAGATTTGGGACCCATGGGATGGGTACCACGCAGTATTACTTTAAAGCGTCTGCGTTTGCTCACCCAACCTCACCAAACCTCTCAGCCCTAAGAGTGTCCACCCTTATGTCTCAATCAGCTGCGGGTCTAGACATGGTCAATCCAGGTGGCATCACAGCCCCTGAACGAATTTTGTAAGAATTTCTCTCTCTTTCACTGTCTTTGTTTCACGGGTTTTTAAAATTAATTGAGTTTTATAATGGGGTTTAGCTGCTTTTCACTGCTGTGTTTATGCAGCTTTACACCCACTTGACTCACTTACAGAGAGGTATCAATACATAGGTTTTAAGATTCTTACTAGTCAGATATATTCTTGGGCGGTGAATAGAGGGTGTTGAGTCCAGTTCCCTGAGCAAGGAGTAGGTCTTGTCTATTACGTATTGGGTTTATGGAACGGTATCTGAGCTAATTTGAAACCCTTGTTTTATGCATCACCCCACCTCACCTTTCCCGTTAGGCAGCCATAGTGTGTTTTCTAACCGTGTGACTCTGTTCTGTTTTGTAATTCAGTTCAAGGGTAGCGGTTTTTACATTCCCTCTATAAGTGATATCTTATGATAAGTGTCTTTTTCTGCGTGACTTATTTCACTTAGAATCGTCGTACCTAAATCCACTCATCATGCTGCTACTAGCCTTATGACGTTGATTTCATGGCTGAGTGATATTCCATTGTACATAAGGAGCACAACTTCTTTATCCATTTTTCTCTTTCCTGGGATATTTAAGGTGTAACGAAGTGGAGGTTCTTGTCAACAGAGCAGCCCTAAACTTTGGGGTGCTTGTGTCTTGCTGATTTTTAGTTTTCCCAATTTATACGCCCATGAGTGGAAGTGCCCTATGCTCTCTAAGCTGAGTTTTGTAAATGTTTCAGGACACACCGTACACTTCTCCAGAGTGGCTGTTGGCAATTTACATCCCGCCCATCAGCGTAGCAAGGCTCCCGTTTCTCCGTGGCCTGTCCTGCATTTCTGGTTTTGACACTTTATTCAGCATGGCCCTTTTGACCCATGGGAAGCGAGACTTCTTTGTAGCGCTGATTTGCCTTTCCAGGTTGCTTGGTTGGCCAAAAAGGGCGTATGCGTTTTTTCCTGAATATATTCAGGAAAAAACGCATACGCCCTTTTTGGCCAAGGGCATCATTGTCGAGGTTTTGCCGCTTTTCCTGTGCTTTAAAGGCGATTCGAATCTGCCTCCTGAAATCTGTTTCCTGCAATTCTGCCTTGCTTTCAAATCCTCTTTGTTGCCTTCCCTCAATATATTTGTAGACGAGAGTTATCATTTATAAGTCTGCAGGTTTGTGAATTGCAGTGCCCCTGAGCTCCATTTTTCAACTCGCTCTCTTGGGAGCTGGCCGCAAAAGCGCAGGATTGCTTTAGGCCCTATTCTGCTTCCGGGCGGCAGACTGAGCCTGTGGTTAAGTCTTCTTCCTGATGGGAAAATAGAGTGACCTGTGCCTGTCCCAACACCTAGAGCTAGTCTCTCATTGGTTCCCCGTCTTCCCGTTCATCCTCAGTTCAAATTGCCACCTGTATGGAACAGGAGGTTAAAGGTGCTGATTCTCCAAGGAGGGAGATTGCTAGTAAAGCGGCTGGAATGGCGAACCCGAGCACAAGGAGATGAGAAATGAGGTGCGTTTTAGAAACCTTTCCCGATCACTCGGTGGACCATCTTCTGGGTTTCTCATGCATGTTTTCGATGTAGGAAGATGCCCTTGAACCTGGAGATTTGGGACCCATGGGATGGGTACCACGCAGTATTACTTTAAAGCGTCTGCGTTTGCTCACCCAACCTCACCAAACCTCTCAGCCCTAAGAGTGTCCACCCTTATGTCTCAATCAGCTGCGGGTCTAGACATGGTCAATCCAGGTGGCATCACAGCCCCTGAACGAATTTTGTAAGAATTTCTCTCTCTTTCACTGTCTTTGTTTCACGGGTTTTTAAAATTATTTGAGTTTTATAATGGGGTTTAGCTGCTTTTCACTGCTGTGTTTATGCAGCTTTACACCCACTTGACTCACTTACAGAGAGATATCAATACATAGGTTTTAAGATTCTTACTAGTCAGATATATTCTTGGGCGGTGAATAGGGGGTGTTGAGTCCAGTTCCCTGAGCAAGGAGTAGGTCTTGTCTATTACGTATTGGGTTTATGGAACGGTATCTGAGCTAATTTGAAACCCTTGTTTTAGGCATCACCCCACCTCACCTTTCCCGTTAGGCAGCCATAGTGTGTTTTCTAACCGTGTGACTCTGTTCTGTTTTGTAATTCAGTTCAAGGGTAGCGGTTTTTACATTCCCTCTATAAGTGATATCTTATGATAAGTGTCTTTTTCTGTGTGACTTATTTCACTTAGAATCGTCGTACCTAAATCCACTCATCATGCTGCTACTAGCCTTATGACGTTGATTTCATGGCTGAGTGATATTCCATTGTACGTAAGGAGCACAACTTCTTTATCCATTTTTCTCTTTCCTGGGATATTTAAGGTGTAACGAAGTGGAGGTTCTTGTCAACAGAGCAGCCCTAAACTTTGGGGTGCTTGTGTCTTGCTGATTTTTAGTTTTCCCAATTCATACGCCCATGAGTGGAAGTGCCCTATGCTCTCTAAGCTGAGTTTTGTAAATGTTTCAGGACACACCGTACACTTCTCCAGAGTGGCTGTTGGCAATTTACATCCCGCCCATCAGCGTAGCAAGGCTCCCGTTTCTCCGTGGCCTGTCCTGCATTTCTGGTTTTGACACTTTATTCAGCATGGCCCTTTTGACCGATGGGAAGCGAGACTTCTTTGTAGCGCTGATTTGCCTTTCCAGGTTGCTTGCTTGGCCAAAAAGGGCGTATGCGTTTTTTCCTGAATATATTCAGGAAAAAACGCATACGCCCTTTTTGGCCAAGGGCATCATTGTCGAGGTTTTGCCGCTTTTCCTGTGCTTTAAAGGCGATTCGAATCTGCCTCCTGAAATCTGTTTCCTGCAATTCTGCCTTGCTTTCAAATCCTCTTTGTTGCCTTCCCTCAATATATTTGTAGACGAGAGTTATCATTTATAAGTCTGCAGGTTTGTGAATTGCAGTGCCCCTGAGCTCCATTTTTCAACTCGCTCTCTTGGGAGCTGGCCGCAAAAGCGCAGGATTGCTTTAGGCCCTATTCTGCTTCCGGGCGGCAGACTGAGCCTGTGGTTAATTCTTCTTCCTGATGGGAAAATAGAGTGACCTGTGCCTGTCCCAACACCTAGAGCTAGTCTCTCATTGGTTCCCCGTCTTCCCGTTCATCCTCAGTTCAAATTGCCACCTGTATGGAACAGGAGGTTAAAGGTGCTGATTCTCCACGGAGGGAGATTGCTAGTAAAGCGGCTGGAATGGCGAACCCGAGCACAAGGAGATGAGAAATGAGGTGCGTTTTAGAAACCTTTCCCGATCACTCGGTGGACCATCTTCTGGGTTTCTCATGCATGTTTTCGATGTAGGCAGATGCCCTTGAACCTGGAGATTTGGGACCCATGGGATGGGTACCACGCAGTATTACTTTAAAGCGTCTGCGTTTGCTCACCCAACCTCACCAAACTCCTCAGCCCTAAGAGTGTCCACCCTTATGTCTCAATCAGCTGCGGGTCTAGACATGGTCAATCCAGGTGGCATCACAGCCCCTGAACGAATTTTGTAAGAATTTCTCTCTCTTTCACTGTCTTTGTTTCACGGGTTTTTAAAATTAATTGAGTTTTATAATGGGGTTTAGCTGCTTTTCACTGCTGTGTTTATGCAGCTTTACACCCACTTGACTCACTTACAGAGAGATATCAATACATAGGTTTTAAGATTCTTACTAGTCAGATATATTCTTGGGCGGTGAATAGGGGGTGTTGAGTCCAGTTCCCTGAGCAAGGAGTAGGTCTTGTCTATTACGTATTGGGTTTATGGAACGGTATCTGAGCTAATTTGAAACCCTTGTTTTAGGCATCACCCCACCTCACCTTTCCCGTTAGGCAGCCATAGTGTGTTTTCTAACCGTGTGACTCTGTTCTGTTTTGTAATTCAGTTCAAGGGTAGCGGTTTTTACATTCCCTCTATAAGTGATATCTTATGATAAGTGTCTTTTTCTGTGTGACTTATTTCACTTAGAATCGTCGTACCTAAATCCACTCATCATGCTGCTACTAGCCTTATGACGTTGATTTCATGGCTGAGTGATATTCCATTGTACGTAAGGAGCACAACTTCTTTATCCATTTTTCTCTTTCCTGGGATATTTAAGGTGTAACGAAGTGGAGGTTCTTGTCAACAGAGCAGCCCTAAACTTTGGGGTGCTTGTGTCTTGCTGATTTTTAGTTTTCCCAATGTATACGCCCATGAGTGGAAGTGCCCTATGCTCTCTAAGCTGAGTTTTGTAAATGTTTCAGGACACACCGTACACTTCTCCAGAGTGGCTGTTGGCAATTTACATCCCGCCCATCAGCGTAGCAAGGCTCCCGTTTCTCCGTGGCCTGTCCTGCATTTCTGGTTTTGACACTTTATTCAGCATGGCCCTTTTGACCGATGGGAAGCGAGACTTCTTTGTAGCGCTGATTTGCCTTTCCAGGTTGCTTGGTTGGCCAAAAAGGGCGTATGCGTTTTTTCCTGAATATATTCAGGAAAAAACGCATACGCCCTTTTTGGCCAAGGGCATCATTGTCGAGGTTTTGCCGCTTTTCCTGTGCTTTAAAGGCGATTCGAATCTGCCTCCTGAAATCTGTTTCCTGCAATTCTGCCTTGCTTTCAAATCCTCTTTGTTGCCTTCCCTCAATATATTTGTAGACGAGAGTTATCATTTATAAGTCTGCAGGTTTGTGAATTGCAGTGCCCCTGAGCTCCATTTTTCAACTCGCTCTCTTGGGAGCTGGCCGCAAAAGCGCAGGATTGCTTTAGGCCCTATTCTGCTTCCGGGCGGCAGACTGAGCCTGTGGTTAATTCTTCTTCCTGATGGGAAAATAGAGTGACCTGTGCCTGTCCCAACACCTAGAGCTAGTCTCTCATTGGTTCCCCGTCTTCCCGTTCATCCTCAGTTCAAATTGCCACCTGTATGGAACAGGAGGTTAAAGGTGCTGATTCTCCAAGGAGGGAGATTGCTAGTAAAGCGGCTGGAATGGCGAACCCGAGCACAAGGAGATGAGAAATGAGGTGCGTTTTAGAAACCTTTCCCGATCACTCGGTGGACCATCTTCTGGGTTTCTCATGCATGTTTTCGATGTAGGCAGATGCCCTTGAACCTGGAGATTTGGGACCCATGGGATGGGTACCACGCAGTATTACTTTAAAGCGTCTGCGTTTGCTCACCCAACCTCACCAAACCTCTCAGCCCTAAGAGTGTCCACCCTTATGTCTCAATCAGCTGCGGGTCTAGACATGGTCAATCCAGGTGGCATCACAGCCCCTGAACGAATTTTGTAAGAATTTCTCTCTCTTTCACTGTCTTTGTTTCACGGGTTTTTAAAATTAATTGAGTTTTATAATGGGGTTTAGCTGCTTTTCACTGCTGTGTTTATGCAGCTTTACACCCACTTGACTCACTTACAGAGAGGTATCAATACATAGGTTTTAAGATTCTTACTAGTCAGATATATTCTTGGGCGGTGAATAGAGGGTGTTGAGTCCAGTTCCCTGAGCAAGGAGTAGGTCTTGTCTATTACGTATTGGGTTTATGGAACGGTATCTGAGCTAATTTGAAACCCTTGTTTTATGCATCACCCCACCTCACCTTTCCCGTTAGGCAGCCATAGTGTGTTTTCTAACCGTGTGACTCTGTTCTGTTTTGTAATTCAGTTCAAGGGTAGCGGTTTTTACATTCCCTCTATAAGTGATATCTTATGATAAGTGTCTTTTTCTGCGTGACTTATTTGACTTAGAATCGTCGTACCTAAATCCACTCATCATGCTGCTACTAGCCTTATGACGTTGATTTCATGGCTGAGTGATATTCCATTGTACATAAGGAGCACAACTTCTTTATCCATTTTTCTCTTTCCTGGGATATTTAAGGTGTAACGAAGTGGAGGTTCTTGTCAACAGAGCAGCCCTAAACTTTGGGGTGCTTGTGTCTTGCTGATTTTTAGTTTTCCCAATTTATACGCCCATGAGTGGAAGTGCCCTATGCTCTCTAAGCTGAGTTTTGTAAATGTTTCAGGACACACCGTACACTTCTCCAGAGTGGCTGTTGGCAATTTACATCCCGCCCATCAGCGTAGCAAGGCTCCCGTTTCTCCGTGGCCTGTCCTGCATTTCTGGTTTTGACACTTTATTCAACATGGCCCTTTTGACCGATGGGAAGCGAGACTTCTTTGTAGCGCTGATTTGCCTTTCCAGGTTGCTTGGTTGGCCAAAAAGGGCGTATGCGTTTTTTCCTGAATATATTCAGGAAAAAACGCATACGCCCTTTTTGGCCAAGGGCATCATTGTCGAGGTTTTGCCGCTTTTCCTGTGCTTTAAAGGCGATTCGAATCTGCCTGCTGAAATCTGTTTCCTGCAATTCTGCCTTGCTTTCAAATCCTCTTTGTTGCCTTCCCTCAATATATTTGTAGACGAGAGTTATCATTTATAAGTCTGCAGGTTTGTGAATTGCAGTGCCCCTGAGCTCCATTTTTCAACTCGCTCTCTTGGGAGCTGGCCGCAAAAGCGCAGGATTGCTTTAGGCCCTATTCTGCTTCCGGGCGGCAGACTGAGCCTCTGGTTAATTCTTCTTCCTGATGGGAAAATAGAGTGACCTGTGCCTGTCCCAACACCTAGAGCTAGTCTCTCATTGGTTCCCCGTCTTCCCGTTCATCCTCAGTTCAAATTGCAACCTGTATGGAACAGGAGGTTAAAGGTGCTGATTCTCCAAGGAGGGAGATTGCTAGTAAAGCGGCTGGAATGGCGAACCCGAGCACAAGGAGATGAGAAAGGAGGTGCGTTTTAGAAACCTTTCCCGATCACTCGGTGGACCATCTTCTGGGTTTCTCATGCATGTTTTCGATGTAGGAAGATGCCCTTGAACCTGGAGATTTGGGACCCATGGGATGGGTACCACGCAGTATTACTTTAAAGCGTCTGCGTTTGCTCACCCAACCTCACCAAACCTCTCAGCCCTAAGAGTGTCCACCCTTATGTCTCAATCAGCTGCGGGTCTAGACATGGTCAATCCAGGTGGCATCACAGCCCCTGAACGAATTTTGTAAGAATTTCTCTCTCTTTCACTGTCTTTGTTTCACGGGTTTTTAAAATTATTTGAGTTTTATAATGGGGTTTAGCTGCTTTTCACTGCTGTGTTTATGCAGCTTTACACCCACTTGACTCACTTACAGAGAGATATCAATACATAGGTTTTAAGATTCTTACTAGTCAGATATATTCTTGGGCGGTGAATAGGGGGTGTTGAGTCCAGTTCCCTGAGCAAGGAGTAGGTCTTGTCTATTACGTATTGGGTTTATGGAACGGTATCTGAGCTAATTTGAAACCCTTGTTTTAGGCATCACCCCACCTCACCTTTCCCGTTAGGCAGCCATAGTGTCTTTTCTAACCGTGTGACCCTGTTCTGTTTTGTAATTCAGTTCAAGGGTAGCGGTTTTTACATTCCCTCTATAAGTGATATCTTATGATAAGTGTCTTTTTCTGCGTGACTTATTTGACTTAGAATCGTCGTACCTAAATCCACTCATCATGCTGCTACTAGCCTTATGACGTTGATTTCATGGCTGAGTGATATTCCATTGTACGTAAGGAGCACAACTTCTTTATCCATTTTTATCTTTCCTGGGATATTTAAGGTGTAACGAAGTGGAGGTTCTTGTCAACAGAGCAGCCCTAAACTTTGGGGTGCTTGTGTCTTGCTGATTTTTAGTTTTCCCAATGTATACGCCCATGAGTGGAAGTGCCCTATGCTCTCTAAGCTGAGTTTTGTAAATGTTTCAGGACACACCGTACACTTCTCCAGAGTGGCTGTTGGCAATTTACATCCCGCCCATCAGCGTAGCAAGGCTCCCGTTTCTCCGTGGCCTGTCCTGCATTTCTGGTTTTGAAACTTTATTCAGCATGGCCCTTTTGACCCATGGGAAGCGAGACTTCTTTGTAGCGCTGATTTGCCTTTCCAGGTTGCTTGGTTGGCCAAAAAGGGCGTATGCGTTTTTTCCTGAATATATTCAGGAAAAAACGCATACGCCCTTTTTGGCCAAGGGCATCATTGTCGAGGTTTTGCCGCTTTTCCTGTGCTTTAAAGGCGATTCGAATCTGCCTCCTGAAATCTGTTTCCTGCAATTCTGCCTTGCTTTCAAATCCTCTTTGTTGCCTTCCCTCAATATATTTGTAGACGAGAGTTATCATTTATAAGTCTGCAGGTTTGTGAATTGCAGTGCCCCTGAGCTCCATTTTTCAACTCGCTCTCTTGGGAGCTGGCCGCAAAAGCGCAGGATTGCTTTAGGCCCTATTCTGCTTCCGGGCGGCAGACTGAGCCTGTGGTTAATTCTTCTTCCTGATGGGAAAATAGAGTGACCTGTGCCTGTCCCAACACCTAGAGCTAGTCTCTCATTGGTTCCCCGTCTTCCCGTTCATCCTCAGTTCAAATTGCCACCTGTATGGAACAGGAGGTTAAAGGTGCTGATTCTCCAAGGAGGGAGATTGCTAGTAAAGCGGCTGGAATGGCGAACCCGAGCACAAGGAGATGAGAAATGAGGTGCGTTTTAGAAACCTTTCCCGATCACTCGGTGGACCATCTTCTGGGTTTCTCATGCATGTTTTCGATGTAGGCAGATGCCCTTGAACCTGGAGATTTGGGACCCATGGGATGGGTACCACGCAGTATTACTTTAAAGCGTCTGCGTTTGCTCACCCAACCTCACCAAACCTCTCAGCCCTAAGAGTGTCCACCCTTATGTCTCAATCAGCTGCGGGTCTAGACATGGTCAATCCAGGTGGCATCACAGCCCCTGAACGAATTTTGTAAGAATTTCTCTCTCTTTCACTGTCTTTGTTTCACGGGTTTTTAAAATTAATTGAGTTTTATAATGGGGTTTAGCTGCTTTTCACTGCTGTGTTTATGCAGCTTTACACCCACTTGACTCACTTACAGAGAGGTATCAATACATAGGTTTTAAGATTCTTACTAGTCAGATATATTCTTGGGCGGTGAATAGAGGGTGTTGAGTCCAGTTCCCTGAGCAAGGAGTAGGTCTTGTCTATTACGTATTGGGTTTATGGAACGGTATCTGAGCTAATTTGAAACCCTTGTTTTATGCATCACCCCACCTCACCTTTCCCGTTAGGCAGCCATAGTGTGTTTTCTAACCGTGTGACTCTGTTCTGTTTTGTAATTCAGTTCAAGGGTAGCGGTTTTTACATTCCCTCTATAAGTGATATCTTATGATAAGTGTCTTTTTCTGCGTGACTTATTTCACTTAGAATCGTCGTACCTAAATCCACTCATCATGCTGCTACTAGCCTTATGACGTTGATTTCATGGCTGAGTGATATTCCATTGTACATAAGGAGCACAACTTCTTTATCCATTTTTCTCTTTCCTGGTATATTTAAGGTGTAACGAAGTGGAGGTTCTTGTCAACAGAGCAGCCCTAAACTTTGGGGTGCTTGTGTCTTGCTGATTTTTAGTTTTCCCAATTTATACGCCCATGAGTGGAAGTGCCCTATGCTCTCTAAGCTGAGTTTTGTAAATGTTTCAGGACACACCGTACACTTCTCCAGAGTGGCTGTTGGCAATTTACATCCCGCCCATCAGCGTAGCAAGGCTCCCGTTTCTCCGTGGCCTGTCCTGCATTTCTGGTTTTGACACTTTATTCAGCATGGCCCTTTTGACCCATGGGAAGCGAGACTTCTTTGTAGCGCTGATTTGCCTTTCCAGGTTGCTTGGTTGGCCAAAAAGGGCGTATGCGTTTTTTCCTGAATATATTCAGGAAAAAACGCATACGCCCTTTTTGGCCAAGGGCATCATTGTCGAGGTTTTGCCGCTTTTCCTGTGCTTTAAAGGCGATTCGAATCTGCCTCCTGAAATCTGTTTCCTGCAATTCTGCCTTGCTTTCAAATCCTCTTTGTTGCCTTCCCTCAATATATTTGTAGACGAGAGTTATCATTTATAAGTCTGCAGGTTTGTGAATTGCAGTGCCCCTGAGCTCCATTTTTCAACTCGCTCTCTTGGGAGCTGGCCGCAAAAGCGCAGGATTGCTTTAGGCCCTATTCTGCTTCCGGGCGGCAGACTGAGCCTGTGGTTAAGTCTTCTTCCTGATGGGAAAATAGAGTGACCTGTGCCTGTCCCAACACCTAGAGCTAGTCTCTCATTGGTTCCCCGTCTTCCCGTTCATCCTCAGTTCAAATTGCCACCTGTATGGAACAGGAGGTTAAAGGTGCTGATTCTCCAAGGAGGGAGATTGCTAGTAAAGCGGCTGGAATGGCGAACCCGAGCACAAGGAGATGAGAAATGAGGTGCGTTTTAGAAACCTTTCCCGATCACTCGGTGGACCATCTTCTGGGTTTCTCATGCATGTTTTCGATGTAGGAAGATGCCCTTGAACCTGGAGATTTGGGACCCATGGGATGGGTACCACGCAGTATTACTTTAAAGCGTCTGCGTTTGCTCACCCAACCTCACCAAACCTCTCAGCCCTAAGAGTGTCCACCCTTATGTCTCAATCAGCTGCGGGTCTAGACATGGTCAATCCAGGTGGCATCACAGCCCCTGAACGAATTTTGTAAGAATTTCTCTCTCTTTCACTGTCTTTGTTTCACGGGTTTTTAAAATTATTTGAGTTTTATAATGGGGTTTAGCTGCTTTTCACTGCTGTGTTTATGCAGCTTTACACCCACTTGACTCACTTACAGAGAGATATCAATACATAGGTTTTAAGATTCTTACTAGTCAGATATATTCTTGGGCGGTGAATAGGGGGTGTTGAGTCCAGTTCCCTGAGCAAGGAGTAGGTCTTGTCTATTACGTATTGGGTTTATGGAACGGTATCTGAGCTAATTTGAAACCCTTGTTTTATGCATCACCCCACCTCACCTTTCCCGTTAGGCAGCCATAGTGTGTTTTCTAACCGTGTGACTCTGTTCTGTTTTGTAATTCAGTTCAAGGGTAGCGATTTTTACATTCCCTCTATAAGTGATATCTTATGATAAGTGTCTTTTTCTGTGTGACTTATTTCACTTAGTATCGTCGTACCTAAATCCACTCATCATGCTGCTACTAGCCTTATGACGTTGATTTCATGGCTGAGTGATATTCCATTGTACGTAAGGAGCACAACTTCTTTATCCATTTTTCTCTTTCCTGGGATATTTAAGGTGTAACGAAGTGGAGGTTCTTGTCAACAGAGCAGCCCTAAACTTTGGGGTGCTTGTGTCTTGCTGATTTTTAGTTTTCCCAATTCATACGCACATGAGTGGAAGTGCCCTATGCTCTCTAAGCTGAGTTTTGTAAATGTTTCAGGACACACCGTACACTTCTCCAGAGTGGCTGTTGGCAATTTACATCCCGCCCATCAGCGTAGCAAGGCTCCCGTTTCTCCGTGGCCTGTCCTGCATTTCTGGTTTTGACACTTTATTCAGCATGGCCCTTTTGACCGATGGGAAGCGAGACTTCTTTGTAGCGCTGATTTGCCTTTCCAGGTTGCTTGGTTGGCCAAAAAGGGCGTATGCGTTTTTTCCTGAATATATTCAGGAAAAAACGCATACACCCTTTTTGGCCAAGGGCATCATTGTCGAGGTTTTGCCGCTTTTCCTGTGCTTTAAAGGCGATTCGAATCTGCCTCCTGAAATCTGTTTCCTGCAATTCTGCCTTGCTTTCAAATCCTCTTTGTTGCCTTCCCTCAATATATTTGTAGACGAGAGTTATCATTTATAAGTCTGCAGGTTTGTGAATTGCAGTGCCCCTGAGCTCCATTTTTCAACTCGCTCTCTTGGGAGCTGGCCGCAAAAGCGCAGGATTGCTTTAGGCCCTATTCTGCTTCCGGGCGGCAGACTGAGCCTGTGGTTAAGTCTTCTTCCTGATGGGAAAATAGAGTGACCTGTGCCTGTCCCAACACCTAGAGCTAGTCTCTCATTGGTTCCCCGTCTTCCCGTTCATCCTCAGTTCAAATTGCCACCTGTATGGAACAGGAGGTTAAAGGTGCTGATTCTCCAAGGAGGGAGATTGCTAGTAAAGCGGCTGGAATGGCGAACCCGAGCACAAGGAGATGAGAAATGAGGTGCGTTTTAGAAACCTTTCCCGATCACTCGGTGGATCATCTTCTGGGTTTCTCATGCATGTTTTCGATGTAGGAAGATGCCCTTGAACCTGGAGATTTGGGACCCATGGGATGGGTACCACGCAGTATTACTTTAAAGCGTCTGCGTTTGCTCACCCAACCTCACCAAACCTCTCAGCCCTAAGAGTGTCCACCCTTATGTCTCAATCAGCTGCGGGTCTAGACATGGTCAATCCAGGTGGCATCACAGCCCCTGAACGAATTTTGTAAGAATTTCTCTCTCTTTCACTGTCTTTGTTTCACGGGTTTTTAAAATTAATTGAGTTTTATAATGGGGTTTAGCTGCTTTTCACTGCTGTGTTTATGCAGCTTTACACCCACTTGACTCACTTACAGAGAGGTATCAATACATAGGTTTTAAGATTCTTACTAGTCAGATATATTCTTGGGCGGTGAATAGAGGGTGTTGAGTCCAGTTCCCTGAGCAAGGAGTAGGTCTTGTCTATTACGTATTGGGTTTATGGAACGGTATCTGAGCTAATTTGAAACCCTTGTTTTATGCATCACCCCACCTCACCTTTCCCGTTAGGCAGCCATAGTGTGTTTTCTAACCGTGTGACTCTGTTCTGTTTTGTAATTCAGTTCAAGGGTAGCGGTTTTTACATTCCCTCTATAAGTGATATCTTATGATAAGTGTCTTTTTCTGCGTGACTTATTTGACTTAGAATCGTCGTACCTAAATCCACTCATCATGCTGCTACTAGCCTTATGACGTTGATTTCATGGCTGAGTGATATTCCATTGTACATAAGGAGCACAACTTCTTTATCCATTTTTCTCTTTCCTGGGATATTTAAGGTGTAACGAAGTGGAGGTTCTTGTCAACAGAGCAGCCCTAAACTTTGGGGTGCTTGTGTCTTGCTGATTTTTAGTTTTCCCAATTTATACGCCCATGAGTGGAAGTGCCCTATGCTCTCTAAGCTGAGTTTTGTAAATGTTTCAGGACACACCGTACACTTCTCCAGAGTGGCTGTTGGCAATTTACATCCCGCCCATCAGCGTAGCAAGGCTCCCGTTTCTCCGTGGCCTGTCCTGCATTTCTGGTTTTGACACTTTATTCAACATGGCCCTTTTGACCGATGGGAAGCGAGACTTCTTTGTAGCGCTGATTTGCCTTTCCAGGTTGCTTGGTTGGCCAAAAAGGGCGTATGCGTTTTTTCCTGAATATATTCAGGAAAAAACGCATACGCCCTTTTTGGCCAAGGGCATCATTGTCGAGGTTTTGCCGCTTTTCCTGTGCTTTAAAGGCGATTCGAATCTGCCTGCTGAAATCTGTTTCCTGCAATTCTGCCTTGCTTTCAAATCCTCTTTGTTGCCTTCCCTCAATATATTTGTAGACGAGAGTTATCATTTATAAGTCTGCAGGTTTGTGAATTGCAGTGCCCCTGAGCTCCATTTTTCAACTCGCTCTCTTGGGAGCTGGCCGCAAAAGCGCAGGATTGCTTTAGGCCCTATTCTGCTTCCGGGCGGCAGACTGAGCCTGTGGTTAATTCTTCTTCCTGATGGGAAAATAGAGTGACCTGTGCCTGTCCCAACACCTAGAGCTAGTCTCTCATTGGTTCCCCGTCTTCCCGTTCATCCTCAGTTCAAATTGCCACCTGTATGGAACAGGAGGTTAAAGGTGCTGATTCTCCAAGGAGGGAGATTGCTAGTAAAGCGGCTGGAATGGCGAACCCGAGCACAAGGAGATGAGAAATGAGGTGCGTTTTAGAAACCTTTCCCGATCACTCGGTGGACCATCTTCTGGGTTTCTCATGCATGTTTTCGATGTAGGCAGATGCCCTTGAACCTGGAGATTTGGGACCCATGGGATGGGTACCACGCAGTATTACTTTAAAGCGTCTGCGTTTGCTCACCCAACCTCACCAAACCTCTCAGCCCTAAGAGTGTCCACCCTTATGTCTCAATCAGCTGCGGGTCTAGACATGGTCAATCCAGGTGGCATCACAGCCCCTGAACGAATTTTGTAAGAATTTCTCTCTCTTTCACTGTCTTTGTTTCACGGGTTTTTAAAATTAATTGAGTTTTATAATGGGGTTTAGCTGCTTTTCACTGCTGTGTTTATGCAGCTTTACACCCACTTGACTCACTTACAGAGAGGTATCAATACATAGGTTTTAAGATTCTTACTAGTCAGATATATTCTTGGGCGGTGAATAGAGGGTGTTGAGTCCAGTTCCCTGAGCAAGGAGTAGGTCTTGTCTATTACGTATTGGGTTTATGGAACGGTATCTGAGCTAATTTGAAACCCTTGTTTTATGCATCACCCCACCTCACCTTTCCCGTTAGGCAGCCATAGTGTGTTTTCTAACCGTGTGACTCTGTTCTGTTTTGTAATTCAGTTCAAGGGTAGCGGTTTTTACATTCCCTCTATAAGTGATATCTTATGATAAGTGTCTTTTTCTGCGTGACTTATTTGACTTAGAATCGTCGTACCTAAATCCACTCATCATGCTGCTACTAGCCTTATGACGTTGATTTCATGGCTGAGTGATATTCCATTGTACATAAGGAGCACAACTTCTTTATCCATTTTTCTCTTTCCTGGTATATTTAAGGTGTAACGAAGTGGAGGTTCTTGTCAACAGAGCAGCCCTAAACTTTGGGGTGCTTGTGTCTTGCTGATTTTTAGTTTTCCCAATTTATACGCCCATGAGTGGAAGTGCCCTATGCTCTCTAAGCTGAGTTTTGTAAATGTTTCAGGACACACCGTACACTTCTCCAGAGTGGCTGTTGGCAATTTACATCCCGCCCATCAGCGTAGCAAGGCTCCCGTTTCTCCGTGGCCTGTCCTGCATTTCTGGTTTTGACACTTTATTCAGCATGGCCCTTTTGACCCATGGGAAGCGAGACTTCTTTGTAGCGCTGATTTGCCTTTCCAGGTTGCTTGGTTGGCCAAAAAGGGCGTATGCGTTTTTTCCTGAATATATTCAGGAAAAAACGCATACGCCCTTTTTGGCCAAGGGCATCATTGTCGAGGTTTTGCCGCTTTTCCTGTGCTTTAAAGGCGATTCGAATCTGCCTCCTGAAATCTGTTTCCTGCAATTCTGCCTTGCTTTCAAATCCTCTTTGTTGCCTTCCCTCAATATATTTGTAGACGAGAGTTATCATTTATAAGTCTGCAGGTTTGTGAATTGCAGTGCCCCTGAGCTCCATTTTTCAACTCGCTCTCTTGGGAGCTGGCCGCAAAAGCGCAGGATTGCTTTAGGCCCTATTCTGCTTCCGGGCGGCAGACTGAGCCTGTGGTTAAGTCTTCTTCCTGATGGGAAAATAGAGTGACCTGTGCCTGTCCCAACACCTAGAGCTAGTCTCTCATTGGTTCCCCGTCTTCCCGTTCATCCTCAGTTCAAATTGCCACCTGTATGGAACAGGAGGTTAAAGGTGCTGATTCTCCAAGGAGGGAGATTGCTAGTAAAGCGGCTGGAATGGCGAACCCGAGCACAAGGAGATGAGAAATGAGGTGCGTTTTAGAAACCTTTCCCGATCACTCGGTGGACCATCTTCTGGGTTTCTCATGCATGTTTTCGATGTAGGAAGATGCCCTTGAACCTGGAGATTTGGGACCCATGGGATGGGTACCACGCAGTATTACTTTAAAGCGTCTGCGTTTGCTCACCCAACCTCACCAAACCTCTCAGCCCTAAGAGTGTCCACCCTTATGTCTCAATCAGCTGCGGGTCTAGACATGGTCAATCCAGGTGGCATCACAGCCCCTGAACGAATTTTGTAAGAATTTCTCTCTCTTTCACTGTCTTTGTTTCACGGGTTTTTAAAATTATTTGAGTTTTATAATGGGGTTTAGCTGCTTTTCACTGCTGTGTTTATGCAGCTTTACACCCACTTGACTCACTTACAGAGAGATATCAATACATAGGTTTTAAGATTCTTACTAGTCAGATATATTCTTGGGCGGTGAATAGGGGGTGTTGAGTCCAGTTCCCTGAGCAAGGAGTAGGTCTTGTCTATTACGTATTGGGTTTATGGAACGGTATCTGAGCTAATTTGAAACCCTTGTTTTATGCATCACCCCACCTCACCTTTCCCGTTAGGCAGCCATAGTGTGTTTTCTAACCGTGTGACTCTGTTCTGTTTTGTAATTCAGTTCAAGGGTAGCGATTTTTACATTCCCTCTATAAGTGATATCTTATGATAAGTGTCTTTTTCTGTGTGACTTATTTCACTTAGTATCGTCGTACCTAAATCCACTCATCATGCTGCTACTAGCCTTATGACGTTGATTTCATGGCTGAGTGATATTCCATTGTACGTAAGGAGCACAACTTCTTTATCCATTTTTCTCTTTCCTGGGATATTTAAGGTGTAACGAAGTGGAGGTTCTTGTCAACAGAGCAGCCCTAAACTTTGGGGTGCTTGTGTCTTGCTGATTTTTAGTTTTCCCAATTCATACGCACATGAGTGGAAGTGCCCTATGCTCTCTAAGCTGAGTTTTGTAAATGTTTCAGGACACACCGTACACTTCTCCAGAGTGGCTGTTGGCAATTTACATCCCGCCCATCAGCGTAGCAAGGCTCCCGTTTCTCCGTGGCCTGTCCTGCATTTCTGGTTTTGACACTTTATTCAGCATGGCCCTTTTGACCGATGGGAAGCGAGACTTCTTTGTAGCGCTGATTTGCCTTTCCAGGTTGCTTGGTTGGCCAAAAAGGGCGTATGCGTTTTTTCCTGAATATATTCAGGAAAAAACGCATACACCCTTTTTGGCCAAGGGCATCATTGTCGAGGTTTTGCCGCTTTTCCTGTGCTTTAAAGGCGATTCGAATCTGCCTCCTGAAATCTGTTTCCTGCAATTCTGCCTTGCTTTCAAATCCTCTTTGTTGCCTTCCCTCAATATATTTGTAGACGAGAGTTATCATTTATAAGTCTGCAGGTTTGTGAATTGCAGTGCCCCTGAGCTCCATTTTTCAACTCGCTCTCTTGGGAGCTGGCCGCAAAAGCGCAGGATTGCTTTAGGCCCTATTCTGCTTCCGGGCGGCAGACTGAGCCTGTGGTTAAGTCTTCTTCCTGATGGGAAAATAGAGTGACCTGTGCCTGTCCCAACACCTAGAGCTAGTCTCTCATTGGTTCCCCGTCTTCCCGTTCATCCTCAGTTCAAATTGCCACCTGTATGGAACAGGAGGTTAAAGGTGCTGATTCTCCAAGGAGGGAGATTGCTAGTAAAGCGGCTGGAATGGCGAACCCGAGCACAAGGAGATGAGAAATGAGGTGCGTTTTAGAAACCTTTCCCGATCACTCGGTGGATCATCTTCTGGGTTTCTCATGCATGTTTTCGATGTAGGAAGATGCCCTTGAACCTGGAGATTTGGGACCCATGGGATGGGTACCACGCAGTATTACTTTAAAGCGTCTGCGTTTGCTCACCCAACCTCACCAAACCTCTCAGCCCTAAGAGTGTCCACCCTTATGTCTCAATCAGCTGCGGGTCTAGACATGGTCAATCCAGGTGGCATCACAGCCCCTGAACGAATTTTGTAAGAATTTCTCTCTCTTTCACTGTCTTTGTTTCACGGGTTTTTAAAATTAATTGAGTTTTATAATGGGGTTTAGCTGCTTTTCACTGCTGTGTTTATGCAGCTTTACACCCACTTGACTCACTTACAGAGAGGTATCAATACATAGGTTTTAAGATTCTTACTAGTCAGATATATTCTTGGGCGGTGAATAGAGGGTGTTGAGTCCAGTTCCCTGAGCAAGGAGTAGGTCTTGTCTATTACGTATTGGGTTTATGGAACGGTATCTGAGCTAATTTGAAACCCTTGTTTTATGCATCACCCCACCTCACCTTTCCCGTTAGGCAGCCATAGTGTGTTTTCTAACCGTGTGACTCTGTTCTGTTTTGTAATTCAGTTCAAGGGTAGCGGTTTTTACATTCCCTCTATAAGTGATATCTTATGATAAGTGTCTTTTTCTGCGTGACTTATTTGACTTAGAATCGTCGTACCTAAATCCACTCATCATGCTGCTACTAGCCTTATGACGTTGATTTCATGGCTGAGTGATATTCCATTGTACATAAGGAGCACAACTTCTTTATCCATTTTTCTCTTTCCTGGGATATTTAAGGTGTAACGAAGTGGAGGTTCTTGTCAACAGAGCAGCCCTAAACTTTGGGGTGCTTGTGTCTTGCTGATTTTTAGTTTTCCCAATTTATACGCCCATGAGTGGAAGTGCCCTATGCTCTCTAAGCTGAGTTTTGTAAATGTTTCAGGACACACCGTACACTTCTCCAGAGTGGCTGTTGGCAATTTACATCCCGCCCATCAGCGTAGCAAGGCTCCCGTTTCTCCGTGGCCTGTCCTGCATTTCTGGTTTTGACACTTTATTCAACATGGCCCTTTTGACCGATGGGAAGCGAGACTTCTTTGTAGCGCTGATTTGCCTTTCCAGGTTGCTTGGTTGGCCAAAAAGGGCGTATGCGTTTTTTCCTGAATATATTCAGGAAAAAACGCATACGCCCTTTTTGGCCAAGGGCATCATTGTCGAGGTTTTGCCGCTTTTCCTGTGCTTTAAAGGCGATTCGAATCTGCCTGCTGAAATCTGTTTCCTGCAATTCTGCCTTGCTTTCAAATCCTCTTTGTTGCCTTCCCTCAATATATTTGTAGACGAGAGTTATCATTTATAAGTCTGCAGGTTTGTGAATTGCAGTGCCCCTGAGCTCCATTTTTCAACTCGCTCTCTTGGGAGCTGGCCGCAAAAGCGCAGGATTGCTTTAGGCCCTATTCTGCTTCCGGGCGGCAGACTGAGCCTCTGGTTAATTCTTCTTCCTGATGGGAAAATAGAGTGACCTGTGCCTGTCCCAACACCTAGAGCTAGTCTCTCATTGGTTCCCCGTCTTCCCGTTCATCCTCAGTTCAAATTGCCACCTGTATGGAACAGGAGGTTAAAGGTGCTGATTCTCCAAGGAGGGAGATTGCTAGTAAAGCGGCTGGAATGGCGAACCCGAGCACAAGGAGATGAGAAAGGAGGTGCGTTTTAGAAACCTTTCCCGATCACTCGGTGGACCATCTTCTGGGTTTCTCATGCATGTTTTCGATGTAGGAAGATGCCCTTGAACCTGGAGATTTGGGACCCATGGGATGGGTACCACGCAGTATTACTTTAAAGCGTCTGCGTTTGCTCACCCAACCTCACCAAACCTCTCAGCCCTAAGAGTGTCCACCCTTATGTCTCAATCAGCTGCGGGTCTAGACATGGTCAATCCAGGTGGCATCACAGCCCCTGAACGAATTTTGTAAGAATTTCTCTCTCTTTCACTGTCTTTGTTTCACGGGTTTTTAAAATTATTTGAGTTTTATAATGGGGTTTAGCTGCTTTTCACTGCTGTGTTTATGCAGCTTTACACCCACTTGACTCACTTACAGAGAGATATCAATACATAGGTTTTAAGATTCTTACTAGTCAGATATATTCTTGGGCGGTGAATAGGGGGTGTTGAGTCCAGTTCCCTGAGCAAGGAGTAGGTCTTGTCTATTACGTATTGGGTTTATGGAACGGTATCTGAGCTAATTTGAAACCCTTGTTTTAGGCATCACCCCACCTCACCTTTCCCGTTAGGCAGCCATAGTGTCTTTTCTAACCGTGTGACCCTGTTCTGTTTTGTAATTCAGTTCAAGGGTAGCGGTTTTTACATTCCCTCTATAAGTGATATCTTATGATAAGTGTCTTTTTCTGCGTGACTTATTTGACTTAGAATCGTCGTACCTAAATCCACTCATCATGCTGCTACTAGCCTTATGACGTTGATTTCATGGCTGAGTGATATTCCATTGTACGTAAGGAGCACAACTTCTTTATCCATTTTTCTCTTTCCTGGGATATTTAAGGTGTAACGAAGTGGAGGTTCTTGTCAACAGAGCAGCCCTAAACTTTGGGGTGCTTGTGTCTTGCTGATTTTTAGTTTTCCCAATGTATACGCCCATGAGTGGAAGTGCCCTATGCTCTCTAAGCTGAGTTTTGTAAATGTTTCAGGACACACCGTACACTTCTCCAGAGTGGCTGTTGGCAATTTACATCCCGCCCATCAGCGTAGCAAGGCTCCCGTTTCTCCGTGGCCTGTCCTGCATTTCTGGTTTTGAAACTTTATTCAGCATGGCCCTTTTGACCCATGGGAAGCGAGACTTCTTTGTAGCGCTGATTTGCCTTTCCAGGTTGCTTGGTTGGCCAAAAAGGGCGTATGCGTTTTTTCCTGAATATATTCAGGAAAAAACGCATACGCCCTTTTTGGCCAAGGGCATCATTGTCGAGGTTTTGCCGCTTTTCCTGTGCTTTAAAGGCGATTCGAATCTGCCTCCTGAAATCTGTTTCCTGCAATTCTGCCTTGCTTTCAAATCCTCTTTGTTGCCTTCCCTCAATATATTTGTAGACGAGAGTTATCATTTATAAGTCTGCAGGTTTGTGAATTGCAGTGCCCCTGAGCTCCATTTTTCAACTCGCTCTCTTGGGAGCTGGCCGCAAAAGCGCAGGATTGCTTTAGGCCCTATTCTGCTTCCGGGCGGCAGACTGAGCCTGTGGTTAATTCTTCTTCCTGATGGGAAAATAGAGTGACCTGTGCCTGTCCCAACACCTAGAGCTAGTCTCTCATTGGTTCCCCGTCTTCCCGTTCATCCTCAGTTCAAATTGCCACCTGTATGGAACAGGAGGTTAAAGGTGCTGATTCTCCAAGGAGGGAGATTGCTAGTAAAGCGGCTGGAATGGCGAACCCGAGCACAAGGAGATGAGAAATGAGGTGCGTTTTAGAAACCTTTCCCGATCACTCGGTGGACCATCTTCTGGGTTTCTCATGCATGTTTTCGATGTAGGCAGATGCCCTTGAACCTGGAGATTTGGGACCCATGGGATGGGTACCACGCAGTATTACTTTAAAGCGTCTGCGTTTGCTCACCCAACCTCACCAAACCTCTCAGCCCTAAGAGTGTCCACCCTTATGTCTCAATCAGCTGCGGGTCTAGACATGGTCAATCCAGGTGGCATCACAGCCCCTGAACGAATTTTGTAAGAATTTCTCTCTCTTTCACTGTCTTTGTTTCACGGGTTTTTAAAATTATTTGAGTTTTATAATGGGGTTTAGCTGCTTTTCACTGCTGTGTTTATGCAGCTTTACACCCACTTGACTCACTTACAGAGAGATATCAATACATAGGTTTTAAGATTCTTACTAGTCAGATATATTCTTGGGCGGTGAATAGGGGGTGTTGAGTCCAGTTCCCTGAGCAAGGAGTAGGTCTTGTCTATTACGTATTGGGTTTATGGAACGGTATCTGAGCTAATTTGAAACCCTTGTTTTATGCATCACCCCACCTCACCTTTCCCGTTAGGCAGCCATAGTGTCTTTTCTAACCGTGTGACCCTGTTCTGTTTTGTAATTCAGTTCAAGGGTAGCGGTTTTTACATTCCCTCTATAAGTGATATCTTATGATAAGTGTCTTTTTCTGCGTGACTTATTTGACTTAGAATCGTCGTACCTAAATCCACTCATCATGCTGCTACTAGCCTTATGACGTTGATTTCATGGCTGAGTGATATTCCATTGTACATAAGGAGCACAACTTCTTTATCCATTTTTCTCTTTCCTGGGATATTTAAGGTGTAACGAAGTGGAGGTTCTTGTCAACAGAGCAGCCCTAAACTTTGGGGTGCTTGTGTCTTGCTGATTTTTAGTTTTCCCAATGTATACGCCCATGAGTGGAAGTGCCCTATGCTCTCTAAGCTGAGTTTTGTAAATGTTTCAGGACACACCGTACACTTCTCCAGAGTGGCTGTTGGCAATTTACATCCCGCCCATCAGCGTAGCAAGGCTCCCGTTTCTCCGTGGCCTGTCCTGCATTTCTGGTTTTGACACTTTATTCAGCATGGCCCTTTTGACCAATGGGAAGCGAGACTTCTTTGTAGCGCTGATTTGCCTTTCCAGGTTGCTTGGTTGGCCAAAAAGGGCGTATGCGTTTTTTCCTGAATATATTCAGGAAAAAACGCATACGCCCTTTTTGGCCAAGGGCATCATTGTCGAGGTTTTGCCGCTTTTCCAGTGCTTTAAAGGCGATTCGAATCTGCCTCCTGAAATCTGTTTCCTGCAATTCTGCCTTGCTTTCAAATCCTCTTTGTTGCCTTCCCTCAATATATTTGTAGACGAGAGTTATCATTTATAAGTCTGCAGGTTTGTGAATTGCAGTGACCCTGAGCTCCATTTTTCAACTCGCTCTCTTGGGAGCTGGCCGCAAAAGCGCAGGGTTGCTTTAGGCCCTATTCTGCTTCCGGGCGGCAGACTCAGCCTGTGGTTAATTCTTCTTCCTGATGGGAAACTAGAGTGACCTGTGCCTGTCCCAACACCTAGAGCTAGTCTCTCATTGGTTCCCCGTCTTCCCGTTCATCCTCAGTTCAAATTGCAACCTGTATGGAACAGGAGGTTAAAGGTGCTGATTCTCCAAGGAGGGAGATTGCTAGTAAAGCGGCTGGAATGGCGAACCCGAGCACAAGGAGATGAGAAATGAGGTGCGTTTTAGAAACCTTTCCCGATCACTCGGTGGACCATCTTCTGGGTTTCTCATGCATGTTTTCGATGTAGGCAGATGCCCTTGAACCTGGAGATTTGGGACCCATGGGATGGGTACCACGCAGTATTACTTTAAAGCGTCTGCGTTTGCTCATCCAACCTCACCAAACCTCTCAGCCCTAAGAGTGTCCACCCTTATGTCTCAATCAGCTGCGGGTCTAGACATGGTCAATCCAGGTGGCATCACAGCCCCTGAACGAATTTTGTAAGAATTTCTCTCTCTTTCACTGTCTTTGTTTCACGGGTTTTTAAAATTAATTGAGTTTTATAATGGGGTTTAGCTGCTTTTCACTGCTGTGTTTATGCAGCTTTACACCCACTTGACTCACTTACAGAGAGATATCAATACATAGGTTTTAAGATTCTTACTAGTCAGATATATTCTTGGGCGGTGAATAGGGGGTGTTGAGTCCAGTTCCCTGAGCAAGGAGTAGGTCTTGTCTATTACGTATTGGGTTTATGGAACGGTATCTGAGCTAATTTGAAACCCTTGTTTTATGCATCACCCCACCTCACCTTTCCCGTTAGGCAGCCATAGTGTCTTTTCTAACCGTGTGACTCTGTTCTGTTTTGTAATTCAGTTCAAGGGTAGCGGTTTTTACATTCCCTCTATAAGTGATATCTTATGATAAGTGTCTTTTTCTGTGTGACTTATTTGACTTAGAATCGTCGTACCTAAATCCACTCATCATGCTGCTACTAGCCTTATGAGGTTGATTTCATGGCTGAGTGATATTCCATTGTACATAAGGAGCACAACTTCTTTATCCATTTTTCTCTTTCCTGGGATATTTAAGGTGTAACGAAGTGGAGGTTCTTGTCAACAGAGCAGCCCTAAACTTTGGGGTGCTTGTGTCTTGCTGATTTTTAGTTTTCCCAATTTATACGCCCATGAGTGGAAGTGCCCTATGCTCTCTAAGCTGAGTTTTGTAAATGTTTCAGGACACACCGTACTCTTCTCCAGAGTGGCTGTTGGCAATTTACATCCCGCCCATCAGCGTAGCAAGGCTCCCGTTTCTCCGTGGCCTGTCCTGCATTTCTGGTTTTGACACTTTATACAGCATGGCCCTTTTGACCGATGGGAAGCGAGACTTCTTTGTAGCGCTGATTTGCCTTTCCAGGTTGCTTGGTTGGCCAAAAAGGGCGTATGCGTTTTTTCCTGAATATATTCAGGAAAAAACGCATACGCCCTTTTTGGCCAAGGGCATCATTGTCGAGGTTTTGCCGCTTTTCCTGTGCTTTAAAGGCGATTCGAATCTGCCTGCTGAAATCTGTTTCCTGCAATTCTGCCTTGCTTTCAAATCCTCTTTGTTGCCTTCCCTCAATATATTTGTAGACGAGAGTTATCATTTATAAGTCTGCAGGTTTGTGAATTGCAGTGCCCCTGAGCTCCATTTTTCAACTCGCTCTCTTGGGAGCTGGCCGCAAAAGCGCAGGATTGCTTTAGGCCCTATTCTGCTTCCGGGCGGCAGACTGAGCCTCTGGTTAATTCTTCTTCGTGATGGGAAACTAGAGTGACCTGTGCCTGTCCCAACACCTAGAGCTAGTCTCTCATTGGTTCCCCGTCTTCCCGTTCATCCTCAGTTCAAATTGCAACCTGTATGGAACAGGAGGTTAAAGGTGCTGATTCTCCAAGGAGGGAGATTGCTAGTAAAGCGGCTGGAATGGCGAACCCGAGCACAAGGAGATGAGAAATGAGGTGCGTTTTAGAAACCTTTCCCGATCACTCGGTGGACCATCTTCTGGGTTTCTCATGCATGTTTTCGATGTAGGCAGATGCCCTTGAACCTGGAGATTTGGGACCCATGGGATGGGTACCACGCAGTATTACTTTAAAGCGTCTGCGTTTGCTCACCCAACCTCACCAAACCTCTCAGCCCTAAGAGTGTCCACCCTTATGTCTCAATCAGCTGCGGGTCTAGACATGGTCAATCCAGGTGGCATCACAGCCCCTGAACGAATTTTGTAAGAATTTCTCTCTCTTTCACTGTCTTTGTTTCACGGGTTTTTAAAATTATTTGAGTTTTATAATGGGGTTTAGCTGCTTTTCACTGCTGTGTTTATGCAGCTTTACACCCACTTGACTCACTTACAGAGAAATATCAATACATAGGTTTTAAGATTCTTACTAGTCAGATATATTCTTGGGCGGTGAATAGGGGGTGTTGAGTCCAGTTCCCTGAGCAAGGAGTAGGTCTTGTCTATTACGTATTGGGTTTATGGAACGGTATCTGAGCTAATTTGAAACCCTTGTTTTATGCATCACCCCACCTCACCTTTCCCGTTAGGCAGCCATAGTGTCTTTTCTAACCGTGTGACCCTGTTCTGTTTTGTAATTCAGTTCAAGGGTAGCGGTTTTTACATTCCCTCTATAAGTGATATCTTATGATAAGTGTCTTTTTCTGCGTGACTTATTTGACTTAGAATCGTCGTACCTAAATCCACTCATCATGCTGCTACTAGCCTTATGACGTTGATTTCATGGCTGAGTGATATTCCATTGTACATAAGGAGCACAACTTCTTTATCCATTTTTCTCTTTCCTGGGATATTTAAGGTGTAACGAAGTGGAGGTTCTTGTCAACAGAGCAGCCCTAAACTTTGGGGTGCTTGTGTCTTGCTGATTTTTAGTTTTCCCAATGTATACGCCCATGAGTGGAAGTGCCCTATGCTCTCTAAGCTGAGTTTTGTAAATGTTTCAGGACACACCGTACACTTCTCCAGAGTGGCTGTTGGCAATTTACATCCCGCCCATCAGCGTAGCAAGGCTCCCGTTTCTCCGTGGCCTGTCCTGCATTTCTGGTTTTGACACTTTATTCAGCATGGCCCTTTTGACCAATGGGAAGCGAGACTTCTTTGTAGCGCTGATTTGCCTTTCCAGGTTGCTTGGTTGGCCAAAAAGGGCGTATGCGTTTTTTCCTGAATATATTCAGGAAAAAACGCATACGCCCTTTTTGGCCAAGGGCATCATTGTCGAGGTTTTGCCGCTTTTCCAGTGCTTTAAAGGCGATTCGAATCTGCCTCCTGAAATCTGTTTCCTGCAATTCTGCCTTGCTTTCAAATCCTCTTTGTTGCCTTCCCTCAATATATTTGTAGACGAGAGTTATCATTTATAAGTCTGCAGGTTTGTGAATTGCAGTGCCCCTGAGCTCCATTTTTCAACTCGCTCTCTTGGGAGCTGGCCGCAAAAGCGCAGGGTTGCTTTAGGCCCTATTCTGCTTCCGGGCGGCAGACTCAGCCTGTGGTTAATTCTTCTTCCTGATGGGAAACTAGAGTGACCTGTGCCTGTCCCAACACCTAGAGCTAGTCTCTCATTGGTTCCCCGTCTTCCCGTTCATCCTCAGTTCAAATTGCAACCTGTATGGAACAGGAGGTTAAAGGTGCTGATTCTCCAAGGAGGGAGATTGCTAGTAAAGCGGCTGGAATGGCGAACCCGAGCACAAGGAGATGAGAAATGAGGTGCGTTTTAGAAACCTTTCCCGATCACTCGGTGGACCATCTTCTGGGTTTCTCATGCATGTTTTCGATGTAGGCAGATGCCCTTGAACCTGGAGATTTGGGACCCATGGGATGGGTACCACGCAGTATTACTTTAAAGCGTCTGCGTTTGCTCATCCAACCTCACCAAACCTCTCAGCCCTAAGAGTGTCCACCCTTATGTCTCAATCAGCTGCGGGTCTAGACATGGTCAATCCAGGTGGCATCACAGCCCCTGAACGAATTTTGTAAGAATTTCTCTCTCTTTCACTGTCTTTGTTTCACGGGTTTTTAAAATTAATTGAGTTTTATAATGGGGTTTAGCTGCTTTTCACTGCTGTGTTTATGCAGCTTTACACCCACTTGACTCACTTACAGAGAGATATCAATACATAGGTTTTAAGATTCTTACTAGTCAGATATATTCTTGGGCGGTGAATAGGGGGTGTTGAGTCCAGTTCCCTGAGCAAGGAGTAGGTCTTGTCTATTACGTATTGGGTTTATGGAACGGTATCTGAGCTAATTTGAAACCCTTGTTTTATGCATCACCCCACCTCACCTTTCCCGTTAGGCAGCCATAGTGTCTTTTCTAACCGTGTGACTCTGTTCTGTTTTGTAATTCAGTTCAAGGGTAGCGGTTTTTACATTCCCTCTATAAGTGATATCTTATGATAAGTGTCTTTTTCTGTGTGACTTATTTGACTTAGAATCGTCATACCTAAATCCACTCATCATGCTGCTACTAGCCTTATGAGGTTGATTTCATGGCTGAGTGATATTCCATTGTACATAAGGAGCACAACTTCTTTATCCATTTTTCTCTTTCCTGGGATATTTAAGGTGTAACGAAGTGGAGGTTCTTGTCAACAGAGCAGCCCTAAACTTTGGGGTGCTTGTGTCTTGCTGATTTTTAGTTTTCCCAATTTATACGCCCATGAGTGGAAGTGCCCTATGCTCTCTAAGCTGAGTTTTGTAAATGTTTCAGGACACACCGTACTCTTCTCCAGAGTGGCTGTTGGCAATTTACATCCCGCCCATCAGCGTAGCAAGGCTCCCGTTTCTCCGTGGCCTGTCCTGCATTTCTGGTTTTGACACTTTATACAGCATGGCCCTTTTGACCGATGGGAAGCGAGACTTCTTTGTAGCGCTGATTTGCCTTTCCAGGTTGCTTGGTTGGCCAAAAAGGGCGTATGCGTTTTTTCCTGAATATATTCAGGAAAAAACGCATACGCCCTTTTTGGCCAAGGGCATCATTGTCGAGGTTTTGCCGCTTTTCCTGTGCTTTAAAGGCGATTCGAATCTGCCTGCTGAAATCTGTTTCCTGCAATTCTGCCTTGCTTTCAAATCCTCTTTGTTGCCTTCCCTCAATATATTTGTAGACGAGAGTTATCATTTATAAGTCTGCAGGTTTGTGAATTGCAGTGCCCCTGAGCTCCATTTTTCAACTCGCTCTCTTGGGAGCTGGCCGCAAAAGCGCAGGATTGCTTTAGGCCCTATTCTGCTTCCGGGCGGCAGACTGAGCCTCTGGTTAATTCTTCTTCGTGATGGGAAACTAGAGTGACCTGTGCCTGTCCCAACACCTAGAGCTAGTCTCTCATTGGTTCCCCGTCTTCCCGTTCATCCTCAGTTCAAATTGCAACCTGTATGGAACAGGAGGTTAAAGGTGCTGATTCTCCAAGGAGGGAGATTGCTAGTAAAGCGGCTGGAATGGCGAACCCGAGCACAAGGAGATGAGAAATGAGGTGCGTTTTAGAAACCTTTCCCGATCACTCGGTGGACCATCTTCTGGGTTTCTCATGCATGTTTTCGATGTAGGCAGATGCCCTTGAACCTGGAGATTTGGGACCCATGGGATGGGTACCACGCAGTATTACTTTAAAGCGTCTGCGTTTGCTCACCCAACCTCACCAAACCTCTCAGCCCTAAGAGTGTCCACCCTTATGTCTCAATCAGCTGCGGG
Organism: Eschrichtius robustus; assembly: GCF_028021215.1. NCBI lineage: Eukaryota > Metazoa > Chordata > Mammalia > Artiodactyla > Eschrichtiidae > Eschrichtius > Eschrichtius robustus. The sequence goes on along the minus strand of NC_090830.1, from coordinate 40,431,959 downwards.
TCTAGACATGGTCAATCCAGGTGGCATCACAGCCCCTGAATGAATTTTGTAAGAATTTCTCTCTCTTTCACTGTCTTTGTTTCACGGGTTTTTAAAATTATTTGAGTTTTATAATGGGGTTTAGCTGCTTTTCACTGCTGTGTTTATGCAGCTTTACACCCACTTGACTCACTTACAGAGAGATATCAATACATAGGTTTTAAGATTCTTACTAGTCAGATATATTCTTGGGCGGTGAATAGGGGGTGTTGAGTCCAGTTCCCTGAGCAAGGAGTAGGTCTTGTCTATTACGTATTGGGTTTATGGAACGGTATCTGAGCTAATTTGAAACCCTTGTTTTATGCATCACCCCACCTCACGTTTCCCGTTAGGCAGCCATAGTGTCTTTTCTAACCGTGTGACTCTGTTCTGTTTTGTAATTCAGTTCAAGGGTAGCGGTTTTTACATTCCCTCTATAAGTGATATCTTATGATAAGTGTCTTTTTCTGCGTGACTTATTTCACTTAGAATCCTCGTACCTAAATCCACTCATCATGCTGCTACTAGCCTTATGACGTTGATTTCATGGCTGAGTGATATTCCATTGTACATAAGGAGCACAACTTCTTTATCCATTTTTCTCTTTCCTGGGATATTTAAGGTGTAACGAAGTGGAGGTTCTTGTCAACAGAGCAGCCCTAAACTTTGGGGTGCTTGTGTCTTGCTGATTTTTAGTTTTCCCAATTTATACGCCCATGAGTGGAAGTGCCCTATGCTCTCTAAGCTGAGTTTTGTAAATGTTTCAGGACACACCGTACACTTCTCCAGAGTGGCTGTTGGCAATTTACATCCCGCCCATCAGCGTAGCAAGGCTCCCGTTTCTCCGTGGCCTTTCCTGCATTTCTGGTTTTGACACTTTATTCAGCATGGCCCTTTTGACCGATGGGAAGCGAGACTTCTTTGTAGCGCTGATTTGCCTTTCCAGGTTGCTTGGTTGGCCAAAAAGGGCGTATGTGTTTTTTCCTGAATATATTCAGGAAAAAACGCATACGCCCTTTTTGGCCAAGGGCATCATTGTCGAGATTTTGCCGCTTTTCCTGTGCTTTAAAGGCGATTCGAATCTGCCTGCTGAAATCTGTTTCCTGCAATTCTGCCTTGCTTTCAAATCCTCTTTGTTGCCTTCCCTCAATATATTTGTAGACGAGAGTTATCATTTATAAGTCTGCAGGTTTGTGAATTGCAGTGCCCCTGAGCTCCATTTTTCAACTCGCTCTCTTGGGAGCTGGCCGCAAAAGCGCAGGATTGCTTTAGGCACTATTCTGCTTCCGGGCGGCAGACTGAGCCTCTGGTTAATTCTTCTTCCTGATGGGAAAATAGAGTGACCTGTGCCTGTCCCAACACCTAGAGCTAGTCTCTCATTGGTTCCCCGTCTTCCCGTTCATCCTCAGTTCAAATTGCCACCTGTATGGAACAGGAGGTTAAAGGTGCTGATTCTCCAAGGAGGGAGATTGCTAGTAAAGCGGCTGGAATGGCGAACCCGAGCACAAGGAGATGAGAAATGAGGTGCGTTTTAGAAACCTTTCCCGATCACTCGGTGGACCATCTTCTGGGTTTCTCATGCATGTTTTCGATGTAGGCAGATGCCCTTGAACCTAGAGATTTGGGACCCATGGGATGGGTACCACGCAGTATTACTTTAAAGCGTCTGCGTTTGCTCACCCAACCTCACCAAACCTCTCAGCCCTAAGAGTGTCCACCCTTATGTCTCAATCAGCTGCGGGTCTAGACATGGTCAATCCAGGTGGCATCACAACCCCTGAACGAATTTTGTAAGAATTTCTCTCTCTTTCACTGTCTTTGTTTCACGGGTTTTTAAAATTATTTGAGTTTTATAATGGGGTTTAGCTGCTTTTCACTGCTGTGTTTATGCAGCTTTACACCCACTTGACTCACTTACAGAGAGATATCAATACATAGGTTTTAAGATTCTTACTAGTCAGATATATTCTTGGGCGGTGAATAGGGGGTGTTGAGTCCAGTTCCCTGAGCAAGGAGTAGGTCTTGTCTATTACGTATTGGGTTTATGGAACGGTATCTGAGCTAATTTGAAACCCTTGTTTTAGGCATCACCCCACCTCACCTTTCCCGTTAGGCAGCCATAGTGTGTTTTCTAACCGTGTGACTCTGTTCTGTTTTGTAATTCAGTTCAAGGGTAGCGGTTTTTACATTCCCTCTATAAGTGATATCTTATGATAAGTGTCTTTTTCTGTGTGACTTATTTCACTTAGAATCGTCGTACCTAAATCCACTCATCATGCTGCTACTAGCCTTATGAGGTTGATTTCATGGCTGAGTGATAATCCATTGTACATAAGGAGCACAACTTCTTTATCCATTTTTCTCTTTCCTGGGATATTTAAGGTGTAACGAAGTGGAGGTTCTTGTCAACAGAGAAGCCCTAAACTTTGGGGTGCTTGTGTCTTGCTGATTTTTAGTTTTCCCAATGTATACGCCCATGAGTGGAAGTGCCCTATGCTCTCTAAGCTGAGTTTTGTAAATGTTTCAGGACACACCGTACTCTTCTCCAGAGTGGCTGTTGGCCATTTACATCCCGCCCATCAGCGTAGCAAGGCTCCCGTTTCTCCGTGGCCTGTCCTGCATTTCTGGTTTTGACACTTTATTCAGCATGGCCCTTTTGACCGATGGGAAGCGAGACTTCTTTGTAGCGCTGATTTGCCTTTCCAGGTTGCTTGGTTGGCCAAAAAGGGCGTATGCGTTTTTTCCTGAATATATTCAGGAAAAAACGCATACGCCCTTTTTGGCCAAGGGCATCATTGTCGAGGTTTTGCCGCTTTTCCTGTGCTTTAAAGGCGATTCGAATCTGCCTCCTGAAATCTGTTTCCTGCAATTCTGCCTTGCTTTCAAATCCTCTTTGTTGCCTTCCCTCAATATATTTGTAGACGAGAGTTATCATTTATAAGTCTGCAGGTTTGTGAATTGCAGTGCCCCTGAGCTCCATTTTTCAACTCGCTCTCTTGGGAGCTGGCCGCAAAAGCGCAGGATTGCTTTAGGCCCTATTCTGCTTCCGGGCGGCAGACTGAGCCTGTGGTTAATTCTTCTTCCTGATGGGAAACTAGAGTGACCTGTGCCTGTCCCAACACCTAGAGCTAGTCTCTCATTGGTTCCCCGTCTTCCCTTTCATCCTCAGTTCAAATTGCCACCTGTATGGAACAGGAGGTTAAAGGTGCTGATTCTCCAAGGAGGGAGATTGCTAGTAAAGCGGCTGGAATGGCGAACCCGAGCACAAGGAGATGAGAAATGAGGTGCTTTTTAGAAACCTTTCCCGATCACTCGGTGGACCATCTTCTGGGTTTCTCATGCATGTTTTCGATGTAGGAAGATGCCCTTGAACCTGGAGATTTGGGACCCATGGGATGGGTACCACGCAGTATTACTTTAAAGCGTCTGCGTTTGCTCACCCAACCTCACCAAACCTCTCAGCCCTAAGAGTGTCCACCCTTATGTCTCAATCAGCTGCGGGTCTAGACATGGTCAATCCAGGTGGCATCACAGCCCCTGAACGAATTTTGTAAGAATTTCTCTCTCTTTCACTGTCTTTGTTTCACGGGTTTTTAAAATTATTTGAGTTTTATAATGGGGTTTAGCTGCTTTTCACTGCTGTGTTTATGCAGCTTTACACCCACTTGACTCACTTACAGAGAGATATCAATACATAGGTTTTAAGATTCTTACTAGTCAGATATATTCTTGGGCGGTGAATAGGTGGTGTTGAGTCCAGTTCCCTGAGCAAGGAGTAGGTCTTCTCTATTACGTATTGGGTTTATGGAACGGTATCTGAGCTAATTTGAAACCCTTGTTTTATGCATCACCCCACCTCACCTTTCCCGTTAGGCAGCCATAGTGTCTTTTCTAACCGTGTGACCCTGTTCTGTTTTGTAATTCAGTTCAAGGATAGCGGTTTTTACATTCCCTCTATAAGTGATATCTTATGATAAGTGTCTTTTTCTGCGTGACTTATTTGACTTAGAATCGTCGTACCTAAATCCACTCATCATGCTGCTACTAGCCTTATGACGTTGATTTCATGGCTGAGTGATATTCCATTGTACATAAGGAGCACAACTTCTTTATCCATTTTTCTCTTTCCTGGGATATTTAAGGTGTAACGAAGTGGAGGTTCTTGTCAACAGAGCAGCCCTAAACTTTGGGGTGCTTGTGTCTTGCTGATTTTTAGTTTTCCCAATGTATACGCCCATGAGTGGAAGTGCCCTATGCTCTCTAAGCTGAGTTTTGTAAATGTTTCAGGACACACCGTACACTTCTCCAGAGTGGCTGTTGGCAATTTACATCCTGCCCATCAGCGTAGCAAGGCTCCCGTTTCTCCGTGGCCTGTCCTGCATTTCTGGTTTTGACACTTTATTCAGCATGGCCCTTTTGACCGATGGGAAGCGAGACTTCTTTGTAGCGCTGATTTGCCTTTCCAGGTTGCTTGGTTGGCCAAAAAGGGCGTATGCGTTTTTTCCTGAATATATTCAGGAAAAAACGCATACGCCCTTTTTGGCCAAGGGCATCATTGTCGAGGTTTTGCCGCTTTTCCTGTGCTTTAAAGGCGATTCGAATCTGCCTGCTGAAATCTGTTTCCTGCAATTCTGCCTTGCTTTCAAATCCTCTTTGTTGCCTTCCCTCAATATATTTGTAGACGAGAGTTATCATTTATAAGTCTGCAGGTTTGTGAATTGCAGTGCCCCTGAGCTCCATTTTTCAACTCGCTCTCTTGGGAGCTGGCCGCAAAAGCGCAGGATTGCTTTAGGCACTATTCTGCTTCCGGGCGGCAGACTGAGCCTCTGGTTAATTCTTCTTCCTGATGGGAAAATAGAGTGACCTGTGCCTGTCCCAACACCTAGAGCTAGTCTCTCATTGGTTCCCCGTCTTCCCGTTCATCCTCAGTTCAAATTGCCACCTGTATGGAACAGGAGGTTAAAGGTGCTGATTCTCCAAGGAGGGAGATTGCTAGTAAAGCGGCTGGAATGGCGAACCCGAGCACAAGGAGATGAGAAATGAGGTGCGTTTTAGAAACCTTTCCCGATCACTCGGTGGACCATCTTCTGGGTTTCTCATGCATGTTTTCGATGTAGGCAGATGCCCTTGAACCTGGAGATTTGGGACCCATGGGATGGGTACCACGCAGTATTACTTTAAAGCGTCTGCGTTTGCTCACCCAACCTCACCAAACCTCTCAGCCCTAAGAGTGTCCACCCTTATGTCTCAATCAGCTGCGGGTCTAGACATGGTCAATCCAGGTGGCATCACAGCCCCTGAACGAATTTTGTAAGAATTTCTCTCTCTCTCACTGTCTTTGTTTCACGGGTTTTTAAAATTATTTGAGTTTTATAATGGGGTTTAGCTGCTTTTCACTGCTGTGTTTATGCAGCTTTACACCCACTTGACTCACTTACAGAGAGATATCAATACATAGGTTTTAAGATTCTTACTAGTCAGATATATTCTTGGGCGGTGAATAGGGGGTGTTGAGTCCAGTTCCCTGAGCAAGGAGTAGGTCTTGTCTATTACGTATTGGGTTTATGGAACGGTACCTGAGCTAATTTGAAACCCTTGTTTTATGCATCACCCCACCTCACCTTTCCCGTTAGGCAGCCATAGTGTCTTTTCTAACCGTGTGACCCTGTTCTGTTTTGTAATTCAGTTCAAGGGTAGCGGTTTTTACATTCCCTCTATAAGTGATATCTTATGATAAGTGTCTTTTTCTGCGTGACTTATTTGACTTAGAATCGTCGTACCTAAATCCACTCATCATGCTGCTACTAGCCTTATGACGTTGATTTCATGGCTGAGTGATATTCCATTGTACATAAGGAGCACAACTTCTTTATCCATTTTTCTCTTTCCTGGGTTATTTAAGGTGTAACGAAGTGGAGGTTCTTGTCAACAGAGCAGCCCTAAACTTTGGGGTGCTTGTGTCTTGCTGATTTTTAGTTTTCCCAATGTATACGCCCATGAGTGGAAGTGCCCTATGCTCTCTAAGCTGAGTTTTGTAAATGTTTCAGGACACACCGTACACTTCTCCAGAGTGGCTGTTGGCAATTTACATCCCGCCCATCAGCGTAGCAAGGCTCCCGTTTCTCCGTGGCCTGTCCTGCATTTCTGGTTTTGACACTTTATTCAGCATGGCCCTTTTGACCGATGGGAAGCGAGACTTCTTTGTAGCGCTGATTTGCCTTTCCAGGTTGCTTGGTTGGCCAAAAAGGGCGTATGCGTTTTTTCCTGAATATATTCAGGAAAAAACGCATACGCCCTTTTTGGCCAAGGGCATTATTGTCGAGGTTTTGCCGCTTTTCCTGTGCTTTAAAGGCGATTCGAATCTGCCTCCTGAAATCTGTTTCCTGCAATTCTGCCTTGCTTTCAAATCCTCTTTGTTGCCTTCCCTCAATATATTTGTAGACGAGAGTTATCATTTATAAGTCTGCAGGTTTGTGAATTGCAGTGCCCCTGAGCTCCATTTTTCAACTCGCTCTCTTGGGAGCTGGCCGCAAAAGCGCAGGATTGCTTTAGGCCCTATTCTGCTTCCGGGCGGCAGACTGAGCCTCTGGTTATTTCTTCTTCCTGATGGGAAACTAGAGTGACCTGTGCCTGTCCCAACACCTAGAGCTAGTCTCTCATTGGTTCCCCGTCTTCCCGTTCATCCTCAGTTCAAATTGCCACCTGTATGGAACAGGAGGTTAAAGGTGCTGATTCTCCAAGGAGGGAGATTGCTAGTAAAGCGGCTGGAATGGCGAACCCGAGCACAAGGAGATGAGAAATGAGGTGCGTTTTAGAAACCTTTCCCGATCACTCGGTGGACCATCTTCTGGGTTTCTCATGCATGTTTTCGATGTAGGCAGATGCCCTTGAACCTAGAGATTTGGGACCCATGGGATGGGTACCACGCAGTATTACTTTAAAGCGTCTGCGTTTGCTCATCCAACCTCACCAAACCTCTCAGCCCTAAGAGTGTCCACCCTTATGTCTCAATCAGCTGCGGGTCTAGACATGGTCAATCCAGGTGGCATCACAGCCCCTGAACGAATTTTGTAAGAATTTCTCTCTGTTTCACTGTCTTTGTTTCACGGGTTTTTAAAATTAATTGAGTTTTATAATGGGGTTTAGCTGCTTTTCACTGCTGTGTTTATGCAGCTTTACACCCACTTGACTCACTTACAGAGAGATATCAATACATAGGTTTTAAGATTCTTACTAGTCAGATATATTCCTGGGCGGTGAATAGGGGGTGTTGAGTCCAGTTCCCTGAGCAAGGAGTAGGTCTTGTCTATTACGTATTGGGTTTATGGAACGGTATCTGAGCTAATTTGAAACCCTTGTTTTAGGCATCACCCCACCTCACCTTTCCCGTTAGGCAGCCATAGTGTCTTTTCTAACCGTGTGACTCTGTTCTGTTTTGTAATTCAGTTCAAGGGTAGCGGTTTTTACATTCCCTCTATAAGTGATATCTTATGATAAGTGTCTTTTTCTGTGTGACTTATTTGACTTAGAATCGTCGTACCTAAATCCACTCATCATGCTGCTACTAGCCTTATGACGTTGATTTCATGGCCGAGTGATATTCCTTTGTACATAAGGACCACAACTTCTTTATCCATTTTTCTCTTTCCTGGGATATTTAAGGTGTAACGAAGTGGAGGTTCTTGTCAACAGAGCAGCCCTAAACTTTGGGGTGCTTGTGTCTTGCTGATTTTTAGTTTTCCCATTTTATACGCCCATGAGTGGAAGTGCCCTATGCTCTCTAAGCTGAGTTTTGTAAATGTTTCAGGACACACCGTACACTTCTCCAGAGTGGCTGTTGGCAATTTACATCCCGCCCATCAGCGTAGCAAGGCTCCCGTTTCTCCGTGGCCTGTCCTGCATTTCTGGTTTTGACACTTTATTCAGCATGGCCCTTTTGACCGATGGGAAGCGAGACTTCTTTGTAGCGCTGATTTGCCTTTCCAGGTTGCTTGGTTGGCCAAAAAGGGCGTATGCGTTTTGTCCTGAATATATTCAGGAAAAAACGCATATGCCCTTTTTGGCCAAGGGCATCATTGTCGAGGTTTTGCCGCTTTTCCTGTGCTTTAAAGGCGATTCGAATCTGCCTCCTGAAATCTGTTTCCTGCAATTCTGCCTTGCTTTCAAATCCTCTTTGTTGCCTTCCCTCAATATATTTGTAGACGAGAGTTATCATTTATAAGTCTGCAGGTTTGTGAATTGCAGTGCCCCTGAGCTCCATTTTTCAACTCGCTCTCTTGGGAGCTGGCCTCAAAAGCGCAGGATTGCTTTAGGCCCTATTCTGCTTCCGGGCGGCAGACTGAGCCTGTGGTTAAGTCTTCTTCCTGATGGGAAAATAGAGTGACCTGTGCCTGTCCCAACACCTAGAGCTAGTCTCTCATTGGTTCCCCGTCTTCCCGTTCATCCTCAGTTCAAATTGCCACCTGTATGGAACAGGAGGTTAAAGGTGCTGATTCTCCAAGGAGGGAGATTGCTAGTAAAGCGGCTGGAATGGCGAACCCGAGCACAAGGAGATGAGAAAGGAGGTGCGTTTTAGAAACCTTTCCCGATCACTCGGTGGACCATCTTCTGGGTTTCTCATGCATGTTTTCGATGTAGGAAGATGCCCTTGAGCCTGGAGATTTGGGACCCATGGGATGGGTACCACGCAGTATTACTTTAAAGCGTCTGCGTTTGCTCACCCAACCTCACCAAACCTCTCAGCCCCAAGAGTGTCCACCCTTATGTCTCAATCAGCCTCGGGTCTAGATATGGTCAATCCAGGTGGCATCACAGCCCCTGAACGAATTTTGTAAGAATTTCTCTCTGTTTCACTGTCTTTGTTTCACGGGTTTTTAAAATTAATCGAGTTTTATAATGGGGTTTAGCTGCTTTTCACTGCTGTGTTTATGCAGCTTTACACCCACTTGACTCACTTACAGAGAGATATCAATACATAGGTTTTAAGATTCTTACTAGTCAGATATATTCCTGGGCGGTGAATAGGGGGTGTTGAGTCCAGTTCCCTGAGCAAGGAGTAGGTCTTGTCTATTACGTATTGGGTTTATGGAACGGTATCTGAGCTAATTTGAAACCCTTGTTTTAGGCATCACCCCACCTCACCTTTCCCGTTAGGCAGCCATAGTGTGTTTTCTAACCGTGTGACTCTGTTCTGTTTTGTAATTCAGTTCAAGGGTAGCGGTTTTTACATTCCCTCTATAAGTGATATCTTATGATAAGTGTCTTTTTCTGTGTGACTTATTTGACTTAGAATCGTCGTACCTAAATCCACTCATCATGCTGCTACTAGCCTTATGACGTTGATTTCATGGCTGAGTGATATTCCTTTGTACATAAGGACCACAACTTCTTTATCCATTTTTCTCTTTCCTGGGATATTTAAGGTGTAACGAAGTGGAGGTTCTTGTCAACAGAGCAGCCCTAAACTTTGGGGTGCTTGTGTCTTGCTGATTTTTAGTTTTCCCATTTTATACGCCCATGAGTGGAAGTGCCCTATGCTCTCTAAGCTGAGTTTTGTAAATGTTTCAGGACACACCGTACACTTCTCCAGAGTGGCTGTTGGCAATTTACATCCCGCCCATCAGCGTAGCAAGGCTCCCGTTTCTCCGTGGCCTGTCCTGCATTTCTGGTTTTGACACTTTATTCAGCATGGCCCTTTTGACCGATGGGAAGCGAGACTTCTTTGTAGCGCTGATTTGCCTTTCCAGATTGCTTGGTTGGCCAAAAAGGGCGTATGCGTTTTGTCCTGAATATATTCAGGAAAAAACGCATACGCCCTTTTTGGCCAAGGGCATCATTGTCGAGGTTTTGCCGCTTTTCCTGTGCTTTAAAGGCGATTCGAATCTGCCTCCTGAAATCTGTTTCCTGCAATTCTGCCTTGCTTTCAAATCCTCTTTGTTGCCTTCCCTCAATATATTTGTAGACGAGAGTTATCATTTATAAGTCTGCAGGTTTGTGAATTGCAGTGCCCCTGAGTTCCATTTTTCAACTCGCTCTCTTGGGAGCTGGCCTCAAAAGCGCAGGATTGCTTTAGGCCCTATTCTGCTTCCGGGCGGCAGACTGAGCCTGTGGTTAAGTCTTCTTCCTGATGGGAAAATAGAGTGACCTGTGCCTGTCCCAACACCTAGAGCTAGTCTCTCATTGGTTCCCCGTCTTCCCGTTCATCCTCAGTTCAAATTGCCACCTGTATGGAACAGGAGGTTAAAGGTGCTGATTCTCCAAGGAGGGAGATTGCTAGTAAAGCGGCTGGAATGGCGAACCCGAGCACAAGGAGATGAGAAAGGAGGTGCGTTTTAGAAACCTTTCCCGATCACTCGGTGGACCATCTTCTGGGTTTCTCATGCATGTTTTCGATGTAGGAAGATGCCCTTGAGCCTGGAGATTTGGGACCCATGGGATGGGTACCACGCAGTATTACTTTAAAGCGTCTGCGTTTGCTCACCCAACCTCACCAAACCTCTCAGCCCCAAGAGTGTCCACCCTTATGTCTCAATCAGCCTCGGGTCTAGATATGGTCAATCCAGGTGGCATCACAGCCCCTGAACGAATTTTGTAAGAATTTCTCTCTGTTTCACTGTCTTTGTTTCACGGGTTTTTAAAATTAATCGAGTTTTATAATGGGGTTTAGCTGCTTTTCACTGCTGTGTTTATGCAGCTTTACACCCACTTGACTCACTTACAGAGAGATATCAATACATAGGTTTTAAGATTCTTACTAGTCAGATATATTCCTGGGCGGTGAATAGGGGGTGTTGAGTCCAGTTCCCTGAGCAAGGAGTAGGTCTTGTCTATTACGTATTGGGTTTATGGAACGGTATCTGAGCTAATTTGAAACCCTTGTTTTAGGCATCACCCCACCTCACCTTTCCCGTTAGGCAGCCATAGTGTGTTTTCTAACCGTGTGACTCTGTTCTGTTTTGTAATTCAGTTCAAGGGTAGCGGTTTTTACATTCCCTCTATAAGTGATATCTTATGATAAGTGTCTTTTTCTGTGTGACTTATTTGACTTAGAATCGTCGTACCTAAATCCACTCATCATGCTGCTACTAGCCTTATGACGTTGATTTCATGGCTGAGTGATATTCCTTTGTACATAAGGACCACAACTTCTTTATCCATTTTTCTCTTTCCTGGGATATTTAAGGTGTAACGAAGTGGAGGTTCTTGTCAACAGAGCAGCCCTAAACTTTGGGGTGCTTGTGTCTTGCTGATTTTTAGTTTTCCCATTTTATACGCCCATGAGTGGAAGTGCCCTATGCTCTCTAAGCTGAGTTTTGTAAATGTTTCAGGACACACCGTACACTTCTCCAGAGTGGCTGTTGGCAATTTACATCCCGCCCATCAGCGTAGCAAGGCGCCCGTTTCTCCGTGGCCTGTCCTGCATTTCTGGTTTTGACACTTTATTCAGCATGGCCCTTTTGACCGATGGGAAGCGAGACTTCTTTGTAGCGCTGATTTGCCTTTCCAGGTTGCTTGGTTGGCCAAAAAGGGCGTATGCGTTTTGTCCTGAATATATTCAGGAAAAAACGCATACGCCCTTTTTGGCCAAGGGCATCATTGTCGAGGTTTTGCCGCTTTTCCTGTGCTTTAAAGGCGATTCGAATCTGCCTCCTGAAATCTGTTTCCTGCAATTCTGCCTTGCTTTCAAATCCTCGTTGTTGCCTTCCCTCAATATATTTGTAGACGAGAGTTATCATTTATACGTCTGCAGGTTTGTGAATTGCAGTGCCCCTGAGCTCCATTTTTCAACTCGCTCTCTTGGGAGCTGGCCGCAAAAGCGCAGGATTGCTTTAGGCCCTATTCTGCTTCCGGGCGGCAGACTGATCCTGTGCTTAATTCTTCTTCCTGATGGGAAAATAGAGTGACCTGTGCCTGTCCCAACACCTAGAGCTAGTCTCTCATTGGTTCCCCGTCTTCCCGTTCATCCTCAGTTCAAATTGCCACCTGTATGGAACAGGAGGTTAAAGGTGCTGATTCTCCAAGGAGGGAGATTGCTAGTAAAGCGGCTGGAATGGCGAACCCGAGCACAAGGAGATGAGAAAGGAGGTGCGTTTTAGAAACCTTTCCCGATCACTCGGTGGACCATCTTCTGGGTTTCTCATGCATGTTTTCGATGTAGGAAGATGCCCTTGAGCCTGGAGATTTGGGACCCATGGGATGGGTACCACGCAGTATTACTTTAAAGCGTCTGCGTTTGCTCACCCAACCTCACCAAACCTCTCAGCCCCAAGAGTGTCCACCCTTATGTCTCAATCAGCCTCGGGTCTAGATATGGTCAATCCAGGTGGCATCACAGCCCCTGAACGAATTTTGTAAGAATTTCTCTCTGTTTCACTGTCTTTGTTTCACGGGTTTTTAAAATTAATTGAGTTTTATAATGGGGTTTAGCTGCTTTTCACTGCTGTGTTTATGCAGCTTTACACCCACTTGACTCACTTACAGAGAGATATCAATACATAGGTTTTAAGATTCTTACTAGTCAGATATATTCCTGGGCGGTGAATAGGGGGTGTTGAGTCCAGTTCCCTGAGCAAGGAGTAGGTCTTGTCTATTACGTATTGGGTTTATGGAACGGTATCTGAGCTAATTTGAAACCCTTGTTTTAGGCATCACCCCACCTCACCTTTCCCGTTAGGCAGCCATAGTGTCTTTTCTAACCGTGTGACTCTGTTCTGTTTTGTAATTCAGTTCAAGGGTAGCGGTTTTTACATTCCCTCTATAAGTGATATCTTATGATAAGTGTCTTTTTCTGTGTGACTTATTTGACTTAGAATCGTCGTACCTAAATCCACTCATCATGCTGCTACTAGCCTTATGACGTTGATTTCATGGCTGAGTGATATTCCTTTGTACATAAGGACCACAACTTCTTTATCCATTTTTCTCTTTCCTGGGATATTTAAGGTGTAACGAAGTGGAGGTTCTTGTCAACAGAGCAGCCCTAAACTTTGGGGTGCCTGTGTCTTTCTGATTTTTAGTTTTCCCAATTTATACGCCCATGAGTGGAAGTGCCCTATGCTCTCTAAGCTGAGTTTTGTAAATGTTTCAGGACACACCGTACACTTCTCCAGAGTGGCTGTTGGCAATTTACATCCCGCCCATCAGCGTAGCAAGGCTCCCGTTTCTCCGTGGCCTGTCCTGCATTTCTGGTTTTGACACTTTATTCAGCATGGCCCTTTTGACCGATGGGAAGCGAGACTTCTTTGTAGCGCTGATTTGCCTTTCCAGGTTGCTTGGTTGGCCAAAAAGGGCGTATGCGTTTTGTCCTGAATATATTCAGGAAAAAACGCATACGCCCTTTTTGGCCAAGGGCATCATTGTCGAGGTTTTGCCGCTTTTCCTGTGCTTTAAAGGCGATTCGAATCTGCCTCCTGAAATCTGTTTCCTGCAATTCTGCCTTGCTTTCAAATCCTCTTTGTTGCCTTCCCTCAATATATTTGTAGACGAGAGTTATCATTTATAAGTCTGCAGGTTTGTGAATTGCAGTGACCCTGAGCTCCATTTTTCAACTCGCTCTCTTGGGAGCTGGCCGCAAAAGCGCAGGATTGCTTTAGGCCCTATTCTGCTTCCGGGCGGCAGACTGAGCCTGTGGTTAAGTCTTCTTCCTGATGGGAAAATAGAGTGACCTGTGCCTGTCCCAACACCTAGAGCTAGTCTCTCATTGGTTCCCCGTCTTCCCGTTCATCCTCAGTTCAAATTGCCACCTGTATGGAACAGGAGGTTAAAGGTGCTGATTCTCCAAGGAGGGAGATTGCTAGTAAAGCGGCTGGAATGGCGAACCCGAGCACAAGGAGATGAGAAAGGAGGTGCGTTTTAGAAACCTTTCCCGATCACTCGGTGGACCATCTTCTGGGTTTCTCATGCATGTTTTCGATGTAGGAAGATGCCCTTGAACCTGGAGATTTGGGACCCATGGGATGGGTACCACGCAGTATTACTTTAAAGCGTCTGCGTTTGCTCACCCAACCTCACCAAACCTCTCAGCCCCAAGAGTGTCCACCCTTATGTCTCAATCAGCCTCGGGTCTAGATATGGTCAATCCAGGTGGCATCACAGCCCCTGAACGAATTTTGTAAGAATTTCTCTCTGTTTCACTGTCTTTGTTTCACGGGTTTTTAAAATTAATCGAGTTTTATAATGGGGTTTAGCTGCTTTTCACTGCTGTGTTTATGCAGCTTTACACCCACTTGACTCACTTACAGAGAGATATCAATACATAGGTTTTAAGATTCTTACTAGTCAGATATATTCCTGGGCGGTGAATAGGGGGTGTTGAGTCCAGTTCCCTGAGCAAGGAGTAGGTCTTGTCTATTACGTATTGGGTTTATGGAACGGTATCTGAGCTAATTTGAAACCCTTGTTTTAGGCATCACCCCACCTCACCTTTCCCGTTAGGCAGCCATAGTGTGTTTTCTAACCGTGTGACTCTGTTCTGTTTTGTAATTCAGTTCAAGGGTAGCGGTTTTTACATTCCCTCTATAAGTGATATCTTATGATAAGTGTCTTTTTCTGTGTGACTTATTTGACTTAGAATCGTCGTACCTAAATCCACTCATCATGCTGCTACTAGCCTTATGACGTTGATTTCATGGCTGAGTGATATTCCTTTGTACATAAGGACCACAACTTCTTTATCCATTTTTCTCTTTCCTGGGATATTTAAGGTGTAACGAAGTGGAGGTTCTTGTCAACAGAGCAGCCCTAAACTTTGGGGTGCTTGTGTCTTGCTGATTTTTAGTTTTCCCATTTTATACGCCCATGAGTGGAAGTGCCCTATGCTCTCTAAGCTGAGTTTTGTAAATGTTTCAGGACACACCGTACACTTCTCCAGAGTGGCTGTTGGCAATTTACATCCCGCCCATCAGCGTAGCAAGGCTCCCGTTTCTCCGTGGCCTGTCCTGCATTTCTGGTTTTGACACTTTATTCAGCATGGCCCTTTTGACCGATGGGAAGCGAGACTTCTTTGTAGCGCTGATTTGCCTTTCCAGGTTGCTTGGTTGGCCAAAAAGGGCGTATGCGTTTTGTCCTGAATATATTCAGGAAAAAACGCATACGCCCTTTTTGGCCAAGGGCATCATTGTCGAGGTTTTGCCGCTTTTCCTGTGCTTTAAAGGCGATTCGAATCTGCCTCCTGAAATCTGTTTCCTGCAATTCTGCCTTGCTTTCAAATCCTCGTTGTTGCCTTCCCTCAATATATTTGTAGACGAGAGTTATCATTTATACGTCTGCAGGTTTGTGAATTGCAGTGCCCCTGAGCTCCATTTTTCAACTCGCTCTCTTGGGAGCTGGCCGCAAAAGCGCAGGATTGCTTTAGGCCCTATTCTGCTTCCGGGCGGCAGACTGATCCTGTGCTTAATTCTTCTTCCTGATGGGAAAATAGAGTGACCTGTGCCTGTCCCAACACCTAGAGCTAGTCCCTCATTGGTTCCCCGTCTTCCCGTTCATCCTCAGTTCAAATTGCCACCTGTATGGAACAGGAGGTTAAAGGTGCTGATTCTCCAAGGAGGGAGATTGCTAGTAAAGCGGCTGGAATGGCGAACCCGAGCACAAGGAGATGAGAAAGGAGGTGCGTTTTAGAAACCTTTCCCGATCACTCGGTGGACCATCTTCTGGGTTTCTCATGCATGTTTTCGATGTAGGAAGATGCCCTTGAGCCTGGAGATTTGGGACCCATGGGATGGGTACCACGCAGTATTACTTTAAAGCGTCTGCGTTTGCTCACCCAACCTCACCAAACCTCTCAGCCCCAAGAGTGTCCACCCTTATGTCTCAATCAGCCTCGGGTCTAGATATGGTCAATCCAGGTGGCATCACAGCCCCTGAACGAATTTTGTAAGAATTTCTCTCTGTTTCACTGTCTTTGTTTCACGGGTTTTTAAAATTAATTGAGTTTTATAATGGGGTTTAGCTGCTTTTCACTGCTGTGTTTATGCAGCTTTACACCCACTTGACTCACTTACAGAGAGATATCAATACATAGGTTTTAAGATTCTTACAAGTCAGATATATTCCTGGGCGGTGAATAGGGGGTGTTGAGTCCAGTTCCCTGAGCAAGGAGTAGGTCTTGTCTATTACGTATTGGGTTTATGGAACGGTATCTGAGCTAATTTGAAACCCTTGTTTTAGGCATCACCCCACCTCACCTTTCCCGTTAGGCAGCCATAGTGTCTTTTCTAACCGTGTGACTCTGTTCTGTTTTGTAATTCAGTTCAAGGGTAGCGGTTTTTACATTCCCTCTATAAGTGATATCTTATGATAAGTGTCTTTTTCTGTGTGACTTATTTCACTTAGAATCGTCGTACCTAAATCCACTCATCATGCTGCTACTAGCCTTATGACGTTGATTTCATGGCTGAGTGATATTCCTTTGTACATAAGGACCACAACTTCTTTATCCATTTTTCTCTTTCCTGGGATATTTAAGGTGTAACGAAGTGGAGGTTCTTGTCAACAGAGCAGCCCTAAACTTTGGGGTGCTTGTGTCTTGCTGATTTTTAGTTTTCCCATTTTATACGCCCATGAGTGGAAGTGCCCTATGCTCTCTAAGCTGAGTTTTGTAAATGTTTCAGGACACACCGTACACTTCTCCAGAGTGGCTGTTGGCAATTTACATCCCGCCCATCAGCGTAGCAAGGCTCCCGTTTCTCCGTGGCCTGTCCTGCATTTCTGGTTTTGACACTTTATTCAGCATGGCCCTTTTGACCGATGGGAAGCGAGACTTCTGTGTAGCGCTGATTTGCCTTTCCAGGTTGCTTGGTTGGCCAAAAAGGGCGTATGCGTTTTGTCCTGAATATATTCAGGAAAAAACGCATACGCCCTTTTTGGCCAAGGGCATCATTGTCGAGGTTTTGCCGCTTTTCCAGTGCTTTAAAGGCGATTCGAATCTGCCTCCTGAAATCTGTTTCCTGCAATTCTGCCTTGCTTTCAAATCCTCTTTGTTGCCTTCCCTCAATATATTTGTAGACGAGAGTTATCATTTATAAGTCTGCAGGTTTGTGAATTGCAGTGCCCCTGAGCTCCATTTTTCAACTCGCTCTCTTGGGAGCTGGCCGCAAAAGCGCAGGATTGCTTTAGGCCCTATTCTGCTTCCGGGCGGCAGACTGAGCCTGTGGTTAAGTCTTCTTCCTGATGGGAAACTAGAGTGACCTGTGCCTGTCCCAACACCTAGAGCTAGTCTCTCATTGGTTCCCCGTCTTCCCGTTCATCCTCAGTTCAAATTGCCACCTGTATGGAACAGGAGGTTAAAGGTGCTGATTCTCCAAGGAGGGAGATTGCTAGTAAAGCGGCTGGAATGGCGAACCCGAGCACAAGGAGATGAGAAAGGAGGTGCGTTTTAGAAACCTTTCCCGATCACTCGGTGGACCATCTTCTGGGTTTCTCATGCATGTTTTCGATGTAGGAAGATGCCCTTGAGCCTGGAGATTTGGGACCCATGGGATGGGTACCACGCAGTATTACTTTAAAGCGTCTGCGTTTGCTCACCCAACCTCACCAAACCTCTCAGCCCCAAGAGTGTCCACCCTTATGTCTCAATCAGCCTCGGGTCTAGATATGGTCAATCCAGGTGGCATCACAGCCCCTGAACGAATTTTGTAAGAATTTCTCTCTGTTTCACTGTCTTTGTTTCACGGGTTTTTAAAATTAATTGAGTTTTATAATGGGGTTTAGCTGCTTTTCACTGCTGTGTTTATGCAGCTTTACACCCACTTGACTCACTTACAGAGAGATATCAATACATAGGTTTTAAGATTCTTACTAGTCAGATATATTCCTGGGCGGTGAATAGGGGGTGTTGAGTCCAGTTCCCTGAGCAAGGAGTAGGTCTTGTCTATTACGTATTGGGTTTATGGAACGGTATCTGAGCTAATTTGAAACCCTTGTTTTAGGCATCACCCCACCTCACCTTTCCCGTTAGGCAGCCATAGTGTGTTTTCTAACCGTGTGACTCTGTTCTGTTTTGTAATTCAGTTCAAGGGTAGCGGTTTTTACATTCCCTCTATAAGTGATATCTTATGATAAGTGTCTTTTTCTGTGTGACTTATTTGACTTAGAATCGTCGTACCTAAATCCACTCATCATGCTGCTACTAGCCTTATGACGTTGATTTCATGGCCGAGTGATATTCCTTTGTACATAAGGACCACAACTTCTTTATCCATTTTTCTCTTTCCTGGGATATTTAAGGTGTAACGAAGTGGAGGTTCTTGTCAACAGAGCAGCCCTAAACTTTGGGGTGCTTGTGTCTTGCTGATTTTTAGTTTTCCCATTTTATACGCCCATGAGTGGAAGTGCCCTATGCTCTCTAAGCTGAGTTTTGTAAATGTTTCAGGACACACCGTACACTTCTCCAGAGTGGCTGTTGGCAATTTACATCCCGCCCATCAGCGTAGCAAGGCTCCCGTTTCTCCGTGGCCTGTCCTGCATTTCTGGTTTTGACACTTTATTCAGCATGGCCCTTTTGACCGATGGGAAGCGAGACTTCTTTGTAGCGCTGATTTGCCTTTCCAGGTTGCTTGGTTGGCCAAAAAGGGCGTATGCGTTTTGTCCTGAATATATTCAGGAAAAAACGCATACGCCCTTTTTGGCCAAGGGCATCATTGTCGAGGTTTTGCCGCTTTTCCTGTGCTTTAAAGGCGATTCGAATCTGCCTCCTGAAATCTGTTTCCTGCAATTCTGCCTTGCTTTCAAATCCTCTTTGTTGCCTTCCCTCAATATATTTGTAGACGAGAGTTATCATTTATAAGTCTGCAGGTTTGTGAATTGCAGTGCCCCTGAGCTCCATTTTTCAACTCGCTCTCTTGGGAGCTGGCCGCAAAAGCGCAGGATTGCTTTAGGCCCTATTCTGCTTCCGGGCGGCAGACTGAGCCTGTGGTTAAGTCTTCTTCCTGATGGGAAAATAGAGTGACCTGTGCCTGTCCCAACACCTAGAGCTAGTCTCTCATTGGTTCCCCGTCTTCCCGTTCATCCTCAGTTCAAATTGCCACCTGTATGGAACAGGAGGTTAAAGGTGCTGATTCTCCAAGGAGGGAGATTGCTAGTAAAGCGGCTGGAATGGCGAACCCGAGCACAAGGAGATGAGAAAGGAGGTGCGTTTTAGAAACC
Source organism: Eschrichtius robustus (assembly GCF_028021215.1). NCBI lineage: Eukaryota > Metazoa > Chordata > Mammalia > Artiodactyla > Eschrichtiidae > Eschrichtius > Eschrichtius robustus. The sequence continues at coordinate 40,412,801 of NC_090830.1, read as the reverse complement.
TTTCCCGATCACACGGTGGACCATCTTCTGGGTTTCTCATGCATGTTTTCGATGTAGGAAGATGCCCTTGAGCCTGGAGATTTGGGACCCATGGGATGGGTACCACGCAGTATTACTTTAAAGCGTCTGCGTTTGCTCACCCAACCTCACCAAACCTCTCAGCCCCAAGAGTGTCCACCCTTATGTCTCAATCAGCCTCGGGTCTAGATATGGTCAATCCAGGTGGCATCACAGCCCCTGAACGAATTTTGTAAGAATTTCTCTCTCTTTCACTGTCTTTGTTTCACGGGTTTTTAAAATTAATCGAGTTTTATAATGGGGTTTAGCTGCTTTTCACTGCTGTGTTTATGCAGCTTTACACCCACTTGACTCACTTACAGAGAGATATCAATACATAGGTTTTAAGATTCTTACTAGTCAGATATATTCCTGGGCGGTGAATAGGGGGTGTTGAGTCCAGTTCCCTGAGCAAGGAGTAGGTCTTGTCTATTACGTATTGGGTTTATGGAACGGTATCTGAGCTAATTTGAAACCCTTGTTTTAGGCATCACCCCACCTCACCTTTCCCGTTAGGCAGCCATAGTGTGTTTTCTAACCGTGTGACTCTGTTCTGTTTTGTAATTCAGTTCAAGGGTAGCGGTTTTTACATTCCCTCTATAAGTGATATCTTATGATAAGTGTCTTTTTCTGTGTGACTTATTTGACTTAGAATCGTCGTACCTAAATCCACTCATCATGCTGCTACTAGCCTTATGACGTTGATTTCATGGCTGAGTGATATTCCTTTGTACATAAGGACCACAACTTCTTTATCCATTTTTCTCTTTCCTGGGATATTTAAGGTGTAACGAAGTGGAGGTTCTTGTCAACAGAGCAGCCCTAAACTTTGGGGTGCTTGTGTCTTGCTGATTTTAAGTTTTCCCATTTTATACGCCCATGAGTGGAAGTGCCCTATGCTCTCTAAGCTGAGTTTTGTAAATGTTTCAGGACACACCGTACACTTCTCCAGAGTGGCTGTTGGCAATTTACATCCCGCCCATCAGCGTAGCAAGGCTCCCGTTTCTCCGTGGCCTGTCCTGCATTTCTGGTTTTGACACTTTATTCAGCATGGCCCTTTTGACCGATGGGAAGCGAGACTTCTTTGTAGCGCTGATTTGCCTTTCCAGGTTGCTTGGTTGGCCAAAAAGGGCGTATGCGTTTTTTCCTGAATATATTCAGGAAAAAACGCATACGCCCTTTTTGGCCAAGGGCATCATTGTCGAGGTTTTGCCGCTTTTCCTGTGCTTTAAAGGCGATTCGAATCTGCCTCCTGAAATCTGTTTCCTGCAATTCTGCCTTGCTTTCAAATCCTCGTTGTTGCCTTCCCTCAATATATTTGTAGACGAGAGTTATCATTTATACGTCTGCTGGTTTGTGAATTGCAGTGCCCCTGAGCTCCATTTTTCAACTCGCTCTCTTGGGAGCTGGCCGCAAAAGCGCAGGATTGCTTTAGGCCCTATTCTGCTTCCGGGCGGCAGACTGATCCTGTGCTTAATTCTTCTTCCTGATGGGAAAATAGAGTGACCTGTGCCTGTCCCAACACCTAGAGCTAGTCTCTCATTGGTTCCCCGTCTTCCCGTTCATCCTCAGTTCAAATTGCCACCTGTATGGAACAGGAGGTTAAAGGTGCTGATTCTCCAAGGAGGGAGATTGCTAGTAAAGCGGCTGGAATGGCGAACCCGAGCACAAGGAGATGAGAAAGGAGGTGCGTTTTAGAAACCTTTCCCGATCACTCGGTGGACCATCTTCTGGGTTTCTCAAGCATGTTTTCGATGTAGGAAGATGCCCTTGAGCCTGGAGATTTGGGACCCATGGGATGGGTACCACGCAGTATTACTTTAAAGCGTCTGCGTTTGCTCACCCAACCTCACCAAACCTCTCAGCCCCAAGAGTGTCCACCCTTATGTCTCAATCAGCCTCGGGTCTAGATATGGTCAATCCAGGTGGCATCACAGCCCCTGAACGAATTTTGTAAGAATTTCTCTCTGTTTCACTGTCTTTGTTTCACGGGTTTTTAAAATTAATTGAGTTTTATAATGGGGTTTAGCTGCTTTTCACTGCTGTGTTTATGCAGCTTTACACCCACTTGACTCACTTACAGAGAGATATCAATACATAGGTGTTGAGATTCTTACTAGTCAGATATATTCTTGGGCGGTGAATAGGGGGTGTTGAGTCCAGTTCACTGAGCAAGGAGTAGGTCTTGTCTATTACATATTGGGTTTATGGAACGGTATCTGATCTAATTTGAAACCCTTGTTTTATGCATCACCCCACCTCACCTTTCCCGATAAGCAGCCATACTGTGTTTTCTAAAGTGTGCCTCTGTTCTGTTTTGTAATTCAGTTCAAGGGTAGCGATTTTTACATTCCCTCTACAAGTGATATCTTACGATAAGTGTCTTTTTCTGTGTGACTTATTTCACTTAGAATCGTCGTACCTAAATCCACTCATCATGCTGCTACTAGCCTTATGACGTTGATTTCATGGCTGAGTGATATTCCATTGTACATAAGGAGCACAACTTCTTTATCCATTTTTCTCTTTCCTGGGATATTTAAGGTGTAACGAAGTGGAGGTTCTTGTCAACAGAGCAGCCCTAAACTTTGGGGTGCCTGTGTCTTGCTGATTTTTAGTTTTCCCAATTTATACGCCCATGAGTGGAAGTGCCCTATGCTCTCTAAGCTGAGTTTTGTAGATGTTTCAGGACACACCGTAAACTTCTCCAGAGTGGCTGTTGGCAATTTACATCCTGCCCATCAGCGTAGCAAGGCTCCCGTTTCTCCATGGCCTGTCCTGCATTTCTGGTTTTGAAACTTTATTCAGCATGGCCCTTTTGACCGACGGGAAGCGAGCCTTCTTTGTAGCGCTGATTTGCCTTTCCAGGTTGCTTGGTTGGCAAAAAAGGGCGTATGCGTTTTTTCCTGAATATATTCAGGAAAAAACGCATACGCCCTTTTTGGCCAAGGGCATCATTGTCGAGGTTTTGCCGCTTTTCCTGTGCTTTAAAGGCGATTCGAATCTGCCTCCTGAAATCTGTTTCCTGCAATTCTGCCTTGCTTTCAAATCCTCGTTGTTGCCTTCCCTCAATATATTTGTAGACGAGAGTTATCATTTATACGTCTGCAGGTTTGTGAATTGCAGTGCCCCTGAGCTCCATTTTTCAACTCGCTCTCTTGGGAGCTGGCCGCAAAAGCGCAGGATTGCTTTAGGCCCTATTCTGCTTCCGGGCGGCAGACTGATCCTGTGCTTAATTCTTCTTCCTGATGGCAAAATAGAGTGACCTGTGCCTGTCCCAACACCTAGAGCTAGTCTCTCATTGGTTCCCCGTCTTCCCGTTCATCCTCAGTTCAAATTGCCACCTGTATGGAACAGGAGGTTAAAGGTGCTGATTCTCCAAGGAGGGAGATTGCTAGTAAAGCGGCTGGAATGGCGAACCCGAGCACAAGGAGATGAGAAAGGAGGTGCGTTTTAGAAACCTTTCCCGATCACTCGGTGTACCATCTTCTGGGTTTCTCAAGCATGTTTTCGATGTAGGAAGATGCCCTTGAGCCTGGAGATTTGGGACCCATGGGATGGGTACCACGCAGTATTACTTTAAAGCGTCTGCGTTTGCTCACCCAACCTCACCAAACCTCTCAGCCCCAAGAGTGTCCACCCTTATGTCTCAATCAGCCTCGGGTGTAGATATGGTCAATCCAGGTGGCATCACAGCCCCTGAACGAATTTTGTAAGAATTTCTCTCTGTTTCACTGTCTTTGTTTCACGGGTTTTTAAAATTAATTGAGTTTTATAATGGGGTTTAGCTGCTTTTCACTGCTGTGTTTATGCAGCTTTACACCCACTTGACTCACTTACAGAGAGATATCAATACATAGGTTTTAAGATTCTTACTAGTCAGATATATTCCTGGGCGGTGAATAGGGGGTGTTGAGTCCAGTTCCCTGAGCAAGGAGTAGGTCTTGTCTATTACGTATTGGGTTTATGGAACGGTATCTGAGCTAATTTGAAACCCTTGTTTTAGGCATCACCCCACCTCACCTTTCCCGTTAGGCAGCCATAGTGTCTTTTCTAACCGTGTGACTCTGTTCTGTTTTGTAATTCAGTTCAAGGGTAGCGGTTTTTACATTCCCTCTATAAGTGATATCTTATGATAAGTGTCTTTTTCTGTGTGACTTATTTGACTTAGAATCGTCGTACCTAAATCCACTCATCATGCTGCTACTAGCCTTATGACGTTGATTTCATGGCTGAGTGATATTCCTTTGTACATAAGGAGCACAACTTCTTTATCCATTTTTCTCTTTCCTGGGATATTTAAGGTGTAACGAAGTGGAGGTTCTTGTCAACAGAGCAGCCCTAAACTTTGGGGTGCTTGTGTCTTGCTGATTTTTAGTTTTCCCATTTTATACGCCCATGAGTGGAAGTGCCCTATGCTCTCTAAGCTGAGTTTTGTAAATGTTTCAGGACACACCGTACACTTCTCCAGAGTGGCTGTTGGCAATTTACATCCCGCCCATCAGCGTAGCAAGGCTCCCGTTTCTCCGTGGCCTGTCCTGCATTTCTGGTTTTGACACTTTATTCAGCATGGCCCTTTTGACCGATGGGAAGCGAGACTTCTTTGTAGCGCTGATTTGCCTTTCCAGGTTGCTTGGTTGGCCAAAAAGGGCGTATGCGTTTTGTCCTGAATATATTCAGGAAAAAACGCATACGTCCTTTTTGGCCAAGGGCATCATTGTCGAGGTTTTGCCGCTTTTCCTGTGCTTTAAAGGCGATTCGAATCTGCCTCCTGAAATCTGTTTCCTGCAATTCTGCCTTGCTTTCAAATCCTCTTTGTTGCCTTCCCTCAATATATTTGTAGACGAGAGTTATCATTTATAAGTCTGCAGGTTTGTGAATTGCAGTGCCCCTGAGCTCCATTTTTCAACTCGCTCTCTTGGGAGCTGGCCGCAAAAGCGCAGGATTGCTTTAGGCCCTATTCTGCTTCCGGGCGGCAGACTGAGCCTGTGGTTAATTCTTCTTCCTGATGGGAAAATAGAGTGACCTGTGCCTGTCCCAACACCTAGAGCTAGTCTCTCATTGGTTCCCCGTCTTCCCGTTCATCCTCAGTTCAAATTGCCACCTGTATGGAACAGGAGGTTAAAGGTGCTGATTCTCCAAGGAGGGAGATTGCTAGTAAAGCGGCTGGAATGGCGAACCCGAGCACAAGGAGATGAGAAAGGAGGTGCGTTTTAGAAACCTTTCCCGATCACTCGGTGGACCATCTTCTGGGTTTCTCATGCATGTTTTCGATGTAGGAAGATGCCCTTGAACCTGGAGATTTGGGACCCATGGGATGGGTACCACGCAGTATTACTTTAAAGCGTCTGCGTTTGCTCACCCAACCTCACCAAACCTCTCAGCCCCAAGAGTGTCCACCCTTATGTCTCAATCAGCCTCGGGTCTAGATATGGTCAATCCAGGTGGCATCACAGCCCCTGAACGAATTTTGTAAGAATTTCTCTCTGTTTCACTGTCTTTGTTTCACGGGTTTTTAAAATTAATCGAGTTTTATAATGGGGTTTAGCTGCTTTTCACTGCTGTGTTTATGCAGCTTTACACCCACTTGACTCACTTACAGAGAGATATCAATACATAGGTTTTAAGATTCTTACTAGTCAGATATATTCCTGGGCGGTGAATAGGGGGTGTTGAGTCCAGTTCCCTGAGCAAGGAGTAGGTCTTGTCTATTACGTATTGGGTTTATGGAACGGTATCTGAGCTAATTTGAAACCCTTGTTTTATGCATCACCCCACCTCACCTTTCCCGTTAGGCAGCCATAGTGTCTTTTCTAACCGTGTGACTCTGTTCTGTTTTGTAATTCAGTTCAAGGGTAGCGGTTTTTACATTCCCTCTATAAGTGATATCTTATGATAAGTGTCTTTTTCTGTGTGACTTATTTCACTTAGAATCGTCGTACCTAAATGCACTCATCATGCTGCTACTAGCCTTATGACGTTGATTTCATGGCTGAGTGATATTCCATTGTACATAAGGAGCACAACTTCTTTATCCATTTTTATCTTTCCTGGGATATTTAAGGTGTAACGAAGTGGAGGTTCTTGTCAACAGAGCAGCCCTAAACTTTGGGGTGCTTGTGTCTTGCTGATTTTTAGTTTTCCCAATTTATACGCCCATGAGTGGAAGTGCCCTATGCTTTCTAAGCTGAGTTTTGTAAATGTTTCAGGACACACCGTACACTTCTCCAGAGTGGCTGTTGGCAATTTACATCCCGCCCATCAGTGTAGCAAGGCTCCCGTTTCTCCGTGGCCTGTCCTGCTTTTCTGGTTTTGACACTTTATTCAGCATGGCCCTTTTGACCGATGGGAAGCGAGACTTCTTTGTAGCGCTGATTTGCCTTTCCAGGTTGCTTGGTTGGCCAAAAAGGGCGTATGCGTTTTTTCCTGAATATATTCAGGAAAAAACGCATACGCCCTTTTTGGCCAAGGGCATCATTGTCGAGGTTTTGCCGCTTTTCCTGTGCTTTAAAGGCGATTCGAATCTGCCTCCTGAAATCTGTTTCCTGCAATTCTGCCTTGCTTTCAAATCCTCGTTGTTGCCTTCCCTCAATACATTTGTAGACGAGAGTTATCATTTATACGTCTGCAGGTTTGTGAATTGCAGTGCCCCTGAGCTCCATTTTTCAACTCGCTCTCTTGGGAGCTGGCCGCAAAAGCGCAGGATTGCTTTAGGCCCTATTCTGCTTCCGGGCGGCAGACTGAGCCTGTGGTTAATTCTTCTTCCTGATGGGAAAATAGAGTGACCTGTGCCTGTCCCAACACCTAGAGCTAGTCTCTCATTGGTTCCCCCTCTTCCCGTTCATCCTCAGGACAAATTGCAACCTGTATGGAACAGGAGGTTAAAGGTGCTGATTCTCCAAGGAGGGAGATTGCTAGTAAAGCGGCTGGAATGGCGAACCCGAGCACAAGGAGATGAGAAATGAGGTGCGTTTTAGAAACCTTTCCCGATCACTCGGTGGACCATCTTCTGGGTTTCTCATGCATGTTTTCGATGTAGGCAGATGCCCTTGAACCTGGAGATTTGGGACCCATGGGATGGGTACCACGCAGTATTACTTTAAAGCGTCTGCGTTTGCTCACCCAACCTCACCAAACCTCTCAGCCCCAAGAGTGTCCACCCTTATGTCTCAATCAGCTGCGGGTCTAGATATGGTCTATCCAGGTGTCATCACAGCCCCTGAACGAATTTTGTAATAATTTCTCTCTCTTTCACTGTCTTTGTTTCACGGGTTTTTAAAATTAATTGATTTTTATAATGGGGTTTAGCTGCTTTTCACTGCTGTGTTTATGCAGCTTTACACCCACTTGACTCACTTACAGAGAGATATCAATACATAGGTTTTAAGTTTCTTACTAGTCAGATATATTCTTGGGCGGTGAATAGGGGGTGTTGAGTCCAGTTCACAGAGCAAGTAGTAGGTCTTGTCTATTACATATTGGGTTTATGGAACGGTATCTGAGCTAATTTGAAACCCTTGTTTTATGCATCACCCCACCTCACCTTTCCCGTTAGGCAGCCATAGTGTGTTTTCTAAACGTGTGACTCTGTTCTGTTTTGTAATTCAGTTCAAGGGTAGCGGTTTTTACATTCCCTCTATAAGTGATATCTTATGATAAGTGTCTTTTTCTGTGTGACTTATTTCACTTAGAATCGTCGTACCTAAATCCACTCATCATGCTGCTATTAGCCTTATGACGTTGATTTCATGGCTGAGTGATATTCCATTGTACATAAGGACCACAACTTCTTTATCCATTTTTCTCTTTCCTGGGATATTTAAGGTGTAACGAAGTGGAGGTTCTTGTCAACAGAGCAGCCCTAAACTTTGGGGTGCTTGTGTCTTGCTGATTTTTAGTTTTCCCATTTTATACGCCCATGAGTGGAAGTGCCCTATGCTCTCTAAGCTGAGTTTTGTAAATGTTTCAGGACACACCGTACACTTCTCCAGAGTGGCTGTTGGCAATTTACATCCCGCCCATCAGCGTAGCAAGGCTCCCGTTTCTCCGTGGCCTGTCCTGCATTTCTGGTTTTGACACTTTATTCAGCATGGCCCTTTTGACCGATGGGAAGCGAGACTTCTTTGTAGCGCTGATTTGCCTTTCCAGGTTGCTTGGTTGGCCAAAAAGGGCGTATGCGTTTTTTCCTGAATATATTCAGGAAAAAACGCATACGCCCTTTTTGGCCAAGGGCATCATTGTCGAGGTTTTGCCGCTTTTCCTGTGCTTTAAAGGCGATTCGAATCTGCCTCCTGAAATCTGTTTCCTGCAATTCTGCCTTGCTTTCAAATCCTCTTTGTTGCCTTCCCTCAATATATTTGTAGACAAGAGTTATCATTTATAAGTCTGCAGGTTTGTGAATTGCAGTGCCCCTGAGCTCCATTTTTCAACTCGCTCTCTTGGGAGCTGGCCGCAAAAGCGCAGGATTGCTTTAGGCCCTATTCTGCTTCCGGGCGGCAGACTGAGCCTGTGGTTAAGTCTTCTTCCTGATGGGAAAATAGAGTGACCTGTGCCTGTCCCAACACCTAGAGCTAGTCTCTCATTGGTTCCCCGTCTTCCCGTTCATCCTCAGTTCAAATTGCCACCTGTATGGAACAGGAGGTTAAAGGTGCTGATTCTCCAAGGAGGGAGATTGCTAGTAAAGCGGCTGGAATGGCGAACCCGAGCACAAGGAGATGAGAAAGGAGATGCGTTTTAGAAACCTTTCCCGATCACTCGGTGGACCATCTTCTGGGTTTCTCATGCATGTTTTCGATGTAGGAAGATGCCCTTGAACCTGGAGATTTGGGACCCATGGGATGGGTACCACGCAGTATTACTTTAAAGCGTCTGCGTTTGCTCACCCAACCTCACCAAACCTCTCAGCCCCAAGAGTGTCCACCCTTATGTCTCAATCAGCCTCGGGTCTAGATATGGTCAATCCAGGTGGCATCACAGCCCCTGAACGAATTTTGTAAGAATTTCTCTCTGTTTCACTGTCTTTGTTTCACGGGTTTTTAAAATTAATTGAGTTTTATAATGGGGTTTAGCTGCTTTTCACTGCTGTGTTTATGCAGCTTTACACCCACTTGACTCACTTACAGAGAGATATCAATACATAGGTTTTAAGATTCTTACTAGTCAGATATATTCCTGGGCGGTGAATAGGGGGTGTTGAGTCCAGTTCCCTGAGCAAGGAGTAGGTCTTGTCTATTATGTATTGGGTTTATGGAACGGTATCTGAGCTAATTTGAAACCCTTGTTTTAGGCATCACCCCACCTCACCTTTCCCGTTAGGCAGCCATAGTGTGTTTTCTAACCGTGTGACTCTGTTCTGTTTTGTAATTCAGTTCAAGGGTAGCGGTTTTTACATTCCCTCTATAAGTGATATCTTATGATAAGTGTCTTTTTCTGTGTGACTTATTTGACTTAGAATCGTCGTACCTAAATCCACTCATCATGCTGCTACTAGCCTTATGACGTTGATTTCATGGCTGAGTGATATTCCTTTGTACATAAGGACCACAACTTCTTTATCCATTTTTCTCTTTCCTGGGATATTTAAGGTGTAACGAAGTGGAGGTTCTTGTCAACAGAGCAGCCCTAAACTTTGGGGTGCTTGTGTCTTGCTGATTTTTAGTTTTCCCATTTTATACGCCCATGAGTGGAAGTGCCCTATGCTCTCTAAACTGAGTTTTGTAAATGTTTCAGGACACACCGTACACTTCTCCAGAGTGGCTGTTGGCAATTTACATCCCGCCCATCAGCGTAGCAAGGCTCCCGTTTCTCCGTGGCCTGTCCTGCATTTCTGGTTTTGACACTTTATTCAGCATGGCCCTTTTGACCGATGGGAAGCGAGACTTCTTTGTAGCGCTGATTTGCCTTTCCAGGTTGCTTGGTTGGCCAAAAAGGGCGTATGCGTTTTTTCCTGAATATATTCAGGAAAAAACGCATACGCCCTTTTTGGCCAAGGGCATCATTGTCGAGGTTTTGCCGCTTTTCCTGTGCTTTAAAGGCGATTCGAATCTGCCTCCTGAAATCTGTTTCCTGCAATTCTGCCTTGCTTTCAAATCCTCGTTGTTGCCTTCCCTCAATATATTTGTAGACGAGAGTTATCATTTATACGTCTGCAGGTTTGTGAATTGCAGTGCCCCTGAGCTCCATTTTTCAACTCGCTCTCTTGGGAGCTGGCCGCAAAAGCGCAGGATTGCTTTAGGCCCTATTCTGCTTCCGGGCGGCAGACTGATCCTGTGCTTAATTCTTCTTCCTGATGGGAAAATAGAGTGACCTGTGCCTGTCCCAACACCTAGAGATAGTCTCTCATTGGTTCCCCGTCTTCCCGTTCATCCTCAGTTCAAATTGCCACCTGTATGGAACAGGAGGTTAAAGGTGCTGATTCTCCAAGGAGGGAGATTGCTAGTAAAGCGGCTGGAATGGCGAACCCGAGCACAAGGAGATGAGAAAGGAGGTGCGTTTTAGAAACCTTTCCCGATCACTCGGTGGACCATCTTCTGGGTTTCTCAAGCATGTTTTCGATGTAGGAAGATGCCCTTGAGCCTGGAGATTTGGGACCCATGGGATGGGTACCACGCAGTATTACTTTAAAGCGTCTGCGTTTGCTCACCCAACCTCACCAAACCTCTCAGCCCCAAGAGTGTCCACCCTTATGTCTCAATCAGCCTCGGGTCTAGATATGGTCAATCCAGGTGGCATCACAGCCCCTGAACGAATTTTGTAAGAATTTCTCTCTGTTTCACTGTCTTTGTTTCACGGGTTTTTAAAATTAATCGAGTTTTATAATGGGGTTTAGCTGCTTTTCACTGCTGTGTTTATGCAGCTTTACACCCACTTGACTCACTTACAGAGAGATATCAATACATAGGTTTTAAGATTCTTACTAGTCAGATATATTCCTGGGCGGTGAATAGGGGGTGTTGAGTCCAGTTCCCTGAGCAAGGAGTAGGTCTTGTCTATTACGTATTGGGTTTATGGAACGGTATCTGAGCTAATTTGAAACCCTTGTTTTATGCATCACCCCACCTCACCTTTCCCGTTAGGCAGCCATAGTGTCTTTTCTAACCGTGTGACTCTGTTCTGTTTTGTAATTCAGTTCAAGGGTAGCGGTTTTTACATTCCCTCTATAAGTGATATCTTATGATAAGTGTCTTTTTCTGTGTGACTTATTTCACTTAGAATCGTCGTACCTAAATGCACTCATCATGCTGCTACTAGCCTTATGACGTTGATTTCATGGCTGAGTGATATTCCATTGTACATAAGGAGCACAACTTCTTTATCCATTTTTATCTTTCCTGGGATATTTAAGGTGTAACGAAGTGGAGGTTCTTGTCAACAGAGCAGCCCTAAACTTTGGGGTGCTTGTGTCTTGCTGATTTTTGGTTTTCCCAATTTATACGCCCATGAGTGGAAGTGCCCTATGCTCTCTAAGCTGAGTTTTGTAAATGTTTCAGGACACACCGTACACTTCTCCAGAGTGGCTGTTGGCAATTTACATCCCGCCCATCAGTGTAGCAAGGCTCCCGTTTCTCCGTGGCCTGTCCTGCATTTCTGGTTTTGACACTTTATTCAGCATGGCCCTTTTGACCGATGGGAAGCGAGACTTCTTTGTAGCGCTGATTTGCCTTTCCAGGTTGCTTGGTTGGCCAAAAAGGGCGTATGCGTTTTTTCCTGAATATATTCAGGAAAAAACGCATACGCCCTTTTTGGCCAAGGGCATCATTGTCGAGGTTTTGCCGCTTTTCCTGTGCTTTAAAGGCGATTCGAATCTGCCTCCTGAAATCTGTTTCCTGCAATTCTGCCTTGCTTTCAAATCCTCGTTGTTGCCTTCCCTCAATACATTTGTAGACGAGAGTTATCATTTATACGTCTGCAGGTTTGTGAATTGCAGTGCCCCTGAGCTCCATTTTTCAACTCGCTCTCTTGGGAGCTGGCCGCAAAAGCGCAGGATTGCTTTAGGCCCTATTCTGCTTCCGGGCGGCAGACTGAGCCTGTGGTTAATTCTTCTTCTTGATGGGAAAATAGAGTGACCTGTGCCTGTCCCAACACCTAGAGCTAGTCTCTCATTGGTTCCCCCTCTTCCCGTTCATCCTCAGGACAAATTGCAACCTGTATGGAACAGGAGGTTAAAGGTGCTGATTCTCCAAGGAGGGAGATTGCTAGTAAAGCCGCTGGAATGGCGAACCCGAGCACAAGGAGATGAGAAATGAGGTGCGTTTTAGAAACCTTTCCCGATCACTCGGTGGACCATCTTCTGGGTTTCTCATGGATGTTTTCGATGAAGGCAGATGCCCTTGAACCTGGAGATTTGGGACCCATGGGATGGGTACCACGCAGTATTACTTTAAAGCGTCTGCGTTTGCTCACCCAACCTCACCAAACCTCTCAGCCCTAAGAGTGTCCACCCTTATGTCTCAATCAGCTGCGGGTCTAGACATGGTCAATCCAGGTGGCATCACAGCCCCTGAACGAATTTTGTAAGAATTTCTCTCTCTTTCACTGTCTTTGTTTCACGGGTTTTTGAAATTAATTGAGTTTTATAATGGGGTTTAGCTGCTTTTCACTGCTGTGTTTATGCAGCTTTACACCCACTTGACTCACTTACAGAGAGATATCAATACATAGGTGTTGAGATTCTTACTAGTCAGATATATTCTTGGGCGGTGAATAGGGGGTGTTGAGTCCAGTTCCCTGAGCAAGGAGTAGGTCTTGTCTATTACGTATTGGGTTTATGGAACGGTATCTGAGCTAATTTGAAACCCTTGTTTTATGCATCACCCCACCTCACCTTTCCCGTTAGGCAGCCATAGTGTCTTTTCTAACCGTGTGACTCTGTTCTGTTTTGTAATTCAGTTCAAGGGTAGCGGTTTTTACATTCCCTCTATAAGTGATATCTTATGATAAGTGTCTTTTTCTGTGTGACTTATTTCACTTAGAATCGTCGTACCTAAATGCACTCATCATGCTGCTACTAGCCTTATGACGTTGTTTTCATGGCTGAGTGATATTCCATTGTACATAAGGAGCACAACTTCTTTATCCATTTTTCTCTTTCCTGGGATATTTAAGGTGTAACGAAGTGGAGGTTCTTGTCAACAGAGCAGCCCTAAACTTTGGGGTGCTTGTGTCTTGCTGATTTTTAGTTTTCCCAATTTATACGCCCATGAGTGGAAGTGCCCTATGCTCTCTAAGCTGAGTTTTGTAAATGTTTCAGGACACACCGTACACTTCTCCTGAGTGGCTGTTGGCAATTTACATCCCGCCCATCAGCGTAGCAAGGCTCCCGTTTCTCCGTGGCCTGTCCTGCATTTCTGGTTTTGACACTTTATTCAGCATGGCCCTTTTGACCGATGGGAAGCGAGACTTCTTTGTAGCGCTGATTTGCCTTTCCAGGTTGCTTGATTGGCCAAAAAGGGCGTATGCGTTTTTTCCTGAATATATTCAGGAAAAAACGCATACGCCCTTTTTGGCCAAGGGCATCATTGTCGAGGTTTTGCCGCTTTTCCTGTGCTTTAAAGGCGATTCGAATCTGCCTCCTGAAATCTGTTTCCTGCAATTCTGCCTTGCTTTCAAATCCTCTTTGTTGCCTTCCCTCAATATATTTGTAGACGAGAGTTATCATTTATAAGTCTGCAGGTTTGTGAATTGCAGTGCCCCTGAGCTCCATTTTTCAACTCGCTCTCTTGGGAGCTGGCCGCAAAAGCGCAGGATTGCTTTAGGCCCTATTCTGCTTCCGGGCGGCAGACTGAGCCTGTGGTTAAGTCTTCTTCCTGATGGGAAACTAGAGTGACCTGTGCCTGTCCCAACACCTAGAGCTAGTCTCTCATTGGTTCCCCGACTTCCCGTTCATCCTCAGTTCAAATTGCCACCTGTATGGAACAGGAGGTTAAAGGTGCTGATTCTCCAAGGAGGGAGATTGCTAGTAAAGCGGCTGGAATGGCGAACCCGAGCACAAGGAGATGAGAAATGAGGTGCGTTTTAGAAACCTTTCCCGATCACTCGGTGGACCATCTTCTGGGTTTCTCATGCATGTTTTCGATGTAGGCAGATGCCCTTGAACCTGGAGATTTGGGACCCATGGGATGGGTACCACGCAGTATTACTTTAAAGCGTCTGCGTTTGCTCACCCAACCTCACCAAACCTCTCAGCCCTAAGAGTGTCCACCCTTATGTCTCAATCAGCTGCGGGTCTAGACATGGTCAATCCAGGTGGCATCACAGCCCCTGAACGAATTTTGTAAGAATTTCTCTCTCTTTCACTGTCTTTGTTTCACGGGTTTTTAAAATTATTTGAGTTTTATAATGGGGTTTAGCTGCTTTTCACTGCTGTGTTTATGCAGCTTTACACCCACTTGACTCACTTACAGAGAGATATCAATACATAGGTTTTAAGATTCTTACTAGTCAGATATATTACTTGGCGGTGAATAGGGGGTGTTGAGTCCAGTTCCCTGAGCAAGGAGTAGGTCTTGTCTATTACGTATTGGGTTTATGGAACGGTATCTGAGCTAATTTGAAACCCTTGTTTTATGCATCACCCCACCTCACCTTTCCCGTTAGGCAGCCATAGTGTCTTTTCTAACCGTGTGACTCTGTTCTGTTTTGTAATTCAGTTCAAGGGTAGCGGTTTTTACATTCCCTCTATAAGTGATATCTTATGATAAGTGTCTTTTTCTGTGTGACTTATTTCACTTAGAATCGTCGTACCTAAATCCACTCATCATGCTGCTACTAGCCTTATGACGTTGATTTCATGGCTGAGTGATATTCCATTGTACATAAGGAGCACAACTTCTTTATCCATTTTTATCTTTCCTGGGATATTTAAGGTGTAACGAAGTGGAGGTTCTTGTCAACAGAGCAGCCCTAAACTTTGGGGTGCTTGTGTCTTGCTGATTTTTAGTTTTCCCAATTTATACGCCCATGAGTGGAAGTGCCCTATGCTCTCTAAGCTGAGTTTTGTAAATGTTTCAGGACACACCGTACACTTCTCCAGAGTGGCTGTTGGCAATTTACATCCCGCCCATCAGCGTAGCAAGGCTCCCGTTTCTCCGTGGCCTGTCCTGCATTTCTGGTTTTGACACTTTATTCAGCATGGCCCTTTTGACCGATGGGAAGCGAGACTTCTTTGTAGCGCTGATTTGCCTTTCCAGGTTGCTTGGTTGGCCAAAAAGGGCGTATGCGTTTTTTCCTGAATATATTCAGGAAAAAACGCATACGCCCTTTTTGGCCAAGGGCATCATTGTCGAGGTTTTGCCGCTTTTCCTGTGCTTTAAAGGCGATTCGAATCTGCCTCCTGAAATCTGTTTCCTGCAATTCTGCCTTGCTTTCAAATCCTCTTTGTTGCCTTCCCTCAATATATTTGTAGACGAGAGTTATCATTTATAAGTCTGCAGGTTTGTGAATTGCAGTGCCCCTGAGCTCCATTTTTCAACTCGCTCTCTTGGGAGCAGGCCGCAAAAGCGCAGGATTGCTTTAGGCCCTATTCTGCTTCCGGGCGGCAGACTGAGCCTGTGGTTAAGTCTTCTTCCTGATGGGAAACTAGAGTGACCTGTGCCTGTCCCAACACCTAGAGCTAGTCTCTCATTGGTTCCCCGTCTTCCCGTTCATCCTCAGTTCAAATTGCCACCTGTATGGAACAGGAGGTTAAAGGTGCTGATTCTCCAAGGAGGGAGATTGCTAGTAAAGCCGCTGGAATGGCGAACCCGAGCACAAGGAGATGAGAAATGAGGTGCGTTTTAGAAACCTTTCCCGATCACTCAGTGGACCATCTTCTGGGTTTCTCATGCATGTTTTCGATGTAGGCAGATGCCCTTGAACCTGGAGATTTGGGACCCATGGGATGGGTACCACGCAGTATTACTTTAAAGCGTCTGTGTTTGCTCACCCAACCTCACCAAACCTCTCAGCCCTAAGAGTGTCCACCCTTATGTCTCAATCAGCTGCGGGTCTAGACATGGTCAATCCAGGTGGCATCACAGCCCCTGAACGAATTTTGTAAGAATTTCTCTCTCTTTCACTGTCTTTGTTTCACGGGTTTTTAAAATTATTTGAGTTTTATAATGGGGTTTAGCTGCTTTTCACTGCTGTGTTTATGCAACTTTACACCCACTTGACTCCCTTACAGAGAGATATCAATACATTAGTTTTAAGATTCTTACTAATCAGATATATTCTTGGGCGGTGAATAGGGGGTGTTGAGTCCAGTTCCCTGAGCAAGGAGTAGGTCTTGTCTATTACGTATTGGGTTTATGGAACGGTATCTGAGCTAATTTGAAACCCTTGTTTTATGCATCACCCCACCTCACCTTTCCCGTTAGGCAGCCATAGTGTGTTTTCTAACCGTGTGACTCTGTTCTGTTTTGTAATTCAGTTCAAGGGTAGCGGTTTTTACATTCCCTCTATAAGTGATATCTTATGATAAGTGTCTTTTTCTGTGTGACTTATTTCACTTAGAATCGTCGTACCTAAATGCACTCATCATGCTGCTACTAGACTTATGACGTTGATTTCATGGCTGAGTGATATTCCATTGTACGTAAGGAGCACAACTTCTTTATCCATTTTTCTCTTTCCTGGGATATTTAAGGTGTAACGAAGTGGAGGTTCTTGTCAACAGAGCAGCCCTAAACTTTGGGGTGCCTGTGTCTTGCTGATTTTTAGTTTTCCCAATTCATACGCCCATGAGTGGAAGTGCCCTATGCTCTCTAAGCTGAGTTTTGTAAATGTTTCAGGACACACCGTACACTTCTCCAGAGTGGCTGTTGGCAATTTACATCCCGCCCATCAGCGTAGCAAGGCTCCCGTTTCTCCGTGGCCTGTCCTGCATTTCTGGTTTTGACACTTTATACAGCATGGCCCTTTTGACCGATGGGAAGCGAGACTTCTTTGTAGCGCTGATTTGCCTTTCCAGGTTGCTTGGTTGGGCAAAAAGGGCGTATGCGTTTTTTCCTGAATATATTCAGGAAAAACGCATACGCCCTTTTTGGCCAAGGGCATCATTGTCGAGGTTTTGCCGCTTTTCCTGTGCTTTAAAGGCGATTCGAATCTGCCTCCTGAAATCTGTTTCCTGCAATTCTGCCTTGCTTTCAAATCCTCTTTGTTGCCTTCCCTCAATATATTTGTAGACGAGAGTTATCATTTATAAGTCTGCAGGTTTGTGAATTGCAGTGCCCCTGAGCTCCATTTTTCAACTCGCTCTCTTGGGAGCTGGCCTCAAAAGCGCAGGATTGCTTTAGGCCCTATTCTGCTTCCGGGCGGCAGACTGAGCCTGTGGTTAATTCTTCTTCCTGATGGGAAAATAGAGTGACCTGTGCCTGTCCCAACACCTAGAGCTAGTCTCTCATTGGTTCCCCGTCTTCCCGTTCATCCTCCGTTCAAATTGCCACCTGTATGGAACAGGAGGTTAAAGGTGCTGATTCTCCAAGGAGGGAGATTGCTAGTAAAGCCGCTGGAATGGCAAACCCGAGCACAAGGAGATGAGAAATGAGGTGCGTTTTAGAAACCTTTCCCGATTACTCGGTGGACCATCTTCTGGGTTTCTCATGCATGTTTTCGATGTAGGAAGATGCCCTTGAACCTGGAGATTTGGGACCCATGGGATGGGTACCACGCAGTATTACTTTAAAGCGTCTGCGTTTGCTCACCCAACCTCACCAAACCTCTCAGCCCTAAGAGTGTCCACCCTTATGTCTCAATCAGCTGCGGGTCTAGACATGGTCAATCCAGGTGGCATCACAGCCACTGAACGAATTTTGTAAGAATTTCTCTCTCTTTCACTGTCTTTGTTTCACGGG
Organism: Eschrichtius robustus; assembly: GCF_028021215.1. Taxonomy (NCBI): domain Eukaryota; kingdom Metazoa; phylum Chordata; class Mammalia; order Artiodactyla; family Eschrichtiidae; genus Eschrichtius; species Eschrichtius robustus. The sequence continues at coordinate 40,394,913 of NC_090830.1, read as the reverse complement.
TTTTTAAAATTATTTGAGTTTTATAATGGGGTTTAGCTGCTTTTCACTGCTGTGTTTATGCAGCTTTACACCCACTTGACTCACTTACAGAGAGATATCAATACATAGGTTTTAAAATTCTTACTAGTCAGATATATTCTTGGGCGGTGAATAGGGGGTGTTGAGTCCAGTTCCCTGAGCAAGGAGTAGGTCTTGTCTATTACGTATTCGGTTTATGGAATGGTATCTGAGCTAATTTGAAACCCTTGTTTTAGGCATCACCCCACCTCACCTTTCCCGTTAGGCAGCCATAGTGTGTTTTCTAACCGTGTGACTCTGTTCTGTTTTGTAATTCAGTTCAAGGGTAGCGGTTTTTACATTCCCTCTATAAGTGATATCTTATGATAAGTGTCTTTTTCTGTGTGACTTATTTCACTTAGAATCATCGTACCTAAATGCACTCATCATGCTGCTACTAGCCTTATGACGTTGATTTCATGGCTGAGTGATATTCCATTGTACGTAAGGAGCACAACTTCTTTATCCATTTTTCTCTTTCCTGGGATATTTAAGGTGTAACGAAGTGGAGGTTCTTGTCAACAGAGCAGCCCTAAACTTTGGGGTGCTTGTGTCTTGCTGATTTTTAGTTTTCCCAATGTATACGCCCATGAGTGGAAGTGCCCTATGCTCTCTAAGCTGAGTTTTGTAAATGTTTCAGGACACACCGTACACTTCTCCAGAGTGGCTGTTGGCAATTTACATCCCGCCCATCAGCGTAGCAAGGCTCCCGTTTCTCCGTGGCCTGTCCTGCATTTCTGGTTTTGACACTTTATTCAGCATGGCCCTTTTGACCGATGGGAAGCGAGACTTCTTTGTAGCGCTGATTTGCCTTTCCAGGTTGCTTGGTTGGCCAAAAAGGGCGTATGCGTTTTTCCTGAATATATTCAGGAAAAAACGCATACGCCCTTTTTGGCCAAGGGCATCATTGTCGAGGTTTTGCCGCTTTTCCTGTGCTTTAAAGGCGATTCGAATCTGCCTCCTGAAATCTGTTTCCTGCAATTCTGCCTTGCTTTCAAATCCTCTTTGTTGCCTTCCCTCAATATATTTGTAGACGAGAGTTATCATTTATAAGTCTGCAGGTTTGTGAATTGCAGTGCCCCTGAGCTCCATTTTTCAACTCGCTCTCTTGGGAGCTGGCCGCAAAAGCGCAGGATTGCTTTAGGCCCTATTCTGCTTCCGGGCGGCAGACTGAGCCTGTGGTTAATTCTTCTTCCTGATGGGAAAATAGAGTGACCTGTGCCTGTCCCAACACCTAGAGCTAGTCTCTCATTGGTTCCCCGTCTTCCCGTTCATCCTCAGTTCAAATTGCCACCTGTATGGAACAGGAGGTTAAAGGTGCTGATTCTCCAAGGAGGGAGATTGCTAGTAAAGCGGCTGGAATGGCGAACCCGAGCACAAGGAGATGAGAAATGAGGTGCGTTTTAGAAACCTTTCCCGATCACTCGGTGGACCATCTTCTGGGTTTCTCATGCATGTTTTCGATGTAGGCAGATGCCCTTGAACCTGGAGATTTGGGACCCATGGGATGGGTACCACGCAGTATTACTTTAAAGCGTCTGCGTTTGCTCACCCAACCTCACCAAACCTCTCAGCCCTAAGAGTGTCCACCCTTATGTCTCAATCAGCTGCGGGTCTAGACATGGTCAATCCAGGTGGCATCACAGCCCCTGAACGAATTTTGTAAGAATTTCTCTCTCTTTCACTGTCTTTGTTTCACGGGTTTTTAAAATTATTTGAGTTTTATAATGGGGTTTAGCTGCTTTTCACTGCTGTGTTTATGCAGCTTTACACCCACTTGACTCACTTACAGAGAGATATCAATACATAGGTTTTAAGATTCTTACTAGTCAGATATATTCTTGGGCGGTGAATAGGGGGTGTTGAGTCCAGTTCCCTGAGCAAGGAGTAGGTCTTGTCTATTACGTATTGGGTTTATGGAACGGTATCTGAGCTAATTTGAAACCCTTGTTTTAGGCATCACCCCACCTCACCTTTCCCGTTAGGCAGCCATAGTGTGTTTTCTAACCGTGTGACTCTGTTCTGTTTTGTAATTCAGTTCAAGGGTAGCGGTTTTTACATTCCCTCTATAAGTGATATCTTATGATAAGTGTCTTTTTCTGTGTGACTTATTTCACTTAGAATCGTCGTACCTAAATCCACTCATCATGCTGCTACTAGCCTTATGACGTTGATTTCATGGCTGAGTGATATTCCATTGTACGTAAGGAGCACAACTTCTTTATCCATTTTTCTCTTTCCTGGGATATTTAAGGTGTAACGAAGTGGAGGTTCTTGTCAACAGAGCAGCCCTAAACTTTGGGGTGCTTGTGTCTTGCTGATTTTTAGTTTTCCCAATGTATACGCCCATGAGTGGAAGTGCCCTATGCTCTCTAAGCTGAGTTTTGTAAATGTTTCAGGACACACCGTACACTTCTCCAGAGTGGCTGTTGGCAATTTACATCCCGCCCATCAGCGTAGCAAGGCTCCCGTTTCTCCGTGGCCTGTCCTGCATTTCTGGTTTTGACACTTTATTCAGCATGGCCCTTTTGACCGATGGGAAGCGAGACTTCTTTGTAGCGCTGATTTGCCTTTCCAGGTTGCTTGGTTGGCCAAAAAGGGCGTATGCGTTTTTTCCTGAATATATTCAGGAAAAAACGCATACGCCCTTTTTGGCCAAGGGCATCATTGTCGAGGTTTTGCCGCTTTTCCTGTGCTTTAAAGGCGATTCGAATCTGCCTCCTGAAATCTGTTTCCTGCAATTCTGCCTTGCTTTCAAATCCTCTTTGTTGCCTTCCCTCAATATATTTGTAGACGAGAGTTATCATTTATAAGTCTGCAGGTTTGTGAATTGCAGTGCCCCTGAGCTCCATTTTTCAACTCGTTCTCTTGGGAGCTGGCCGCAAAAGCGCAGGATTGCTTTAGGCCCTATTCTGCTTCCGGGCGGCAGACTGAGCCTGTGGTTAAGTCTTCTTCCTGATGGGAAACTAGAGTGACCTGTGCCTGTCCCAACACCTAGAGCTAGTCTCTCATTGGTTCCCCGTCTTCCCGTTCATCCTCAGTTCAAATTGCCACCTGTATGGAACAGGAGGTTAACGGTGCTGATTCTCCAAGGAGGGAGATTGCTAGTAAAGCGGCTGGAATGGCGAACCCGAGCACAAGGAGATGAGAAATGAGGTGTGTTTTAGAAACCTTTCCCGATCACTCGGTGGACCATTTTCTGGGTTTCTCATGCATGTTTTCGATGTAGGAAGATGCCCTTGAACCTGGAGATTTGGGACCCATGGGATGGGTACCACGCAGTATTACTTTAAAGCGTCTGCGTTTGCTCACCCAACCTCACCAAACCTCTCAGCCCTAAGAGTGTCCACCCTTATGTCTCAATCAGCTGCGGGTCTAGACATGGTCAATCCAGGTGGCATCACAGCCCCTGAACGAATTTTGTAAGAATTTCTCTCTCTTTCACTGTCTTTGTTTCACGGGTTTTTAAAATTATTTGAGTTTTATAATGGGGTTTAGCTGCTTTTCACTGCTGTGTTTATGCAGCTTTACACCCACTTGACTCACTTACAGAGAGATATCAATACATAGGTTTTAAAATTCTTACTAGTCAGATATATTCTTGGGCGGTGAATAGGGGGTGTTGAGTCCAGTTCCCTGAGCAAGGAGTAGGTCTTGTCTATTACGTATTGGGTTTATGGAACGGTATCTGAGCTAATTTGAAACCCTTGTTTTAGGCATCACCCCACCTCACCTTTCCCGTTAGGCAGCCATAGTGTGTTTTCTAACCGTGTGACTCTGTTCTGTTTTGTAATTCAGTTCAAGGGTAGCGGTTTTTACATTCCCTCTATAAGTGATATCTTATGATAAGTGTCTTTTTCTGTGTGACTTATTTCACTTAGAATCGTCGTACCTAAATGCACTCATCATGCTGCTACTAGCCTTATGACGTTGATTTCATGGCTGAGTGATATTCCATTGTACGTAAGGAGCACAACTTCTTTATCCATTTTTCTCTTTCCTGGGATATTTAAGTTGTAACGAAGTGGAGGTTCTTGTCAACAGAGCAGCCCTAAACTTTGGGGTGCTTGTGTCTTGCTGATTTTTAGTTTTCCCAATTCATACGCCCATGAGTGGAAGTGCCCTATGCTCTCTAAGCTGAGTTTTGTAAATGTTTCAGGACACACCGTACACTTCTCCAGAGTGGCTGTTGGCAATTTACATCCCGCCCATCAGCGTAGCAAGGCTCCCGTTTCTCCGTGGCCTGTCCTGCATTTCTGGTTTTGACACTTTATTCAGCATGGCCCTTTTGACCGATGGGAAGCGAGACTTCTTTGTAGCGCTGATTTGCCTTTCCAGGTTGCTTGGTTGGCCAAAAAGGGCGTATGCGTTTTTTCCTGAATATATTCAGGAAAAAACGCATACGCCCTTTTTTGCCAAGGGCATCATTGTCGAGGTTTTGCCGCTTTTCCTGTGCTTTAAAGGCGATTCGAATCTGCCTCCTGAAATCTGTTTCCTGCCATTCTGCCTTGCTTTCAAATCCTCTTTGTTGCCTTCCCTCAATATATTTGTAGACGAGAGTTATCATTTATAAGTCTGCAGGTTTGTGAATTGCAGTGCCCCTGAGCTCCATTTTTCAACTCGCTCTCTTGGGAGCTGGCCGCAAAAGCGCAGGATTGCTTTAGGCCCTATTCTGCTTCCGGGCGGCAGACTGAGCCTGTGGTTAAGTCTTCTTCCTGATGGGAAAATAGAGTGACCTGTGCCTGTCCCAACACCTAGAGCTAGTCTCTCATTGGTTCCCCGTCTTCCCGTTCATCCTCAGTTCAAATTGCCACCTGTATGGAACAGGAGGTTAAAGGTGCTGATTCTCCACGGAGGGAGATTGCTAGTAAAGCGGCTGGAATGGCGAACCCGAGCACAAGGAGATGAGAAATGAGGTGCGTTTTAGAAACCTTTCCCGATCACTCGGTGGACCATCTTCTGGGTTTCTCATGCATGTTTTCGATGTAGGAAGATGCCCTTGAACCTGGAGATTTGGGACCCATGGGATGGGTACCACGCAGTATTACTTTAAAGCGTCTGCGTTTGCTCACCCAACCTCACCAAACTCCTCAGCCCTAAGAGTGTCCACCCTTATGTCTCAATCAGCTGCGGGTCTAGACATGGTCAATCCAGGTGGCATCACAGCCCCTGAACGAATTTTGTAAGAATTTCTCTCTCTTTCACTGTCTTTGTTTCACGGGTTTTTAAAATTAATTGAGTTTTATAATGGGGTTTAGCTGCTTTTCACTGCTGTGTTTAGGCAGCTTTACACCCACTTGACTCACTTACAGAGAGATATCAATACATAGGTTTTAAGATTCTTACTAGTCAGATATATTCTTGGGCGGTGAATATGGGGTGTTGAGTCCAGTTCCCTGAGCAAGGAGTAGGTCTTGTCTATTACGTATTGGGTTTATGGAACGGTATCTGAGCTAATTTGAAACCCTTGTTTTAGGCATCACCCCACCTCACCTTTCCCGTTAGGCAGCCATAGTGTGTTTTCTAACCGTGTGACTCTGTTCTGTTTTGTAATTCAGTTCAAGGGTAGCGGTTTTTACATTCCCTCTATAAGTGATATCTTATGATAAGTGTCTTTTTCTGTGTGACTTATTTCACTTAGAATCGTCGTACCTAAATCCACTCATCATGCTGCTACTAGCCTTATGACGTTGATTTCATGGCTGAGTGATATTCCATTGTACATAAGGAGCACAACTTCTTTATCCATTTTTCTCTTTCCTGGGATATTTAAGGTGTAACGAAGTGGAGGTTTTTGTCAACAGAGCAGCCCTAAACTTTGGGGTGCTTGTGTCTTGCTGATTTTTAGTTTTCCCAATTCATACGCCCATGAGTGGAAGTGCCCTATGCTCTCTAAGCTGAGTTTTGTAAATGTTTCAGGACACACCGTACACTTCTCCAGAGTGGCTGTTGGCAATTTACATCCCGCCCATCAGCGTAGCAAGGCTCCCGTTTCTCCGTGGCCTGTCCTGCATTTCTGGTTTTGACACTTTATTCAGCATGGCCCTTTTGACCGATGGGAAGCGAGACTTCTTTGTAGCGCTGATTTGCCTTTCCAGGTTGCTTGGTTGGCCAAAAAGGGCGTATGCGTTTTTACCTGAATATATTCAGGAAAAAACGCATACGCCCTTTTTGGCCAAGGGCATCATTGTCGAGGTTTTGCCGCTTTTCCTGTGCTTTAAAGGCGATTCGAATCTGCCTCCTGAAATCTGTTTCCTGCAATTCTGCCTTGCTTTCAAATCCTCTTTGTTGCCTTCCCTCAATATATTTGTAGACGAGAGTTATCATTTATAAGTCTGCAGGTTTGTGAATTGCAGTGCCCCTGAGCTCCATTTTTCAACTTGCTCTCTTGGGAGCTGGCCGCAAAAGCGCAGGATTGCTTTAGGCCCTATTCTGCTTCCGGGCGGCAGACTGAGCCTCTGGTTAATTCTTCTTCCTGATGGGAAAATAGAGTGACCTGTGCCTGTCCCAACACCTAGAGCTAGTCTCTCATTGGTTCCCCGTCTTCCCGTTCATCCTCAGTTCAAATTGCCACCTGTATGGAACAGGAGGTTAAAGGTGCTGATTCTCCAAGGAGGGAGATTGCTAGTAAAGCGGCTGGAATGGCGAACCCGAGCACAAGGAGATGAGAAATGAGGTGCGTTTTAGAAACCTTTCCCGATCACTCGGTGGACCATCTTCTGGGTTTCTCATGCATGTTTTCGATGTAGGCAGATGCCCTTGAACCTGGAGATTTGGGACCCATGGGATGGGTACCACGCAGTATTACTTTAAAGCGTCTGCGTTTGCTCACCCAACCTCACCAAACCTCTCAGCCCTAAGAGTGTCCACCCTTATGTCTCAATCAGCTGCGGGTCTAGACATGGTCAATCCAGGTGGCATCACAGCCCCTGAACGAATTTTGTAAGAATTTCTCTCTCTTTCACTGTCTTTGTTTCACGGGTTTTTAAAATTATTTGAGTTTTATAATGGGGTTTAGCTGCTTTTCACTGCTGTGTTTATGCAGCTTTACACCCACTTGACTCACTTACAGAGAGATATCAATACATAGGTTTTAAGATTCTTACTAGTCAGATATATTCCTGGGCGGTGAATAGGGGGTGTTGAGTCCAGTTCCCTGAGCAAGGAGTAGGTCTTGTCTATTACGTATTGGGTTTATGGAACGGTATCTGAGCTAATTTGAAACCCTTGTTTTAGGCATCACCCCACCTCACCTTTCCCGTTAGGCAGCCATAGTGTGTTTTCTAACCGTGTGACTCTGTTCTGTTTTGTAATTCAGTTCAAGGGTAGCGGTTTTTACATTCCCTCTATAAGTGATATCTTATGATAAGTGTCTTTTTCTGTGTGACTTATTTCACTTAGAATCGTCGTACCTAAATCCACTCATCATGCTGCTACTAGCCTTATGACGTTGATTTCATGGCTGAGTGATATTCCATTGTACGTAAGGAGCACAACTTCTTTATCCATTTTTCTCTTTCTTGGGATATTTAAGGTGTAACGAAGTGGAGGTTCTTGTCAACAGAGCAGCCCTAAACTTTGGGGTGCTTGTGTCTTGCTGATTTTTAGTTTTCCCAATTCATACGCCCATGAGTGGAAGTGCCCTATGCTCTCTAAGCTGAGTTTTGTAAATGTTTCAGGACACACCGTACACTTCTCCAGAGTGGCTGTTGGCAATTTACATCCCGCCCATCAGCGTAGCAAGGCTCCCGTTTCTCCGTGGCCTGTCCTGCATTTCTGGTTTTGACACTTTATTCAGCATGGCCCTTTTGACCGATGGGAAGCGAGACTTCTTTGTAGCGCTGATTTGCCTTTCCAGGTTGCTTGGTTGGCCAAAAAGGGCGTATGCGTTTTTTCCTGAATATATTCAGGAAAAAACGCATACGCCCTTTTTGGCCAAGGGCATCATTGTCGAGGTTTTGCCGCTTTTCCTGTGCTTTAAAGGCGATTCGAATCTGCCTCCTGAAATCTGTTTCCTGCAATTCTGCCTTGCTTTCAAATCCTCTTTGTTGCCTTCCCTCAATATATTTGTAGACGAGAGTTATCATTTATAAGTCTGCAGGTTTGTGAATTGCAGTGCCCCTGAGCTCCATTTTTCAACTCGCTCTCTTGGGAGCTGGCCGCAAAAGCGCAGGATTGCTTTAGGCCCTATTCTGCTTCCGGGCGGCAGACTGAGCCTGTGGTTAATTCTTCTTCCTGATGGGAAAATAGAGTGACCTGTGCCTGTCCCAACACCTAGAGCTAGTCTCTCATTGGTTCCCCGTCTTCCCGTTCATCCTCAGTTCAAATTGCCACCTGTATGGAACAGGAGGTTAAAGGTGCTGATTCTCCACGGAGGGAGATTGCTAGTAAAGCGGCTGGAATGGCGAACCCGAGCACAAGGAGATGAGAAATGAGGTGCGTTTTAGAAACCTTTCCCGATCACTCGGTGGACCATCTTCTGGGTTTCTCATGCATGTTTTCGATGTAGGAAGATGCCCTTGAACCTGGAGATTTGGGACCCATGGGATGGGTACCACGCAGTATTACTTTAAAGCGTCTGCGTTTGCTCACCCAACCTCACCAAACTCCTCAGCCCTAAGAGTGTCCACCCTTATGTCTCAATCAGCTGCGGGTCTAGACATGGTCAATCCAGGTGGCATCACAGCCCCTGAACGAATTTTGTAAGAATTTCTCTCTCTTTCACTGTCTTTGTTTCACGGGTTTTTAAAATTAATTGAGTTTTATAATGGGGTTTAGCTGCTTTTCACTGCTGTGTTTATGCAGCTTTACACCCACTTGACTCACTTACAGAGAGATATCAATACATAGGTTTTAAGATTCTTACTAGTCAGATATATTCTTGGGCGGTGAATAGGGGGTGTTGAGTCCAGTTCCCTGAGCAAGGAGTAGGTCTTGTCTATTACGTATTGGGTTTATGGAACGGTATCTGAGCTAATTTGAAACCCTTGTTTTAGGCATCACCCCACCTCACCTTTCCCGTTAGGCAGCCATAGTGTGTTTTCTAACCGTGTGACTCTGTTCTGTTTTGTAATTCAGTTCAAGGGTAGCGGTTTTTACATTCCCTCTATAAGTGATATCTTATGATAAGTGTCTTTTTCTGTGTGACTTATTTCACTTAGAATCGTCGTACCTAAATCCACTCATCATGCTGCTACTAGCCTTATGACGTTGATTTCATGGCTGAGTGATATTCCATTGTACGTAAGGAGCACAACTTCTTTATCCATTTTTCTCTTTCTTGGGATATTTAAGGTGTAACGAAGTGGAGGTTCTTGTCAACAGAGCAGCCCTAAACTTTGGGGTGCTTGTGTCTTGCTGATTTTTAGTTTTCCCAATTCATACGCCCATGAGTGGAAGTGCCCTATGCTCTCTAAGCTGAGTTTTGTAAATGTTTCAGGACACACCGTACACTTCTCCAGAGTGGCTGTTGGCAATTTACATCCCGCCCATCAGCGTAGCAAGGCTCCCGTTTCTCCGTGGCCTGTCCTGCATTTCTGGTTTTGACACTTTATTCAGCATGGCCCTTTTGACCGATGGGAAGCGAGACTTCTTTGTAGCGCTGATTTGCCTTTCCAGGTTGCTTGGTTGGCCAAAAAGGGCGTATGCGTTTTTTCCTGAATATATTCAGGAAAAAACGCATACGCCCTTTTTGGCCAAGGGCATCATTGTCGAGGTTTTGCCGCTTTTCCTGTGCTTTAAAGGCGATTCGAATCTGCCTGCTGAAATCTGTTTCCTGCAATTCTGCCTTGCTTTCAAATCCTCTTTGTTGCCTTCCCTCAATATATTTGTAGACGAGAGTTATCATTTATAAGTCTGCAGGTTTGTGAATTGCAGTGCCCCTGAGCTCCATTTTTCAACTCGCTCTCTTGGGAGCTGGCCGCAAAAGCGCAGGATTGCTTTAGGCCCTATTCTGCTTCCGGGCGGCAGACTGAGCCTGTGGTTAATTCTTCTTCCTGATGGGAAAATAGAGTGACCTGTGCCTGTCCCAACACCTAGAGCTAGTCTCTCATTGGTTCCCCGTCTTCCCGTTCATCCTCAGTTCAAATTGCCACCTGTATGGAACAGGAGGTTAAAGGTGCTGATTCTCCACGGAGGGAGATTGCTAGTAAAGCGGCTGGAATGGCGAACCCGAGCACAAGGAGATGAGAAATGAGGTGCGTTTTAGAAACCTTTCCCGATCACTCGGTGGACCATCTTCTGGGTTTCTCATGCATGTTTTCGATGTAGGAAGATGCCCTTGAACCTGGAGATTTGGGACCCATGGGATGGGTACCACGCAGTATTACTTTAAAGCGTCTGCGTTTGCTCACCCAACCTCACCAAACTCCTCAGCCCTAAGAGTGTCCACCCTTATGTCTCAATCAGCTGCGGGTCTAGACATGGTCAATCCAGGTGGCATCACAGCCCCTGAACGAATTTTGTAAGAATTTCTCTCTCTTTCACTGTCTTTGTTTCACGGGTTTTTAAAATTATTTGAGTTTTATAATGGGGTTTAGCTGCTTTTCACTGCTGTGTTTATGCAGCTTTACACCCACTTGACTCACTTACAGAGAGATATCAATACATAGGTTTTAAGATTCTTACTAGTCAGATATATTCTTGGGCGGTGAATAGGGGGTGTTGAGTCCAGTTCCCTGAGCAAGGAGTAGGTCTTGTCTATTACGTATTGGGTTTATGGAACGGTATCTGAGCTAATTTGAAACCCTTGTTTTAGGCATCACCCCACCTCACCTTTCCCGTTAGGCAGCCATAGTGTGTTTTCTAACCGTGTGACTCTGTTCTGTTTTGTAATTCAGTTCAAGGGTAGCGGTTTTTACATTCCCTCTATAAGTGATATCTTATGATAAGTGTCTTTTTCTGTGTGACTTATTTCACTTAGAATCGTCGTACCTAAATCCACTCATCATGCTGCTACTAGCCTTATGACGTTGATTTCATGGCTGAGTGATATTCCATTGTACGTAAGGAGCACAACTTCTTTATCCATTTTTCTCTTTCCTGGGATATTTAAGGTGTAACGAAGTGGAGGTTCTTGTCAACAGAGCAGCCCTAAACTTTGGGGTGCTTGTGTCTTGCTGATTTTTAGTTTTCCCAATGTATACGCCCATGAGTGGAAGTGCCCTATGCTCTCTAAGCTGAGTTTTGTAAATGTTTCAGGACACACCGTACACTTCTCCAGAGTGGCTGTTGGCAATTTACATCCCGCCCATCAGCGTAGCAAGGCTCCCGTTTCTCCGTGGCCTGTCCTGCATTTCTGGTTTTGACACTTTATTCAGCATGGCCCTTTTGACCGATTGGAAGCGAGACTTCTTTGTAGCGCTGATTTGCCTTTCCAGGTTGCTTGGTTGGCCAAAAAGGGCGTATGCGTTTTTTCCTGAATATATTCAGGAAAAAACGCATACGCCCTTTTTGGCCAAGGGCATCATTGTCGAGGTTTTGCCGCTTTTCCTGTGCTTTAAAGGCGATTCGAATCTGCCTGCTGAAATCTGTTTCCTGCAATTCTGCCTTGCTTTCAAATCCTCTTTGTTGCCTTCCCTCAATATATTTGTAGACGAGAGTTATCATTTATAAGTCTGCAGGTTTGTGAATTGCAGTGCCCCTGAGCTCCATTTTTCAACTCGCTCTCTTGGGAGCTGGCCGCAAAAGCGCAGGATTGCTTTAGGCACTATTCTGCTTCCGGGCGGCAGACTGAGCCTCTGGTTAATTCTTCTTCCTGATGGGAAAATAGAGTGACCTGTGCCTGTCCCAACACCTAGAGCTAGTCTCTCATTGGTTCCCCGTCTTCCCGTTCATCCTCAGTTCAAATTGCCACCTGTATGGAACAGGAGGTTAAAGGTGCTGATTCTCCAAGGAGGGAGATTGCTAGTAAAGCGGCTGGAATGGCGAACCCGAGCACAAGGAGATGAGAAATGAGGTGCGTTTTAGAAACCTTTCCCGATCACTCGGTGGACCATCTTCTGGGTTTCTCATGCATGTTTTCGATGTAGGCAGATGCCCTTGAACCTGGAGATTTGGGACCCATGGGATGGGTACCACGCAGTATTACTTTAAAGCGTCTGCGTTTGCTCACCCAACCTCACCAAACCTCTCAGCCCTAAGAGTGTCCACCCTTATGTCTCAATCAGCTGCGGGTCTAGACATGGTCAATCCAGGTGGCATCACAGCCCCTGAACGAATTTTGTAAGAATTTCTCTCTCTTTCACTGTCTTTAATTCACGGGTTTTTAAAATTATTTGAGTTTTATAATGGGGTTTAGCTGCTTTTCACTGCTGTGTTTATGCAGCTTTACACCCACTTGACTCACTTACAGAGAGATATCAATACATAGGTTTTAAGATTCTTACTAGTCAGATATATTCTTGGGCGGTGAATAGGGGGTGTTGAGTCCAGTTCCCTGAGCAAGGAGTAGGTCTTGTCTATTACGTATTGGGTTTATGGAACGGTATCTGAGCTAATTTGAAACCCTTGTTTTAGGCATCACCCCACCTCACCTTTCCCGTTAGGCAGCCATAGTGTGTTTTCTAACCGTGTGACTCTGTTCTGTTTTGTAATTCAGTTCAAGGGTAGCGGTTTTTACATTCCCTCTATAAGTGATATCTTATGATAAGTGTCTTTTTCTGTGTGACTTATTTCACTTAGAATCGTCGTACCTAAATCCACTCATCATGCTGCTACTAGCCTTATGACGTTGATTTCATGGCTGAGTGATATTCCATTGTACGTAAGGAGCACAACTTCTTTATCCATTTTTCTCTTTCCTGGGATATTTAAGGTGTAACGAAGTGGAGGTTCTTGTCAACAGAGCAGCCCTAAACTTTGGGGTGCTTGTGTCTTGCTGATTTTTAGTTTTCCCAATTCATACGCCCATGAGTGGAAGTGCCCTATGCTCTCTAAGCTGAGTTTTGTAAATGTTTCAGGACACACCGTACACTTCTCCAGAGTGGCTGTTGGCAATTTACATCCCGCCCATCAGCGTAGCAAGGCTCCCGTTTCTCCGTGGCCTGTCCTGCATTTCTGGTTTTGACACTTTATTCAGCATGGCCCTTTTGACCGATGGGAAGCGAGACTTCTTTGTAGCGCTGATTTGCCTTTCCAGGTTGCTTGGTTGGCCAAAAAGGGCGTATGCGTTTTTTCCTGAATATATTCAGGAAAAAACGCATACGCCCTTTTTGGCCAAGGGCATCATTGTCGAGGTTTTGCCGCTTTTCCTGTGCTTTAAAGGCGATTCGAATCTGCCTCCTGAAATCTGTTTCCTGCAATTCTGCCTTGCTTTCAAATCCTCTTTGTTGCCTTCCCTCAATATATTTGTAGACGAGAGTTATCATTTATAAGTCTGCAGGTTTGTGAATTGCAGTGCCCCTGAGCTCCATTTTTCAACTCGCTCTCTTGGGAGCTGGCCGCAAAAGCGCAGGATTGCTTTAGGCCCTATTCTGCTTCCGGGCGGCAGACTGAGCCTGTGGTTAATTCTTCTTCCTGATGGGAAAATAGAGTGACCTGTGCCTGTCCCAACACCTAGAGCTAGTCTCTCATTGGTTCCCCGTCTTCCCGTTCATCCTCAGTTCAAATTGCCACCTGTATGGAACAGGAGGTTAAAGGTGCTGATTCTCCACGGAGGGAGATTGCTAGTAAAGCGGCTGGAATGGCGAACCCGAGCACAAGGAGATGAGAAATGAGGTGCGTTTTAGAAACCTTTCCCGATCACTCGGTGGACCATCTTCTGGGTTTCTCATGCATGTTTTCGATGTAGGAAGATGCCCTTGAACCTGGAGATTTGGGACCCATGGGATGGGTACCACGCAGTATTACTTTAAAGCGTCTGCGTTTGCTCACCCAACCTCACCAAACTCCTCAGCCCTAAGAGTGTCCACCCTTATGTCTCAATCAGCTGCGGGTCTAGACATGGTCAATCCAGGTGGCATCACAGCCCCTGAACGAATTTTGTAAGAATTTCTCTCTCTTTCACTGTCTTTGTTTCACGGGTTTTTAAAATTAATTGAGTTTTATAATGGGGTTTAGCTGCTTTTCACTGCTGTGTTTATGCAGCTTTACACCCACTTGACTCACTTACAGAGAGGTATCAATACATAGGTTTTAAGATTCTTACTAGTCAGATATATTCTTGGGCGGTGAATAGAGGGTGTTGAGTCCAGTTCCCTGAGCAAGGAGTAGGTCTTGTCTATTACGTATTGGGTTTATGGAACGGTATCTGAGCTAATTTGAAACCCTTGTTTTATGCATCACCCCACCTCACCTTTCCCGTTAGGCAGCCATAGTGTTTTCTAACCGTGTGACTCTGTTCTGTTTTGTAATTCAGTTCAAGGGTAGCGGTTTTTACATTCCCTCTATAAGTGATATCTTATGATAAGTGTCTTTTTCTGCGTGACTTATTTGACTTAGAATCGTCGTACCTAAATCCACTCATCATGCTGCTACTAGCCTTATGACGTTGATTTCATGGCTGAGTGATATTCCATTGTACATAAGGAGCACAACTTCTTTATCCATTTTTCTCTTTCCTGGGATATTTAAGGTGTAACGAAGTGGAGGTTCTTGTCAACAGAGCAGCCCTAAACTTTGGGGTGCTTGTGTCTTGCTGATTTTTAGTTTTCCCAATTTATACGCCCATGAGTGGAAGTGCCCTATGCTCTCTAAGCTGAGTTTTGTAAATGTTTCAGGACACACCGTACACTTCTCCAGAGTGGCTGTTGGCAATTTACATCCCGCCCATCAGCGTAGCAAGGCTCCCGTTTCTCCGTGGCCTGTCCTGCATTTCTGGTTTTGACACTTTATTCAACATGGCCCTTTTGACCGATGGGAAGCGAGACTTCTTTGTAGCGCTGATTTGCCTTTCCAGGTTGCTTGGTTGGCCAAAAAGGGCGTATGCGTTTTTTCCTGAATATATTCAGGAAAAAACGCATACGCCCTTTTTGGCCAAGGGCATCATTGTCGAGGTTTTGCCGCTTTTCCTGTGCTTTAAAGGCGATTCGAATCTGCCTGCTGAAATCTGTTTCCTGCAATTCTGCCTTGCTTTCAAATCCTCTTTGTTGCCTTCCCTCAATATATTTGTAGACGAGAGTTATCATTTATAAGTCTGCAGGTTTGTGAATTGCAGTGCCCCTGAGCTCCATTTTTCAACTCGCTCTCTTGGGAGCTGGCCGCAAAAGCGCAGGATTGCTTTAGGCCCTATTCTGCTTCCGGGCGGCAGACTGAGCCTCTGGTTAATTCTTCTTCCTGATGGGAAAATAGAGTGACCTGTGCCTGTCCCAACACCTAGAGCTAGTCTCTCATTGGTTCCCCGTCTTCCCGTTCATCCTCAGTTCAAATTGCCACCTGTATGGAACAGGAGGTTAAAGGTGCTGATTCTCCAAGGAGGGAGATTGCTAGTAAAGCGGCTGGAATGGCGAACCCGAGCACAAGGAGATGAGAAAGGAGGTGCGTTTTAGAAACCTTTCCCGATCACTCGGTGGACCATCTTCTGGGTTTCTCATGCATGTTTTCGATGTAGGCAGATGCCCTTGAACCTGGAGATTTGGGACCCATGGGATGGGTACCACGCAGTATTACTTTAAAGCGTCTGCGTTTGCTCACCCAACCTCACCAAACCTCTCAGCCCTAAGAGTGTCCACCCTTATGTCTCAATCAGCTGCGGGTCTAGACATGGTCAATCCAGGTGGCATCACAGCCCCTGAACGAATTTTGTAAGAATTTCTCTCTCTTTCACTGTCTTTGTTTCACGGGTTTTTAAAATTATTTGAGTTTTATAATGGGGTTTAGCTGCTTTTCACTGCTGTGTTTATGCAGCTTTACACCCACTTGACTCACTTACAGAGAGATATCAATACATAGGTTTTAAGATTCTTACTAGTCAGATATATTCTTGGGCGGTGAATAGGGGGTGTTGAGTCCAGTTCCCTGAGCAAGGAGTAGGTCTTGTCTATTACGTATTGGGTTTATGGAACGGTATCTGAGCTAATTTGAAACCCTTGTTTTAGGCATCACCCCACCTCACCTTTCCCGTTAGGCAGCCATAGTGTCTTTTCTAACCGTGTGACCCTGTTCTGTTTTGTAATTCAGTTCAAGGGTAGCGGTTTTTACATTCCCTCTATAAGTGATATCTTATGATAAGTGTCTTTTTCTGCGTGACTTATTTGACTTAGAATCGTCGTACCTAAATCCACTCATCATGCTGCTACTAGCCTTATGACGTTGATTTCATGGCTGAGTGATATTCCATTGTACGTAAGGAGCACAACTTCTTTATCCATTTTTATCTTTCCTGGGATATTTAAGGTGTAACGAAGTGGAGGTTCTTGTCAACAGAGCAGCCCTAAACTTTGGGGTGCTTGTGTCTTGCTGATTTTTAGTTTTCCCAATGTATACGCCCATGAGTGGAAGTCCCCTATGCTCTCTAAGCTGAGTTTTGTAAATGTTTCAGGACACACCGTACACTTCTCCAGAGTGGCTGTTGGCAATTTACATCCCGCCCATCAGCGTAGCAAGGCTCCCGTTTCTCCGTGGCCTGTCCTGCATTTCTGGTTTTGACACTTTATTCAGCATGGCCCTTTTGACCAATTGGAAGCGAGACTTCTTTGTAGCGCTGATTTGCCTTTCCAGGTTGCTTGGTTGGCCAAAAAGGGCGTATGCGTTTTTTCCTGAATATATTCAGGAAAAAACGCATACGCCCTTTTTGGCCAAGGGCATCATTGTCGAGGTTTTGCCGCTTTTCCTGTGCTTTAAAGGCGATTCGAATCTGCCTGCTGAAATCTGTTTCCTGCAATTCTGCCTTGCTTTCAAATCCTCTTTGTTGCCTTCCCTCAATATATTTGTAGACGAGAGTTATCATTTATAAGTCTGCAGGTTTGTGAATTGCAGTGCCCCTGAGCTCCATTTTTCAACTCGCTCTCTTGGGAGCTGGCCGCAAAAGCGCAGGATTGCTTTAGGCACTATTCTGCTTCCGGGCGGCAGACTGAGCCTCTGGTTAATTCTTCTTCCTGATGGGAAAATAGAGTGACCTGTGCCTGTCCCAACACCTAGAGCTAGTCTCTCATTGGTTCCCCGTCTTCCCGTTCATCCTCAGTTCAAATTGCCACCTGTATGGAACAGGAGGTTAAAGGTGCTGATTCTCCAAGGAGGGAGATTGCTAGTAAAGCGGCTGGAATGGCGAACCCGAGCACAAGGAGATGAGAAATGAGGTGCGTTTTAGAAACCTTTCCCGATCACTCGGTGGACCATCTTCTGGGTTTCTCATGCATGTTTTCGATGTAGGCAGATGCCCTTGAACCTGGAGATTTGGGACCCATGGGATGGGTACCACGCAGTATTACTTTAAAGCGTCTGCGTTTGCTCACCCAACCTCACCAAACCTCTCAGCCCTAAGAGTGTCCACCCTTATGTCTCAATCAGCTGCGGGTCTAGACATGGTCAATCCAGGTGGCATCACAGCCCCTGAACGAATTTTGTAAGAATTTCTCTCTCTTTCACTGTCTTTGTTTCACGGGTTTTTAAAATTATTTGTGTTTTATAATGGGGTTTACCTGCTTTTCACTGCTGTGTTTATGCAGCTTTACACCCACTTGACTCACTTACAGAGAGATATCAATACATAGGTTTTAAAATTCTTACTAGTCAGATATATTCTTGGGCGGTGAATAGGGGGTGTTGAGTCCAGTTCCCTGAGCAAGGAGTAGGTCTTGTCTATTACGTATTCGGTTTATGGAACGGTATCTGAGCTAATTTGAAACCCTTGTTTTATGCATCACCCCACCTCACCTTTCCCGTTAGGCAGCCATAGTGTGTTTTCTAACCGTGTGACTCTGTTCTGTTTTGTAATTCAGTTCAAGGGTAGCGGTTTTTACATTCCCTCTATAAGTGATATCTTATGATAAGTGTCTTTTTCTGCGTGACTTATTTCACTTAGAATCGTCGTACCTAAATCCACTCATCATGCTGCTACTAGCCTTATGACGTTGATTTCATGGCTGAGTGATATTCCATTGTACATAAGGAGCACAACTTCTTTATCCATTTTTCTCTTTCCTGGGATATTTAAGGTGTAACGAAGTGGAGGTTCTTGTCAACAGAGCAGCCCTAAACTTTGGGGTGCTTGTGTCTTGCTGATTTTTAGTTTTCCCAATTTATACGCCCATGAGTGGAAGTGCCCTATGCTCTCTAAGCTGAGTTTTGTAAATGTTTCAGGACACACCGTACACTTCTCCAGAGTGGCTGTTGGCAATTTACATCCCGCCTATCAGCGTAGCAAGGCTCCCGTTTCTCCGTGGCCTGTCCTGCATTTCTGGTTTTGACACTTTATTCAGCATGGCCCTTTTGACCCATGGGAAGCGAGACTTCTTTGTAGCGCTGATTTGCCTTTCCAGGTTGCTTGGTTGGCCAAAAAGGGCGTATGCGTTTTTTCCTGAATATATTCAGGAAAAAACGCATACGCCCTTTTTGGCCAAGGGCATCATTGTCGAGGTTTTGCCGCTTTTCCTGTGCTTTAAAGGCGATTCGAATCTGCCTCCTGAAATCTGTTTCCTGCAATTCTGCCTTGCTTTCAAATCCTCTTTGTTGCCTTCCCTCAATATATTTGTAGACGAGAGTTATCATTTATAAGTCTGCAGGTTTGTGAATTGCAGTGCCCCTGAGCTCCATTTTTCAACTCGCTCTCTTGGGAGCTGGCCGCAAAAGCGCAGGATTGCTTTAGGCCCTATTCTGCTTCCGGGCGGCAGACTGAGCCTGTGGTTAAGTCTTCTTCCTGATGGGAAAATAGAGTGACCTGTGCCTGTCCCAACACCTAGAGCTAGTCTCTCATTGGTTCCCCGTCTTCCCGTTCATCCTCAGTTCAAATTGCCACCTGTATGGAACAGGAGGTTAAAGGTGCTGATTCTCCAAGGAGGGAGATTGCTAGTAAAGCGGCTGGAATGGCGAACCCGAGCACAAGGAGATGAGAAATGAGGTGCGTTTTAGAAACCTTTCCCGATCACTCGGTGGACCATCTTCTGGGTTTCTCATGCATGTTTTCGATGTAGGAAGATGCCCTTGAACCTGGAGATTTGGGACCCATGGGATGGGTACCACGCAGTATTACTTTAAAGCGTCTGCGTTTGCTCACCCAACCTCACCAAACCTCTCAGCCCTAAGAGTGTCCACCCTTATGTCTCAATCAGCTGCGGGTCTAGACATGGTCAATCCAGGTGGCATCACAGCCCCTGAACGAATTTTGTAAGAATTTCTCTCTCTTTCACTGTCTTTGTTTCACGGGTTTTTAAAATTAATTGAGTTTTATAATGGGGTTTAGCTGCTTTTCACTGCTGTGTTTATGCAGCTTTACACCCACTTGACTCACTTACAGAGAGGTATCAATACATAGGTTTTAAGATTCTTACTAGTCAGATATATTCTTGGGCGGTGAATAGAGGGTGTTGAGTCCAGTTCCCTGAGCAAGGAGTAGGTCTTGTCTATTACGTATTCGGTTTATGGAACGGTATCTGAGCTAATTTGAAACCCTTGTTTTATGCATCACCCCACCTCACCTTTCCCGTTAGGCAGCCATAGTGTGTTTTCTAACCGTGTGACTCTGTTCTGTTTTGTAATTCAGTTCAAGGGTAGCGGTTTTTACATTCCCTCTATAAGTGATATCTTATGATAAGTGTCTTTTTCTGCGTGACTTATTTGACTTAGAATCGTCGTACCTAAATCCACTCATCATGCTGCTACTAGCCTTATGACGTTGATTTCATGGCTGAGTGATATTCCATTGTACATAAGGAGCACAACTTCTTTATCCATTTTTCTCTTTCCTGGGATATTTAAGGTGTAACGAAGTGGAGGTTCTTGTCAACAGAGCAGCCCTAAACTTTGGGGTGCTTGTGTCTTGCTGATTTTTAGTTTTCCCAATTTATACGCCCATGAGTGGAAGTGCCCTATGCTCTCTAAGCTGAGTTTTGTAAATGTTTCAGGACACACCGTACACTTCTCCAGAGTGGCTGTTGGCAATTTACATCCCGCCCATCAGCGTAGCAAGGCTCCCGTTTCTCCGTGGCCTGTCCTGCATTTCTGGTTTTGACACTTTATTCAGCATGGCCCTTTTGACCGATGGGAAGCGAGACTTCTTTGTAGCGCTGATTTGCCTTTCCAGGTTGCTTGGTTGGCCAAAAAGGGCGTATGCGTTTTTTCCTGAATATATTCAGGAAAAAACGCATACGCCCTTTTTGGCCAAGGGCATCATTGTCGAGGTTTTGCCGCTTTTCCTGTGCTTTAAAGGCGATTCGAATCTGCCTCCTGAAATCTGTTTCCTGCAATTCTGCCTTGCTTTCAAATCCTCTTTGTTGCCTTCCCTCAATATATTTGTAGACGAGAGTTATCATTTATAAGTCTGCAGGTTTGTGAATTGCAGTGCCCCTGAGCTCCATTTTTCAACTCGCTCTCTTGGGAGCTGGCCGCAAAAGCGCAGGATTGCTTTAGGCCCTATTCTGCTTCCGGGCGGCAGACTGAGCCTGTGGTTAATTCTTCTTCCTGATGGGAAAATAGAGTGACCTGTGCCTGTCCCAACACCTAGAGCTAGTCTCTCATTGGTTCCCCGTCTTCCCGTTCATCCTCAGTTCAAATTGCCACCTGTATGGAACAGGAGGTTAAAGGTGCTGATTCTCCAAGGAGGGAGATTGCTAGTAAAGCGGCTGGAATGGCGAACCCGAGCACAAGGAGATGAGAAATGAGGTGCGTTTTAGAAACCTTTCCCGATCACTCGGTGGACCATCTTCTGGGTTTCTCATGCATGTTTTCGATGTAGGCAGATGCCCTTGAACCTGGAGATTTGGGACCCATGGGATGGGTACCACGCAGTATTACTTTAAAGCGTCTGCGTTTGCTCACCCAACCTCACCAAACCTCTCAGCCCTAAGAGTGTCCACCCTTATGTCTCAATCAGCTGCGGGTCTAGACATGGTCAATCCAGGTGGCATCACAGCCCCTGAACGAATTTTGTAAGAATTTCTCTCTCTTTCACTGTCTTTGTTTCACGGGTTTTTAAAATTATTTGAGTTTTATAATGGGGTTTAGCTGCTTTTCACTGCTGTGTTTATGCAGCTTTACACCCACTTGACTCACTTACAGAGAGATATCAATACATAGGTTTTAAGATTCTTACTAGTCAGATATATTCTTGGGCGGTGAATAGGGGGTGTTGAGTCCAGTTCCCTGAGCAAGGAGTAGGTCTTGTCTATTACGTATTTGGTTTATGGAACGGTATCTGAGCTAATTTGAAACCCTTGTTTTAGGCATCACCCCACCTCACCTTTCCCGTTAGGCAGCCATAGTGTGTTTTCTAACCGTGTGACTCTGTTCTGTTTTGTAATTCAGTTCAAGGGTAGCGGTTTTTACATTCCCTCTATAAGTGATATCTTATGATAAGTGTCTTTTTCTGTGTGACTTATTTCACTTAGAATCGTCGTACCTAAATCCACTCATCATGCTGCTACTAGCCTTATGACGTTGATTTCATGGCTGAGTGATATTCCATTGTACGTGAGGAGCACAACTTCTTTATCCATTTTTCTATTTCCTGGGATATTTAAGGTGTAACGAAGTGGAGGTTCTTGTCAACAGAGCAGCCCTAAACTTTGGGGTGCTTGTGTCTTGCTGATTTTTAGTTTTCCCAATGTATACGCCCATGAGTGGAAGTGCCCTATGCTCTCTAAGCTGAGTTTTGTAAATGTTTCAGGACACACCGTACACTTCTCCAGAGTGGCTGTTGGCAATTTACATCCCGCCCATCAGCGTAGCAAGGCTCCTGTTTCTCCGTGGCCTGTCCTGCATTTCTGGTTTTGACACTTTATTCAGCATGGCCCTTTTGACCGATTGGAAGCGAGACTTCTTTGTAGCGCTGATTTGCATTTCCAGGTTGCTTGGTTGGCCAAAAAGGGCGTATGCGTTTTTTCCTGAATATATTCAGGAAAAAACGCATACGCCCTTTTTGGCCAAGGGCATCATTGTCGAGGTTTTGCCGCTTTTCCTGTGCTTTAAAGGCGATTCGAATCTGCCTGCTGAAATCTGTTTCCTGCAATTCTGCCTTGCTTTCAAATCCTCTTTGTTGCCTTCCCTCAATATATTTGTAGACGAGAGTTATCATTTATAAGTCTGCAGGTTTGTGAATTGCAGTGCCCCTGAGCTCCATTTTTCAACTCGCTCTCTTGGGAGCTGGCCGCAAAAGCGCAGGATTGCTTTAGGCACTATTCTGCTTCCGGGCGGCAGACTGAGCCTCTGGTTAATTCTTCTTCCTGATGGGAAAATAGAGTGACCTGTGCCTGTCCCAACACCTAGAGCTAGTCTCTCATTGGTTCCCCGTCTTCCCGTTCATCCTCAGTTCAAATTGCCACCTGTATGGAACAGGAGGTTAAAGGTGCTGATTCTCCAAGGAGGGAGATTGCTAGTAAAGCGGCTGGAATGGCGAACCCGAGCACAAGGAGATGAGAAATGAGGTGCGTTTTAGAAACCTTTCCCGATCACTCGGTGGACCATCTTCTGGGTTTCTCATGCATGTTTTCGATGTAGGCAGATGCCCTTGAACCTGGAGATTTGGGACCCATGGGATGGGTACCACGCAGTATTACTTTAAAGCGTCTGCGTTTGCTCACCCAACCTCACCAAACCTCTCAGCCCTAAGAGTGTCCACCCTTATGTCTCAATCAGCTGCGGGTCTAGACATGGTCAATCCAGGTGGCATCACAGCCCCTGAACGAATTTTGTAAGAATTTCTCTCTCTTTCACTGTCTTTGTTTCACGGGTTTTTAAAATTATTTGAGTTTTATAATGGGGTTTAGCTGCTTTTCACTGCTGTGTTTATGCAGCTTTACACCCACTTGACTCACTTACAGAGAGATATCAATACATAGGTTTTAAGATTCTTACTAGTCAGATATATTCTTGGGCGGTGAATAGGGGGTGTTGAGTCCAGTTCCCTGAGCAAGGAGTAGGTCTTGTCTATTACGTATTGGGTTTATGGAACGGTATCTGAGCTAATTTGAAACCCTTGTTTTAGGCATCACCCCACCTCACCTTTCCCGTTAGGCAGCCATAGTGTGTTTTCTAACCGTGTGACTCTGTTCTGTTTTGTAATTCAGTTCAAGGGTAGCGGTTTTTACATTCCCTCTATAAGTGATATCTTATGATAAGTGTCTTTTTCTGTGTGACTTATTTCACTTAGAATCGTCGTACCTAAATCCACTCATCATGCTGCTACTAGCCTTATGACGTTGATTTCATGGCTGAGTGATATTCCATTGTACGTAAGGAGCACAACTTCTTTATCCATTTTTCTCTTTCCTGGGATATTTAAGGTGTAACGAAGTGGAGGTTCTTGTCAACAGAGCAGCCCTAAACTTTGGGGTGCTTGTGTCTTGCTGATTTTTAGTTTTCCCAATTCATACGCCCATGAGTGGAAGTGCCCTATGCTCTCTAAGCTGAGTTTTGTAAATGTTTCA